>NC_136063.1:360036529-360649294 GCF_964261635.1 Lissotriton helveticus | reverse complement strand
ACCCCTATAGCCCAAAATGAGATGATGCCCCCCCCCCATCACAGGTTCTCTATGTCCCTAGTGGTCTTCCGATGAAATCCCTGTCTTTTCTAATTTAGTAACCAGGCCGCGAGAGGCTGCATAGGGACCAGAATGATGTTTTACAAAGTTAAAGATTAGACCGGAGCAAAGAAAACCATTACAATGAACCTTGCCGAAAGTGAAAATGTTTAGTTAAAGGGCAGGATGCATTGATAATATGAAAAATGTTTAGCCTATGTTCGTCCCTCAGCAAGAGGCCTTTTTTAGTACCATGTTGATAGCACACACCACCTCTTTGTAAACATACACCCCTAGAGAACGGTTTAGCATTATCAGGCTTGCATTACAGAGGTGGGTCCCCATCAGATGAACTGTCGTGACTTTATTAAACAGTTGTGAAGGAAGGTCATAGTAAATCCAGCATGTCCACCATCGATCATCTATACCTGGAGCTGGGAGAGAAATAGACTTATGAGGTTACTTTTCCTCTACCAATTCTCTAAAAACTGTCTTTTTCAAACTCCTTCAAGGGTACGGCTGCCGGAGGAAAGAAGGACCGGATGTGGGAGCACGTGGCCTGACTACGGACTATGGAACGTCTGCGACATGGGCCAAGGCGAGACCGCGACAGAACAGAGCTACAGGACGAGGCACTATCTCCAACAGAATGAGAAGAAAGGGCTAACCTGATGCCCCTGCTCCATGTTCGAATGTGTGCCGAAAAGTCCCCGCTCTCTAGACCCGGTCATGAGCCCGCCTATCTGAAATCTCTCGTTCCCCTAGTTTGTTCCCGATCTGGCCTTGCTCCATCCCCCTTTTTCTCCGACCTACCCTATGGACTATTTTGTACACTCTTCTTCCACCTGAACTTTTGACTATTGATCCCAAAGGACACCGGGCGAAAAAGACCTTTTTGACCAGAAACGCGAGGAAAAGGTCGTGCCCTGCAACACGGAACTTAGAATAGAGCTGGACTCGTAGCTCCACCGCCGGTGCTCCACAGTGCCAACAGAAGGCGAAGAATTGCTGAAAGCTTACTAAACCTCGAACATTCCTTCACTATCATCTCTGCCACGTCTCGTTTCTCTCCCAGCCAACATTGTATTGATTATGTAACAATCCATCAGTTCACATTATGAAATGTACGCACTGCTCTCACTTCGAATCACTTTTGCATTGCATTACTATGACTTTCCTGCTAAACAAGTTTATCAAAGTTTATCAATAGGTCCGCCTCCTAAAACTAGAGATCTTAAAATGTAATGTTTACAACTCTTTCATCAAGGGTTCCTACTGCTTTTTCTTATGCCCACCATAATAGAGACGAGTAGAAAATGAACCAGCAAGATGTCTTGAATATGTTAAAGGGAGGACTGTTGAAAATTAGTACGGTTTGGTGAACATTATCTGCGCCATCTTGCCTCTTCCCCTGATGCCACACTTTTGTCGTGCGCACCCGCCATTTTAAGATGCCCTGATCAGAACAAACCCTTTTGCATGCCCCTGGCCCCTGACATAGCCCTTCGCCCTCACCAAGCCTGCACGCTGACCAACCCCCTGCTTGCACCTGCCTTGAATCATAAACCCTTCTTCAGCGCTGCTCTGCCTCGGGCCCTCATCCTGTTCCCAGCGCAACACCTCCCTTCTTCCCTTTCATGATCCCCGGCCCTCAGATGCAAACCCCCTTTTCCCCGTGTGCCCGTTTGTCTTCCTCGTTCCCAGGCCGACACCCAGCTCTGCCGATACTATCCCTTGCCCCTCCCCGTACAATAGAAAGCTTCCCCCATCAAAGGACCCCCGGGTTGATCAAAGCCCCCACCCCATGAGATCCGATCGAACCCCGCATTCCATGAATTGGCGGAATATCCAGCTGCGCGATACTCATCACCTGTTGTGACCAGAGTGGGGACCTCTACTGTAAATGTGTGTGGGAACGGGCCCGGAGGGGGGATTCCGGGAATGTCTTTCCGTACATCAAAGCTTTGTCATGAGTATGTAAACTGTAATAAAAACCGCAAACCCTGTATATAAGGGGCCAGGCCTCAGACATAAGTTAGAGCACCCCAGAACGATACCTGCTGTCTGTTTTGCTGTGTTCTCCTCCGGAGAGAATAAAATCTTGTTTCCTGCTTTCCAGTCTCCAGCGCCTGCCTCTTCATTGATTAATAATTCGTGGGTCACAGAGGCAATACCGCCGGGCAAATATCGATTGTACCCGACCCAGGTTTTAACAATTGGCGTCCCAAGCGTGGGGCCCATCAGCGACTCGTGGATCCAGTGGGAGAGGTCCCGACGACAGAGTGAACGACTGCAACGATCGGGAGAGCTCTTGCCCAATAGACCCTCGTCTGGCAGCCGATCATCCGAACTTCACTAGTTCCGAACAGACCTCTCTCGAGTGATCTACGGTCCTGACTGGGGACCATTAGGAGTGCCGTGAGAAATACGAGAAAAAGAGGACGAACGGGCGCTGGATTCGGGAGACAAGAAACTGTCCATACGGTCCGGGTAAGGTCGTGTAAACACGACGGATTGCGAAATAATTGATTGCTTGATTGTTTAAAAAAATACTAGTATTACTCTTTGTTAACTTATTTGGAGATTCACTGTCTGCACGCGGAGAAACAGTAGGCTCTTTCCCTTTTGCAAACAGTGAAGGATAGGTAACGCAACCGTCGCGCCTGTTTTTCTCCCCCACTGACTCTATTATTTCTTAACGGTTTTTGGGAGATTCCCTCTCCCTCACTGATTAACTGGGTTCTTTGACCCCGAACTACTGTTCGCAGATTGTCTTCTGGAGATTCTCTGTCTGCAAACTAGAAATAACAGATTCCTCTTTGCGGATAGTGAAAGGGTAGAGGACGCAGACTTTTGCACCCTACTTACTCTCCCCATTGATCCTACTCTATCTTATTTATTATTGATTGTTCCTCGTTATTAGTTACTTTTTATTTTTTTGTTCATGAGGTATTCACTGCCTGCAAACAACGTAGAATAGGAATATTCTGTCTAGTCTTTGCGCCCAGTGATAAGATAGGCAGTGCTGACTTTTGTCCCTCGTTACGAGCCGTCATGTCTGTCTTCTCCCCACTGATTGATAATTGGTTCAGCCCGGACCGTGTATTAGAGGTGGACCATATAGCTCCACTAGAAGGCACCCCTAATAAGGACATGTTCATAAACTATGGATTAGTTACCATAGCCTATAATAAATTGTGGCACAGGTATACCAAAGAAAGTCAAGACAAACAGTGGCCACTGGTAGGATCCTTTGACCTTGATAAAATAGAAACGTTGGAAATAGCCCTTCGCAATAATAAGACAACGCCTATTATGCTCGACAGTCTCGGTATGTGGCGCAGAGAGGCTATGCAACGACAGAGAAAAGACGAGGACAAACCAGGTAGAGAAATATACCGACAGGACAACCCCGGGGCACCACGGCCCAAAAGTTATCCCCCGACACTACGAAAAAGACGGCCAGACTTAGGGCAAGACCAATGCGCTTTTTGTAGATATGTCGGACACTGGAAAGCCCAATGCCCGACTCTACTGAGCGTGAGTAAGGGCAAAGGGCCGACAGGAATGACAGGCCGGCAGAATGAGAAAAAGCGCGAGACAAAGAAAAATCCGACTCGCACGGACAGACCAGATAGAACCACCACGTTTGATTATGCCCGATGGCACAGGTTCCGCCAGAACGATTTCAGCGACATGTTCGAGTTTTCCTAGGTCGGACAATATAAAAACGGGAACCCAGCCTAGCTCTAAATTAACAGACGGAAAAAGATAATTTTGGCCAAATAATCACTGTTTTATGTTTGTCTTTGGATCTTGTGTGTCATACTTTTCTACTACCCCCCGTCTGAGTTTGTGTGTACGTAATATATGAATCTGCGTCATCCCCCTGCACGTGCTTCCATGTTACATAAACTATGTTAATAGAAATTTTAGCATGAAACAACCTGGAAAGAAAGAAATGGGAAACGAAACCAGTAAGCCACTGATAAACGCGAACTTTTATTTTAACATAACAGGCAAAGGAAAACACAATAACACTAGAAAAACAAGAACGGTAAACTGTAGAACTTGAAAATCAACAGAACATTCGCCCCCCCCCCACCTTCTGGAACCTTCCAAAGTAGGGCAGGGTTACGGCTACGCCCAACCGGCGGCAACCCATATAAGGCGGGCCCTGCCGCCAACACTTGGTCAGGAAATCTTAACGTATGGGGGAGCCGGAGGAGAGGCAGGGGCCAGCGGCCTGGGCAGTTACAGGTAGTCCCGCCACATGTCTCCTCGGCCCAACCGCAACGGGCCTGGATAGTCTTAGGTAGTCCCGCCACATGTCCAGAGAAGAACGAGACACCTTTTCCTTTTCCCTTCCGTGACAAGCCGCAGCAGCTCTGGGCGGCGGGATGCCCTGTCCATACCTCCGTAGGAATGCGTCCAGGTCGGGCTGGGAGGGAGAGGCGACGCGGACGAGCCTCTCCCACCTCCCTGGATAGGAGGTCTCCCAGCCCAACACCGAACACCCCCAGCCAGGCGATGGTGCCCCAATACTTGCGCAGCACCGAACGTGCAATGGTGCCCATATTTTCGGAGCACCGAATATGCAATGACTGCACCGATACTTGTGCGGCACCGAGTGTGCGCCACAGATGGCCATACTCCCACAGCACCGAGCACAAGACTTGGGGAACACCGGATGTGGAGAGACCTTCGTGCGGGCTGATGAAAAAGAGCAGCATGGAGTGCACCGGGAGAAGGAGACGGCGCGAACGAGTCTCCCTCGCCCCCCCAGGTGGGGGCATCACAGCCGCACCCCAGCCGAATGTCCCGCTTCCACAACACAGAGTTCCACTCTCTATTTTTTGTCCCCAAAGGGTCGCTTCCACTCTTGCAGACTTGATGAGAGGGGACTGCTGCAGGGCCTCAAAAATGGCGTCTGAGTCTGCCGGAAGGCGGGTCTCGGTCGCTAGAGTAACTTTGAACAGCAATGTAACTCGGTCGCTCGCCCACCGGAGCGCGAGCCCCCACCCCCGACAACATCTCCACAGCCTTGAAGATTCTACAAAGGTCCCCGGAGGAGCCCTCGGCCACTGCAGGCCTCCGGTAAGGGACAACTGCCTTGATCGCCAACGAAATAAACATGACATTGCCACTCCTTCTGTTAGCATGAATTCTAGAACTGCCGAAAAGGACTCTGGTCCAACTGCCGGTTGTAGGAAACATTTTTCCCTGATGCTACTTCCGGACTAACCCGGCCCCGCCCAAAATGGCGCCGGTATCAATAGGAACTTACGAACACCTCGTGGTGTCCCTTTTTACTATACAAACTTAATGTTCTGAGACATATATGACCCTTTGTACACTTGACAAGAAGAAAGGAGAGCTCACTCGAGGAACATGTAAAAGGATCGCGTTAAAAATGATGATTATAAATGTACAATGTATTATGTTTTTATAGCCGATGTATATCCTCGCTTATGACGCACGCACACGGTATGTACATAGGAAATCTGATTGCAACTAGTATGACTATGCTTCTAAATTATGAAATAAACGCCCCCGAGTCCCCAGCCAACTGATAGACGTTCTGGTTTGCTACAAATGAATTGCTAAAACTTTCTAACGTTTTTATTGCTGCAAAACGACACCCCCACTGTACGCACTTTAGCCATTGCCGTGCCCGGCCAAATACGACTGCACCCTTATGAATCCACATACTATGATTTCGCAAAAATAAAGGTTCTTTTTCGAAATGATGAACGGGTATTGCATGCTTTATTTGAAATATGGGATGGGCGGGAAAGTTCTTTTCTGTGCACCCTACTATGCTCTCTCTTTAAGGTTATTAAGAAGATGGCTGCCCAGCCCGGGAGGACGGATCGGATCGACAACACGACACTCTGCCTTCAAAGTACGCGACTGACTCATGAACTCTCGCATGGAGGAAGACCTCGACTTCCAAGGATGGGTAAAACGAACGGTATAAATGAGGGAATGTAAAAGAAGGGTAAAATAAAACGATGTAAATGTTATAAAGTACGATGTTCAAAGGTATTAGGGAACAGAGCTGACCCAAGAACCGAAGAACCTTAGAACGTCACAGCGTTGAAGGAGATTTAAGGATCCCGATAGTGAGATACATCTTTCGACTAGATACCTCGCACTAGGCACCTCTGGTTTCCTTTTTACGTTTCCCCGCGCACGACCTATATGGACACACTGCCCCCCCCCCCCCCCGACTCCAGAAACCATATCCCCGGGGACTTTGCCCCGAAGAGGAAGGACGAGTAAGAGGTAAGTAAAGGACTCTCGAATCCATGTATTTGAATATGCGCGAATGCTGTTCCCCTCCCTTCCCCCCTTTTTTCCTCCCTCTGCAGGTTACATCAGAGATTACAGCCGAGATGTGGCGAAGATCTGAAGCCTTGCCATGTCTAATACACGAAGCAGACTAGCGCTGCAAGGTGGCGCCTAAGCACGCCTACAAACTACTCACGTAGCGAACAAACCCGTAAAATTAGTATGACCTGATAAAAAGTGATCACCCTTAAACCAGACCGCACGAATGAACCCATGTCACGTATGATGCGAAACTATGAGAGAATGTGTGTGTGTGACTGAGGCGTTGACCCAACTGGTCGAAGGACCGAGAATGCAAGAAGGTGCGACAAAATGGTACCTCCTTTCTTTTTCCTTTTTCTCAAAGCATGTCCCCTCTACCCTGTCTAATGCTCAAACTGCATGATTTCAGGATTCTAACGCAGACCCGTGAATGTCCTTTACTGTGTAATGCACTAAATAGCCTATCTTAAATACACTGCCACTCTCCCTGCCGCACGTGTACTATTTAGCCTGCCGTTGCACTCTCTCTCTCTCTCTCTCTCTCTCTCTCTCTCTCTCTCTCTCTCTCTCTCTCTCTCTCTCTCTCTCTCTCTCTCCTTCACACTCCCACTCTTCCGAGCGATTAGCCCCGAAATTGGCAGACTGCCACCCCTAGCACACCACCCAATTGGCTTCAAATACCGCCGGTATTTGCTCAAAACTTGTCTTTAATAAAATCACCCTAATGCTGTGTCACCACCTCTCCTTTCCGGAAAATGTTTTGATGAAACCAAGAATTGGCCATAAGGGAAAGGACAGGTAAGCTGACTGTGGTTCCCTAATCTGACCCGAAATGAGGGAACTACATGTCAGCGGCCCCTATTATGAGATAAAATGCCTCAAGACGCACCCCGTATTGCGCTCAAATTGCCCCCCCCCCCCCTCCGATAAGAGTTTTTTAACTATCCTTCATCCCCCCCGATTGTAAAAGGTGGGTCGACTCGCGACTCACGCAGGCCAGCTGTGGCTCCTAGAAATGATTTTTATATAGGCAAATTTCAGAGTTTGAAATTCGAGAAATGCCACTGAATGCTCACCAACTGAACTGTGGCCTTCTGCCGACTGTACCCCTATAGCCCAAAATGAGATGATGCCCCCCCCCCATCACAGTTCTCTATGTCCCTAGTGGTCTTCCGATGAAATCCCTGTCTTTTCTAATTTAGTAACCAGGCCGCGAGAGGCTGCATAGGGACCAGAATGATGTTTTACAAAGTTAAAGATTAGACCGGAGCAAAGAAAACCATTACAATGAACCTTGCCGAAAGTGAAAATGTTTAGTTAAAGGGCAGGATGCATTGATAATATGAAAAATGTTTAGCCTATGTTCGTCCCTCAGCAAGAGGCCTTTTTTAGTACCATGTTGATAGCACACACCACCTCTTTGTAAACATACACCCCTAGAGAACGGTTTAGCATTATCAGGCTTGCATTACAGAGGTGGGTCCCCATCAGATGAACTGTCGTGACTTTATTAAACAGTTGTGAAGGAAGGTCATAGTAAATCCAGCATGTCCACCATCGATCATCTATACCTGGAGCTGGGAGAGAAATAGACTTATGAGGTTACTTTTCCTCTACCAATTCTCTAAAAACTGTCTTTTCAAACTCCTTCAAGGGTACGGCTGCCGGAGGAAAGAAGGACCGGATGTGGGAGCACGTGGCCTGACTACGGACTATGGAACGTCTGCGACATGGGCCAAGGCGAGACCGCGACAGAACAGAGCTACAGGACGAGGCACTATCTCCAACAGAATGAGAAGAAAGGGCTAACCTGATGCCCCTGCTCCATGTTCGAATGTGTGCCGAAAAGTCCCCGCTCTCTAGACCCGGTCATGAGCCCGCCTATCTGAAATCTCTCGTTCCCCTAGTTTGTTCCCGATCTGGCCTTGCTCCATCCCCCTTTTTCTCCGACCTACCCTATGGACTATTTTGTACACTCTTCTTCCACCTGAACTTTTGACTATTGATCCCAAAGGACACCGGGCGAAAAAGACCTTTTTGACCAGAAACGCGAGGAAAAGGTCGTGCCCTGCAACACGGAACTTAGAATAGAGCTGGACTCGTAGCTCCACCGCCGGTGCTCCACAGTGCCAACAGAAGGCGAAGAATTGCTGAAAGCTTACTAAACCTCGAACATTCCTTCACTATCATCTCTGCCACGTCTCGTTTCTCTCCCAGCCAACATTGTATTGATTATGTAACAATCCATCAGTTCACATTATGAAATGTACGCACTGCTCTCACTTCGAATCACTTTTGCATTGCATTACTATGACTTTCCTGCTAAACAAGTTTATCAAAGTTTATCAATAGGTCCGCCTCCTAAAACTAGAGATCTTAAAATGTAATGTTTACAACTCTTTCATCAAGGGTTCCTACTGCTTTTTCTTATGCCCACCATAATAGAGACGAGTAGAAAATGAACCAGCAAGATGTCTTGAATATGTTAAAGGGAGGACTGTTGAAAATTAGTACGGTTTGGTGAACATTATCTGCGCCATCTTGCCTCTTCCCCTGATGCCACACTTTTGTCGTGCGCACCCGCCATTTTAAGATGCCCTGATCAGAACAAACCCTTTTGCATGCCCCTGGCCCCTGACATAGCCCTTCGCCCTCACCAAGCCTGCACGCTGACCAACCCCCTGCTTGCACCTGCCTTGAATCATAAACCCTTCTTCAGCGCTGCTCTGCCTCGGGCCCTCATCCTGTTCCCAGCGCAACACCTCCCTTCTTCCCTTTCATGATCCCCGGCCCTCAGATGCAAACCCCCTTTTCCCCGTGTGCCCGTTTGTCTTCCTCGTTCCCAGGCCGACACCCAGCTCTGCCGATACTATCCCTTGCCCCTCCCCGTACAATAGAAAGCTTCCCCCATCAAAGGACCCCCGGGTTGATCAAAGCCCCCACCCCATGAGATCCGATCGAACCCCGCATTCCATGAATTGGCGGAATATCCAGCTGCGCGATACTCATCACCTGTTGTGACCAGAGTGGGGACCTCTACTGTAAATGTGTGTGGGAACGGGCCCGGAGGGGGGATTCCGGGAATGTCTTTCCGTACATCAAAGCTTTGTCATGAGTATGTAAACTGTAATAAAAACCGCAAACCCTGTATATAAGGGGCCAGGCCTCAGACATAAGTTAGAGCACCCCAGAACGATACCTGCTGTCTGTTTTGCTGTGTTCTCCTCCGGAGAGAATAAAATCTTGTTTCCTGCTTTCCAGTCTCCAGCGCCTGCCTCTTCATTGATTAATAATTCGTGGGTCACAGAGGCAATACCGCCGGGCAAATATCGATTGTACCCGACCCAGGTTTTAACAACGTGAGTAACGCAGAATTACCGAATTACTCTGGGATAATTAGAATGACGCACATGCCTTTAGTCAACCCCTGCTACTGCAACACCGTCCCCTAGGAAAAAAAATGAAGGCAGAGATTTAATAGGGACATTAACATTATTTCTCATATAACATAATATTAGTTTTAATGAAAATAATTAAAATAGTTAAAAATGTAAGCTTAAATTAAAAACAAATCGAAAGAGTACATGTTTATTATTTAACAATTACATTTTAATTCACTATTATAAATAGAAAAAAACAAAAAAAAACATTTTATTAAAAAATAATTACATTCATTTATTCTACTTTGATTCATAAACCATGGCATATTAGTAGCATCCAAGAATGAATCCTCAGCTGCTATGTAGTCTGGTCATTCCATTGCATATAGCCTCTCAAAGAATGCCCCAAGCGCATTAATGAAATTGGCAGGAAGGAAGTTGTTCTCATCACTGGTAGCTAGTATTGTATTAGTCGATTCTGAATTTCAGTTGGGTGGCCAATAGACACCACACTTTCATGCTCCATTCATAAAAGCACAGTTTAAATCAGGTTATGGTATGTTCTGCTTTGAATGTGTACCTGGAATCGAAGTAAAAGTTTCTTGTTTACCGAGCAACTAACAATGTGGGTAAATATCATACATTATACTTTATGCCATTTCAGTCATTTATCTTTACAATCGGAATTGTTCTGCTGTTCACTCGAGTTGAACTATAATGGAGCCCGATATCATCATCATGGATTTTTGAGATTGTGTGATTTTGTGTGTTTTTGTAAGCATGTGTGTGTGAGTGAAGGTCAAATGGTGTGTGATGCCACCCCTTCTACCCCGGGACTTCTGGAGCATTGATGTTCATGCGTTGTTGGTTTTTATGACTACACATAGGCGAGATGTTTTTTTAATATTTCTTTTACTGCGAGCAGGTCATATCTCAAGATACTCATTTGATTGGAGTTTCAAGCCGCAAGGCCGAGATCAAACTTCAAAGTTACTGACTCAGGGTCTGAAATTCCTCACTTTAAAATTCCACATTTTTAAAGGAGTGGAAAGACAGCATTCATGACCAGCAAATAATCGACCCTAGAACAAGAACCCTGAACCATGGGCACAAGACCCATAAGTAAACTCTTTGGTTGGATATGCGCCTCTGGTGTTGCAGGCCATAGTCCGGGATAACATATTTTCAAGATGGCTTTGTCATTACCGGTTGCTTTGTCATATCAACCCATCCTGTGTAGCACTGGGTCCAGAGCTATGCCCCAAATAAATCAAATTTGTCTTGAGACGCTTGAAAAAAAGGTGTATTGGCCAAATTGGAGTCATACATCAGGATTATGATTTTTTTGTCTTTGTTTTACAGCTTTATATATAGCGACTCGCCCTGATGGTACTTAATGCTTTGCATAAGCACCCGTTGCATTACACAAGGACACATTGCATGACTTTGTAAAGATGTGTAACACAAGACTGTGAATTCCACTGTGTTGCAATATATTTAATTTTGGTGGGCGTTGTCTATACTGTTCCTGGCCCCCTAAATAACAGCCACAAGTTGTCATGTGTTAATGACCTTTTTTTTTTTTTTTAAAGCGCTTTCTTTAGGTCCGAACGTGGAAGGGTCCTGGGGGACCTCTTGAACTGAATCCTCACGAATACCAATTAGACAATCACCGAATTTAGGGAGAATCATTAGCAGAGACTCGGGTGAGACACCTAGAAAGGGCAGATACGCAGCTGCTGCATTAGTCGTCATTGGCAAGGGAGAGAGCTGGACCTGCACCCAGCTTGGCATTGCATGACCCCTTTTGCTATTGTAGATATACATTACCTCCTCGTCCTGTCTCCCCGTCCCATTCCTGATGAAGTGAGCAGCTAGTCTGCTCTACAGAACCCCTACCTAGCTGAGCTGAGTGCCGGAAGAAACATCCTGTTTTTTTTCTTTCTGCAGTCTACGACCGCGTTCCTGGCTGTGCTGTTGGAGGCTTCCTGTACTGGGGAGTCTCCGTGTTATTTTATTTTTTGTTTACGGCGGCCTGCTCTAGCGGCCGCCTGTGTTTTCTGCTCTGCCGTTTCCCCCGCGCTGGCTCCGTTGTGGGGCTTCTTTCTTACAAGCGGCTCGCGTTAGCGGCCGTCTCTGTTTCAAGGGCGCTATTTTACACGCGGCTCGCGTTAGCGGCCGTTTCTGTTGTTTGTGCTTGCTGGTGCTCACTTGGGTTGGCCTGCTCCAGCTGCCGTTCCTGGGCATTCTCCGGTCCGTTTTTCGCCCTGCTCTAGCGGGCAAAGGCTTTTTTGAGGAGTTTGGTGTCCTGCATCCTTTAGGGGGCGATTTTGGCGGCTGGCTGGGCTTTTTATACTGGCCCAGTTTTTTTCTCCTCCCACAGGTGTTCGGGTCCTCGGCTATATCTGGGGTCCTTGTTGGGATGGTTTTTGTCCTTGTTTATGCCTTTTGGGAGTGTTGTTTGGACTTTTTGCTTCCGCAGTGGATTCGGTTGCTTCTTCTTCTGCGGCCCCTCTGGATGCCCTGCGCCTCCTTATTAATGAGGCTGTGGCTGCTGCTTTCCTGGCTAGGGACGCGGCTGGGCCTCCTCCCAAGGTGCCTCGTGTTTCTTTGGATGCGCAGGCTGATCCTGTGGAAGACTTTGGTCCTGATGAGGATGAGGGGGTCCGTGGTCGTTTTGTTCAGGGTGCTGAGCTCTCTGAACTGTTTGCCCATGTGAGGTCTCCTCCTGCGGATGCTGTTGTTGAGGATGACTTTTTTACGCAGTATGTCCAGCCCGCTCCGGATTCTTTGCCTTTGCATAGTGCAGTGCGCAATGTGCTGTCTCACGAGTGGAAGGAGGTGGACAAGTCTTCTTTTCCTCGTTTCCTGTCCAGCCGTTACCCTCTTGAGGGTTTTGCTGAGGAGTTCCCTCAGGCTGTGAAAGTGGACAATTTGATGGCTGGCCTTTCCTCTCAGGGTTTGGTTGTTTCTGAGGACGCCCTTCCTGCGGACGCTGTGGATAAGCGTGTTGAAGGGGCGGTGAAGCGTTCCTATGCTGCTTGTAATTTCTCTGTCCGGGCGACTGCGTATTCCAACTATATGGTTCAGTCGCTCCTTAAGGACTTCCAGTCTCTGTCTGTTCTGCTGAATGACGGCGAGGATGCCACGCCTCTTCTGTCTTTGATGGAGTTGCAGGTGCGTTACCTGTCGGACATTGCCTTCGACAATTTGGGGGCGGCGGCCGCTGCTTCTGGTGCGTCCATTGCTGCCCGTCGTCATCTTTGGATGCGTTCCTGGAAGGCGGACTCTTCCCAGAAGTCGGTTCTCCTTAAGTTGCCTTTTGAGGGTTCAAAGGTGTTCGGTCCTCAGCTGGAGGGCATGGTCAAGCAGTCGG
This sequence comes from Lissotriton helveticus, assembly GCF_964261635.1. Classification (NCBI taxonomy): domain Eukaryota; kingdom Metazoa; phylum Chordata; class Amphibia; order Caudata; family Salamandridae; genus Lissotriton; species Lissotriton helveticus. Next base: position 360,636,163 of record NC_136063.1, on the reverse strand, counting down.
TGGAGAACCGCAAGCTGGTGGCCCCGGTCCGTCCTCCTTCTCGGGGGCGTGGATTTGGTTATCGTCGCGCTTTTGGGCCTCCTGCTCGTGGTGCTTCTCAGCCCTTTCGAGGCAGGGGTCGTGGCCGGGGGCCCCTGGAAGTGCCAAGCCCCGGGCCGCTGCCGGTGTTGCCGCCACCACTTCCTCCTCTTCTCAATGACTGTCTGCCTTTGCCCGATGGTGGTCGCCTCCAGTGCTTCCGCGCCCAGTGGTTGTCGGTCCCGGATGCCTGGGCGGTTCAGACTGTTTCGGAAGGTTGCCGAATCGAGTTTTCCTCTCCTGCGGGTTTTGTTCAGACTCCCCTGCCGCATCTTCCTCTGCGCAGGGATGCTTTGTTGGCAGGCGTGCGACTCCTGTTGGAGAAGAGGGCTATTGTGGAGGTTCCTCCTCTGGAGAGGGGCAAGGGTTGCTATTCTATCCTCTTTCTGGTCTCGAAGAAGGACACTTCGGATCTTCGTCCTGTTTTGGATCTGAAGCGGGTCAATCGATTCGTTGTCCATCGTCCGTTCAAGATGGTGACGCTCCAGTCCATCCTGCCTCTGGTCCTGCAGGGGGGTTTCCTGGCGTCCCTGGATCTCATGGATGCCTATCTGCACGTTCTTGTACATCCGGAAGACCAGCGTTTTCTCCGATTTGCTGTGGGGTCCCTTCACTATCAGTTCCGGGTGCTCCCTTTCGGCCTTTCCTCGGCGCCCAGGGTGTTCACCAAGCTCTTGGCCCCTCTGGTGGGTATCCTTCATTCCAGGGGTCTTCTGGTTTTTCCATACCTGGATGACTGGTTGATTGTCTCTCCTTCTTTTTCACAGGCTCTGTCGGATGTGGACCAGGTGTGTCTTGTGCTGGGGTCCTTTGGGTTCCTTATCAACCACAGGAAGTCCTCCCTGGTGCCCTCCCAGTCCCTGAAGTTCCTGGGGGCTCTCTTCCGCATGGACTTGGACATGGTTTTTCTCTCGCAGGAGCGCCAGTTGACTTTGTTTCAGCACCTTTCCTGGCTTCTGTCCCAGTCCCGGGTGTCTGCCTGTCTCTGGCTGTGGAGTCAGGGGGAGATGGCTTCCACTCTGCATCTCCTTCCTTGGTCCAGGCTCCATCTGTACCCCCTGTTGCATCATGTCCTGTCGCACTGGGATCCTGCCTCCTTGGACTACGAGACTCTGATCCCTGTCACTCCGAGGATTCGGGCGGATCTCCAGTGGTGGTTGTCCCCGCTCTCTCTTTCCCGGGGGTTCGATCTCCTTCCTCCTCAGTCTTTGGTCGTTTTGTCCACAGATGCCAGTGCTCTGGGGTGGGGTGCCGTTCTGGGTGCCTCCACGGCTCAGGGTCGGTGGTCCAGCTTCGAGTCCCTCCAGTCGTCAAACTGGAAGGAGTTGAGGGTGGTTTGGTTGGCTCTTCTTTGGTTCGCTCCTCTCCTTCGGGGTCAGGCGGTCTCTGTGCAGACCGACAATCAGGTGGTTCGTGCTTATGTGAATCACCAGGGGGGCATGTCTCGTGCCCTGTTTCTCCTTTCCCGGAAGATCGGCCTGTGGGCTGAGTCGAATCTCTTGTCTCCGACGGCGGTCCATCTTCCGGGGAAGGAGAATGGGCCTGCGGACTCTTTGAGCCGGGTGTTCCCTTCCTCGGTGTCCATCTGTCTGTCCCCGGATCTGTTCGATCTGATTGTCCTCCGGTTCGGCCTTCCTTGGCTGGATCTTTTTGCCTCGGAGGAATCCGCCCTTCTTCCTCGGTTTTGCAGCATCGTCCCCTCTCCACTGGCGTGGGCCACCGATGCTTTCTCGATTCCTTGGTCGAGGGGTCTGCTGTTTGCCTTCCCTCCGTTTGCCTTAATTCCGAGGGTCCTCAGGAAGATTCGTTGGGATCGGGCGGAGGTTCTCCTGGTTGTTCCGGAGTGGTCTCGGCGGTCTTGGTACCCCCTTCTGCTGACCTTTTCTGTTCGCCCTCATTGGCGGTTTCCCCTGTGTCCCTCCCCTCTGAGGGTTCCTCTTCTCGGCCTTGCCTCCCTGCGTCGCCTCCGGCTGGGGGTTTGGCACTTGAGAGGTTGAGTTTGCTGGATTTGGGTTGCTCGTTGGAGGTTGCCCAGTGTCTTCAGCTTTCCAGGCGTCCTTCCACCTTGCGTTCTTATGCCCGTCACTGGAAGGGTTTTTCCACTTGGTGTCTGGGGAAGGGTCTCTCTCCTCACTCCTGTGTGGCCGTGAAGGTGGTGGACTTCTTACGGGATGGTTTCGTCCTGGGGCTTGCGGTTTCTTCCCTGTGGGCGCAGTGGCCTGCCATTCTTGCCTTTCGGGGGTTCCTCTGTTTCCTCTGTCTCCCCGTTGGTGGCTCGCCTTCTGCGGAGTTTCTTGCTGCAGCGTCCTGTTTCCCATTCGCCTGTGCCTCCTTGGGATCTTCCCTTGGTTCTGCGGGCTTTGACGGGGCCTCCTTTCGAGCCGTTGGACTCCGTGGCCCTGAAGTTCCTTTCTGCAAAGGTTATTTTCCTGGTGGCCATTACTTCTGGGCGGAGGGTTGGTGAGATTGGTGCGCTGATGGCTTCTCCCCCCTTCTTGCGCTTCTGCGCTGCCAAGGTCATTCTCCGTCCGAGTCAGTTCTTTCTTCCTAAGGGGGTTTCTTACTTTCACTGTCAGGAGGATATTGTTCTCCCGGTGTTTTTTCCGGTTCCTTATTCTCCTGAGGAGGTGCTCCTCCATTCGTTGGATGTGCTGAGGGCTCTCACCATCTACTTGGAGCGTACGGCTGGGTTTCGTAAAGTGGATTCCCTGTTCGTCACCTATGGCCTGTCTGGTATGGGGCTTCGCCCTTCTCTGTCCACCTTGTCTCGTTGGGTCAAGGGCGCTGTGGTTTCTGCTTACGATTCTGCCCACTGTCCCCTGCCTTCTTCTGTTCTGGGTCGGTCGACTCGGAGTGTTTCTTCCTCCTGGGCCATGTTCAAAGGGGCCTCGTTGAGGGACATTTGCAATGCTGCCACATGGGCTTCTCCCCACACTTTTGTTGCCCATAATCGTCTGGAGTTGGGGATGGTGGCCTCTGCTGCTTTTGGGGCTTCTGTCCTGTAAGCTGTACATGATTTGTGATCTGTACTTGTTTTTGTAGATTAAAATGGACCTGTTTCTTGCATTGTTCTGGTCTGTTTGTTTCTTACAATCACCATGTGCTTGGGTATGGGCTCACTTCATCAGGAATGGGACGGGGAGACAGGACGAGGGGGTAATGCCCGGTTACTCACCGGTAATAACCATTACTCCGAGTCCTGGTCTCCCCGTCCCATTCCTGAGCCCTTCCCTCCCTCCCTCCCTCCCTGGTTTGGGGGTGTCTGTGGGCGATTGTATGTGTTTCGTTCTGTTGTCTTTGGTATTTCAGGATGTTTCTTCCAGCCCTTTCCCCTTTTGTAGTCACGTGATGGTGACGTCATCCTAGGGGGAAGTGCCAACAGCTCAGCTAGGTAGGGGTTCTGTAGAGCAGACTAGCTGCTCACTTCATCAGGAATGGGACGGGGAGACCAGGACTCGGAGTAATGGTTATTATCGGTGAGTAACCGGGCATTCACACTTTGGATGCACATGAGGAATAGGAGCATGCCCGTTGTGCACATCCGCAGGAAAGGTACTTCAACAACGTTTTCCTCATGTTCAGCAAACCACTGAATTCTCCACTGTCTGAACTGGCACACTCAGCAGAGCGTCCTCTCCACCAGGAAAGCACACCCTGCTAAGCCATCCTGTCCTGCTTCCACCTTGACGACCTCTCATCCCATCGATGCCGTTCTGGCTGCACCAATCCAGAATGGGACTAAATTGGATAATTCATCATGACTACACTCAGACTAGCACGTGCTTATGTATAATTGTTTAACTGGTTCTTCTCCATCTGTACATTTCCTTTTCAGATGTCTTAAGTTTCCAAGGCTCATTTGTTGGTTTTTTTTGCATCCTGTTGCTCCTATTAAAAAATCAGAACTAGATGCAAAAAAAGGAAACCTGGACGGGAGGAGCTACTCACCCATGGAACCTGGAAACTTGACAGAACTGTATACGTCTTTCCTTTAAAATGGGGCCCAATAATTTCGTTCTGGGCTATGCTCGAGACACACTCCGATTAATTTTTTTGACAGCATGAAAGTGTAAAGGGGAGAACATCAGCAATGCACAATGTATTTAATAGCATCACTTCTTGGTACATAATAACCAAGGACATCTGAGTAAGGTTAGTTATTGGATTACAAAGCCAATAATAACTGAAAATTGAGACATCTCAACATGAGGGTATAAAAATACAAAAGGAATTAGCATGAAGACACATCTACGTACCCAGTTCAAACAAGTATGTTATTCTTGAACTATTAGTTCAAGAAGTAAAATACAGATGATCAAGAAGCATGAGTCCAAATTTCCCTGCATCGAGGGGCGATGAATGAAGAGCATTAAATCTATTGCTAAAGTGACATCCCTAAATAAGCATTTCAAGTGAAGGAGGAAAGGTGTCAGTACATGGAGTCTTCGTAAGAAGGCTCTATACCATCAGATGGGTCAAGCAGAAGAAAGCCACTATTGCAAGTGAAAGAGCTTGCTCTGAGATGCTCCCTCTCTGAAGGAAAGAAATAAGTGTCTCCTTTACGTAATTCCAAAAATCCGTTATCCACAGGTAGCTTCCCCATGATGCACAGCGTTCATGTATTCCACAATGGGTACAGTCATGAGCGTACTTTTCCACGGAATTCTCCATGTATATCCTTTGCAAAAATTTGCCCTTGATCCCCATGCCTTCTCCCCTGTGAAGCCAGTCTTGTTCTTTATCACATTCAAGCCATGTAACTGTAACGTCTTCTCTTCTTAGCCTAGCTGCCAAAACAAGGACATTACTTTTGTACAAGAATGCTTCTCCACCAGCAATGCAAACCGTGAGAAATAACAGCTTCGACAGTGCATATGAAATTCAGAACATGAATCCTAAAGCAAGAGTTTTCAGGGCCTACGGTTCCGGCTAACATAAGATCATCACTTAAGCATTACGAATTTCTCATAACTATGTTGCATTTCAACTAATACATTTACCCAATTATGAAAAGCATTATCATTAATAAACACGTTTAGTACGAGTAGCTCAAGACTTCACAACACGAGTTCTTCATGTTTCAGTTTTCTGTTTGTTACATTCAATTCCTACGTTAATTCTCCATGCTACTTGTCAGTAACCTAAAATATGTCATGTTAAAACATTTCACAAGTCTAACACCTCACACACAATACAAGATTATATGCGGGTGAACTATATATGTGATTATGATGCACCCCTACGAGTGAAATGAGACTTCTGCTCCATCAGTTCCTCCCTCCTATGAGGTTGAGTCTTCACAAAAATCTCCAACAACCCGATCTAAACAGGTGTCGTAGCCAACCTTCTCTGCCTGAATTTCTCCATTTGCTTCAAATTCCCATAGTAACTGTCCTACCTATCCTTCTCTCTCTCTTGTAAGTTCTCCAACTGTATTGCACCAATTATATATCCCTTACCATCCCAACCAAGATTATAACACTCATTACTGGTTTCTGGATGTATCCAAAGATTCCACTTCCCAGATTTGCAAACCACTTTCCAACCACGCCAAATCCTTTACCAATCTTATCCCAAACACCTTCTGCTGCCACATCTTGCACTTCATGATGTATAGCAGTGATATTGCAAATATGTCCCTTCAGATCTTTACTTCTATCAGGGATATAAGTACAACAATGTTGGACCTTCTGCATCCGACAGACTCCTCCCTCCTTTGGAGGTAGCACATATTTGCAAGAGGGTTCTGCACCACCATCTCCCCATGAAAGAGTAGCAAAGACTGAGCCATGTTAACAGCTAACTTATCCACTATGGTAGACAGCCTTCTAATCTTGATATCATTAAACGCTACTCCCAAACTAAGTTTTATCTCTTCAAATATATCTGCAACTACCTCTCCAGCAGTAAGTCCACATTTTTCACTGCTGTTCGATCTTCCTTCAGCGCTCTACAAATCATCCACATGGTATATTTTCAGAAACTCAACTGCCAAATAACAAGTAGCATGCCATTTGCTTGGTAACAGAGCATACGCATTCTTCCCACACACAAAATATATGCTCCCAGTACCATTCAAACTGACTCTTGCAAAACGTTTTCCGAGGACCATTGACCACGAATATATGATCACATACCATACACTCTGCCCCACAAATAGTGAATTTTAACTACTCTCAGCTTGTCGTATGCAAAGGCTACGTCGTAGTTGCCAATTCAGAGTTATAGGACTAAAACTTCCCTTAGTCTTATGAGCTAACTCCTCCTTGGTCCAATCAAAATCCTTGTCCATATTATTGATATTGTTAACTAATCCCCTATGGCTATCTTCTGCCTGGTCTATACATTTCTATTCTATATTGGTTAGCATGCATGTTAAGTTATGTTTATGAGTGTAAGCAGTGTAATGTTGCAATTGGTGCAAAATAATTTTCAATTTTTTCTATTCTCCTTTCGGCATCATACTTATTCAGATGTTTTTATACAGGTATTTCTGAAAGTGCCACGTCATAATTTGAGAAGTAGTACTCATAATGACCCTTTCCATAAAACATACTAAGGAGTAAACTACAACTTGTTCCGTTATTCAAGAGAAAGTGATGGTACATTATTCCCTCTTCTACTGATGCGGGTAATTGCATGCACACATAACAATCTCTAACTTCCATAGTGTCTACATATTCATACAACAATTTAGCATAAGCGTTTAGTGTATAATCTCCCTTGGACAGGTCAACATGAAGAAAGAGACTAGCTTGCTCTATTAAGCCTTTCTCAGATCCTAGAGTACATTCCTTTGAAGCGGCAGTAATAGGTGTGGATTTCCCGTGCAACCCCACCCCACCGCATGACTGTCGCTATCAGGTGAACCTAAAATTGATTCTATAAAGACTACCGCTATTGCTGCATTCACCCCTACAAGGAATGCACCTACAATACATTTGTGCCTGTGATTCGAATTTCCAGACTCCATTTTAGAGTAGCTCGGATCACAGTTCAAACAGAGGAATAGCACACAAGTCTCTTTTCTCCTCCTCTCCACACATGACGTTTTTGAGCAACTTTTGAAATCTTGTAAACTTCCTCTCAACAGTCTCTGTTTTTACAATATTTAAACAGCTCAGAAGACCTCCCTAGCCCTCTTTCTTTTCTTCTTCTAGATAGAATCCCTAAATGTATTCTTCTTCCACTTGGGCCTAGGTTATTTTCTTTAACCAATTATTTACAGTTTAAAGTTCAACTCACAGGAATATCTCTGACAAGGCACCAGAGCCCTTCTGGATTTTCTCGCACTTTCTGTATTCTGCTCGGTCTCGCTTAGTTCGGACTCAGAAGATTCACTTATTGCTGCAAGTACTCTTTCAGATGCAAGTATCAGGTTCTTTCTTATCAGTCTCACAGGCAAGGTCTCACCTGCAGCATCTTTCTTCCTTAACTGCACACAACCACTTGTCACACCAGTATCTTCCACCGAGTCAAACTCTCTGTCACTTGGAACTGTACCATCTCCCTCAGAGTCTATACCAGGGTCTTGTATAGCTTGGCCCCCTCAGATTGACCTGGTGTGTATCCTGCCTCTTCAGGTATCTCTACAACTTGGATTGTCCCCTACTGTAACTTCTCAGCCATGGCTGGAAACTCTTTCGGGAGAGGAGCGGTTTCATCAGAGGGACCTAAAACTCATCGCATGTGAGAGGCATGGATATGATTCGGCACTCCACGGCAGTTGTAGTCACCAGTATTGCTTGGTGTGGGCCACGCCAAAGAGAATCAGGATAATTTTTTTCACACATACTTTCTGATGAGAACCCAATCTCCTGGGTTCAGGTTGCGTCAGAGATCCTTTGATGTCTGTGCAGATACTGCTTCAACCTGATGAGACACACAACAAACCACATCAGCCAATCCTTTACAGTAGTCAAGGACCAAATCATCGGAGATGTTCAGTAGCGTGTTAGCAGGCCTGGCAGGTAAACGCATCGCTCTTCCCATGAGTATTTTGTGGGGGTGACAACCCAGTGCTCCTGTCAGGGATTCTGCACAGACTCAGTAACAGTAGTGGTAAAGCATCAGGCCACTTCAAAGATGTCAAAGCACACATTGTAGCCAACCTGGATTTTAAGGTACCATGCATTTGTGCCACCATTCCGGGTGCCTCTGGCCTGTGGCTACAATGTAGTTTCTGATCCACATTCAGAGCTCTGCACAGTAATTTCTTGATTGTGGAAATGTGTGCCTCTATCTGACTCCAAATCTATGAACGAGTTCCCTCAACAACAACTTATCTGCCATGAGACTACCACACCTCATAGTCGAGTAAGCCTAAACCCATCGAGAAAAGATGCACATGACAACCAGAAAGAATCTCAAACCATTACACACAGGCATCTCAACAAAATCCATTTGGGTCCGATTAAAGAGACTACCTCTTCCACCAATGTGGCTCAAGGCAACAACTGTCTTCTTCCCATCATTACTTTGTTGACATGTGACACACAGCTTCTGCAATCACTCGAAACTTCGGATTGAACCAAATCTGCCTGAACAATCTCACCATTGCATCCCTTCCTATGTGAGCTGCTCCATGAATTAGCCTCGCCTTTGGATGTAACAAACAATCTGGTAATACTGCCCTGCCATCAGCTGAAACCCAAATGTCGTCCTTCCCTCTCAAACAGCCTGCTCTGATCCACCCTGGTTGTTTCTCCTCTGTAACCTCCATTTGCAAATGCCTCACTTCATCCCCTGTGTCAGCAACTGCTAGCTTCATATTAAGTTTGGTCCTCTCGTAACTCTCACTAGTATATTCTCTGTTGAAAACACATGCATGAAAAGCACAATAGTACGCAACTTCACCAGCATACCGATTTCCAGTAGTTACAAAATCATTCCCCTTTCCATGCGCTGCACACTTGACTGCCACTTCCCTTGGCAATTATAACGCTTCTAACAGTTGTCTCACAAAATCCCTGTTTCTTATAAGAGACCCAGATGACATTAGGAACCCTCTCTGTGACCATAACTGTTCAAAATCCTAAACCACACCAAAGCCATATTAGCTATTGGTATAGAAAGTGACTCCGATTTGATCAGAGACGCAACATGCACCTGTCAAGTCAATGATTTCAGCCTCAGTGTACTCCTTGTAACTAAGCAGCTTCCACCACTCCAGAAACGGTTCAAACCGCAAATGCTGCTCTCAGATTTCCTTCATGGTCTCTTAAGCATGAACCATCAACAAAGATGACTTGATCAGGATCAGTTAATTGCTTATCAACAATGTCAGGTCTCGATTTCATGTAAAGCTCAGGGACATCCAGACAGTCGTGGTCTTCACATTCTTCCCCATCAGCACTTGGAATGAGTAACAAGGTAGCAGGATTTAACACCCAACACCGCTTCACGTTTACACTTTAAGCAGCAAGAAGCACCTGCTTATACCTCGTCAACCTGTTATTTGTCAAATGCTGAGTTTTGGTTCTAGTCATCAAAAGCACAACTGAGTGTGGTACATACACTGTAAGAGGATGGCCCATCACAATGCACTCACATCGTTCAATATTGACACCTGTTACAGCAATAAATTTGAGACATCCGGGCAACACTGAAGCTACAGGATCTAGAGTAGATGAGAAATAAGCCACTGGTCTACAGGCACCTCCAACTGTCTGTGTGAGTTCTGATAGGTCACAACCTTCCCTTTCATGACAGAATAGTGAAAACACTTTGTTGTAATCAGGCATTCCTAAAGCCGGAGAGTGACACAGGCACTCTCTCAAATCCAGGAATGCAAGTAGGCAATTGTTAACACAAGGTGCCGGATTACACACATCCTTGTGGGTCAGCATATGCAAAGGTTTCACCATCAGGGAAAAGTTGGGAATCCACTGTCGACAATAGCCATTCCCAGAAACATTCTTACCTCTTTTGGAGTACTAAGTGGATTCCCTTTCATGATCGCCTCCACTCTTTCTACTGCCCCCTTCCTTTTTCCCTTCTCTATTCAATGGCCCAATTACTGTACTTCATTCAGGCAGTACTGAAGCTCACTCAGAGACACCTTATCCCCATTGTCAGCCAGATGGTTCAGTAAGGCAATGGTATGGTCTTTGCAAGCATATCGTGTTTCGGATGCAATGAGAAGGTCGTCAATGTATTGGACCAGCACCGAGTTCAAGGGAAAATCAACTCTGAAGGTTCTTTTTCAAGATCTGGTGGAATAGGATTGACTTTCAGTATACCCTTGAGATACACCACCATTTTAAAACACAGTTTTCCAGTTGGAAAGCAAAAAAAATGGCTTTCCTCATGTAATGGAATAGAAAAGAAAGTGATGCAGCGAGTGCAAGGTAAATAGTTTTTTCTTCCTGGCCTTCTTACGTGCGACTCGACTACCCCCACCCTGCCCCTCCCCACCACACTCCCTCTGCAAGCCGCTACTGTGACTGCAGATGATTCAAAATGCGGCTATCCATTCCATATTGGTCTAGAAGAAATACAGCCGTCCCTCTTTCCACCTTAGTATTTCTTCACTGACCAGTGGCAAAACGCAAATTGAGGGGGGCCCCCTGCCAAGTACATGGAGGTGCCCCGCTACGGATTTAATCCGGATCTCTCCGACAGAGTACTGTCCTGGGCCCCCCCCTCACCACAGGGGCTGCGGGGCCTGTGTTACGCCCTTGTCACGGACTAAACATTGAAAAACACTTTTTCAAAGTCTCTTTGTCTCATGTGTTTTCCAAGAAACGGACTCACTTCTTTTTGCAGAATTCACTCCCCGTCAGTCAATTAAAAATGTTCGCTCATGTCTTCTGTTACACATCCCTAAATTCAAATGTGCTAGGCTGGGCTGCAGACGTTTCGCACACCTCACAGACATAACCTGGATCTCTGTTCCCATCTTTCTTTGCAGCTCCGCTACCTTACTACATTTCGCATGCTGCTCAAACCCCACCTTTTCAGGCACCAGTCATGCCTGCTGTGTTGCAGAGTTTTCCTAGCCCCAGGGTAGGTTGACAATCAATGAAGCACTTTCAGCACAACATTTTGTTTTTCATATTTGTGCAGCAGCGTAGTTAGGACAGGAGCTGCTAAAAGGAAGGCAAGCAAGGGTTCCTCACCTGTAGCAATTCTAATTCAATGAGTTCATAATGCCCTCTTCAATTACGTAATGTATCTTTTGCTCAATTTAAAAAAAATGTATGTTTGGCAACTACACAGAGGAAGATTTTTAGGAGTGTGCAGCTAGTAGTGCCCTAGTGCAGTGCTTCCTAAACCTTTTCCACTTTTAAGAATGAAAACTTCAACAAACCAACTAGCTTTAGTAGACTTGAGGAGGTCGATGCAATTGAAACACTGTGTTGGAAGGCATTGTCATTTGCAGACTGCACATTTTCTATTTAAATGGTGAGAGCTTTACTGATAAAACTAGATTGCACACAAATGATGTGTGGAAATCGGGTTTCCGTAAATATGTATAATGTGTGCATCACCAAGTAAAAATCTTGATTTGTTTTGATCCCATTAAAATCTTCCCTTCTATCACACTTCAGAATTCCAAAACTATGTACTTCAATTTTGATTTCTTAACTGCAGAATGTTTACAGTGAACAGGTATATAAATTTGGTTGCGTGTTACGAAAAATAACATCTTCCAACCTTCCCTTTCACACACACTGTACCCCAGCAAGAATATCACATAATTGACTTAGCTTATTTTTCTCTGGCCACGAAGTGAGAGGAGTTTGCAAACACCAATCCCCATGTTTAAAAAAAAAAACAAGCAGTAATTTGTCAGAAAAAAAGCCTGACATTCGACCCCAGCCTTTGAAGTGTACTGAATGTAAAGACATCTTTATTTATTGCTTTGACTTTCACGAGCCATCAAAAATCCATTCGCAGCTCCGGGTTTAGAAAACACTGCCCAAGATGGATGCATCGTCACAGACCTGCCCAGTGCACCTGCTGCTCCTGTATATCGATGTGTGGAACCTTCTTGCTTATAGAATTGAGTTTGAGGTTTATCTGGATTATGGTGGTGTCAGGGCTAAATAGGTCTTTTATTCCACCAGGCTTTCCCCATGGGCTGGTGCTCTGGAGGTGGTTTTGAAAGCCAGGGCTGCTTCTGGTACCTCTACAATTTTCCCCAGCTCCCAGAGGTTTATTGCAGCAGGCCCAGGGCGTAGTAGAGAGGAGGAAGGTAGAGAGAAAGTTATCAAAGAGAGCGAGGACAGAGGGGATGGATGGATGGAAATAGATTGTGTGAGGAGGCTAGGGTACTGGTTTGAGCATTTTTGCCAGGGCTGGTTTTGGTTCACAAAGACATCTTTAAAGAGGCAATCTACATGACAAGGTGAAAATATTTTTTTTTAATTTGTATTTGATGTGAATCACTCCCATCACTTTCCCGGCCCCAAATGTGCTATATTGAATGCACTCTGCATATACAAGCGTTTTTTTTGTATGATTTCTTTGTGAAAGTCACTTGTTACGATTACGGTATTCATATGACAAATCATTTTTGAGATTCCATAATCATGAGGGATTGTGGAATACCAGGCATTGTGAACAGCTGAGCTAGAGAGGGGCGGAGTGTCGAATGCAATTCTAGTATTGCATCTGAATTTCTTTATTTTGCTTTTTTAAATTGTCGTCGCTGGTAGAAAGAAACCTCATTCTTTAAAGACCGCATTGAAGTCGGAAAGAAAACCCGACTTTGTGTGTTTCAGTATGAGAACACAGTCTGAACTAACTATTTGTACCTTTGGAGGTTCAGAAGCTCGTAACGATCAACAGGGCAGGTTTAATAAAGGCTGCTGGCTGTTCAAATATTTTCTACAACAGCAACAAAGTTGGATGTTTAAACGAAAAATATTATGTTATATTCAGCAAACATAATACAATCCAAGAGCAAACACTTAACATTAAAAACAAAATGAATTTAAATTGTATATGCAAAATGTTGGTCTACTGTACTAAATTAAATCTGATACTCCTAACATAAGCAAGCTGCATTGTGAAATTAGGACCGCTTGAGCTCTAGGTCTCCAGTCCTGGTTTTCCTTTAACCAATCCATGCATTCTGGGAGTTCCAATAAGTCATTGCAAGCGCACAAAAGAAAAGCAGTATATTCCAAAGAGGGTTCTTTATTTTCCATCTTTCTTCAAAGCTTCTAGACAGGGCTCGTTTCGTCAGACTTCATTGCCTAGACTTCCTCAGGGCTTGGATTAAAGGAAGGCAATAGCTGTCAAATTGTAACTTTCTTCAATAGCATGTAAGCTCGAGGAAATTCCTGACTGATATATGAACTCTAAGCTACTGTATATCGTGATATAGTTATTTAAAACTGATCAGTTTACGATTCACAGTTTGAGTAAATAATGATTATTCTCCAACAGTCAGATTCCCATTTAAGAGACATCTATTGTAGAAAAGTGAGAGATTGGCTTTGGAGTGAGTAAAAATTCGTGAGGCTTGTCAAGTAATGAAGCTGACATTTACCGTATCTCGAACCGAAGATTTTTAACTCTGAATCTGGAATTGTACTAAAACATTATATATTGATTTGCAAAACTTGAGCTTTGGAACGTATAAAATGTTGTGCACTGTACATGGAAAGACCACGCTAACTGAAATGCTCCATTGATTTTATTCACAGAGAGGAGGAAGTGCTGAAGTGCACAGTTGCCAGAGTAGGACTGACCCAGAGAACTCAAGGATGGAAAGGGCAGTGCGCATGTCATATTCCTACATACAGGTGTTCACTGCATAAAACAAAGGTTGGATTGGCATGGAAAGCTTGTTGCTTCCAAAAATTAATAGAAATCACCTTACCAGGCATAAACCAAGAATCACATGGGAATGGACAATTCACTACCTTCGCCACCTCACATATGATGTGGTGTACACTCTAAATAGGGTGGGCGGAAAACCTACCACATTTTGGTGTTCATGGGTGACCATGGAGCCTGCAAATCACCAGCACACGTTGAGCATTCATTCCCTGTCCATTGGTCTATCTCTCGATCCATCCATCTGACTCCAGTCGATGATTGTCTGCCTGTTTGCAGGCGAACTCTGCTTTGTTGGACTGTAGCTGTAGGAGGGTTGTTTTTTCTGAGCCTCTTCATGTGCGCTACATTTGTGCTTGGATACTTGTATATCATTCAGTCTGCGTGGACTATAGGTCAACTGATCTGGTGCCATACAAGAGAGATGTGGAGGTATGTACACCTGGGTGTCAATAGATGTGTTGCTCTTCATATGCACACGTAGGTGAGGTCTATGTTCATAAATGTTGTGTCCACATCGATAACACATTGATTTTGCCAGTGCTTGACTTTCATATAATAAATGCAATCAATTGTTCTAGTCAATGAAAGAGTAGGTCACCAACAAATAATTGAAATTGACAGCTGCACGGCCCTCCCTTCACAATTTGGCTCTTTGTGTTTGCTGCATGCTTCAATTGTGTGTACATTTAGAACTCTAAAAGACTGGAGTTCAAAATTTACGTAGGAGGACTGGTTACTAGAACCAAAAAACTCAGCTTCAGGGGGGGTAACCATTTTATTTGTAAGAACATTTTTGTTACAGAGAATTTAAGAGTGCTGCAAATGCACTTTTGCTTTCAACTGTTCTAGAAATTAAAAAAAAAATCTGTTCTTGAAGCTTGTGAGGTTTCTGTATGGCATTAACTGAAAGTCCTGTTGCTTTAGTAGGTTCGTTTCACCAGCATTTGTCTTCTGCAAACAAAGTTACTGTCACACAAGGTATGCCTGATCCTTGCATGGGACAATGGGATTAGGGTTCTCACGAGTGTGCGAATTGAGTAAGGAAAATAATTTCATAAACCGGGATAATATTAAAAGGAGGGATCAGTCACCCATCCATGGCCCTCTACAGTAATCCATCCGCACCAATTCATTCAATCCAGTAACCCAAACCCTCTCACGCACACCTAAATCCATCTAGCCATCTTCATTTATTCTACCTCCAAATCAGGTAGCCACACAAGAGCCTATCCAACCCACACACATGCATTCAACCCATTCACCATCAGCAATCCACTAAGCACTATGGAATTCATAGCATTAACTCGACCATTCATAATGCAAAATATGTAGACAACTGATCTTCCATTTTCCAACATGCTGGCTCGACTATGAGGCCGAGTGTGCACGTTGTCCCGGTGAGGCAAGTGGTTTTTGTGCAGTTGTATGCCTGATCTATGTAGGTACTTTATTTTTGATGTGTTGTTGAACATTAAATATACGAAAGACAAACCAATTGTCTTGGTAAGTGCATGTTTATACTCCAGATCAAGATTATCTTGTTACTGAAAAGTGACTGAGGTTCCAAGAGAACTGTTACCATAAACGTAATAAAATGTAGGTATTAATAAAGACAATAATGTTGCATAATTTTCAATATTATCATCGTATCCAAAGAAATCCATATGGGTACATTTATTACTAAAATGATGTGGCAAACAAAATTTACTGGCAACAGGATTACTGTTGGATTTCATAAACTGAAATTCAGAACATGCAGTCCAGGCAAGGAGCAAAACAGGCTGAGTACCACAGTAACAAAATCAGGTATTGATGAATATACAAACCCACCCACGTTACAATCTATAGGAAATTAAAAGAACAAAGTGAATCAGACTGGGATTTTTATTTTCATTTAGTAAAGCTTTATAAATCACTTCGGCAAATCCAAAAGCCATGACAAATCAGGGTGTCAACATGCTTTAACAAAGTTTATACACTTAAATAAAATAAGTTAATAAATGGAAATTAATAATTTAAATTACTTTTACAAATACACTGACATCGATGGAATGTACACCCATTGTTCATCACTGACCCCTCCCTCGTCCAATAAATTACTGTCCAGCAACAAAAACATTGAATCCTTAAAACTACATCACTTTATGCACAACAGTATTTAAGTACACATTATTTAAAATATTCCAGAATCAAACTTAATCAAAAATATTACATAGACACACAACACTGCCTAAACTACAATAAAGCATCCTTGGTTACTATGCCATGGCTTGCCAAGGGAAAGGGAAATTGTACATTGAAACTCACAATAAGCAAAGCATTTGCACATTAAACGTGCTGTACATACTGCTAGCCGCTTCAGGAACATTTGAACATTGCAAATAGTCTAGGTGTGCTTAACAGATATTCCAATATGCACCATTCAGACTACCATGCGTTTATACATATTTTATATTGGGTGCATTTGGTTTTATGCAAGTTCATATTATTACTTAGTAATATCTGATTATGGTTCTAGAGTGCAGAGTGCTGGTCAACAAAACATCCTGTAGTGCAAATAAACTATTTTGGTGCAAAGAATACAAAATTAACTTGATTGTTTACAATAGCTCTAAGTGCTCTTTAGTCTCCGTCATGAAAGGAACATTTGGAAAAAAGTAGGGTGTCCCACCCACTAAGGGAGATGTGGGGTTCTAATCCCAAGATTAAATGGTGTGCGCCGAAGGGAATGCAAACCCACCAGACAGCAGCCACGGAGCAAAGTGCCCATATTATAGAGGGGATCAGTTGCTCCCCTCTGTGTACTGCAAGCCCACATTACTGTAGGTACGATGGGTACAGCTAAGGCCAACACATCCACCCAAAAACTATCGCTCCAATACTTTTTCATCACACTCACCGATGGGGAACTCAGTTCGCTCTCAGTTTCACTTTCTGGGGGGACCTCAAAGTCAAGTTCCTTCATAGCACGGTTGGTATTATATACTGAACTCATTTTATTAGCAGGGGACTCGATGGGGGATAAAAGAATGGCAGAGTTTGGATCATTTGGAGTTAAATCTAGCATTAATGCGGGTGTGGATTCAGTGACACATTCAACATGAAAGCCACCGGATACCCACAGAGCAGATGACGCACTAATAGGGTTGTTATAATGAGATTTGAAGATTTTGAGAACAAGCTTTTCCACATCAAGGCTATATGGTACCACATCTGTTTGGATGGCTTGTTCCATCAATATGGGGTTCTCTGCCACCACATAGGACATTTGGTCATTGGTAACCTTCACAAGAGGCTTACGTGCTGATCTGGCATGCGCAGCACTGGAATCAAGTACAGTGTACTTCTCAAGCTCACTTGATGGTGCTATCAAAACATCATCAAGTAAATCAGTTTTGTTTGCCATATCATCATTGAGCAGAAGCCCACTGTCCGCCATTTCCTCTACTGCTTGGTCTTCTTCATAAGCCATTTTCCCATACATTGTGCTTTCGGTTACGGACTTGCCTGGTGATTCACATAAATACTCAAGACCTTGCTCCTCTCCCACAGACCCGTTCTGGGCCAACTCCATGTTGTGCAACAAAGACTCCAGCTTCTTGTTCTGAATGTTGATGTCTATGAAATACTTTTGAATGCCTTTATCCTTCTCTTCCAAGCTGTTTTTCATCGTTTCGATAAACTGCTTAAGCTGTTTGATCTCCTTCCTAGCTTCCTTTAAAGCAAGCTGTGCTTCCACTCTGTGGCATTCTTCCTCAATCCAGTCTTCTCTCATCCGAGCCAATTGGGATTTCAGATCTTCTATTTCAGTCTCCCTGTGGTAAGAACAGACACTGTAAAAACATGGTTTAGTCAACGATCTTTATTCAGACAATTACACTGATCTAGTTTACTGGAATATATGGTGGTTTCTAAATTTAGTTTCAGTAACATAAATGTACATTGTTCGGAATTTTTGAAGACAAATAGCAACATTCAGATGAAACACAAGTGTCCCATTAGATCTATCAAATATGAAACATTTAATTTTTTTTCAAATTCAAAATAAAGCACATATGTTGATGTTAATTTCTATGATTATAATAAATAAAATCACTTAAAGATACCAAAGCCATAACTTTCTATTGTAACAAATATCGCAAATGTTAACTGTGTTCCTGAGTTACTCTTCTGTGGTTCAAAGTCTTAGAAAGTAAAAAAAAAAAAATCGAAATCCAAAGTTTTTATGGCCATCTATTTAATATTTATATATGTTGTTGAGGGAAAGTGTCACCTTGTTGGACTACAATTTTGTAATGCTATGGTAGCATCCTATTACAGTATTTTAAGTTTTAAAACATCTTACCAACCTTAGTGCCAAGAAAGGAGTAAAAATTATTCTATAAAAAAAAATACATCTGCATAATGAAGTTCGTTTTCTAGTAAAAGGTGCAGTCACCAAGTTCGCAGTTTGAAAATAATTATTCCTTCTCTTTTAACAGGGATGTAAGTAACTTACTTTATATCACTGGATAACATAAAAGGCCACAGTGACTGACCACTAAACTATTGTTGCAGTTTGCTATTATTCACACATTTCTTTCAGACCGTAGTCTATGAATAAACGACATACAATGGTACATTAGAAGACACATGCTCTGTTCTTCACTGCGAAAAACCGGATTATTGACTAGGAAGAACACAATGCCCGTGATCCCACCAGCAAGTAATCGGCCCTCTGAGAAGTAAAAAGCTAGTGTGGCTTTAAGAAACATACTTTCCATAACCAACTCACCCATGCCCCATGTATGGACATCCTCCTAGCATCACCTACTCAATCTTTCAGAATGATCAATATATAATCCAGCTCAGCCAAAGCGTTCTCTATGTGACGCCATTGGATACAATGAAATGGCTTGATCAATTGGACCCAACAAACTAGAGCCTATTGCAAACAGACTCTCACTGAAAAGGCAGCGTTCATCCAAATGTCCAATTTCCTTGAATAAAACAAATGTTTTTCTGACAGACAGCTGGGTTTCAATCCCTAAAGAGGCACCAAATTCATGCCAATGGCAATCTATGTAGATGAACCGCAGGGTAGCCCTTCTACTGCACCTCCATCTTTCAACGCTGTTCACAATCAACTACTTCTCAAAGGGTTGAAACTAGATTCCAAGGCATCGATCTTGGTTGGAACAAGGCCAGCCTAGCAGAAAAACTAAAACGATCTGCACACCACAATTGACCAATAGGCTAGGCGTTCCACAAGTCTCAACCACCTCGCATGCTTTATAATGTGGACATGGGTTCACTCACAGAGCTCATCAACTCTTTCAAAAGTACATGCTACAGCTGCAACGATTAAACACCGGTGGAAAAATAATTAGATCTTGGCATGTCAGGACTCAACCAATCTCTACCCACAGAGAATATTGTAGTGGATAAAACAGTTATCCTAATTGGAAAATGTCACTGTCCTAAAGGATCAAAAACAAGGATTTTGAACGGAAAAGCCTCACCCACATTTTATATGCATTATATTAATATATTACCACAACGGTCTCGACCTCAGAGACTGAGGTCAGAATAAATTATACTGGATGTATGAGGATCCAGAATATGCTTTCAAAGTACTTATGTGCCTACCCAAAGAAGTTTGCTTTACTTCGAGGATACACTGGGGTGGGATCAAAACTCGCTAGGATGTGAGTTACAAGATTGGGTCTTAGTCACCCTTTTCTAAAACGTGATGCCAAATGGTTTTTGTCACTACTAGCCCAGAACAGGGATCAGGCCTTAGCCAGGGCAATGAAGGACCCCCTAAAGTATGTGCATTGTCTTTATACATGCAGAAAGCAAGACGTTTTTACCTTTAGGAAATGATCGAAAAAATACGACAGTGGACATAAAAGCAAAATCATGTAATGTATGGTACGCCCATCATATATCCGGGTAGGCGGACTGTCCTAATTTTTTTCTTTTTACAAGTGCTGTCCATGTATTACTCTGTAAACAGTGAAAAGTTTGTGTTGCACACATGAATGCACACAACACATGTGCGGAAACAAAGTGAAAATACAGTGGTATATTCATTTCAACCTACTTCTTAGGGGTTACAGACCCACTCATTTCATCAGAGGGGTGGCCTTTTCTGTAGTTACATAGGAGAAGTTTGCCTTACACCTCCTATACCAGTCACAGATAAAAGGAACAAGGCTCCTACCGTCTGTCACCAAATGGTCTGTCCATTCTTTACACTGTCCTAGCTTCTAAACAGCGTTTATGTAGAATCCTTTACCTATACAATTGCATCGGATGTACCAACTCCACTTATGTGTCATTATGATATAGACAAAGTGCAATTAATGCTGGTGCACAAGGTACTTTACAATTATCAGGCTATTGAACTGCCTGAATACCAACGGTGACAGTAGTAAGAACACTCATCAGAATCCACTCTCTGGGTACTTCGGATTCTCAACACTTGTGACTGTAATTGATATATATTTTCATACACACACGTGTGGGGAAGCACTTACGGCAGAAAGTGATGACCTCTGCACTACTGTGGCACGTAGGTCTCAACAAATCCCTATGGGCTATTGACACTTGGATACTACACAACCAACGGAAGCTCAGCTGATTAACAACAAATTTTCACTTGTGCAGCGTGAAAAAAAGATAGGACCCTGACCACAGCCAGCCCTGAATAAACTGGACCTGCCCTAACAACCTCTTCCAAAGTAAAGACCCTAGGTGTGATAAAGGACCCCAACCTCACACTCCACCCACAGGTTAATCAAGTGACTAAAAAGTGACCATCATGAGAATTCCCACACAGGACATACCCCTACATTGGACTCTACCACGGGGACCTTACATCAAGACCCTACTCTTTCTAAGCCTCTACTGTGCCAGTGGCTTTTAAATTTGGCTCAAAAGCCACATACTTAGCAAAGTACATCAGATCCAGTAAGCTGTAGCTAGACCAGTGCTAAACTGGAACAGGCACTCCGGTCTGTCAGAGATGCATTGTCACCGCCTCCCCTTTAAAACAAATGATAGGATGTGAAATCATTCTATTAACAGGCTTGCATACTTGTGAACACCCTGCTAAAGAAAATAAATAGAATCCATGTTGGACGTGCTACCACATGAAGTGCTTCATACCTCTTGTAGTTTGGAGCCAATACAGGGAAGGCAGGATGCATGGGGATCTCAGAGTAAAACCTCTAGAAGCTTCACTCAATTCAAAAGCCTAACCGAGTATTGGACCTCAGACACCAGCTCTTCAGTACATTTATGGACCTGTGGATACTCTGCCAGGAAGGACGGCTATGATGCTGAAAGGACTGTCACTATGCTGGACTGCTGGCCTGCTGCTCTTCTGCCTGTGTGAGAAGGACTAGACCTGCATCTGTTGAACTCAGTATCCTAGAGCTAGTTGGCTAATCTCCTGACTTGAGCCTCAGGGACAGAAGGCTCCAACAACCTCGATCCCAGCACCTTGAATCTGCCATCTGTGAGTCTATCCTTCCAAGTGATGCCACCCCCAGTCTTGGACCCTTGGACATGGGCTTGAGGTGCTCTGCCAGTCTCTGTTGCATGAAACATCCATGAGCAGAACTGATGCCTCTCTACTGTTGCATGGATGGACCTCGTCGCAAAGACCCACATTACCCTTGCTGCCCTCAAACACCTCTAAGGCACGCATCCTCAGTGCAGGCCCTCGTATCCCTCATCAATGGACTCTGCATAGCAGCTTCTTGGAACCAATGCATTGCCCCAACTGCGCGGCGCATCCTCAACACCAGACTTGGCCTCGCAAGCCCTTATCTACAGGATCCTCAACAATGACACAGGACCTCGCCTCGCAGCCTCGCCTCAACTGCACAACACCTTAGATTCAGACCTTCGCAATACTCCTCAAACCAGGATTTAACGTATGTAGATGTAAGGCAGATATGACCTTGCCCATATCCGGCACAACCAGATATCAATAGTTGGCGCTTTGTACTTTTTGCCGCTATTTTTACAATTTATTTTTTACAATTGCATATCTCGGATTCTACTCATTGTCTGTGGAGTTTTGGTCTCATTTAATTTACTAAAAGTCATTATTTTTGCCAACTTGGTACGGGATCCTTTTTGTATGGTGTTTCCACTTTATTACTGTTTGAAGTGTTGCACAATCACTTTATATATTGCTGCCAGGTTAAGCCGGACTGCTCTGTGCCAAGCTACTAGAGGGTTGAGCACAGGTAGATTTAGAGTTGGCGTGTTCCTCACCCCGACAATCATTGTGGTTGTTACTTGGCCAAGGCTCACACCACAGTCAACCAACAATCCAATTTCTTACAGTCAGCATCTACAATTTAGAAGGGAAATAAAAACTGCGTCGTTTCTTGCAAGAAGGGTGCATAATAGAGGGCTTGGGGTGTGGGGGAGGAACGGTTACAGCACAGTACCACATATGAAGATACTTGGTATTAAAGGACTTGGGAAATATTTAAAGGAAAGTTCTATTTTGAAAGGAAGAGGTGTTCAGGGTGGCATCAAGGGAGAGTAAAAGCAGGAAAATTCACATCTAAGGAAAGCTACCCAAAATAAGTTCATGAATCCTATTAATCTTAGAATTGTAACACTTAACAATTGCGGGCTTAATGACCAGGCTAAGCGTCAAAGGGCGGCTATCATTTTGAGATCCATGAGAGTTGATATTCTATGTGTCCAAGAGACCCATCTAGAGGGCAGCAGAGGAGGGGTCACAGAACAACTTGGGTTTTGTTTATTGGGGGCCACTAAACAAGGGACTAAGACAAGAGGGGTTGCTATTCTTACTCGAAGGAATGATATCATCGTAAAAAAGAAGCTCTCAGACAGGTGGGCAGGTGGGTAGTATTGCATTGCGTATTTGCCGGGGAGTCTTTCACTCTAAGCTCTCTGTATGGCTCCACTGATGATGATCCAGAGGCCTTGGAGTATCTAGATGATGAGTTAGTTAACTGGCCCACCCCATTACTAATATGTGGTGATTTCAATATTAATGGGCTTGGTGGGTTGTGGGGTAGCACTGGAGACGCATATGCTGGTCGAGCACTGGAGATGCATATGCTGGTCGTAAAAAGGTTTTGAAGGCTCTTACAAATATAGTTAGAAATCATGGACTTGTAGATAGATCTATGGCATCATGTAAATGGTCAGGACCCTGGCAGTACCTTTTTTTCTGCCCCACATAAGGCTGGACTACTTTTTTGAGGCACAATCTCTAGTGCATCATGCTAAAATAGAGAAACACCCTAGGATATTATCTGATCATAATCCCCTTGCCCTCACTTTGGTATTTACCAATGGTGTGCGGGTCCAGCGGGCTTGGACTTTTGAAAGAGAGCTGCCAGTAGATTCTGACAATGTCTCCCATATGAAGGGATGGATTAAGACCTATTGGGATATAGATGGATACAGTGCTAGTGCCGGGGTGGTATGGGATGCTTTTAAAGCTAGGCTCAGAGGGGAGAAACTTAGTTTTAGCCTGTCCCGACAGAAGAGGGAGGCTCATCAGGTGGAAGCACTATATAAAAATTTAGCTAGAATCGAGATGGAGCTGGCAGTAGCTGTAAATTCAGGTTCAGCAACGGAAGATGTCTTGCTTAGGCTGCCTGGGCTAAGGCAGGAATTGGAGATCGTGCTACCAAAAAAGTCGCTGAGCTTTTCTTAAGTAAAAGGGAACACTGCCAAGAATTCAGCGAATGGGTGGGTGACATGTTGGCAGCTAGACTCAGGCAAAGATGCGACATGAGCGAGATAAACAAGATTAGAGATGAATGCAGAAAGATAGTAACGGACCCTTGTGGGATCCAGGCAGTGTTTCGACACTTATCAACACCTATATGATGCAGGACCCCCGGAGCAGCAGAACTTAATCCATGGTTATCTTAATAGTATACCATTGCAAGGTATCGAGCACGAGTATGAAACTTGAGGCTATCTTGCCTCAAGACTAGATTTATTGTGCTCTGAAAAACCTTACCTCAGGTAAGGCCGCTGGACCCGACCAGATCCCGCTGGAATTTTATAAAATCTTTTTGGAAGAAGTAGGGTCATATCTGGTAGAAATAATACGCTTTGCACAATCTGGGGACTTGATACCCGACTCCTGGTCAGGAGCAGACATTATAATAATCTTAAAAAAAGGGTACCCCATCTCAGGAACCCGGATCGTACCGGCCAACCACCCTCATAAATGCTGATGTAAAAATGATGTCCAAAGCTCTCGCATCTAGATTAAATACTATCATTGGGAAAGTAATTCATCCGTATCAACATGGGTTTATCCCGAGGAGAGGGACCACTCAGCATATCCGCAGGGTAATAACATTATTTGACGCAGCAGAAGTCTCAGGAGACCCTATGGCCATGCTGCTTCTGAACGCAGAAAAAAAACTACCTATGGGAGGCAATGAGATGGTTCGGTCTCGGGCAGGGGTTTATTAAAGCCATCAGTAGTTTGTATAAAGCACCAACTGCTCGTCTTAGAATTAATGGGAACTGCACTGAACCTTTTGGGATTAAACGGGGCACTAGGCAGAGGTGTCCTTGTTCACCCCTCCTATCTGCAATTTATATCGATCCCCTAATAAGGCAATTAGAGTCCTGCTGGGAAATTGAGCCTATTGTTATCACGGGGTAGGTACAAAGGTCCTCACATATGCGGAAGACGTTGCTTTGGTTACCCCTAACCCCTTAGCTTCAATACCAGCAGTAGAGAAGATAGCCTCGGCTTTCGGTGAATTTTCTGGATATGCTTTGAATAAACACAAGGCCCAGATGGTAGTGAAAAGGGAGGTAAGTCGATCTGACCCGCGAATGATAGACTCAGCGGTATATTTTGGGATTACTATAACCTCAGATCTGAATAATTTAGTGGATGTAAATATTGACCGTGTGATTCGGAAGGCCAAAATAGATTGACAAATTTCATCATCTGCATTTGTCATTGGTTGGCCATTGTAACGTGATCAAAATGGTATTTCTACCAAAAATATTGTATTTGTTCAGGGCAATTCCCTTAGAACTTGAGGAGACGTGTTTTTCCGTTGTGGACAACATGGTTAACTGATGTATCTGGGCACACAGCAAAACAAGGAGGGCTTTACAATTTATGACTTTTCCTCTGGACAGAGGGGGTTGGGCAGTCTCAGATTTTAAATTTTATTATTGGGCCGCGGCTTTCCATTATATGTGCAGGATGCTTGGTGGCAAATATGAAGGCCCTGCTGCTGAAGTTAAGATTCCAGATGTATATAGGCTACTGGTGGGGGTAGATGCAGAACATGGTTTCTTAAAATTTAGCGAGCCCTGCTACTTAAAGAGAACTAAATTTAACACTATGCAGGCAGCTTTTAAAATCTGGGCCGCCTTTAAGAAGACAGGCCTCGGGCGGATTAATTTTTATACTCAGTTGTTTGGTAACCCTACGCTGCCAGAAATTTTTTGGGATCAAATTATGGCTGATTGGGCTGAGCGGGGCTTCAGGAAAGTCGGGGATTTATTGAGCTCAGATGGTTTTTACCAATTTAAGGATATTCAGGATAAATTTAGCATCGACACTAGGAATTTTTTCAAATATCTCCAGCTTAGAAGCATTGTGAGCAAAAAGGTGGGTGGTTTTAACGGATTTGATAATGGGAAAGCCATTGATTTAATAAGAAACGGGAATGGCTGCACTATTAAAAGAATTTATAGTGAATTAATGGCAACTAAATTGGTTGACTTAAAAAAGCACGGTAAAAAACGGGAAGCCAGGTTGAGCATCGATTCGGATAACTTTATCCACTCTTTAGAACTGGGTCAGACAGTTTTATGCTCTGCAGGGTTTCAGGCCCAGCACTAAAAACTGTTTTTTCATTATAGTATACCCCGGCAAAGATCTCACAAGGGGGGGGGGGGGGGGGGCAGGAAGGTATTAGGTGCCCACAATGCAATTCTTTAAACGCAGATCTAGCCCATATGTTTTCCACTTGCCCTCGCCTGGATATGTTGAAGTCTTCCATTACGATATTTTTAGAGTCAACCTTGGGTATTAAAGTTAAGTTAACGCCAGCTTTAATACTTCATGGGGTTGATATTAGCCAGACGCAAACTTCGTCTTTCTCTTCCTTGCCATGGCAGTGTTACGAATCTGTGTTGCCTCAGGCTGGCTTGACCAAGCTGCCCCAACATTCCAGCTTCGGCTTGCTCTGCTCCTCTCAGTATTCAATCTTGAGAGGGGAATATATGAAAGGAAGGGCAAGAAAGTGAAAAAACTCTGCAGACCGATATGGGCCCCTATTTACAACTGGAAGAAAGCGTTGTCTCACACAGGGCCATAGCTTTATGCATTAGAAAGACAGCTATTTGTAGTGGAGTCATAAATGTGTTAATTAATCTGTCCAATTGAATTATCTCCCTTATTGGTTATACGATGGAAAATTGGACATTCTCTCTTTTTTGTCTTTTCTTTTTTTTTCTTTCCTTTTTTCCTTAGCGTTTCCACTCCCTTATTAAAGGAAACTTTGTGTTTATGGTTTACCTTCGTTAAACATTCCTAAATGTAATATTGTTTAGTAAAATGTAGTTTGATTTTTTTCCTCATTTGTAATTGTAAGTAATTGACATTAGCTGTGCTGTATTTTGAAAATGCAATACTTTATTTTTATTTTTAAATCAAATGGTCCCTGGAGACTTACCTTCTTTTATTTTTATGCTTTAGTAGTTTGTCAATCTTTTTTTATTAAGCACTTTGTCTCGTTTCCCCCTCCCCAATTATTTTGCTAAATGATTCTACTTCCAATGATGGCTGTACATGGTGGAGCTCATTTGACCTTCCAGTCCTCTACTTAATCTAGGATGCTCCACAGTCCTGCTCGTCCAAACCAAAGATCCCATGACCCTGCCCATTTATGTTGTGTCGCATCTGGTGTTGGCACACACGACAGGAGACGGTAGGGTGATTTGGATGATTCCTTTATTGTATTGCATCAGTGTGGTACCGCATGCCCTGCGCCCTGACCTCTTGCTCCGAGGTCCTCGTCCCGACTGCCCTCGTTCCCCTTCCCCTGACCGGATGTGGTGTCCGGTGTCCTCGTCCCCAGACCCTGAGTCCCCAGGGTCCTAGTGCCATCGTGTGGGCACGACATGTTGGTCCATAATTCACTCTTGTCAGATTCATACAGTCCTATAATTCACCATCATGCTTGAGGAGTTGCTCTACTGTGGATACGAAATGTGGCTAGTTAGTTGCTTTATCTACTGCTGCAAGTGTCTCACGTTGGACGCAGATTTACACCCCTCTCAATCAAGTAACACCAACCATTAAGTAAGTGATTGTTCCATCAGTGTGCATGCAATGGAACTTGACCAATTAATCTGTGATCATTTGAAAACAGTACACTAATAACCATTGAAACCTAGCCAAACACGTCTCCACCCCTGCAATTATAGAAGCCATCCCTCTAGGCATTCATTTTGATTTTTGCAGCCAACCAGATTGCAATGCTCCAATTGTCAAATCCATGTAGTTACCCCTTGATGAGGCAAAAATTGGCATACATTACTATTGGCCAGAGTTGAATTTTCTTCCACATCTATTGTGACTATTAAATCATCTTATTGTTCAGATTTAGGCTCTTCTCGCTCCCTCTGAGCATTTTCTTTACTACTGGTGGGTGATATTTTTTTTAATGTATAGTTATGTAGTCAACAATGCACACGTTATGATTCTTCATTTACATTCGCTTGAGCTTCAAGAACATGTGCCCGGGGTCACTCATTTAACTGGCCACATGCAGCATCTGTATTTTGCTCACAGCGAACACCTGTGCTCCATGGTGTGCTTGCCACGTGTCTAGTCTATTTTTGCATTTACTTGTCATAGTTCCTGCGTTCCAACATCCTGTTGACATCAATAAAGCATTTGTTCAAGAAGTACAGAACAATGGACTCAGCCTCTTGATGATCCATCATATGCCAACTGAGCCATTAGCTGCGATTTATTTTTCAGCTTGGATTTCTTCCAATTAAATGTAAACTCAAAAGGCCACCAGACACTGCATAGTCATTGTTTAAGTTTCCTTTCTCTGATCTGGAAGTTGAAGTTAAAGCTGCTGAAAGATGGTAGCCTGCACGTTGTGTCCTTTTGATTTTGTGAACAATCTACATTATTTTAAAAAAAACTTAGAGATCGGATACATGAAACCCTGACTTGTCACCAAGCATTAATGAGACTTAATAAATCTTTGTACTATGTCAGGGGCTTCAGCTCGTTAACCCCTTATATCCATAGTCTAAGGATAAACAATATGAGGCAAGAAGCCTTAGGATTTAGTTACATTTTTTCCCTCAGAAGGTTACTTGCTTCCTCTGGACCAGCTCACTAATCACTCCTACTTGCTTTTTATCCGGCTTATCCTGAACCCCCAGTCCTGCTATGTTTTGAAAACAAGTACCTCTATGGGTAGCTGGGAGACTGCCCTATAAATCAACACTCTTCTCTTGGTTTGGCAATAGCCCTTAAAGTGGTTAAACAAAGTGCTCTCATCTAATGCAATATTCATAGTTTAGAGGAATGTTGTGCAGTGGGTTTCAGCCCCTCTCAACACCCAACATCATACTGGATGCATCAGATGAAGTATGGATGATGGTGCACCACTGGTTCTTTTAGATCTGTCTGCGACATGACGCTCTCCACCAGGTCACAGTGCATAAACAACTCGTTCTCTTGCCCAAATCCAACCTTTTTCACGTCCACCTGTCCTCAGAAAGTTTACTGTTTTCTAACATTAATTGGAGATTCACATAATTTTACCCAATGCAAGCACTTGTACTTTAAATGTAATCAGGACAATAACGAGTCCCTCATTCAGCTTGACGGACCCAGGGTTAAAGCTTGGCCCGTTTCAAGCATGCTTGTTGGCAGTCTATTAGTGACTGAACACCCACTGCCAAGGGGTTATTTAAGACCAGATGGACAAGACCATTTGGCCACCTTAACTAGGCCTTTGCTTTCAGCCAACATCAACAATTAGGAATCTATTCTTTATGTTGGATAATCTCTAAAAAAGAACACTTCCTTGTCGATCTTTTTTGTGTAGTGCCTCAGTCAGGATTAGACCATAGTAGGAGGAAAAAACCTTTTTGCATAGAAGGTCTCAAATAGCTCTGTTAAGAATGGAATCTATCAAATATTTAACAGCTCAACTACTTTGTGGTGATTTTCTCTGATTCAGGCACTAAGCTCTTGATATCACTCCACTGTTTTCCATTTCATGTTCACATTACTTTTAAGACTAGTTTTTTTAATCTGTCAAAGCACAAACCCACACAAATCCCTTCTCCCTGGGTGCGCTAATCAATCAGACAGGGAGCGGTGTAGTTCCTATATGTACTTTGGTGCTCCCCGATGGACCAGTCTCAAGTTAGGGAACAATTTTGTAGTGCTTTGTCTCTATAATACAATTCATGACTTCAAACGCAACAGAAGACTGTCTACGTTGAAAGATTTACTTCCAAAATATTCCAAAGGTAAAATTGCATTTAATCAATTAGTAATTCAGTCAATGTGCTAAGCCCAATTACAGAAATTCATGAACTCAGGAGAATTCAAATATAAAACAGACAGATTCACCGACTCCTGCCCACTGTCGTGTAGTTCCTACCGTTCCGTAGGACCTGCGCATTGTTGCATTTAATCAATTAGTAATTCAGTTAATGCGCATTGTTGGGACAACATAAACTAAGGGCTTGGTGTCAAGACTAATTCCAGACACTCTGCAGGATATGTTGGCCTACAGACCAGCAAGGTCACAGTGCCACCACCTTAAGCCACCCTAACCTACCAGGGAGAGAATGGTTTCTGGCAACCACTTAACATGACAATCCTGACCCCTCAGGATCGTTAAAACAGTACAGAATCTTTCACTCAGTCAATAATGCTTACTTTTATGCTCCGAGAAATATACAGAGAATACACAGTGGGACGTTTTCAATAATATTTATTGAACGACTGTTACTCTTGCATAAAATACGTGTGTTGCAATGATTAGTAGACAGAAGCAGATAAACACAATTACAAGCACCAAACACATAAATAGTAGATATAGTTCTACCATGGTGCTAAATAATGTCCATATGCAGGCATAAACAAAAAAAATGGGAGTAACCTAGTGTACTCCTACTATCCAAACCCTACTCTAAGTGTACCTAGATTATGTGTAGGTGTAGAGCCAAGAATCCCCCCAAGGGACGATCGAACCTCATTACCTGATGGGATAGAGTGAGGGACCCCATCTTGGTCACAAACTGGACACCCCTAACGAGATGTCAAACCACTGCATGATTATTTCTCAGCATGACAGGACCCTCAGTGTCCGCGAAGTACCTCCTCTCCTAATCGATTGGGATGCTTATGTTTTGTATTAGAAAGCAGCCTTGTGATGTATGCATAGATTAGTGAGGTTATCGATATGTAGATAGCCCTGTCACCCTTGGATGAAGATAGTGATGACATTCGTACGTAGTGTGAAACGAGACCTTGTACATGATGCTCAGGGCGTGTGATAACATTGCGCAAAGCTAGATGTAAAAACAAGTTTCATTTTTTAGTGTTTTATCTAGGAAACCTGAATCGATATTCCTATTTTATGCCCTTGTCCGGTTATAATCAATAATATCCATACAACGGCATAATAATCATATCCATAATTCAGTCGTAGCACATGCTGTCACATTAAGCAAGGCTACTTCTCCGGCCCCCTAGTAAGCACACCGAGTTCTCTAAACAAAACCAAGCCTCCAGCAACCTGGGAAATCCCCCTTGCTTTTGTTTTGATTTCGTCCTAGAACTCCTGTAAAGCACTGTAAGAACGGCCAGTTCTTAGTGACATCTTTATTGACGTCTTATGTCCAACCTTACGTCAAACCCAGGCACCTTTCAGGTATAAATATACCAACGTTGCCTTAAGCAAACACACGGTGGTGAATCTGGAGCAGAGCAGCTATCTACTTGCCCGAAAGCCTAGCTGATGCGAGAGCCCACGGACGCTGCCCCTCCTCTTTGACGCGCTGAGAAAGACGCTGTCTTTTCTCCTGCCGAGAAATCCAGCTCCGGCGTTTCCAGCCTACCCTTGCGGGTTGCTGGGATATAGAGTCCAGAGAGAGAGATACCAGACCTCCTGCTTTCTATTACCCAGGTACGGAACTGACTAAACCCTTACAGAGGATTCTTGAGTCAGATTCTTGGCAAAACAAACTTAACTTAAACTGCTACTTACTTACTCCCTCCCACGTATTAGGCTTAGGTCAGGTACACCGGGGTAGGCGTATTTAGAAGCACCAGTTGAGTACAATTAGTCAATGTATATATGTATGTATATATTTTATCTATTTTAAAGTATCATATGGCTAAGAAACCATATCAATGCTTTTACAGTATTATTTTATAATCCTCCTTTTACTGTACGCACTTTACTTTACCATGAGCATTACAATCGTGGCAATTCATTTCTCTTGTATGAGGAAGAAGACAGCTCAATAAATAACACCTTTTATTGAAAACGCCCGTCTCTCTTTTCTCTGCATTCTGGTGAAACGAAGTACGCACATTTGACTGAGTGAAATAACGGTCTTTTGTTTTCACACGACTCTAGAGATACACTCTTATTCAGGGAGAGCAAAGTTGTCATGTTTTATGGTTGTCAGAAGCTAATCCCTTCTTGTCTATCCAGGGAGGTTAAACTCCTTCGTTTATTCAAGAAAGTTTCTAGTGACCTCTGAGCTAGCTGGCAAACCTTAAGTCTAATATAGTCAGTAGAGACCTAGATAACCTCAGTCCTACGTCTACACTGCTGAATATATTATTCCAATGCGCAGAGCCTATTGGGAATATAGGAACTACACTACATGGCACCCAACGTTTGGTAAGGCGATAAATCTAACGCAAGACGTTAGAGTAACTCAGTCGTGCTTTTTCACACAGACCCTTTTTCCCGTAAATACTCCAAAAGACGTCTGGAGTGGGTAAAAGGTTAAAATCCGCCGGAACTTAGTAGGAAGAGATTTCTATGTATAGTTTTTGGTTTAGTCAACGTTGAAGGATACAGTGTTCCAAAAATATTGTGCACCTAATCTTTGTTTCCTTGAAACTTGATCTGCAACAAAAACCTGTCAGTAAAAATGACAGAAAGTGAAGAAGAAAGGGAAACAGCCAGAATAGCAGCTCAACTCCTAGAGGATGACACTAGTCTCCTGCAGACCGACCTGAATGCTATACTCATTCCGGTCAACATAAGAAAAACTATAACTCTTAAACTTATAGAGAATGGACTAACATCGAGAGGTGGTATAGTCGTATTCGTAATCGAGGCACATGAATATCGGCAGACAGAGGTATTCTATTCATGGATAAACTTTCCAGCAGCAAATGCCGTCACACACGAATTCCACTTTTACAAAATAGAGGAACCTCCGGATGAATACACTCCTTTCAAGTTGGTGGAAATCCCATTAAAATACCAAGAGCACCTGCTCTGGTTTAAAGGCGCCCTAAAACATAATAATCACATCACCAGGCTCAGTCCACTAGGTAGACCAGGAGCAACGTGGCCGGTTCTAGCCAGCTACACACTACATCCAGACATTGAAAAAATGTCAATACCAGAACTTTTAGCACAGCTAAAACAACTGATTAAAATTCATAGACAATTAGTCCAATATGTAATGCGGACTTCAACAGTCCAACCAGCTATTAACATTCCACAGCTGACCCCTCATCAGGGGAACACAAATAAAATTACACCACAGAACATACAATCATGTCTGGGTAAAGTACCAATAAAACGGGAACAAATTCCATTCTGGTTAGCACAAAAAAATCACTCAAATAGAGGCGGTATTTCCGGATACTACCCCTACTGAGAAACACAGAATTCTGACTATCTGCCTTCCAATGGGGATCGCACCACATGTGGAGGACTGTGACACTTGGGGCACAGTCTTTGCTTCCATTTACACAAAAACACATGGTGTTCCGTCCATGGCGGTAATACCCGATGTGCTAAGACAGATTCAAAATGAATACGGTCCAGAACCTGCTTTAACTCTGGGTA
Source organism: Lissotriton helveticus (assembly GCF_964261635.1). Lineage (NCBI taxonomy): Eukaryota > Metazoa > Chordata > Amphibia > Caudata > Salamandridae > Lissotriton > Lissotriton helveticus. The sequence continues at coordinate 360,603,167 of NC_136063.1, read as the reverse complement.
TGAAATTACTGAAAGACTTCAAGCAGGTCTCGGCTATATTATTAGCCAACATAAAAGGAGAAGCAGCATCTGTGGCGATCCACCAGAAATTAAAAGAAACAGATATAGCAGAACAACCATTTGAACTTGCCAGAATCATAGAAATATCCTATGAAGAACTAGGAAGAGAGTTTGGGTGGGAAACCCGTAAAACCCCAACTAACTGAAAAATCCTGAAAAGATATTTATTAAAAATAATCTAAACACTCCAAAAAAGAGCTGGGATGGAAATAAACAATACACTCCCAAAGAAAAAGATTCCAGTCCAGAGGTCTCCACGGCGGAGAGAAAGATCTCCGGACCAAGGACACAAGTCTCCCCAGAGGGAGCCGTCTGAGAAAAGATACAACCTTAGAAATAGGGATAATCTAAAGAAACCTGATAGATAAAGATATTGATACACGTCCCTCTCGATCTTTTCAGACTTCCTCGCAGAAATCGGAAAGAAGAGGACGGTCAGAACACAGGGAAGAGCACGTCAAGTCCAAAGACAAGGAACCTGCTCATCAAAGTAGAATAATACAATTTCCAAGAAAGAAGGTAGCCAGCATTAAAATAGTCAAACATGCCGAGAATACTGAGGACACAGCTGTAAAACGGAGAGTGGTCCCAGACAGTGCTAGACAGCGCAGCAGAAGTGACCATAGCTCGCAAGATCCTGATGAATCATCTGGAGACAGTGGACACGAATGAATACATTCAAGTGGAAACTGCAGACAGCAGAGTTAGCAAACCTCATAAAATATACGAGATAACACTACGTATAGAGGGAGATAAGACTAGGAAAGTAAGGGGTCTATTTTGGGATAACCTTTCCAAAGGCTATGACATCCTTTTAGCTGAAAAAGACTGGCCACCAGAGTTTGTCAGGGAGTGCCCTCATGGCGAAGAAAGGATTATGCCTGCCTTCTCAAATCACATTCCAATTCATAAAAAATATACACTTGCAAGAAAGTGGGCAGTAGCCCAAGCTCCTGCATTAGATAAAAATCATGTAGGATGGGATGAGGACTCTCCTCCTCACAAAATCCAATTAAAATGTCAACCAACTGCACAAAGGCAGTACCCAATTAAGCAAGAAGCTAAAAAACAGGTCAGGGAGATCTTAGATCAGCTTGAATACCAGGGGGTGATTGAAACATGCACCTCACAAATGAACAATCCTTTGTTTCCTGTCTCCAAGCCAGACGATTCATATCGTCTAGTTTTGGACTACCGACACCTTAATTCATGTTGCAAGACATTTGCAGTACAAAACTCACACAGTGCAGCACTAATGAATAACATCGTGCGCAAAAAATACAAAACAACATTAGACATCTCTAATGGATTCTTTTGTCAAAACATTGCACCTGAAAGCAGGTATTTGACCGCTTTCTCAATAATGGGCTCGCAGAAAAATTTCTGTCGACTCCCACAGGGGTTCAAGAATAGCCCAGGATTATTCTCAGCAAGAGTAACAGAGTTACTACAAATGTATGATGATGAGGCATTATCTTATGTCGATGACATCTATCTAACAGATGATGACTTGGATACTCACTTGAAAAGAGTGAACACCATAATACTTGGGTTCGCAGCAGAGGGTTACAAATTCAACTTTAAAAAGTCACGAATTGCCCATATAACTGTCCTGTTTTTAGGATATGAATTATCAAGTGAAGGCAAGAGCCTAGCAGACAATTTCTTAGAGAAGTGTGCTGTACTCCAAGCACCAAAAACGCTGAGGAACTTACAATCAATACTGGGTTTCCTGAATTTCCGAAGAACATACATTCTAAATTATGCAGAGAGGGTTAAACCTCTCTATGAATTAATAAAACCAGATTTTAAACCAATCAATTGGACTCAAAAACACACAGAAATTTTGAGATCATTGCAAACAGACATGTTAGCTAAAGCAAAATTGCAAACTCGCGATAATACACGCAACCTTGTAATCAGAGTCATCCCAGGAAGATGCGGATTCACGTACCTGACATCTAATGAGGGAGAAAAGGTACCAATGGCATACAAATCACACTTGTACTCACAAGCTGAAAAAACATTCAGTCTTGCGAAAAATTTTGTAAATGCGGTTCAAACAGCTGTAGCAAAAGAAAGAGCCCAGGCCCAAGGCAAACAGATTACTGTTTTAACAGCAGAATCAGCCTTCGAGGCATTAACAAGCCCACGTAATTTAATTACCGTGGCATTAGATCCAAAATGGATACAATGGGAAAATTCTCTTGCTACAGAAAAAGTGAAATACTATTTTGACCCGGAAATGAAAAAATTGAAATATCTAACATATGAAAAAGAATATCCTCTGCCTAACGACATTCTGCTCCTACAACAGTACGCCTGTGTAATATACACAAACAGTTATGCAGAACCCTCAGTTTGGGGAAAACAAGCTTATAACGCTACGTGCGAGGTTGTCAAATGCCGGTGGCACGGAGGTAAATTGAGACCACTGGTAACAATGTCACAATCTGTAAAAAACAATTCAGGTCAACAGACTGTATTAATAGCTTTAAAAATGGCGCTCGACATTGCCGATCGCGAATTCCCGACACTAATAGTGTGCGATTCGCATTCCTGCGTCAAATCATACAATAATGACTTGCAGAAATGGGTTCAAAACGGTTACAAAGATGACACAGGTGCCACAATTAAGCAAAAATCGCTTTGGGAACAAGTAGTTCTTGTAAAGAAAGAACTACAAAAGACTCACGTGATACATACACTGAGTCATCAGCGTGATGGCGTTCACGCTGCAGGGAATTCATTGGCTGAGACAGCCACAGCGGAAGCAACTAGTCCGGCTTCCGTAGCCACAAAAGAGCGTTCAGAAAAATATATAGACGGGGAAACCATGCTGGCGGTAAAAACGTCTTAAAAAGGCGACTGTGCAGCATTACCCGTGAACTATCCACTCAATTATACATACATAATCGATGCAAACTCCGTTCCTTTTGCTCGAATCCCTGGAGTGGGGGATAGAGTAATTCCAAACACGAACAGGAGAGTCTTGCTAATAGCAGACGCACACATGGGTGAAGGTCTAGGGCACCGACGGATCAAAGAATCTCTGACAGAATTACAATCAGAATACTGGTGGCCGGGAAGGAGTGTGGATAATCACAAATTTGCGAAAAATTCTGAAAACTGCAACAGAGATCGCAGTGGCGAACCGGCCAAAGTAGTGCCAGAACACCTAATTGAAAGCATAAGGCGATCTATACGCATGATTAAACAGGAAACATGCGTCCCAATGTATATTATTTAAGACTAGATTCACTTAAAATGTAGACACCAGCGATCGGCTGACTCCAGAACTGTTATAAAAGATTTGCGAGTCTATATCGGCACATACGCAATTGGCATGCAACATTCTGACCAGGGTCCTGCTTTTAGCTCTCGAGCTTATAAGGAGGCCATGACCAGCATGGGCATTGCATTGCGGTACTCTTGTCCCTTCCATCCTGAGGGAAACGGGATTGTGGAAAGAAAAAACCGAGACATAAAGCAATCTATAACGGCGAGGGTATTAGGTACGGGTACTGGGTGGGTCCAACATTTAACAAGTGTCCAACGTAGTCTTAACAATCTGCCAAGAAATTCTCTAAAAGGTTTCAGTCCGTATGAACTATTGTTCGGGACTAGAATGCACATTCAGGACCTCGATAGTCAGACTTCAGTGGTAGAAGAAAAATGCTTTGATATCAAAGATCGTTTGGCTATTTTACAGGACTTAAATGAAACAAGAAAAGACCTGAGCAACGTAAAGCTAAAACAGCAGCCAACAGCCACTGAAGAGAAACCACCTGTCCCAGCAAGGCCTGTCTGGATTCCAAAGATTGGGGATCTGGTCAGAGAGAAGATCGCGGTGAAGAAGGAATTTGGGCCTTCTTACAGAAAAGCAGTACCTGTCTTAGCTGTCAACGGAACAAGATCAGTTGTACTACCGCCCCTTGCTGGTAAAAAGGAGAACCGAGTTGTATCCATCGACCTGGTAAAACCACAATCATGTGGCCGATAATAAGTAGTAGGCCCAGTGGACTCCCAAAAGACCAAATCTTGCTACAATCCAAAAGGTTCAAACTGAGAGACGAATCACATTTGATAAACCTGCAGTGATTAAAAAGGGACTATGCAATAGTGCCATGGAACTTGTGCCTCTTGAAGCCCAAATTGAAACAGTTCATCAAGAAACACCTGTCTACAACGATGTAGCCACAGACTATGCTAATGAAACAAAGAAAATCCCAAAAGCAAATAAAAATCCGGAAGAGATTCCAACAATTGATAGAACTGCATCTGGCTACTTCATCAATTTCGATGACTTTTCTGAGGATCCAAGCGAGCCTGAAGAGCAGCCAACAACTAAATCTTTTAAAAATAAAGTAACAGAACTCTTTCATCAACTCAAAGAAACCCATCTGATTTCTCCATGGATTGAATTTTGGATTGTGTTAGGTGTACTTTTCCTTCTGCTTTGGCTCATCATGGTTCTTTGTTTGGGAAAATTCATTGAGGGAAAATATAGTACAATGGACACAGCAAGTCAGAACATCAACTTGGTCCTAAAGCCACACAAGTCATCTCACATCGAGAAAAGAGAACTATCATCCGTGAATGTCACAGCCAATCCAATACCCGGTGGGGTAGCTTGGGACAAAACAGATTACGATATTTATGGCCTGGTCGAGCTCTTGAAGTATCCACACCAGTTCAAGATTTCATTGAGTGACTTTGTAAAACCGAGCACATTCTCTAATGATTGGGACTTTGAAAGTACTAATGATATGATGTCAGATTTAGTAATGTCAGCAAAATTTACAGAACATGATTACTTGCAGGGTTCATATAATTATGAAGAAATGTACTGCTACAACCATTTTGCACATCACTATTTGCATAAATCTGCTCAACCTAGAAATGTTTTAAACTATAATCAATGGGAACATTGTGCAACTCCACTAAAAGGCAGTTCAAAAACCATTTTATGAGAAATTCCCATACTTCTCAGGGTTTAACACAAGTGAAGCAGAAGTCTTTTATTTCAAAATGTTAAATAAGACAGGAGTGAAAACAATGCTGACAAACACTAAATTAATCTATTCAGAAGCATTTTATGAACAAATGACTACATTTGGTTTTGATTTTTGGAAAAACAATATTGAAACAAAAACCATCTGGGGTACCAAAGATTGGCAGGTCCAAGGTATAGAATCATTATTTAGAGCCTGCATGATCCCAGAACAAATTATATTTTTGAATGATACCATTCAACAGACAACCTGTCTTGGCCTAGCCAAAATTAAAGACTTAAATAAACCGTCTATTCCAAAGCCAACACCTGACAGTAATAGCACTGCAGATGCTGAGATAGACGTATCCCATATTTTTAACCAAAACAGAACACATCCTGATTGGAAACAATGGTTGATCTGGCCCACTGACACAAATAACTGTCAAGATAGATTCCTGAACAAAATACAGGGGTTCAAATTGACCAGGCCAGACCCTAGATACTCCCAGAGACAACATCCAGGGATAGTTACAACATACAGTGTAGGAAAACTCTGCCTCGAATGGCTACAGAAATCCACACTGGCAGAAATTAAGCAACACTTGACTTTACTTAATGACGGTGCTGACTTGCGTGATTTCATAATGGGACCACGCAAACAGCGTCAAAAACGTTTCATAGCGGCCGGTATATATGCAGCTTGCAACGAAGCTTGGAAAGAAACGCAAATTGAAACAGCAGAAAAAATATGGGAAATTGACCGTATTAATTTGGAAAAATCACTTTCTGTTGTGGACAATGGGTTAATGACTGTCTTCCAGAATATATTCACTGGACAGCATTGTATCATCTGCTATAGATATAATAGAACAGGACTTGTTAATGTTACAACATGGTCAGTCCCAATTACGTTCTATTGTACAGCTTGGCTGGACGTTACAAAATCTGCGTTCAGGCTACGTGCCTTGGCGTTTAATCAACACAACGTCATTATTCTCTATCTTTAACCTTACTGATACACAAATCAGCTTGGCACAGAAAGGAGCAGAATATACAATTCTGAGCATTGAAAAACTTGACAGATTACCATTGACAATGTCAGAACGACCTGTCATTGAATGGATAATACTCGGAATAATAACTATTCCGATAACAACTTTCAAATTTAAATTCTGTCAAGAATATATACCAGCAGGCCAGTATGAAAGGTTGGGTAAAGGGTACATTAAGTCATCATGGAAATTACCTTACACACACACATGTTATAGTGAAAAGGAACAGAATGTATTTCTTAGTGGTAATAATTGTAAAAGATCACTAAGTGGTATACTTCTGTGTCAAGGTATTAACCTGCATGGGGCCTGTGAGGGGACTTCAAATAACCTTTCATGTCACCAGCTTGGCACACCTGCAACTCGAATAGAGCCATTCTTTAGGCGGCTTTCTAACGGGAGTTATATTCTAATAGTGGACCACAGATGTTGTGGCATGGTGCCAGGAAAAGCTTATCTAGTTAGCGTTAGTTCCATGGTCACTTGCTGTATGCAAGTATTGTTTCCAAACAGCACTCCGGACAGGGAGGAAAACATTTGGCCATTTTTGAATATCTCTTCTACTCGAATTGATACTTTAAGCAGAATGAAGTCTGTCCTTTTCAGGACAACTGTGCCCTTGACGTCATCAAAAGAAACGTATGATCTGCAAGTCGCAAGGACAACGGCAGAGATACATAGCCTTTTATCAGCAAATTGCCCCCTACATTTCGCAGAAATGTTAAGCCAAATCCTAAATATGTCCGATACTGGCGGTATCCCACATGTATTTAATAAAAAAAATTCGGGACTGTTAACACCCTTCACAACAGTTCTGGGCATTTTTCCTAATTTTGTCCATTCTGTCTTTGGCGGCCTACCACTCCTGTTGGGACTCGTAGCAGGCATTCTATTTTTGATACTTCTGCTTCGTTATGGCAAGCCAAAACGCAGACAAGACTCCAGCCACAATGGAAGAAACGATCCTAGCTATACGCTATCGGGACCGCATATCTAAAGTCCTTGGATTGGCCCGGCTAAGAGATCTGAATATGACCTGGTTTCTTTCATTCAGACCCATCTGGCAGAATTGTATCTTACCTGTGCTTCGATGTATGCTATGCGGAGAAGAATGCGTGTTGGACGTCTGTCTTACACTACAATCAGCAGTACCATTGGATACAGATACTTTGCTAAGTCCTATAACGGCTCATGCATCGTGTTGTCCCCAGCGGTTACCAATCCTGATGACGGCATTCGTTGAGACTTCACCACTGCGATTAAAGGGTAGTGAAGTACGAGATGAGAGCAACATCACCCAGGTACGACCTTCTGTGAGCACTGCTGATCCTGTCATCGATGATAGCAATCATGCTCACGACTGCACAGTTGCGGCATTTTCCAACTTGGTCGAACTTTCACCTGAAGCGGTAAACCACTTTTTTGAAAGTCCGTCTGAAATGATGTTTTCCCCCGAACGAAAAGAATAACTTTTAAGCAAACTAGTACACAGCGTTCCCTGAACTCTGAATTCGGCCTTCGACTTTGATAAACAAAAGCTACTGAACATATTTGGAACTATATTTTTCTCTCCCCTGAAAGCGAAATTATTTTTTTTTTTTTCAATTCCAAAATATCTACCTTTTTTTTGGCACATGTACTCTGCTTGAAGTAGAACTATTCTTAGAGAACAGAGCTTCTATTTTAGGAACTTTAAAGACAATATATCACGTCAGCCTCTAGCACATTTACAGCAACAGTATTTATATGTGATGGAATGGTCTCGACCCTTTTTTCTGTATTAAGAGCCATTTCATGTGTAAATTTAGCAAATCATTCATGCCGATATATATATGCATCCTTTTTAATGAATGATTACACTGCTTGATAAGCGTACAGTAACTATAATCATTTTCATGTATTTCGCATACACCATTTCAAACGCAAAAATGTATTTTGGGGTGGGTTGGTATACACATGCACCTTTTATGTTTACTATTGCTTAAGTTTTATTAATGATGGACATTAATTCGTGGAGTGGGTGTAGTGTTTTATCTAGGAAACCTGAATCGATATTCCTATTTTATGCCCTTGTCCGGTTATAATCAATAATATCCATACAACGGCATAATAATCATATCCATAATTCAGTCGTAGCACATGCTGTCACATTAAGCAAGGCTACTTCTCTGGCCCCCTAGTAAGCACACTGAGTTCTCTAAACAAAACCAAGCCTCCAGAAACCTGGGAAATCCCCCTTGCTTTTGTTTTCATTTCGTCCTAGAACTCCTGTAAAGCACTGTAAGAACGGCCAGTTCTTAGTGACATCTTTATTGACGTCTTATGTCCAACCTTACGTCAAACCCAGGCACCTTTCAGGTATAAATATAACAACGTTGCCTTAAGCAAACACACGGTGGTGAATCTGGAGCAGAGCAGCTATCTACTTGCCCGAAAGCCCAGCTGATGGGAGAGCCCACGGACGCTGCCCCTCCTCTTTGATGCGCTGAGAAAGATGCTGTCTTTTCTCCTGCCGAGAAATCCAGCTCCGGCGTTTCCAGCCTACCCTTGCGGGTTGCTGGGATATAGAGTCCAGAGAGAGAGATACCAGACCTCCTGCTTTCTATCACCCAGGTACGGAACTGACTAAACCCTTACAGAGAATTCTTGAGTCAGATTCTTGGCAAAACAAACTTAACTTAAACTGCTACTTACTTACTCCCTCCCACGTATTAGGCTTAGGTCAGGTACACCGGGGTAGGCGTATTTAGAAGCACCAGTTGAGTACAATTAGTCAATGTATATATGTATGTATATATTTTATCTATTTTAAAGTATCATATGGCTAAGAAACCATATCAATGCTTTTACAGTATTATTTTATAATCCTCCTTCTACTGTACGCACTTTACTTTACCATGAGCATTACAATCGTGGCAATTCATTTCTCTTGTATGAGGAAGAAGACTGCTCAATAAATAACACCTTTTATTGAAAACGCCCGTCTCTCTTTTCTCTGCATTCTGGTGAAACGAAGTACGCACATTTGACTGAGTGAAATAACTGTCTTTTGTTTTCACACGACTCTAGAGATACACTCTTATTCAGGGAGAGCAAAGTTGTCATGTTTTATGGTTGTCAGAAGCTAATCCCTTCTTGTCTATCCAGGGAGGTTAAACTCCTCCTCGTTTATTCGAGAAAGTTTCTAGTGACCTGAGCTAGCTGGCAAACCTTAAGTCTAATATAGTCAGTAGAGACCTAGATAACCTCAGTCCTACGTCTACACTGCTGAATATATTATTCCAATGCGCAGAGCCTATTGGGAATATAGGAACTACACTACACTTTCAGACAAGCAAATCAAACATTGTTGTGCGTGCAAATGCGAGAAATAAGCTGCTTCGCTACATGAGCCCAGCTCAGGAATATAACACCACATTATAAATGTACACACTTTTATAGGGTTTTAGATAAAAGGTTCATATATTCACTGCATTAGTATATGGTTCACTGGCTCCTAACCAATGTGAATCAAGAAAAGAGAAACGTTCAAGAAAGAATACAACAGATTATTTTCTCACTATTCTACTACATTTGTTTCTATGCTCACATCATCTGGTACACGGGAGACAAATGTTACTTAGTATGTTATTCAGTTTGGGACAGAAACTCTGCCTTGAGAGAAATACATTTCGCTTGCAACATTCAGTAAATTCCTTGCCTTGCTCCATGGAGCCTAGAAATTATTTTATAATGCGAGGAATGAAACAGCACATTTATTCAGGTTATGTAGCACGTCGTTATGCTGAAGATGGATGACAGTGACTAAGTTAGCCTGATTTACTTACTCCCATGATTTCTGAGGTTCACTGCTTTTTAAGCTCTACAAATGGCATATATGCTTCCTTTTTGAGATAGAACGCTACCCTGCAAGTGGTCGCCTTTCTGGAGAACGGCATCTTTTGGCAAGGCCCTTCTTTTGTAGCCTGTGTCTCGAGAGGGTTTCCAAATCTGGTTTACAAAGTGTGAGACAATCTTCATTTCCTCAGTTTCCCATTCTCCTCTCGTTTCAGAAAGCACTGAAAATATTCCTCTTCTTGAGATCTTCTGCGTAAAGTAGAGCATGCCAGCTTCCTTGCTCTCTTGGTAAGCACCGAGAGGCATACTGAAGTGATCGAGCTCTCTCTAAAGTCGGATTGCATCTACCACAATACTCTGCATGTCAGAGCAACTTGTTATCACCTGTATCTCCATAATGAAAAGTTTTCTATATTTGGACACTCAAAATCATGAAACAAGTGCTTCCTTAATCCTTCTTTATTTGCGCCCCCTAGAATATGAAACTCCCTCCAGTTAGACTTATGCCTTGCCCCAGACCTCTAAAGTTCAGAAAGTAATCAAAACAGCTGTGTTGATGTAGTACCATACTCAAGAGAACTTCGCTATCCTAATATTCTATTATTTAAAGGACTATTTTTTTTCTCCTAAAAACAAGGGTGCCTACTTAAATACACAATGTTTACTGGATCTACTCACCTCTGCATATCAATCATTTCAGCTTGTAAGGCCTACATTACCCAGACATCAGTGACTTGGAATGTAATGTAACAGCAGCAGCTGCTACTGGGCAGTAGTGGTGAGACTGGAAGGGGGGGCTAAAAAAAGAAAAGAAATCTAAGAAAAAATAACTTACCTGCTGGACTCTGTCCGCTTCGGTCGATGCAGGATACAGGAAGCGCACAGGCTCCCAGACTCCCCTAGCCAATCACAACACTGCTGTCACCAGCATGACGCAGCGTTATGCTTGCACTCAGGCAGGGAGTGGGAGGCTGTGCATGTTCTCCACGCGGGCTGTGCAATACAGCCGGGTGGAGAAAAGCCAAGGACGCATGACTGCTTGGTCGGCCCAAGACAGCCAGCCAGCCAAACCTTCATGCTCACTTAGAAAGTGACCACCACTCCGCCCCCGGCTCTGTGGGCAGCCCAGCCTTGCCCAGTCTCTCCAGAGCCAGTAGTGAAAAATAAATAAATAACATGGTGTTTTTATTTTTACTGTGGGGCGGCGCTCCTCCGCCTTAGCTGTAATATAGACACTTTCACCTGAACCCCAACGCTTTTGTATAGTTACCCCAATATGTATGATAGAGTAATTTCAGATTAAATGTATAGGGCCTGTATTATGCCATACAAAGTGCTTTGACTCGGTTCTCAATGCTCCTTTGCAACAGAATGACTGCACAGGCAGACTTGATGACCAGCGACAGGGGTAGCATTTCATTTCTGGACATAGTCCAAATTTTACCACAGCCCTACTCAAGGTACTCCCGTTTAAAAAAACCCACAAAAAAAACAGGACAGCATGAAAGACAACCAACCAATGACACCAACTACTGACTTGACTGTAGACTCCATATTAGAAATCGGATGTGATGGGCTAGTCATGGACACCATGTTGGCATATCAAATAAAACAATGAGAAATACACTTGGCATGGAAACATTTGCTAGGACACCAATAGTGGTCATCCGTCTGTAGGATGGATGGTAAAAGTTACCTTTCGTGAAGCCTGCTCTCAGACTCCTTCAGTTTGGTCTTCAGATGCCGTATCGCCACCTCTTTCTGCTGCAGGGGTGTCAAATACTGCTCGGGGTTGGGTGGTTTAATGCCGTGGTTGTCGCCACACGAGTTGTACCTGGCGGTGCGTCTGTAATGAGAAAACATCAGATGGCTAGACTTCTTAGAAAGATGCATTCATTTACTGTTGAGCGATGCATACTCTGAGACGCGTGACAGGTCAAGATCAGACTAATCTAACAAATGACTTTCTGCCAGAGAGAGACCAATTTCCACACTCGACAGTATATTGCAAGCATTTTGGCACGTGAACCAAGGCCAAAGTTAAGCCTCGGTCTTCACACCACAGCAATTTGTATTCTGAAACATTAATAAGTTCAAGCTCCCTGCATGCAAGGCATGATATGTGAATAGTACCCAGAGTTGCTGAACCTTAAACCAGAGACCGGAGGACGAGTGCTCCTGGGCAAACGGCCGAGAGTAGTTTGTGGTGGTGTTTCACACGTTTCGGTTTAGCAGAAAGTGGTGCTGGCACTTGAGGGCCATTCCGCAATACACTGCTCACGCGGCAGTGTTTTTTTTTTTTACAAATCCGCAGCCGGTGAATGAGCCTGGCCTGCTGTAGGTGCACAGGCTCAATCCAGGGCCATGAATCTAATTTGCTAAAGCAGGTCCTGCATTTTCTTTATCCCAGTTTTGACACTGGACCTAAAATGCGGTCTATCAGAACAAACTTCTTTAATGGACTGCATCAGACTGTTAGGAAGTCAGACTTTTGCTCTGTTCATCCCAATTTTTTGCTGAATGACACTAGTGGTACCTAACTCTGGCTGTACCCTGGGCTCTGCTAAGCAGGCCCAGTGCAATATTTAAAAAGATGCATGAAATAGGGCACAGTTACAAACCTTAAGAGTCCCTAGAAGATAATAGGGTCTGGGGGTGCAATCTACCTAGAAGTCCCTAGTATAAAATAGAGCATGGAGGTTTAGAGGCCCAGTAAGATTCCCTGCACTTGCATGTGTGCGCTGCTGCGTGCCAGATATCATTTTAAAGGCAGTCTGGATTTGCAGACTGTCTTTAAAAGTAAATTGGGTGCAACCCCTACTTTTGTGGTATGGGCAAAAGGAATTATTTACCTTATGTTTACCTATTTGGTACCCCACCCCCCGCAGCCCCCCCCAGGTGTCCCAGGGTTGGGAGGGGCATGTAACTTTAAACAGTGACCTGATAAATTGTTTTATATGCCCTGAGGAAGAAACTGCACATTTCATTTTTACCCCATTGTGGATACTTCGCTCCATAGGCTAACATTGCAATATTTTATTTAGGTAGAACCATTGCTAGGAAAGGAGTTCAATATTCAAGGGCTCAAAAGATTGGTGTTGATATATGCAACAATTTGCCACTGTTGAATTATTCCTAACTAATACAGAAGATAAGTTATAGAACTTTCGGTTAGTCAAAATCTAGTCTTCTGGTGGGCTCTGCTAATAGGTCAGTCTTAACAGGCTTAACCACTCTGCTTTGATTGGGTGATAAGTGACCTAGCACTAATGGCCAGAGCTCTGCAGCTGTGGAGGTTACGTTCTAGAGAGGGGGCTGGGTAAATCAACCTGAGCTCAAAGAACGCAGATCAGTAAGGAATGCCATACATACCTACCCCCACATCCTCTGCCCCAGCCCAATGGCAGACTTAAGACAGGGAGTTTGCAGAAGTCATGGGGAGGAGATCTAATGGAAATGAGCCACACTGTGGGTTGGTTTAGCCAGCTCTTACTCCTCTGAAGAGAAATCATCCAGGTTGGATTTTCGAAGTACAGTGCTTTGTGGGGCACCCAACATTTCATTGGACAGAGGTGATCGATGCTCGTCGCCCCAGAACACTGAATAAGTATGTGAGAGCTGCATAGTTTCTCAGATCTGCTGCCTGAAACTACAAGGAAAATAACTGCCCTGCTGGAATCTGGATTTGCACCCAAAGACCAGCACTCTGAATGACTGCACCTACAGCACAATCTCGTACTACAGCTCTGGGGGCTGTGCCTTTCTTCGAGAAGGATTAAGGAGTGGACTGTCTGTATGCTATGGAGAAGTGTGCCTCAATGGTTAGAGCGGCAGACCCTGATGCAGAGGTCTAGCCCGGGACCAGGGTTCAATTCCCCGCCTCGGCGGGTCTTGAGCTCAAAAAATTCCACAGACCTGATAATTCTCGCCTCAGTGCCTATTCCAATCATGGAGTCCCACTCTGCAACTCTGGGCAATAGCTTGCTTAATCTCCACAACGGCCCCACAACGCTAAGGATGCCTGGCCTCCACCTTGGGGGTGCCCAGGAATGGACACCTCACAGGGAAAGCCAGGATGGGTTCCACAGCGGTATTCGTACAAGCGCCTTGAGACCCTTGAGACCTTTGCGGGTGAGTAGTGCGCTATACAAGTATCAATTTACAATTTACATGCTAGAGGTTAACATAGCCCACCTGCATCATCTCCAAGAGTACCCATCCAGTGGATTATTAAGGATTTGGCCAGATGCACTGTGGGAATTGCAGCCCAGGCATCTCAGAGACCATCTAGGAGATTCCAGTCATTTGGATTGGTGATCGGGACACTTTTGAACCTACAAGGAGACCTTCAGGAAGCACCTCCAGATGTTGAGAACTTATGTGAAAAAGCTCCATGAGATGACCGACCGAATGTCGAAAGTCAAGCTGACTACCTTCAGCCGCGATCCGGCCAGGATTTCTGGTTCGTCCCGCTAAAAGCTCCGGAGCTCCAGATCACCAGGATTTGACCTGGGCCTAGCAGAAAGTTGAGCTGGAGAACCCTCTAAGAATCCAGCATGCTGGAGAATTGACCAATGTCGGTAAAAAAGCTCCAGAAAAGTTTCTAAGCGTGAAGGTAACTTTGTCCCTGTCAAACGCGACCAAATGTCCCATAGTGACGATATATGTGTTTAAGCAACATAAAGTGGGTAATCTTTATAAATTCATCTCTCTGGTTCCCTACACTGGATTTTTGTCTTTTTGGTGTCGGTTTATAAAAATATTTCCTATGTTTAGGTCAACCTAAAAATTGCATGGCAGTCTGCAAGACATGCTGTATTCAGTATAAGGGCTTTAAGCACGCCCAACACATTTGGTTGGTTATTTGGCCTGCCTTTCAAAATTCCTTTGCTTTGGTTAGTCAGTAAGTAAGTAACTTTATTAACTGTGCGATTACTTAAAATCTTTACAATATAAAACACATAAACAACACCCCCACCCAAAGTACCCTAGCCCCAGTAAAAACCCAATGATCAGCTTTAAAATAGCCCCGTGGCTACGCAGGCTCTATTTACTACTTTGTGTCCGTTAAAACTTCAATTAAAAGATTTTTTTTTTTTATTAAAATGATGAGTTAGCACCGTTTCGCATCTTTGCACCTCCAAGGATCAAATAGTTGTATAAGAGTCCAGCATGGTTATTCTCTCCATAATGCGAATTGTCATTAAGATAAATTCCTAACCAGCCCCCTGTCCGGGTACAGCAGACGATGACGATGCTGGCCAGCTTTGAACAGCAGCATAAAAGGTGTAGCCAAGATTCTCTGTGGTAGTTGCATATCCGGCAGGAGATGGTGCTGTCAGTTCGTGCCCATTTTGGGTTAAAATCCCAAATCTTAAGGGCCAGGAGGCGCAAATACAGAATTTTCTTTCTTGCTGGAGTTGAAAGTGAGTCTTGCAAATATGGTTGCAATTTGCCAGGAGTGTATGACTTGTCCAGGGCCAATGTGAGGGTTGTACCGAAGTGATGAGCGATCCAGTTCAAACAAGATGGTCTGGACTTGGCGCTTTACAGCTTGGGCCCAGGCAGAATAAGGAATTTCCTGAAGGGGCATGCTCTTTCCCTCGATTTCAGTAGGTCTATTGCTTGTTCCAACTTGGAGTGCCATGGGGAGCCCGCTACTCTGAAAATAATTTTTAGAAAAAGTGTTTGATTGTTTTCAGGGGCTTTCAGTACTCTGATGTAATATTTTATTAGGTCCCCCTGTAGTGCCAACTCCGGGTGGTTCAAACCTATTTCCAGCCTTAGCCTGGTGTTCCTTGCTTGTCTAGGAGCTTGTAGCCCAGTCTTGTAAGCTTTCATCTGGGCCGCATTGATGACTTTCTCGAGTGCTCCTGGGAAGGCTAGGTGACCATACATGATAGTGGGAATCAGTTTGCCCTAAGTACAGTCAACACGGGTTCTATTGATGGACTAACTAGGCGATGGCTTAGACGTCTGAAAGACAGGATTATTTTGTTAATTCTCGGTGTTTAACTCCTTTATGTGTTTGACTGCAGTGGCCCTCTCCGACACCCATACCCCCAGATATTTGTAGGATGTGGCTGTCCTGATTCGGTGCTCACCCAAACACCATGTTGCTTGTTTTTTGTGGGGGTATTTACCAAAGATTACTATCTTAGTCTTGCTCTCATTAATCTGTAGGCTATTTTCCTTGTTATATATATTGCAAGATTATTTAATGCTCTTTGGAGCCCCACCCTGGTGTGGTCCATGACCACCGTATCGTCCGCATACTGGAGAGTTCCCAGGGCCAACTTCCCCAATCTCTGAGGTACTACGTTGGCGTCTTTCAGGGCTTGCCCCATGTCTGCTGTGTACAAGTTGAAGAGTAGGGGGGCCAAAACACAACCCTGCTTTAGTCCGGTATTCGTTTCAATTCTTGATGTTGCAATTGTTGGACTTATTTTGACCTGGACCCATGTCCCCTCATAGAGGGCTTTTATAGCTTTTAGCAGGATTTGAGGGATCCCCCAAGATTCGAGTTTTGCCCATAACCGTCTTCGACTGACTCGGTCAAAGGCCGTGGAATAGACTATGATGCAGCAAAACAGGGGCAGCTTGTTCCTCAAAACGGCTTGCTTCGAGAAGTAGGAGAGCGCTAGGATATTGTCCATGGTGGAGCTATTGGCCCTAAAGCCAGTCTGAAAAGGCGGGAGAATGCAGTTCTTGTCCACCCAGGCCTCTAGGTCCCGTAGTAATAGGCGGGAATATACCTTGGCTTCTATATCAAGAAGGGCTATGAGCCTGTAATTAGCCGGGTTTGAGTGGTCTCCCTTCTTATGTATTGAAAATAATACCGAGCCTTTCCAGGATGTTGGTAAGATTGCTGTGGAGAATTAATGATTGTATAGCGGGGTAAGTATGGACGCAAAAAAGGCAGGGGCAGTTTTGAAGACCTGGGCGGGAATACCATTTGGGCCAGGGGCCCCATCTGTTCTTGTAGCCCTAATTTACCTTACAGTCTCCTCCTCTGTATAAATGACGGGCTGACTGGGCACTGTAATATCTTTCAGCGCGCTCTGAGTTATAATGGTTACAGCTGCCACCTGAGACTACTCTGAGCTGAGAGAGTCTATCTTATTTACTCCACAGGTGTAAAGACCCTTCACATACTGTTCCCACACGTTGCCTGCAACACTATTTTCCTTGCGCTGGCTTCCAGAGCTCAGACTGTTAATGTATCGCCATAGCTTGCTATTGTCTTTTTCTTTAACTAGGGAGAATACTTTTAGCCAGTTCTTTTCTGTCCACTGTCTTTTCAACTCCCAGACTTTCTTCTTACAAGTGGCTCGCAAGGCAGGGATGGGGGGCATCTGTGACCAGTAGATGCCTTTCTTTTTTGCCTTGATTGCCTTGGGACTTGTTTGCTTTGTGTCAGGCTCCATGATTTTTGACGTTCTGACCTGGATTGATTGTCTTCTTCTTGATTGGTTGGTGTTACCCAAGTTATTCTGTAAATCCATTATCAGTGTTTCCCAAAAATGTGTGATGTTCTTTATATCTTGTGTCTTTAGTTCTGCCTCCCTTTTGGCTACATAATTCGACAGGCTATGACTGAGGTTGGCCGTCCATTTTATTCTTTTTGAGGACTAGATGTTCATCGCCTGTGGTTGCTCCAATTATTTCCTGGGCTTCCACCTGTTCCCGCGCCAGATTAAAGGAGGCGCAGAGAGGCCTGTGGTCGCTTTCGTCTCTATTGTCCACAGTGAAGTCACATAATTTATGGGCCAGCCCTTCATTGATGAAAATATAGTCAATGGTGGAGACATTCCTGAAGGTCGGTTTAGCGATCCATAAGGGATGGCTGATTTTTTTTGTCCCATGAGTGGATTGTAAGTTAAAGTTTGTGAGAAGTGAAATCAGTGGGCCAGACTTCTTCCCTTGGGGTGCGACAGAGGTCTGACCCAGACCTCTTGTGTTGAAGTCTCCCGCAATTATCACGTTATGATGTTCAAATCTAATGAGTAGGTCTTCCAGAATGCTGGTGAGAGATTCCATGGCCTGATGCGTTTGATGTTTGGTTAGGTTAATGTAACAATTGATTAATAACAGAGGATGGGGCTGTTGTCCCGTTTTCAGCCCCTCTATTGTAATGGCCTGAAGGTCTGATGACTCTACTTTTATTTCTTTGATTTTAAATTTGCAAGCGTGACTTAAACAAATGGATAAGCCCCCAGACGGGCGTCCAAAGATAGTCCTTTTGGTCGCTGGTATGTAATGTTCGTAGAAGCCGCCAATTGGGGTAGTTGACCTAGCCCAGGTCTCCTGAAAGCACAATACGTCCCCCTTTGCGAGATAATCTAGTGAGGCCTTGTTTATAAAAATGTTACTTAACCCGGCAATGTTCCATGAGATAAGGGTTAGCTTACGATCTTGGACACTAATTAGGTTTGAACATCTTCTGTTTTCATTGCTGTATATTTGATTAGGGACCCTGTCGCCATATATCCTCCGTGTGGGCCAGTACTTGCTGGAGCGGCTGCACTCTTCGCTGAATGTCTCTATGCGAGATATTAATTTTTAGCGGGGTTCTTGGCCTCCCTGTTTTCGCCCCCCCACCTAGGCTTTTGGTCATTGTACCTTTGAGGACTGATGAAGATTCTTGCGGATCATGATTAAGCGTAAGGACGTATGGATATTTTGGCGCACTGAGGACAGTAACTTCAATACCCCATTCTGCGAGATGTGGCGCTTCCTTGAGGACGGCATGTTGAGCCTGCTGTTGTAAGAATCCGACCAGAGTGGAGTCACCATGGGTATCCTTCTCCAGACTTCTAAACATTACCCACTCTATCTTATCTGAGGTGATTTGTGCCAAGGATTCAATGTGACCAAAGAGGCGTACAATGTTAGACCTATTTAGAATGCCATAAGAGCCTTTGGCTGTATATCTGGGAGTAAGCAACACCTCATGTATTGCAGGTTTATTTTTATGCTTAGAGGTGCGCAATGTCTGCCCTTCTCCCGAGATGGTATACCTCTGGAAATTCAGATTTAGTGGGTTTTTATGGATGTCTCCTGGCTGATGTCTGCCTGTCGCCCTGTTTGGTGGTTCTGCCTCTATTTGTTCTTCTTGCGGCTCGTCCTTGTTTGTTTTAGGATTTTTTCCAGTCCTTTGTTGATGCTCCCAACCTGGGGAGCTAGAGGCCCTGGATTGTGTGCAGGCTTCCTCCTGTAATGTGCTCTGCTGACCTCCCTCATCATAGGTCGTCGCTAAAGTTTGCACGACTATTTGTGGGCCCTCCCAGTAGGTATTCTGTTGGCTTTGGGCCTCCCCTGACAAGAGAGTTCGTCCCTTGTCATCTTGGCCTTGGTTACCTGTTTGAAGTTAAAAATGGGGAAAAGTGGCTTTGAGCTGTTTTTGTTCTCTGTGGCACCAGAAGTTGGTATTGCTGGTAATATTTGTCTTTGGATTTCTTAAGTAGTTTCTTCTTAGCCCTCCTTGACAGCGGTGCTTCTGCCTCTGCCAATACTCCATCCACCTTCTCCACCTAAGAAGCAACACCATGTGAAACGTCAATGGTTGTGTCAAGTGGTAGGGCCTCAGAGTCCCCATTCCCTTGTGCTTCTGTGGTGTTCTTATTGCTTGGCCCTGCTGGTGGCTCTTTGGGTAGGCGGCTATCTGCTGGGCAATAGTTGGTAATTTCTGGTAGCGCAGTCTTCGCAGCTAATGTCTTTAGGATTGTTTGTTCTAAAGGGAGCGTCTCCCTTTGTCCCTTGGCAAATTCCAGCATGTCGTTTAATACTTCTGGTAGCCCTGACCATTTTTCTATCATGGCGGCACAGGAATTAGTATTTGCCGTATTGGCATTATGGACTTCAAGTGACGCCTCTAGTTTTGCCAGCTTGTCTTGGCGCACCAGGTGCTGAGCCATTGAGTGCAGTAAATCAATTTGTACTTCCATCTTTGTGGACTGCCATAGCAACGCCCTAGCCATTGTGTCCTGTACTTCTCTTATTGCTGACAGGTTTAACTCTTTGAGAGTAGCTTCTTCCGTTGCGTCCTGCTGATCTGCTAGGCCCATCGAGCTCCAACCCTCTATTTGGAGCGTTCTCAGGTCAGCGGTTCTTCCTGAATTTATTGGCGTTGCATCCAGTGTTCGTTCGATGGACAGTTCTAGTTTTTGCAGGAATGAGGTAGTTAAGGCATCTATTCCAGGGGAAGTGGTCTTCTGATTTACCCAGGTGTCACTGTTGGGTTCGTTCTCTTGCCTGTGCTCATTGGGGGATTAGCTGCGACCACCTCCTTGTGCTCATCATCCTCTTCCACTATGGGCCACTGATGGATATCAGCTGTGATCCATATTGGGCTTTTTGCCCTGGCTTAGGACTAGTCTCAGGACTCCCAGTTTTCTGTGTGGTGGCAGGCTCACAGGAATAGTGCCCCCTCTGACCCTTGTTGGTCTTTGGGGTTCCTGATAGTTTGGAGACGGTCTCTGTCTCCACTTGCCCCTCGTCCAAGGCTGTTGGACCACTGGTGGCCTGAAAGAAGTGAGTGATGAGTCCTTGGGGGAGGGTGTTACCATTGATTAGTTCCTGGGATTGTTGAGAAGTTATACTCCTTGTTATCCTTCTTTGTGCTGGACCTACGGGGTCAACCTCCACCTCCACCTCCACCTCCATGCCTGGCTGTGTCTTTTTAAGCGTCATCTTTAAGCGCCGGTGTCTGGGGCTCTGGAAGGATCTATTCGGTGCTATTCAGTACTTATAGACCCCCTTGTTAATATAGATCACCTGGGCTTGGTTTGAAAGGCTAGCTCAGCAAACACCAACCGAAACTACAGCACCCAGAATGCTTTAAGTTGGCACGTTGATGCCAGAGTCTGGAAGCGGGGTTCGTGTTAAAGTTGCGTAGACTATGTCTTTATATTAGCCGCCTTGTGAAACACTTGGCAAGGGAGTACAAGAGAAAGTGCCGGTACAAAGCCTCTGTAAACTGCTATGACACCCGGAGTCAGCGAATCCTCTAGCAGAATCTCCTGTTGGACATATATATATTGTTTTTATCTAGGGAGTCCCTTGGCACTGTTCTCCTATTACACTACCGTAGATTGGGGGTCAGAAGGGAATTGTTTATAGACTAGTGGGTGTGTATTCCCCTATTAATCAATCTTCATACCAAAAGACACACCTCTAGTCTCATCCATGTGTATCAAAACAATTCATGCAGTTTAGCCCTACCTCTCTTGAAACTAACTTAAATGATGGTTATCATCAAGGGGGAGACATCCCTTAAGGATAAGAACCCTCACTCACCCGAAGGTGACATGCTTCATCATATGGGTCCTCCTTACCAGTGTAGAAAACCTAGTCAACACTGGGAGCTACTACTTCAAGTTTTAAGGAAGGAGCTCAGAGATGTTTTTTTTGGTAAGGAAAAGGATAGTAATCCCATATGTGGAATGATGGGTGTAGTGAGGTGCGGCGCGGGCGTTGGAGACACAGCGGGGGCACAGCGAGATCAGCAGCGCCAGCGACTCCCTGCTGCACTCGCGGCTGCGGCCAAGTGAAAGACCCGGTTCGGAATCCTCAGGAACGGCAATCCCCGGGGTGTCCCAGTGTCAGCGTTAATTAATTATTAAACTCCTCAGCGTTGGCCTTTTTGGCGTGTCTCAGCAGCTCTCACGCTACTGCTTTCGCTCTTTCTCTCACTTTTCCTTACGCTCAGGTTCAGGGCAATGCCCCCCCCGTGGCTCTGATGGGTCCGGCGGCTTTCAGTAGAGATGTGGCCGCGGCTGGGCAAATGCCTTCCGGCACCGGGAGTTCTGGTGGCTCCGGCGGCTTTTTAAAACATTTTTTTTTAAATGCAGCTGCGGCCACGGCCGGGCAAATGCCTTGCAGCTCCTGTCCACCGCAGATGCTCACCAGCGCTCACCAGCTCATTTGCTCGTTGGGGGCCCACGCTGCTCACACTGCTCTTGCTGCTCACCGTGGCTCTCTGAGGCTCCTCTCCAGCCTGTTTCTGCTCGCTAGCATGCTCTGGGGGCTCTGGAGAATCTGGAGGCTCTCGCTGCCCTGCACCGCTCAGTCTGCCTCTCCGCTTCGACTTCCGATCAGCTGACCTCCAAAGACGTGAGGCGGTTTCCCGAGACTTCCAGCTGACCTGGTTAGTCAGTAGTGTACATCTGTCCCTCCCTTGAGTGCCTGGTTCTCTCCAAGAGGACTTCACTGATTGTTCCTCTTTGCTGGACATCTGCTGCCTCCTGGCTCGCACCTGCTTCTGACATTGCTTTTGTCCTTCCTGCGCCATGCTTCTTGTTCCTTTTTGTTTGCCATCTCTGCCCATCTGTTGCTTCCTCTCTAGCACCCCCGCCCATCATTGCAGTGCACCATGGAGTTTTCTTTTTTTTTATGAAATGGCAGCCACAGTAAAATTTGACTCTGTTCCTTTCCTGATTAAAAAAAAACACCAAACCCAAGGACAGCAAGGAATTTACATGTATGACTGTACAAGTCCGTTATAATTGGGTTTTCTCTGACAGATTGTCTACTGATTTTCTTGTGGGCAGTCTCATTCTAAGTCCTCTAGACAGTGCTGTTAGCTGCCTCCCCGGTCCCAGTGGTACTTCTCATTCAAAGTCCTTTAGGCAGTGCTGCTAGTTGCTACTCTGGTCTCGTCTGTAATTCCTCATTCTAAGTCTTCTAGACAGTGCTGATAGCTCTAGGCCCGTTGGTAATTCCCACATTTTAAGTCCTATAGGCAGTGCTGCAGCTGTGTGTGTCTTCACAGTGGTAATTCCTCATTGCTAGTCCTCTAGGCTGTGCTGCTAGCTGCTACTCTGGTCCTACCAGTAATTCCTCATTCTATATCCTCTAGGCAGTGCCGCTAGCTGCTACTCCGGTCCGAAGGGTAATTTTTCCTTCCAAGTATTCCAAACAGTGCTGCAAGCTGCTACTCTTGTCCCGCTGGTAATTCCCACTTTTAAGTCCTCTAGGCAGTGCTGCTAGCCACTTCTCTGATCCCATCGGTAATTCCCACATTTTAAGTCTTCTAGGCAGTGCTGCAGCTGTGTCTCTGTTCCCAGTGATCATTCCCCATTTTTAGTCGATTAGACAGTGCTGCTAGCTGCTTCTCTGGTCTCATCAGTAAGTCCCCCATTCTAAGTCTTCTAGGCAGTGCTGCAGCTGTGTCAATTCAGAGTGGTAATTCCCCATTCTTAGACCGCTAGACAGTGCTGCAGCGGCTTATCTGTTTATACATCCACTACTCTCCAAACCAAAACACATAGGTAAAAGACTAACATTTACAACACCAATAGGTCTAACTCTCAAAAACAAGAGACCTGTTGAATTGCAAATGCTTGTTCTAAATTGGTGTGGGATTGTTATTTTGTGTTGTGTTTTACTTATGTGATGTATTGGTGTTTTAAATGCTTTACACTCCTGTCTCTTATGTTAGGCCTGACCGTTAGTGGTCAGCTACCAAGGGTTGAGCAAGGGGCTAATGTACCAAGACCTTTACTGGACCCTATACCATGCTAGTGGCCTTATTACTATTTGTAGGTGAATACGTACCCATACCAGTAATCAACTTTCCAACACAGACTTTCCAACCTTGAAAATAATTTTCCTATGCAGTGGGAGGGGAGTGTAGAGCGTAAATGGGGTGTGGAGTAGGGCACGGTCTTTGAGCCCACCACCACCTGGTCAACTACGGAAGGGGCAGAGTTTAGAGGTTGCAACTGCTCGAGCCCACCCTCCCACAAAAACATATTAAGGCCTTTTCAACTTTCG
Source organism: Lissotriton helveticus (assembly GCF_964261635.1). NCBI lineage: Eukaryota > Metazoa > Chordata > Amphibia > Caudata > Salamandridae > Lissotriton > Lissotriton helveticus. The sequence continues at coordinate 360,579,446 of NC_136063.1, read as the reverse complement.
CACATGTCCTGGGGAGGTTGCAAAACTCCTGATAGATGGGGCTGCTCCAAACACGAGCTGGAAACCTGCTCTCTGCGGGGGTTTCACTTTGTATCAGAATTTGATTTGATTTCTTCTCTTCACCAGGAGACCAGCTGCAGAGAGCAGGTAGAACTTCATTATGGCACTGTGTCAGTTGGTAGACTACTCCATTTCAAAATGTAAATGACAGCAACATAAATATGCAAACAAACACTGGACTATGTTCAGTATAGTTCTACCCCAACTACATGCTTCCACTACCATCACCATCTTAACCTATTTTTCTAATTGGTCTGATCTCAACCTCATTTTTTGCACACCATGTTGGGACGGAAACGTCCCCTGCATGGTAACGGACATGCTCCCCTGCCGAGAGTGCCAGAGATGCACGAGCATCTGGATCCCTTGCACTGATTTTTGTTCATGGGCAAACATGGACCATGCGTGTGTGCCATGACCTAGTCCGGTCGAACAGTAATGTGGCATTGGGGTGGCCCTAGTTCTAATCCCATAGTGGCAAAGGCTATAGCCCTGACAAGGAGTTAAGTGACACAAGCATGGTGATGTCAGCCTACCAGTTTGGTATTTAGTAGGAATCAGGAGTGTGAACAGGCCATTTTAGCCCTTGTCACTGGCGTGGTGTCCATCAGCTTAGTCATGTAAAGTTCTGTTGCTGTGTACTTAAGTCACTCTTGACCAACATAGTGACTGTGTGTAGCACTGGGCAGCATGTGATAGTTGCGTGTGGTGCTGTGATATTTGTGTGGTTGTGCATGGCACATAACATGGAGCCCAGCAGGTTCCATTTTGGAACATGAGCCTACAAAGGCTAGTAGGAGGAGAGAACTTCACTCCAGACAGGAGATATAGAATGTTAACATTCAAAAGGGCTGAGGTGGAAACATGCACTGGAGGAAGGGGAGCAGAACATACGCTGCGAACATCAAGGGTCTCTGATTCAAGGAAGGGTTAATGGTCATTGAGGCATAGGCTCATTGTAAAGTGAGATAGTGGGTCTGATTAGGATGGCAATTTGGGACCCGGGAATCATGAGAGAGGGGATGTTTTACACCTTTGGAAGTCATATTTCCATGAAGGCCGACACCTAGGTTTGATCCCCAGTTACTCCTGTGTTGTGAGTTAATCAAAACTGGAGCCACTCCAGCTGTGGCAGACTGTCCCTTTGATAGAGGATATCACACGGTAGATGACACAAAAAAGGAGTCAACCCGCAACATGAATTCCAAAGAACCAGACACTAAATGAAATCTATGTCTGGATATGGACTATAAAAGTGGGAGCATGAATCCCACAAGCTGTTTATCAATATAGTCAAGATCACCATGAGTTAGAGCTGCTGTAACCAGGAGTGACGACTAAAGTCCTAGCTAAGGGACTGGCCATAACCCACGAAGCCAACAACACTTGCCCTAATTGTTAGACTGGATGCAGGGAATTCTTCCAGCAATGCTTCTGTGCACCAGTAGGTGGTGTTATATGCTCTGTGGTCACCCAAAAGTGACAGAACAAAATCATATATAAGATCCACCCCTGCACATTGAGGTCAGATCCTTTGTTTTTTGTCCTTTGACGTCCTTGGTTCTTTGTCCTGTGACGTGGTCTGGAGCTCTGCTCTAAATTTTGTCTGCCTTATGAGGACTCAAAAAACTTTTGACAGTGTCTATACAACAATATCCCACCAAAAACAACGGGATTGAAGCCATGCTGAGACAGGAGGAAGCAGATGTCCGTCTCTGGCCGTGACATTTTTTTGAAAGATTTGACACCAAAATGTTTTTCCTCAGTGAAACCTGAAGCTGGTATCGGCACTTTTAATGTGTTGGCCCTCAGAGCTGATGCGCAGCTGTTCATGCCTCTTGATCATTAAAACAGTCTTCCTCATTGTGATTAATCCAGCACTTTGCTTTAATAAACTACATGCGCTCTCTATATAATGCCGGACATCTCCTTTTTCTGGAGTAGGGCAGCCTTCTTACTGAAGGTCATGACCCTCTTCCACACCGGCCAATTGATGACACCCTGGTGTGATTGATCAGCGCTTTGTTGATTTCACAAGTGCAAAAAAAGGGAAGCCTGTGCTAAAGAGGGCACTGTTGAGCTGGATGGTCCCCAGTACACCTCCAGAAGAAATGTAATGCACAAAGGAGCCATGAATTGCTCAAAATATAAGCAAAGTCGTTAAAATAATGCATTTTCCCCTTTTGAAAACTCACACCTATTAATAGTAGCCAAAAAAAAGAAAAACACAAAACCCAGTTATCTAGGCCATTCCGGGTTGTAGAGCAAATAAAGTCAGGATAGCAGTGTTAAAGTAAGTACTAGAGATTTTACACAAATTATTCTAGTGCTAGCTGTTGGAACTGGAATTCCAAAATGCCTGCAGATGTCTGGTTGATTTCCAAAAGAGGAGGCAATCCTATGAAGGGGGCAGGCCTCAGAAAAGTAGGACTTTCACACTTGTCCATACATACATACATACATAAGGCTTGCAGGGCAGTAGCAATCCGACACTTCTTTCTACAGAGCTTTGACGGTGGCCCTTTCTCAATTACCACTACTCCAACTTGAGCATAGTCCTACTACTGCAGAGTGGACACTTGTCTCAAAGTCCACTACCAACCACTGGTACGAACAGGCATCCAATCCCACTCTCCAGAAAGTCAAAACATTAGCTGCTGCCTCTGCACAACTGAGGAAAAGAGAACTTTAGGACATGAACTCACCTCAAAGTTGGGCTGGTTTCGCTTCCTTTGTAGGAGCCGGAATTGCTGCTGCTCGCCGATGACGCTCCATAGCCTTCATGATTGTTGACGGGGCTGACGGGATTCCTTCCCAGCATGGACATAAGGTCCTTATCACGTGACACAGGTGGACTGGTTCCTGCCTTGTGAGCTGAACAACTCGCTGTGCCCCTTCCATGACAACTGCGGCTACGAGAGACAAACGAAAACAAGCCATTAACATATCATTAACAGCTACTCAATGAACACTGTAATGTTGGGGGCCCTGGGCCCTCATTGCTAAAAGGACTGACACTGACCCAGTCAGGTACTTGGTACAACTGGCCTCAAGCACGTGCGCTCGGCCCCTTTTATTAGAGCTGTGTCACCTGACCAGTGACATCAGTGGTGGGTGGGTGTCTAGTGTAGGGCATACAAGAAACACTAGACTGCTGGCTGTAACTCTGGATCAGTACATCCCTCCCAAACTTCGGGAAAAATGAAAACAAATGAAAGTCCAACCTGTGGAAGAAAAATGCAGTTTGCAAACCCCACGATAAAGTTCAACCTGTGGGAATTAAAAATGTACGTGCAATATAACACTGGACTCTGTAAATTGAAATGAGTCTCTTTGGTGGATTGCAGATGGTGTAGTTACTGCATTCAGGACTCATGAGTCACTGTGACATGATTTGCCGTTGTTCAGCGGGTCCTATTTTCTATCTGCGCCGCTTGGACATTGTTCTCGGTCTTGCCTTTGCTTGGCACCACTGGTGACAGTTGGTAGTTTAGATAGAAGGGTGACGTGATCCGAGTATGGGTTGTCTTCTCGGTTCTCCTCTTCAGTCCTGGTCCTTGGTGATGTCTCTGGGCAGGCTTCAAAGTATTTCTGGGCAGATGAAAGGAGTAGGTGCATACATCCCTCTCACTAGGATGCCCCTCTTCGCCGGTATTCCTCTCTCACAAGATGTCCGGGAGGACCTCTTTGCCAGGCTTCCACTGGACTGGTGTTGTCGGTCATGTTGCTCCACCATAGCCTTCGGGCCGTGAGCGGGGCGCTCCACGATCTTCACCGTTGTGTCCGAGTTCCACCTGAAGGTTACGCTGTTGACTCTTTTCTTGCACGCAAAGCTTTCCTCTCCTTGCAGACGCACCGTCATGGATCCGTCTCTCTTGCGGGACTTGCTGCCACCAGAGTCCCTTGAGGCCTTTGCTTATTGGGCTGCCACGGGTTGATGTGGAGTGGTCAGTTCCTCAGCCGGATGTGTGAGCACTCTCGCCATTCAATCTTCCGCTCAACCCCAAAGGTAGAATGTTGTCAACAGTCCAAACTTGCTCTCTTCTACGATCGCCACATGGATGGATGGCTTGTAGATGGATATCTTTGACTTGTGCCGCCGGTGTTCATGCCAAGCCTTGTTTTCTGTTGCACTCCGGTGTTCTGGTGCATGTCACCATCTTCTTCTGATGGGTGTGTGAGTTGACTGGTCACACCTCTTCATTTCTTGTGGTCTTCTAGTGGCACTCACTACCCTTCTTCTCCTCCATTCCTTTCACGACGTGGTCGGTCCCTTTCTTTTCTTCAAACACCCAGGCCATCTCCGTGTGGCGTGCACTCCACACGAATCTCCCTGGTTGCGTCCTACCCCTAGGACACACTTTCCTCTTCTTCCGATGGCCAAACCAGGCATCGCACCTTTCTTCCTGTCGCTCCTTCTTTACTTCGGGTCGGTGTCATCAGACCTCTTCTGAGTCCCGTCCATGGACCTCTTCTTGATCTATTCAGTTGCTATGCCTTTGATCTTCTGGCATGTCTTTGCAGTCGTGATCTTCTGACTGTCCGCTTCTCCTTTCTTTTCCTTCCGGGTGACCAACGGCCTGGTCATCTTCTCCTTTTCTTTCCGGGTGACCAACAGCCTGGTCATCTTCTCCTTTTCTTTCCGGGTGACCAACGGCCTGGTCATCTTCTCCTTTTCTTCCCGGGTGACCAACGGCCTGGTCATCTTCTCCTTTTCTTTTCCGGGCGACCAATTGACTGGTCCGCATCTGGCGGTGACTTTTTGGCAAGTCATCTTCGCTGTGACCTACTGACAGGTCTCCGAGGACGCGATCCCTGCGTTACTCGGTCGTGGTGGCGTGGAGTTCCTTCACTCCTTGCGCGGTCCTGCGCAATGCTGTTTGGTTCTGAGGTGTGGAGTTCCTTCACTCCTTGCGCGGTCTCGCACAATGCTGGTCTGTGGCGTTGGTGTGTCGCCGTGCAGCGTCACTGGGCGCTCCTGACTTCTGGCACTCCTGGCGCAGTGCTGCGCTGTCATACGGGTGTGGAGTTCTTCTGGCACGTTCCTGCGCAGTCTCCTGGCGCATTCCTGAGTGTAGTGCTGTTCTGTTCCTGCGTTGACTCCTGGTGTGGTCCTGAACGTTCTGGCACTTCCTGGGGAGTACTTGCGAAAATGTCTTTCTTTGCGGCTGACAGTCTCTGTTGAGTGTCCTCTGCGGGGAGTCAGCTGTCTTCTGGCGCACTTAGGCTGTGCTGCAGGGTTGCAGTGGTCACTCCCTTGCTGCAGGCTTATCTGGAAGCTGTCTTTTTCCTTTTACTGCAGTGTCCCTAAAAGGCCACTAGATGGCAGTATCGCGATACCTGTAGCAATGCACTTCATTCTGATTTTTTCCAGATGGAGCTGAGCTGCCGGTGCTGGGCTACGTGGACGACAGGTAGGTCCTTTTTATTTCATTTTATCTCTGAGGGGGAGGGTGAGCACATGGTGGTACCGGCCCCCTCTGTTAGCGACCAGGTATATTGGGCTCTCCTGGCCTCACGGCAACACTTTTGCACCGACGTCCGCTTTGGGCAGTCCCATCTTGGCAAACGCCTATGCAGCGCTGCCGGGGAAAAAGGGCTGGTGCTGCTCCTACCAGCCTCGGGCCATGATCTGTCCTCTGTCCTTTTGTTTTCCTCACCCCCACCGCAGCAGCCTTCAGCAGTTCACACGCTGCGGGGGTGAGGGTCTGTATTCTTTTTCCCTCTTGGTGCTGGTGCAAAGCAAGTCGGCACACTTCTTTCCCCTAGCTCCTTCTCCCCACCGCAGCAGCTTTAACCAGTCAGCATGCTGCGCGGGTGGGGTGGGGGTCGGCCGTAGCATAGAGGCAGGCAGGCAGGCACTGTTTTGGCTCCAGGGACGGGTTGCTCTGTTTGGCTGTGGGCGATCGCGGGTGGGCTCCGCTGGAGAATCTTTAATTGTTAGGCGCCTGGCAGCTCCCCTCACGCTGCGGGCGCGCTTCGGTGCAGTTTTTCTTCCCACCCCTCCGCCGCACTTCTCACACGCGGCGGGGGAGACGCTGCAGGCAGGCCGCGGGTGGGCTCCGCTGGCTCTGCTTTAGGTTAAGTTTATTATGGGCACACGCCTTCTGGCAGGCCGCGGGTGGGCTCCGCGAGCCTTGCATTATCACGGGGCAGCATTAAGGTTCATAGCGGGTAGGCTCCGCTCTGTGTTTTCGGCGGCGCCGGCTGGCGGCCGCCATTATGGCGTTTTGACTATTGCGGGTGGGCTCCGCTTTCAGTGCAGGTTACGGGCTCACCTCTGGCTGACGGGCCTTCCTCCTCCACGCGGGTGGGCTCCGCGGAGGTTTCACCGAGCGGTGGCGGCCGATGCAGGTGGGCTCTGCACGGCTCTCTTCCTTCACCCCAGGTAGGGGCGCATTCGCGGCCGACGCGGGTGGGCTCCGGTCGGTCCGCTCTTTATCAACCCACGCAGGGGGCCTTGCAGGCTGGGCTCACAGGTGTGGGGTAGGCTCCCAGTCACCTCCGTGTCTGCAGGCAGGCCCAGGGCTCGGCTTACGCCCTGCAGGCCTCTCGGCGGCCGGCGCCGCTTCCCCAGGGGAATGCCCTGCACATGGGCACTTCCCTTCTTCTTTCCCGGGGATCTTCAACTGCGGCACGCGTGGCTAGCGTCCGCCTCGTCGCCAATGTAATGTTGGGGGCCCTGGGCCCTCATTGCTAAAAGGACTGACACTGACCCAGTCAGGTACTTGGTACAACTGGCCTCAAGCACGTGCGCTCGGCCCCTTTTATTAGAGCTGTGTCACCTGACCAGTGACATCAGTGGTGGGTGGGTGTCTAGTGTAGGGCATACAAGAAACACTAGACTGCTGGCTGTAACTCTGGATCAGTACAAACACTAATGCGGGTGCATTCTTTTGTAAAAATGGGTGCATGACAAAGCACTGGAGACAACACGTTCTAAAGCATCAAATAAATGCATTTTGAAAAACAATCGCTGCTGTATATAGTGGCGGCAATGTTCAAAAATACAATATTCGAATGGCCTATCGTTTGCAGAGTGAAACAGCTAGCTTTTATTGGCTGAGAAGCCGCCTCATGCTTAAGAAAGGCTTTTAGGTTTTTTTCTCTATTCTTTTAATGACATTTGCTAGTTTTCTTATTTGAAGCTGGTGAAAATGTATCTAATATTTGCAGTTATATTTCTAGTCGTGCCTGGCATCAACAAGTTTATTCAGCGATCTTTCACATGTCCCTTTCTGTCCAGAGTGCAAACGTTTCAGGGAGCACTGTAAAAGTAAACATTTAGAAAATGTGGCGTAGTAGACTTTTTCCTTAATGAAGGCCCTACAAGGAGAACCCTCGAAAGGGCATACGGAAACAAATCAAATTGTCATAAAAATGAAAGGCGTGTTTTTATATCCACCCATGCCGGATTCGGATTTGCTGCTATTTTACCCATATAATGTGACGCTCTTTGAGGGATTTTTTTTTTATATAACAAATATAGCCTACAAATTCCATCACAATGCTGCAGACTAACCACCACCTGGGACTGATCAAGGAGTGATATACGCCACTTCGCACATTAACATTAGTCCATGTCATGTCAGCAAAACAATGCGGACAACAAGAACAAGGGTAATCCGCGCACCGATTGTTGTAAGCAATTGCGTATGGCATGCATTTTGTTTCCGATTTATTCAGGTTCTTGAGTGAGGCTACATTTGTTTTGTCAACCACGGTCTGCAATGGATTTGTGAACCTGGCTATTGAAACAACTTCTCAAAAAGGACACAAAGTGGTTCACTTTCATCTGAACATAGTCCTGAGGAAGGTCTCATTTATTACACAGGAGACCGAAACATGGACGTGTTTTCACTACCTGCAACCTGTTAAGTTTTAAATGCATCTGGCCTCAATCAAGAACTGTGCTGAAAGAACTTTGGGGGTATGTTGGAGGGGGATAAGGGGGGGGGGGGGTCATTTGAGTGTTGTATGCCAGACAATATAATCCCTTTTATCCATCCATGTTTTAACAAATCTTTTTAACCCGTTGTCGTCATGGCATACACCTCTCGGGTGCTCATGACGAGCTGAGCTCGTCATGGCCCGTGGAACGCTCAGGTGCTGGGAGAATTCCCTGCTGTGCTGAGCGTTCCACGGGAGCCAATGCACATGTGACGAGCTCAGCTCGTCATGAGCATGCGGGAGGTGTATGCCATGACGAGCTGAGCTCGTCATGAGCATGCGGGCGCTGTGCGCGCCCCCCCTCCCCCCAGCACAGCAGGGGAATGGAGCCAGCAGGGAAGGGGTTAAATCGAGGTTATTTCTTGTCATGATAAAAACTTTTATTCACATGTTCGCCTCAGGATGTATTTTGTCTCAGGCAATTGAGTGATTATATGACGATAGCAATTAAATGAATACTTTTTTCTTGTTTAAATTTATTGTAACATGTGATTATATGCTCTTCTAAATTAACCATTTGTTTGCCTAGGTTAGAAATTGGGTTTCTGGTTGGCAGAAATTTGAACCCTGTCCAAGCAAGAAGCATAATTCTTTTCAGGGTAAGTGGAAGGGCACACTAAAAGTTTGCCTGTGCTCACACTCTGGTAGCTTGGCACAGACTAGTCAGGCTAAACTAAAGAGCAAATGTGTAAGGTATGTATGCACACACATGCAGTAACAGTGAAAATACCACAAAAAGTACTCCACACCAGTTTAGAAAAATAGGAAATATTTATCTGAGCAAAACAAGACCAAAACAACAAAAATCCAATATTCACAATTCAAGATATGATTTTCACAAGATTAAATCAGAACAGTGCTTAGAAGTCAATAGCTCCAACTGGGGATATCCGATTGCGCTTCACTGGGGCAAATCCAAAAGTTCAATCCAACCAGTATGGAACACAGACACAATACAGGAATCATGCAGACCAGTTGACAGTACTTTGGATGCGTCGATGCTCGGGGACGTTGTGCTGAAATTCGAAGGTGATGTAGTGCTATTGTAGGCGATGAGTCTGTTCTATAATCAGGCAAAGCCAATGATGTGTTGAGGTCAAGAGCTTGGTGTTTCGGTTCTGCGGCATTGATGTCGAACTGTTGGGTTATAGGAGATGCATGGGTTGGAAGCAACACAGGGCCGGGAATGCTTCGGAGTCGGGACTGTGCAACACAGACAAGAGTGATGCGGTGTCCGAGACTCAAACAGCAGCAGTTCCTTGGAGGCGTTCCGTCGGCAAAGTCACAGCTGCACAGCTTCGATAGCTCATGACTACACCTTTAGCTATTCACCAGTGTAGCCCTTATTCACGTCAGCGTATTTAGGAAGATAATTGATTCTTTGATGATTTCCAATAGCCCCTGGCCACACCAATTACTACGAATTGGTGTGGCCAGGAGCAATCGCAATCACAAAAGAATCAATTATCTTCCTAAAAACAGTGACATGAATAATGACTTCACTGGGGAATAGCTAAAGATCTCCGACCACCAAAGGAAAGGGCCAACCAGTACCATCTGGACTATACAACAGAGGGTTAGAATAGGTACTTCACTGCAGTAAACAGCGTTTACTTCAGCCACACATCACAACCGCCTTGGGCCGACCACCTCTGCATGCACTTCGCCTTTGACAAACCCAAGGTACCCAAATCAGCTCCACGCCCATGAAGGAACTGGAGCAAAGTTACCGATGAGCAAATTAACTCAACCCTCACCAGAGACAGCCACACCTGGGCATCCAACGCTAACATTGTAGCCAGAGGACTCCACACTTTATCTACAGCTGCGCTGACTAGCTTGCCCTGCTGCGCAACCCCGACAAACAGCGCCCCAGAAAAGCAGCCTGGTTCACCACGGATATCCAAGAAACCAGATGCACCTGAAGACGCCTAGAGAAGAACTGGAGAAAAATCAATACAACCGAAAACCACATCACTTACAAGGAAGCCATGACGAACTACCACAACCAAATCAGAACCACAAAGAGGATCATCATCCACAACAAAATCCTCACCAACTCCAAGGAACTTTTCAGTGTCATTCAGAAATTCACCAACCCACGCAGTGAAGCCACAGACATGACCTCATCCCAAGACCTCTCTGACAAGCTCGGAACCTACTTCCACCTCAAGATCAAAAACCTCTACGACAACTTTGTCGGCCATCCACCAGACGCCACGGCCAGTCCACCACCCCCCCAGAGACACCAGGCTGGCCCACCATCTCCAACTGGACGCCAATCACAACCGAAAACACCGCCTCAACCATGAAAGGCATCCACTCGGGTGGGGGCCCCACAACCCCTGCCCCCCTTACAACTACCATAGAGCCACGGCCGCCACGCACCTGAACTACAACGCATCATCAACACCACCTTCAGAACAGGCACCTTCCCAGATGACTGGAAGTACGCAGAAGTCATGCCTCTGCTTAAGAAGCCCACAGCTGACCCCACCGACCTCCAGAACTATCGGCCCATCTAGCTCCTCCCCTTCGCAGCCAAAGTAGCGGAGAAAACAGGGAATTGACCCGATTCAGCGAAGAGAAAGCCATCCTCGACCAGTCCCAATCCGGATTCCGAAGTAACCACAGCACCAAGACCGCCCTCTTCGCCACCACAGACAGCATCCGCACCCTCCTGGACCAAGGCCACTCCACGTCCCTCATCTTAAATCGATCTATCAGCAGCTTTCAACACGGTATCCCACTGCACACCAGTCACCAGACTACATGACGCTGGCATACAAGGAACAGCCCTGGACTGGATCCAATCATTCCTCACCGGAAGAAGTGAAAGGATCAGACTGCCACACTTCCTCTCCGATCCCACGAATATCACCTGCGGAGTCCCACAGGGGTCATCACTGAGCCAGACCCTCTTCAACATCTACATGACCCCCCCCTCACAGACATCGTCCGACAACACAGCCTCAACATCATATCCTACGCCAAAGACACCCAGCTCGTCTCCCTCACCAAAGACACCACCACCGTCAAACTCAACTTCCAGAAAGGAATGCAAGACGTCGCAGTCTGGAAGACAGAATCCTCGTCCTCTGAACCCCCCTCAGCATGGGGCAACACCTAGTGGCCGAACGCCCTTGGGAGCCTACCTACCCCCTCATCCCACGCCAAAAACCTCAGCATCGTACTAGACTATTCCCTCACAATGAACCGACAAGTCAACCCCATCACCTCTAGCTGCTTCAACACCCTCCGCATCCTCCGAAAAACCTTCAAATGGATCCCCCCTGAGTCAAGGAAGACAGTCTACCACGCACTCATCACCAGCAGACTTTACTACGGAAACGCGCTCTATGCCGGCATCAACAAGTCCCTACTCCGCAAACTCCAGACAATACAAAACACCGCCGCCAGACTCGTCCTGGGCATCCCCAGACACGAACACATCAGCCAACACCTACGAAGACTCCACTGGCTCCCCGTGGAGAAAAGAGTTCCATTCAAAGTCCTAACTCGCTCCTACAAATGACTACACTGCAACGGATCCAAATACCTCAACGACAGAATGAACTACCATGTACCCAAAAGAAACCTCCTATCCGCCAACCTCGCTCTAGCCAAAGCCCCACACAACCACTGAGCCAGAGCAGACAGAAGAGCCTTCTCTCACATCGCAGCCAAGACCTGGAATGAGCTACCGGTAGACATCAGACTCACCCCCTCCCTGAACACCTTCAGGAAGAGCCTCAACCTGGCTCCTCCGCTAAAACAGACCTACAGACCTGCAGACTTTCCCCCCCCCAACCCCCCCCCTTCAGCACCTTGAGACCCTCATGGGTGAGTAGCACGCTTACTATCCCCAGATTGAATAATTGGTACCCCTCCTTGACTAACAGCACAGGCCACCAGCCTTAATCTTTTCATGTACTTTTGACACACAAGGTCATTAATGTTTGTCATTTGAAGTGATCCATAACAGTTTATGTACAGGTCTATGTGATTGACGATGTTATGTGTATATAATGGTCTCAATTATATACACAATGTTTCTTTGATTATGTTATTTTTATGTATTTGTCTCAACTATATGAAACTGATCTTTTGTCAACTAATGAAGAAAAACAATATTAGACTACACAATACCTTGTTCTCTTATTCTGGGGACTACAGTGTCATATAAGAGATTCTGACACATGGCAAAATCAGTGCTCAGCTTCTAAGATTCACAAAATCCACCACTAGTCATTGATTGATGATCAAAGAAACAATGACAACACATTTTTTTCTGTTGAAAACATCCCTTTGGATCGATGGTATAGGGGTTACACTGAGACCCAGAGCAGACCCACTGGTGGCATTTGATCTACAGGCCCTGGGCAAGCGTAATGCACTGTGCTAGGACTTTAGTAAAACAAGTATGAGAATCATGGAGAAACTATATACCATTACATTTTAGACAGAGCACATGCACTTTGGGCACTTTTCTTAACTCTAGCACTGGTCAGCAGTGAAAACCAAAAAAAAGATCAGAAAAACAGCCGGAGGAAGGCAAAACGTTTGCGGATAACCCTGCAAAAAGTGGCAGGTCCAGCATTACCTTACTGTTGCTGTATCAACAAGGAAATAAGCATTTACCAGCATGCAGATGATACTCCGGTACTGGAGAGGTCTTGATGGCTATGCTATATCCCACTGAAAAACTGATTTAACCCTGGATGTCCAAAACCCATCTCAATCTGAACATAAACAAGGAGTGGATCCTTATTGCCAATGTTAGCAAGCATAATTTGGACCATGACTGGTTCAACAAGCTGAATCTGCATGGCTTTGCCCCGCAACTCATCAACCGATACAAACCGAACATACAACTTTGGTATAAGACTAAGTCTGTATGGAATGTACTGTCCTTGTGTTGCAGTGTAAAGCCATCCCTACCAGAATTGGTGTCGACGCATGCCTCCAATCTCTTCCTTGCTCTACTGGTTGCACCCAGACACCTATTCGACACCCCTGAAATGTGTTCTTCATGTACCCCACCACAGGGGTCTAAGGAAATTTGACAAGATTGCACTCTCTGGCTGCCCCTTTTCCCCTTAAACAACCAGATGAATCACCCTTAAATTGAAAAAGACCTTTGTAAAAGATATAAACCACCAGAATGCTTTGCAAGTCAACAAATGGATTTAGGGAACTGCAAAAGTTCAATTCAAATACATGAATCATTTAGCCGCCCTTCAACTTGTAGGCTGGGGTGATTTTCCCAAGACTTCTGCTCATATTTTTTCTAAAGAAAGTTTATTTTGGGGAATAAGAAACTTTTTTTGTTCTCCGTTCCTGAGGGAGGTAGTCCAGCAAGGAGCTCATCTGGTCTATATAATATTAAATAATTTCAGCTGCCATGCGGCTGTTGACATACCACATTAATGCTTTGACTTTATATTGCATTTAATGCCTGCATAATTCATGGAATTAAATTCTGGTTTCTCTAAATCATATTGGAGCTCTAAGTGGTGAATGCTTTTTCCATTGTATGTGTGTTTTAAAAAAGTACTACAATAACCATTTCTAGAGTATAGTGCATTACTGACCCGGGTAGGGTAGATTTTCATGGGTTTACCCCGTTAAAACAACACTCAGAGCAAGTGCACACTTGCGAGGGTTTTCTTTCCATTGATGTTTACAAATCGAGTGTCTAATCATGACAGAGCGGGAGACTCTCTCTTACACAGAGGAATAGATCAGGAGTCTGATAGAATGAGAATCTGGGTCGACATTCCTATCATCTAAAACTCCCAATATTGATTTTTCACTTAAGTTGGAACGCTTAGAGAAGAAACGTATTCACACTCGGTTGCCCGGACATCGACTGATGAAATATCTCCAAGCAAACATCATACGGACAGGCCTACAAGTCCGCAACTAACCGCTGATATTTGTAGATAACCCCAAATTCAAAGAAGGATTCAGCTTTGTGGTAAACAACTGTTCACGTCACTGGATGGTGTTGGGGGTGGAAATAGCGTTGGAACACGTCGAGAAGCTGATGAAAGAAATCAGTGACCTCAAACAAGAAATAAGTGGCGATTCCGCACTAGCTAATACGATGGAAGCCTTAGAAAGATTGGAAAAACGCTAAAGGATTTTGACGTCAATACACAAGCAAAGAAATTAGACAAATTAGACAAATTGGCGCAAGACATAGGCTACTACAACAAAAATAAGACATACTAGTACCTTCAAGAAGACTACTTCAAGCAGGATAACCAGGGCCACTTCTTCAACATGGGAAGGGGAGGATACAGAGATGGAAGGCGGTTTACTAATTTCTCGGATTCTTCCTACAGCACAGGAAGTGACAGTGATCAAGCAGTTTCCTCTCATGGTACCAACTGCCTCAGGATCAACATACTGGGGCCCAACCTTTTTTAGAGGATACCCACTGGAGACCGCCAAGAGGACGGTGCGGCAACTGGAACAGACCATCGCACAGAGGACAGAACCAACAGAACTGGGACACAGGGCATCAACAGGGGTTGAACCCCAAACAAGTGCGATTCTAACCCGAGAATCACGGGGAGATCAGCACCCGGAGAAGGACCTACAGATGGTAAATCATCTTAAAAAATGATTAATCTATCTACCTACAGGCTTTCCACTGAAGAGACCAGCATCCTCAACAAGTGCCTGTCTTTTGTACCTACTTCCCATGCGAACCGTTTCAACATAAAGGCAGAGCTGTATAATTTCTTTCACAAGATTTGCCTAAGACATTTCTTTAAACATTCACTACCGATATCATCCTCATCATATATTGGGATGCGTCCATCGACATTCATGCCTCCAGCGCATACAGTATCCCTTAAAATCCTGACCTATGAAAGTGTGGTACTATGAGACGTTATGAAAGCCTGCGCCAACAAAACATATGTGAAACACAACATCACGAAAGGAGAATGAAGCCCTGGATACTCTGAAGAATAACAAAACCATCGTTATCAAACCCGCAGACAAAGGGGGAGCCATTGTCGTGCAGAACGTCCAAGACTATAAAGCGGAGCTATACTCTCAACTACGTGATGGGATCAAATACACCCCAGTGAGCGGCGATCCAACCAAAGAAAGCCGTATGAAAATCAGAGGTATCACAGAAAGGGAGAATAGGTACTATAGCGCCTAGTAAATCATCCTCCCTAGATAGGAACTATGCTTTATAAACTAAAGAAGGTCTCTTAGGCTTGTTTGGGGGACCCCCATACCTCTAAGATCAGCAGGGATGAATCACATCAGGATCTGCAAAAGCTCGCTCTCTCTGGAAACGGAAATCTTCCAAGTGCCTGAAATCATGCCTACAGTGTGATATTAAAGGCGCCAGGATCGCGTTGGCTTACAGCTGCATATAGGTTATGGCTAGAACGTTAGCCGATCAGCCCGGACAACAGCTACCTTGTTATGATAACCTTGGAGGCTTTAGCACTCAGTGTGCAGTCACAATGTAAGTCTAGGGATGCTGAAAACAAGCCAGTCTCATGCGAAGCATTTCACGCAGCCTAACTTACAACAACAGTTATATGCCGTGTTGTGTGCAAAAGCAGAAAAAAGGAAAAATGGCGTTTAAACTTCTAATAAGCCTATGCTAACTTAACAGTGGGAATAACAAGTGCATGTCTCATCCCGAACCACATGTTTCTGAATTAGACTATTTCACAAACCACCTGCTTTGGATTGGCTACTTCTTGTAAAATCGCTTTACTGTATAACAATTGGATCATATATTTTTATGCTTAGATACACACTGGATACATTTGTACTTAGGAATCACTTAGTCACAGAACAAATGAAGAAAGGCGGTCTTTTTCGGGCTGTGGTTACAATGTGAATTGACATGTTCCCATTGTAAGATACAAATCGACTTTGGTGATGAGCCAACATGTAGTTACAGTTCTAGATCATGTGGCACATGATATGTACATGATAATAGCCCAGTCCTTTAGTGTGCAACTATTTGATCGAGTAGGTCTATGCATTGTTTTTTTTTTTAATGATTTTTGTAAATGATTTGAAAAGTGATATAAACAGAAGGCTACGTTTACCCAATAGTAATTTTGCCACCTCACACCAGCCTCTACACAAAGAGTTAAGTGGGCCATATGATGATCCACATTACGCGTGCCCCGCCCCCTCACTTCCTCATTAGCCACCCTCCAGACGAGCCCCCGGAAACCATCCAGCGGCTGCACCACACGGTGCAATGTGCGCCAGGCATCTGACTACATCTAGCATATGTTTTTGACAGAAGAGGATTAAACCTGCTGCATGAGCACTGAGAAGAGCCTAGAGATTGAAGTTGCTCTCATTCTTGTACCCAGGACAAAGAAGTGGAATCCAAGGGTCATACCGCAGACCTCCTGTTAAAGCTTCAGGGACACAACAGGGTTGCAAGAGACCTGCTGACCAGTGGCAACTTGACCTGGACTGGAACCTGCTGTTGGTCTCTGTGACACCCTGAGAGTCTCTAAGTAACTCCCCTGAGGTCCTGGGGACTTTAGAAATGTAATCATGTGGTGGATTGGGACTTCAAGGACTATAGTAAGAAAATAAAATCATTGACTAGGATGAACCTGGTTAGTGTACCTGACCTGCACGCCCTCACAGTCAGCGTCACGTTGTGCATTGGTCCTGTTCTACAGCGACTATTGACTATCATTGGCACTTTGTGCTTCTTGGCGCTATTTCAAGTTAAAAATTCACATATCTAGTTCCCCTTATTAGATTTTTTATCATTTTGGTGGCATTTTGCTTAGTCAATTCTACTGCGTTTTTCTAACCAGTTTTTTTTAAATTATGTATTCTTTCTACTTTATTACTGTTTTAGTACTGCATAATTACTTTGCACATTGCCTCTAATTTAAGCCTGTCGCCTCTGTGACAGGGGCTTGAGTGCACGTTAATTTAGTGAGTCACCCGGACAAAGATTGTCATTACAACTGGAGGTGGATCCTTACCCACCTTAATTAAAATTCCTAATGTCTTACACACCCCATAAAAACAAAAAATATAGAACATATACACTACCCAAAATACAACAGCAATGTAACAGCAATCTATTATAGTCACCTTTTTTATCTCAGTAACAAGTTAGTAAATAAATAATATAGTTTAGAATTAGTCTGAAATTATACCATAATAGTAAAAAAGCTCTGGTCATGGTTGAGAACATGCACATCCTTCTTGACCTTTGAAAAAGCATCTTTTATACATACAAAAAGCGAGCCATGGTGTATGGATGCAGCCACATAAGTGAATCAGCATGGATTTAAAAAAATATATTTTTATCACACACCAAAATAAAGTCGTGAAGCTGCATGTCGCGGTTAGCACTTTAGATATGCAATTACTAAAATTGTGTCACACACTACTCCGAATTGTACAAACTATATAATACTTGAGTCTTTTTAGCCAGAGCAGAAGCAGGGTTATCATGCACGTATAACAAGGCATAAGTGGCTGCAAATTAAAATATAACGTTTTTGCAAAATCCAATAGGAGTTGAAGCTCAAACCAACTTTACTTTAGTTAGAAGAAAACACATGCTTTCCTAAAAGCATAACCTAAATCTCTTGTAAACCTCCAATGCACAAACCAGCTGTAAAGCATGATCATTCCGGAAGGTTCCATGCTTACATGCGAGAAAATGAGGACCTTTTGTTTCCAGTGGCAACCACGGTGGTAGGAGTGGCAGACATATGAACTTCTGGGGCCGAAATACTCCCGGTGCTGCTCGACGAGCTGAAATCGGCCTCACTCCCTGAGAAGAAAGAGGAAAATATACATTGCTGAAAAATAGTACCTAATATGATAAAGGCAGTCGCGAGGACATTGATTGCACACACAAAAACAGGCATTTTAATGCTTACGTTCGACAGGAGTCACTGTTTCACAGTAGGACTCCAAAGAGAACGCTACAAATGCAGTTTCTATAAATGTTTTGTGAAATATATGCACAGAAGGAGAAACACTTGACTAAAAGTGTAGGTGCCATTTTGTTTAGTAGCTGCAGGTGACGATTGTTCATATTAGAATAACAGTTGAAACAGAAAAGACGTGGGTGCAAGGATTCTTGTTAACTTATGAATTGAAAAAAAGAGAATAGTACCTGTAGGACCAGGGTTGACCATCATAGATTCAGGAAGAATAAATCATGTTACATTTTTAGTTTTTACAAACAATTTATCTGAATTAAAAGCAATTCCATAATCAGGGACTACATTTAAAATGTGGCTACTATGGACCTGCCGCCCGAATCCCATTTAATACCTAAATGCAACTTTTTAGGTCAAGCCTAGTCAGCCCTTGCGCAGTCTCTTTGAGGCATGCTGTATGTAGTTTGTAGGCTTAGAGTCTGCCCACTGCTTTTCATTGGCTTGTTTCAGTGCCCTTTAAACATCCTTGATTTCAAGTGGGTATTTGATCCCATTTCCCCCTCCTTTTCGTTGTTTGTTCCCTCCCATAGAGCAGGCCCCCAGGACTTATAGGCTGGCTTCCAGTTGAGTGCATTTAGGCCGGTTCCTTTGCATGATTTTCTTCTTTTGTTTCTGCAGGGCTCATGGGAAGGCTATCTTTTTGCACAGCTGCTCCCCCTGTCTTTCAATTGAGAGCTTGATAGCAGGCCTGTAAATCTTATCACGGCTCCCACTTTCATGTTTCAGCATTGTGCACCTTTTAATTCTCAGCACAGGGCCCAACAGTTTATTTATTTTATTTTGGATGGCACATGCCTTTTATTTGATCCCAATGGTGCCCGCTGCACGGCAGTCGTGCTTCATGTTTTAGCATGGCGGCCGCGCACCTAACTTTACTTTTATTTCTACGGTGCACAGTTTCAGACCATGTTTTTATAGGGTTAAAACAGCACACCACGATTGTTGACTCCTCAAGGCAGCAGGCAGGGTTTGGTGCAAATTTTCTGCAACAGTCCTCGGGCCGGCAGCCTTTCTTGGTCCTTACCTTGTTTGTGCCCATCGAATTTAAAGTTCAGGGACCAGAGATACCACTTAAATGCTAAATTTATAGGTGTTACAGTGGGTGACATGTAGGAGCCAATGGGTTACCTACCTTTAGGGCATCGACACACTCTAAGTGACCACTTCCTGTGGGAAGGGGCACTACCGTGACCCTGATTGGCTAATTCCTTCTCAAACGAAGATGGAGGGAAATGAAAAGTGGACTCCACATCACCTGCCCCACATCAAGGGTATGCTTAAGGTACACAATGAAAGCCAACTTTTTCTAAAGTATTCACAAGGAGGTCAGTTTAAAAAATGTGAGACTTCACTTCTATCCAAACATCTAGTCCACTTCACGGCAAATTTAGGACAGCTTTAATGTCTAGTTCCATAATATTTTGTGGACTTGTCCATTACATTGTACTAGCCTTCCTCTTCCCATAGCATACACTGAGATTTTGCCTTATGACGCAAATAGATTTTGCGCATCCTAACCATAACAAAAATTTTAAATCGGGAAAATTGTCCCAATCCCCAACTCAGACTTTTCCTACTATGATCGAGATATGCTGCATACCAGATACTTTTGATAAAAGCCAGTATTTTCATTGCATCTTTACAAAAGGTTATGTGCGTGCATGCAGTGCTTAATTTGAGCTGGTGGGTTTTGGTGCCCAGCACGGGCACTTGATTTAACACCAGCAACTATGTCAGCCTGCCACATAGTTGCGCTGTCTATCTAATTTAGAGACGAGGACAACAACATTATTTATTAATTTATTATACATTAAAAATGACTAATACCTGCTGCCCAAGCCATTCCTACAGCATTGGGGTCTGGAATAATCTGAATGGTCACGGTTGTAGAAGGGTACTAGTTATCTTGGTACTGTCATTGGGATCGCTGGCAGGGGCAATGGGTGGCGCAAGCTGCAGTTGCCTCTTGGCACAGGCCATGGCACTTATGTTTTTACAAATTAATCACTACGTGCATGCCTATTTTGTGAATATAAACAGCCATAAAGCCAAGAACATGTTATCAAGACAGCAAAGTAAAACAAATGAATACACAAAGTTGATTAGTGAATAGCACTGGGTCCTAACGGGAAAGCTGAAGGGATCCAAACGGCATAAACTTCCTAACTTTTTTTTTTTAAATCATGCATTGGAAAGTAAAATAGGTTGTCAGGAAAGTAAATACTGCTAAGTATATAGACTGCCCCCGAGTTACAAACTAGATGTTGTGTTGGTGCATCTGCGTTTAATAAACGGACTACTTTAAGCCCCTTCCTCAAAACCCAATGGGAACACATATGGGCATTGTAACGATCTTTGAAATGCCATGGGCTCCCTGGACTGCTCATATAAGCAAAGAAAGCATGAAAAAAAACATGTGAAAGACAGTGGATGGAGTGAGTGGTCCAGAGCCCACACTCGCATTTTTCAAAGAATTGATGACACGAGGCATTCCCAAATGCTGGAGCCATTTGTACCCAATTACATAAAGTGTAATTGGTGGGGAGTCGGTGATTGGGAGGATTATCTATTACGTAGAAAAAAATCTACCTGTAGCTGAAATCAGTGATACAATGATGTGCTACAGCATACAGAGTGAGGACTAAGCAGGTCATTTAAGCAAAATGTATATTCCATCTCAGGCATGCTTTTATAAAGCGAGTAAACACCTGATGTTCAAGATCTCAGTGAATCTGCGAGGGTCATCTAGAGGTCTAATTTAGGACTTGAAAGACACGTTTGCCACCACAGATACTCCCAAAAAGGATAAACAGAGGCATCAGGACCAGGGAGGCAAGGTGGCGGCCGCTAGCGTAGCGGTGCGAATAGCCACCTCCTCTACTCCCGGTCTTCAGAAGGAAAAGGGAGGAAAAATATAAGACTACCGGCGTGCCTGGACCTTCCCTGTAGATGCCTCGCTGAGTTGGACCTCGGCGCATTTCGGCAGCGGATTGCATCGAAAGCCGCTTGAAGTTGCTCGAAGAAACAGGGCTGAATCCGATTGTGCGGTTTTGGCGTGTGGTGTTGGCGGCTCGGAGGACCCTGCCTCTCACCCCTAATGGTGTATTCTATGCTGCTAATCTCCCGTGTACTTCAACACTCACTCCAGGCTTGGCGGTTTTCTTTTCTTCAGCTTCGGACTGCTGCCTTCATCAGAGTTGTCATGCCGCCTAAAAACGCGAATTCCACTTCAAAAACCCCCGCTACCAGAAGCGGTAAAACAAAGCCTCCTGTTGTGGCTGAAGGAGTAGACTATGTCGAAGTCGAAACGCCGAACATCTCAAAACCTGGTGAGTCTACCACTAAACAGCAACCGACTGCTTCCAGGAGAGGGGGAGAGCGTGCGAATAAAAATAGTATCACTTCACAAACTATACCAGCCCTATTCGAGAAACAAATAATTAAAAATGCACAAACTCAGCGAGGGGAAACTACTTTGCCAACCATATCTGTTCCTTCTGAGGGATATGCGGTTGAGATAGATAATGGGAGCATTGCGACTTTAACAACTCAAATGGAACTTTCTCAGGATATTGGCTTATCTGAAATACCTGAAATGTCTCAACTGTCTAAAACTGTGGTAGAGTTAGACCCAGCCAGAGCCAGGGTCGGAATTTTGAATTCTAGCGAATGGCATTATGGGAGCTGTAGTACCTTTAATTGCTTCTTTCACATCAAGTGCAGGCGTGGGTGAAACATCGAATACATCTAATATAGCCGGAGCCAATTCTATATCAGAAGCTAGCGAAATCATTAATCAAGATGCTATGCTAGAAGCTAATGACAAATTTTTCTCGATGTCCGATCTTACGTCTGATGAGAGTCTTGATAAGGCCTGGGCAGATTACCCTATTAACGATAGTAGTCTGGAGGAAGAAGCGGGATTTGATGAAAACTCACCTGGTTCGGCTACCACTGTCAAGAAGCATCGGGTCAGGAAATCACAGTCAGTAAGGAATACATCTAATGACTTGAATGACCCTTCTGTTCAACAGTCCAGTTCTTCAAAAAAGCAAGATCAATCAGAAGCATCTGATTTTGATCTTGGCTCGGAGGTGACGCTAGCCATGATACATCAGACGATGGTAGCACATAGATCTGATACCAAGACAGAGATTGCTCGCACACAAAGCACGTGTCGAAAGGTGCAGAATGCTGTCCGACGTATCACCAAAATATGTACTGACATGGCTTCAAGGGTTGCAGAGGCTGAAACTAGAATATCTACTCTTGAAGATGAAGTCGTTGCGCAGAAGAAAGAACTTTTATCAGTCAAAGAGCAACGAGACGATATCAGCTTTAAGGTTGCTGAGCTTGAAAATCAATCTCGAAGGAACAATCTACGAGTTTTTTTTAGGTGGATCTGATGTGCGGAAATTTATTTGTGAATTATTTTCCGTTGCATTCCCAGAACTCACATCCTGAGATTGGCCTGCGGTCATTGAACGTGCTCATCGTTTCCCATTTGCTATTAAAGCCCGGCAAAAAGAAGGGGATTATCCTAGAGCTATCCTGGTCAGATTTAATAACTTTCTGGCCAGAGAAGCCGTTTTTGATCTGGCTAGACCGGATAAAAAGCGCACCGCTAAAGGTTGTAGCTTTTTTGTCAGACCTGACTTTTGCAAGGCAACTGTATCGAAACGTTGGCATCTCAGACAATTGATTGCTGGATTCCAGGAAAAAGGCACTACAGTTTAATTGCAAAGCCCGGCTAAGCTTAAGGTTATTGTTAAAGGCCAGACAAGATTTTTTCTCTCTGAAATTACTGCTAAAGAATACCTAGCCTTACTATGAGTATGAGTAGCTATGAAATGAAATTGCTTTTTTTCTTTTTTGGAATTTAAGTGCAAATTAAGTGTAAACTTAGTTGTTAGTGTTTCACACACAAATTTACTAGAAGGCTAGGCTGAAAATTATTTAGGGTTCCTTTTGTGGACCGTGGAGGGTGGGGCGGGGGGAGGCACTCGGTTTCCTCAGGGACTGTCTGTCCCTGTGGCTCATAAGGTGGGTTGGGGTGGCTGGAGGGAAGGGAGGTCGGGTAGTGGGGGTTTGTTGGGAGGGGTATGGGGTGGTGGTGGTGGTGGTGGGGGGTTAGATCAGCAACAGTCAAGATTGTGCAAGGCCTGGAAACAGTTGATTCTGATCAATATTTAAGTTTGAAGCTTTTTTCTGAGACAATAATTATGTTAAGGAAAGAAGACTTATTTCAATAACTTCTGTTAGACATAATAAGAAAATATGTATTGAAACAAAAACTGCCTGGATGTTTTCAACTGATTTTTTTTTCACTTTTTCTCCAATGGCTAGGAAAATAAAGGTGTGTACATTGAATGTCAACGGTCTTAATGACGCTAGAAAAAAAGGGAATTTAGCTAAAATGTTACATTTGCTGCAAATAGATATTCTTTGTTTACAAGAAATGCATGCGTCGTGGGAGAAAAGGGATTTTAAAAAAATCTAGGATTAGATTTGCTAATTTGCTCTAAACAGACGCGGATCCAGAGAGGGGTTGCTATTTTTATGCGTCGGAAGTTAGGCTCTGGTCTTAAAACATCAGCTGATAAATGGGGGGAGATGGGCCTCAGCAGAACTTTTACTTTGTCAAAAGAAGGTTATGATTTATACAGTGTATGGTCCTAATCTGGATGATTCAGAGCTGTTAAACTTTCTAAACCTAGAGCTTGCTTTGTGTAGTCTCTCCATTACTTTTTGTGGAGATTTAAATATTCATATCGAAGCTAGCTCTGATGTTATGCAAAATAATAGATATACGGGATCTAAACCCCGGACCTTTAAAGGTCTGAGGAATCTAGTTTTGGATAACGGTCTTACAGACGCATTGGCATACTCTTCATTCTAAAAACCCTGGTTATAGTTTCTTTTCTGCCCCGCACCGGAAGCATGTTCGCCTTGATTCTTTTTTTATATCTCTATTCTTTATGGACAAAATAGAGATGGAAATTCTTCCCAAATTATCATCATACCATAATCCACTGCTATTAAGTCTTAGTTTACCATCAGTTCTGGAAAGTTCCAAAACGACATGGTCCCTTCAGAGGAATTTATTATTTGAAGAGGACTATATACAATATATGTCCAAAATCATCCAGGAGTTTTTTCAGATCAATAATGGTACTGCCTCTGTTGCAATCGTGTGGGATACATTCAAATCTGTAAAAAGAGGGGAGACTTTAAAGTATTCAAATTTTCAGCTAAAGAATAAACAAAATAAGTTTAAAAATGATTGAGACATGGTTTTAAAGGCAGAAAAGAAATTAGCTGAAAATATGAAAGCTAACAAATATATAGAAGAAGCTCAACTTGATTTGTCTATTAAACGAAGCACAGTTTATTCCCATATTGCGGACCGAGTGGCCTCCCAATATAGACAATATAGGAAAGAAAGTTATGAACTTAATGAACAAACAGGCAAAGTCTTAGCGCAGAGACTACGCCAAAAAGCAATATCTAATGAAATCCTACAAATTCGAGATCTCAGTGGGGTTGTTAGAACTTCTAAAAAGGATATACTAGGAGCAGTCAGTGAGTTTTATCAGGCTTTATATCATCAACCCAATAATACAGCAGACTTAGAAGTTAATACGGCTCGTTATTTAGAAAGTGTTCATAAACCTGTTCTGCTGGAAGAGCAGAAGAAAATACTCAACGCCCCAATTACATGGGATGAAATTGAAATAGCTATTATGGGGCTGGCTATGGGGAAGGCAATGAGACCAGATAGTATCCCTTTAGAATTTTATCGAACATTCAGGAGAGTTTTAAAAATAGAACTAACAGATATTCCAGTCAGCTTTTGTAGGTAACCCTCCTGACTCATGGTCCTTAGCTACTATTGTTATATTTAACAAGAAAGGGAAAGCCAGTGACGAGCTAGGGTCCTATCGACCCATTTCCCTGATCTCAGCCGATAGTAAAATCTTCTCAAAAACTCTTGCAAACAGATTAAACGAATTGATGCCCTCTCTTGTTTCCATAAGACAACATGGATTCATTTCAAAAAGAGATACTACGGACCATGTTAAAAAAGTCATAGCATTGCTCGATTGGGCACAGGCCTCGGAGTCCCCGGGTGTGGTGGCCCTGTTGGACGCTGAAAAGGCGTTCGACAGGGTCGCCTGGGGATTCCTGAATGGTCTGGATGGGATTTCCTAAGGAATATATCAATGCTATTAAGGCACTTTATTTCCACCCGAAAGCCGCTATTAGGATTACAGATACACTTTCGGAATGTTTTAAGATAACAAGGGGGACAAGACAAGGGTGTCCTTGTTCCCCGTTATTGTTCCCAATATATCTAGAACCTTATTTGCGTAAGTTATTAAGAGAAGATGACATAGCTCCGGTTATGATCCGACAAAATGAATTTAAAATATTTGCTTACGCAGACGATGTCGCTATCACTACCTCAGATATTAAACGGGCATTACCTATAATAACTTATATTGCTGAAGAATTCGGAGCTCTGTCAGGCTATAAGCTTAATCTTGCAAAAACCCAGTTAATTCACTCCGAAAGTGGCCGGCCTAATGATTTGGCTTTTGTCTCAGAGGCTCAATAACTTGGTTTTATAACATCTCCCAAGATCAACAAAATGGTTCATCTCAATATTGAACCAGTGCTAAAATCCTCTAACAATACTTTGGAAAGGCTAAATAACTTACACTTCTCCCTTTATGGCCTGGCAAATATACTAAAAATGTTGATTTTCCCTAAATTCTTACATTTATTTCGTACAATACCTCTTTTGTTCCCAGCATTTTATTTTATTAAAATTGATAGAATGGAATCCAGGTTTCTTTGGGGTTACCATCGAACCAGACGGGCCCTGAAATGGTGCTCTCTTCCGAGAATGAAGGGCGGCTGGGGTATTCCCAATTTTCGGCTATATTATTGGCTTATTTCATTAAGATACACGGGCATACTAATCTTCCCAGATATTACGGACGAATCGATCTACCCTTCAATTTACGAACTATTGCTAGGTGTGGAAGTCTCTCAATGTTTAGTAAAAATTATAGAACCTAGTTACTATAAAAAGATCAAGTTGAAAATGATGTTATTGGTTTTGGCAATCTGGAGGCAGATAAAGAAAGAAATTATCCGGTGGGGCGATTTAAATTATTATTCTCCAGTGTTGAATAATCGTATGCTACCCGAATCTTTAATGGTCAAATTATGAAAAGATGGCACTCTGCTGGGATTCGTTTATTGGGAGATCTTTATCAAGGCACTCAAATCACCTCCTTTTCTAGTTTACAATCAGAATACAAACTGTCTAGAAGTGATTTCTTCAA
This sequence comes from Lissotriton helveticus, assembly GCF_964261635.1. NCBI lineage: Eukaryota > Metazoa > Chordata > Amphibia > Caudata > Salamandridae > Lissotriton > Lissotriton helveticus. The sequence goes on along the minus strand of NC_136063.1, from coordinate 360,553,096 downwards.
ATACCTCCAGATACAAAGCTTTTTAGAATCTAAGGGCCTTCTTGATCATATATGTATGAACAAAAATAATATCCTAGAAACTAGCAGAAGGGTTAAAAAAATAGGTTTAGTTAATCAGTTGGCTATTAATCAATTAGATGATGAGCTGAGCGTGATAGAGAGTAAATGGCAACGGAAATTTGAAATTGAAAATGTTGATGTAGTCAGATCTATTGAATTATCGATTAGAATGTTATTTAATGGTTCGCTCCAAAGCCAGCATTTTATGTCAATTCATGATCTTTATTATTCTCCGGCTAAATTGGCTAAGTGGAAGGCCAGAACTGGTGATGAGTGTACACGGTGTGATGGAGCAGCTGCTAACTCCATTCATATGTTTTGTAACTGTATGAAATTTTCTCAATTTATTACAGATGTAGAACTTTTTCTAAATAACAGTTTGGGGATTCCCATAAGATTAACTGCTGAAATGGTTATTCTAGGTCTTCAAACGGATCAAATCGGAGTAAGGTCAACTGCTGAAGAAGCTTTCCTATTTATTTGTATGGCAGTCTTTGGTTTTTGTATTAGTTCTCGCTGGCTAGATACTGAACCTCCAGCTTTTAACCATTGGTAATCTAAACTTCTATCTATAGATCAACTAGAAATGGCAATTTATAGATCCAAGGGTTTAAAAAGGAAAAAGTTTGGACAAAAAGTTTGGGCCCCATTTCGAATTGGATTTAATTTGCGTTGATTGATTTATGTGATGCCAAATATTCTCTATAATCATATTGTTATCTATTCATTGACTCTATAATAATTATGTTTATGTATCATGCACAATATATGACTGATTGCTGAAATAAAATCAATATATATATTTTTTTTTTAAACAGAGGCATCAGGACCATTTTAACAACTGTTCAAGTTTTGTGTTAAAAAGGCATGTTTGAACCGTATCGGAAACCATGGCTCCCCCCATCACTGCCTCTCTGAAAGAAGAAAAGGCTTTGAACATAATCGAAAACCGCCTTAAGAGGATCATAAGGCATTACTTTCTTTTAATCTGGCTCATGATCAGAAGGCAACTCTAAACGGTTTAAACTTAGCTGCAATGAAGCCAGGATGTGTGCAGCTTCTGTTCGGTTGACAAAAAAAATCCAATTATTGCTATACAGGGTTTATTTTATCTCCACTGCAAACTGTAAACGTCCTTAAGAGGATCAGCATTTAAAACTGGACTCAAGCAAAGGAGAGCAGGGGAGGTGGTGTGATCCCAGAAGCAAGAGCATGTTATATCTCATGTAGCGAAGCGGTACACGAAGGCAGACCCAAAAGATGTTGAATTTATAGATTTCGTCTACATTTGAGTGTGTGTGCATACATATATATACTGGCACAGATGACTGATGCTTTAGTTCCCCTCTTAGGTACTGCTTTATTAAATGTGTTTACTGTTGCATCTTTTGCTCTCTTTAATATCGTTTAGAGCAGTAATAATCAAAGTACGGCCCGGGGGGCGCTTGCGGCTCTCCTGACATCTCAATACAGCCTCTGGTATGCTGTTTACCTTGAATCAGTGCTAACATTCAGAATGGAAGTCCTGCACCACTTAACTTTAGAAACCCCTTCATTTTTTTTAAAGACATTTCACAACAAACGTGTAAAAATAGGATAAAAGTCTCTTAAAAATTCAAACTGTGTATTTCGTTAACATGCAGAACCTTTTAACCTTATACAGCCGATGATATCACTGCATTAAGTGGTATTTTATTATTTAAATGATAGCTTTCAAACATGAATTTTGAAACATGAAAAACAAATTCTGCAGCACACTTATGGGGAAAGTAAAGTTAAGGCGATGTCTCAATGGACATAAGATGCAAAGTTCAAAGGCGAAGAAGTTGTCCACCAAATTAAAGAATCTTCTTTTATTGTTCGCACATGAGCCAGGCTCATGTGCGATCCACATAAGTAGTCAGACTAAACCCAAATGACCGAATAAGAGGCGCCAGAGAGGATACATATATATTAAATAATGTCGGACTCGGGGAGGACACCTGCGGGACCCCACATGGCAATGAAAAAGGATTTAATATAAATTCCCCCAGGACCACCTGCTGACTCCGGTTTGACAGGAACGATCCTAAGAGTCTCCCTGCTGCACCCCTATACCAATCTACTGCAGCCGGTCCATCAAGAAATCGTGATGGACTGTGTCGAATGCTGCAGAGAGATCTAGCATAATCAGAGCTGCCTTACCACCTTGATCTAAAATAGTCTGAATCTCTTAGGTGGAATTCAAAAGGTTCGCTTCAGTGCTGTGGCCCCCTCAAAAGCCATACTGTGTTTGGTCCAGAGCTTGTGTGAGTTCCAGATATTGGCTAACCTGCGTATTTAAATGTCTCTTGACAATTTTAGCCGGTATCGAAAGTCTGGATATTGGCCTGAAATTATTAGGATCTTTCGTGTCAAGGTTTGGTTTCTTTAATAAGGGCAGAATGGAGTTTTTTTCCAAGTCCAACGGGTAATAGCCTTCACTATACATCTAATTAAAAATGTGTGTCAGGACACGAGCGACAGGCTCTACTGCTAACTTTAAGATCGCAATCGGACAGGGATCCAAAGGGGACCCAGATTTCACCTGAATCAGGAGGTTAGCCGTTTCTGTGGTAGTAAGCTGAGCAAAGTTGTCCAATGACCCTTTCTTATCAAAGATGGAGGTTATCTGCTTGACCCATCGTGGTTTTCGGGGTTACATTAGCGAAATCGGAAAAAATTGTATTCACTTTTGCATAAAAGAAACTGGCCAAAGTTTCACAGAGCGCCCGACTAGGTGTACATGTAATAGCCACTGGATTGGCCAAAATGGCGACTGTATTAAATAGTTCCCTAGCCGAGTTAGTAGCTCTATTGATTTTCATGGAGAAAAATAGAAGCTTTGCCTAATGAATCTGCTGTTTGTATATGGCAAGACCTTGTTTATACTCCTCCTTATCGCTATCCTTGTACTCTGTTCTCCATCTTCTCTCCAGTTGTTTAATACTGACGTTTTTTCCCCTGAGTTCCTGTGTGTACCAAGGAGCAGAGGGTTGCCTTCTAGTGGGATAGAACTATTTTATAGGAGCAAGCTTGTTCCCTGCTGTTTCTAGCCAGGAAATGTAGGCACGTGTTGTCTTTTCTAGATTTGAGGGCAGGTAACTATGGTTTTATTAAGTATGTCGCACAAATCCACGGCCACCATTTTATTCCACGCTCTTTTCTCCAGTATTTTTTTTTATTTTTTTTTTACTGGTTTCGGAGGGTGATACTCGGGAATATTATGTTTAAATACCACAGCTTTATGGTCCTACCATGGTAGCGGAATAATATCAGCTATTCGTAAATGAGGATTGTTGGAAAAAATGCCATCAAGTATGTGTCCTGCCTGATGAGTCGCCTCTGTCACCAGTTGCTCTAAGTTACTACACTTCATCAAGTCTAGCAATTTTGCTGTGTCTGGATCAGATATAGTTTCCAAATGGAAATTAAAACCCCCTAGGATAGTATAGGAGCAAGCCATAATACCTGATCCCATAATGTTGTCCACCTTCTCAATGAAGTAGAAGTCCAGCGCCTTTCAGCCTTCCACCTCTCCCGGGCTAAAGGAGGAGATAATGGAAGAGCGATAGATAACAGCAAGTCCGCCCCCTCTTCCCTTTGGCCTGTTCAAGGTGTAGCAAACAAAATAAGGGGTCGCCGCCTTGACCAGGTCCGGACCAGAGGCATTGTCAGTCCAGGAATCGGTAACAAAATCTATCTTAATGTCTTTATCTTCTGTGTATAAGGCACTCTCGGTGCTATGTTTAATCAGTGACCTGACATTCATCAGGGCACATTTCCAAGTTGCAGCACCAGTGTCATTCCCCAACTTTGCAGATTCATTTCTAGCCATTTCTAAGGTGTGAAAAAGCAGCTTTGGGATTATGCTCCCACACACTTGACAAACGTTTTGGAGCTCCTGGTCCTGAGAATCAGGGCTGATACAAAGGCATGATGAATGTGTATTGGTATTTAGATTGAGATGCTTTAGAAAAGACCACCGTAACACATTTTTAGCTGATTACCTGTGCTCCCCAGACCAGGGGGGCTGGGGCTGGCGCGGAGCGATTGCGGACGGTCGAAGAAGGGTTTGCCTTTGGCGCGCCGTCGGCTGCGCGCCAGATTGCGTTTATATGCCTTCAGAGAGCCAAAGCATAGCCTGCTGACCTCTTGCCACACAAGATGGCAGACCAGTGTTCCCACCGCCGGACTACCTGTGCCGGTAAACGGGATTGCGGGAAGTTAAAAAGAGGTGCAAGTATAAAAGAAAAAGCTGTTGGCGGGAAACCAATATCAGCAATTTTAAAATTACTGTGCAAAATTCGCTAAATTAGCAGCTAACAACTCCCGGCTGAGCCTCAGGAGAATCACAAGCTTTGCTTCACCTACACCCACCTTAAAAACCCCATACCTCCTGACCACTATCCTGCTGATATCAGTACGGCCCTCGGTCACACCCCAGACCATACTTTTTGGCCCCTGGGAAAACGTTTGAGTACCCATGATTTAGAGGGACTGACTTTCACCCTCTCACTCTAGCTTCCATAAGCTAGTTCCATTTTATTATACTTTTTACATTTACTATTAGCTAGGACTGTCTAAAGAGCACCTTACTGGTTTTTGCCTTCCTTACTGGCTTATTTTATGTGGGTTGTGACCTGACGCAACCTCACTGATCTCAGCCGAGGCAGCCAGAGCCTCTTCAAGACTATATATGCATTAAATAATTCAGAACCACTCAAATCCACATGAACCATCTAAAAGCGCACAGCGTCACAATGCAGTAACAGTACACTCCCAAAAAACCATCCCTTTCTCTCCAATCATTACCATTTGGCTAGGTCCACGCTCTACAAAGGAGATAGAAGAAAGAATTATTCTCATTTGAAGTGCGGACCAGCAGTGGAGGTATGCACATGTATACTGGAAGTCTGTCTGCCTATAGAAGAAGTCTTCACAAATTTGGGAAACCCCATGACAAATTTGTCTTGCCGGCTCAGGCCTAGCCCTGGGCATCTTGAATGACAGACTCCTATCAATGTTGGCAGTGGTCCATACCTAGATGCATCCATAGCTCCTCTTTTCTACTGGTCTACTTCCTGCAACATTTCAACATAGCCAATACAAAAGCACTCCTGAAAAAACAAGGACTAGAGCCTTCACATTTGATGAACCTAAAAATTCCTTGATAGAAGGGTGCTCTATAAATTGTCCTAACAACTATAAATATTTCTTAAACGCAACAAAATCCCTTAGAATGCTCAAATAAGTACCCATTCCAGTTGCAGAGCCAAATCCTCTCCGATCACCGCCACATACTACCACAAATCTGCAATTGGCCAGAATTGCGATTCAACGCTTTTCCTACATGATCTCTCAGCAGCATTTAACAGTCAACCACCCTACCTTACTGGGCAAATTATAGAACTTTGATTCCTAGGAACAGAATAATGGGTACCTCTTTTCCTTGCACAGAAACTACATATATTATTATCTTACTTTTACAGTCATCTCTGTACAAAATATAAGCATGTGTACATCAAAGCTCAAATTTTGCAATCATACTATTTTTAAGCTATCGGAGACCTCTACTGGGTACCGTCAAAAGTGCCACTTTCTCCTGCCACTACTACAGTGATGACAACCAGGTTCCACTGGTGATGGAAAAATCTGTAGACAGCTACCCTCTTTGATCCTCCTAGCTAGCATCCTACAACTGAATGACTTACACCCGCTTAAAATCTGGCCACATCGCAAAACGAAATTGTAACATGTTGAAAAAGGTGTACCAACTAACATGTGCATGGTGACCCAAGATAATTGTGTGCCCCCTCACTTCGAAAAAAGGAATAGGAGCACGGAATTATCAAGACTGAGCCCTAGCTAACACTGCAGGTAGATGAAGTTATTAATTCCTCTTTACACACTCTGGACATGGAGGTATTTTCCCATTTCTGGGGTTTCTCCGCAGATCCACATTACCATTGTCTGATACTTTACTGGGTAATATAGGGAGTTCGGTCCTCTTTCTATGCATGTTAGAGCGGATACAGAATCACAGCCAGATTTCTACTGCTCAAATAAACATGCAACTACTTCAGATCAGTCGTACAGGCCCATCACTGGCTCCCAGTGGCCAGATGCATCTCATACAATGCCGTCTGCATCTGGGTATACCGGGTGCAGCTCCTGCCTTCTAACACAAGGTTCAAACCTATCTTAAGAAGAACCTAGAGCTCAGATATAGCACCTCCAATTATCATTAAAGTTAGCAAAAGACTTGGATGTATCAGGAAGCTTTTGGTACAACACGCATAACTTAGGGGCACAGTACAGATCCAAACAAGAACTCTCAATTTTAATGAGCAATAAGGAAATGGCTATTTGTCCTCTTCTGTTGGCTGCTGGCGAGCCACCAGACAACCAGGTCCAAGAGATGGCTCTCAGACTCATGAAGCACAAAGATGATAAGTATTAAGTATGTCTAGAATAAAGTCCTAATTAATATTCAAGGACCTGTCCAATGGGAAGTATCTATCTCTCTATAGGCAACACACAGGCCTCTACGACATAAGCACTTAGATGCACAGCACCACCTTTGTTGCAACAAAGCTGCAACATCCTGAGGTCCTCTGGTACAACACCAAACACTCACCCCGTAGGTCACTCAGCAACCATACACCCTACCACGCATGGATGCTAGCCCTGCAACCAATCAAACATGGCTTGCATTAAACTTCAGGGACAGAGGGATCAGCAACATGCTATACAAGTGCCAACTACAACACATTGCAGAATTTAAGGGATGAGGCCATGTAGGCACAACATACAGTTTTGAGTCTATGTGGCAGCCCGTATAACCATCAACGAAAGATACACTGGTGCACTGAACAGGAATATGAAACAAGTGGCTTGGTGGCATGGTTCTGCAATACTGGGACTTCTTGGTCTCAACTCTGCTGCTCTGCGACGCAACCAGTTCTGTGAATACAGAAGGCCGGCGCGCTCACAGGTCATTACAGTAGCAGGAAGGCGATGAATATAGGGTATGAAAAGGTGTGAACCCCAGGTGTATGGCTGCAACAGTCCGCCAGCCACGATAGGGCTGGTAGTACATTGTGTAAGTAGTGAGGGAGTGCAGTAAGAACCCCCTGGTTAGACATTAGATGATCACCCAAGACAAGACCTTGAACAGAAGACATCCTCAGTCCAGAGGAAGGAGGGGTTGGAGGCCTTGCACATTACCTCTTGGTACCGCACCCTTGTCGTGGTCCTATAAACAGGAGTCTCGTCACCTCTCTGGTGACAAGCCATCCTCTGCCAATAACTACATTAAAGGAGATGATCTCTCTCAAATGTGTGAACTATCTCTAGTAAGATGGCCATCAGTCTGGAAGGGCTCAAACCCGTGACCCTTGGTTTCATCCGAAACAGAAAAAAAAGTCAAACTGGAGTCTGCATTAGTACTGTATTTCCTCTACTCTTGCTCAGTTGCAGCAGGTCATAAACTCCATATCACAAGACCAACATGTTCTCGCCCACAACTACACGCAGGTCATACGTGAGTCAAAGCGCGCCTCATCATGCCGAAAAGTACTGAGAATTACAGCAGTTTTCCAGGTATGTTTTCACTGTACAGTGTAGACAAGAGGTTAGTCCGACGCCATCTGCCACAGGTGCCTCTGCTGGACTGTACATACCAGCGGGACTCGGCGTGTGGGCAACACTTCTAAAGTGGGCAGCCCCCCCCCCCCCCCCCCCCCCCGTCGACAAGAAGTGTCAGCGTGGTCGATATCCCAATCAACCAAACTGAGGCCCGTTTACCTTTGAGATTGGACGCTGAGCAGCAGGCTTGAGTAGCTCCCAGAATGCATTCCTGCGAGGGTGCTGGAGGGGGCTCATGCCTCCATGACACCAGGTAGGAAAGGAGTCCTGCTCTGCTGGGAACCCCGGGCATCCTCTTGAGACAGGACACAGGGGAAAGGTGGGGGTGGCGCATGTCATTTCTCGGTGGGCAGCTGAAGGATGTTTGAGCGCATCTATTAGTAACCCTCTCAGGGGCAACAATATGTGCAACAATCCACATTCACATCAAATGTGAAGGTTATGGACCTGTGGCAACCGTTTGCCACAGAACTTGACATTCAATGTGTGTAGTCAACCAGGGGCACAGGCACTGCGCCCCAAAACTATGAAATGTCACTACCTTGCCGAACAATACAGACTGAGAATCCCATTCTATTGGCTCCAAAATGTAGGGCACACGGTGTTCCTGTGGAATACTAATTTGCGTTCCACGGGTGGGGGTCTTCATTAATATCGTCGCCTCACACTGAGCAGGACTGACCCCGAAGCTCTTCTTACATGCAGGTAGTAGCAGAGGGAACAAAGGCACACAATAGGCTGCTGTACAGCCTAGTGTAACTACCGGCGGGTGAGATTAATCCAAGGACTTCTAACGTCACATTGTGTTTGTTTTGTCCTTTAAAATGAGCCTGGAGCGGAAACGGATGCGGGATTACTCTGGACAAAAATAAAATGTTTGGGAGTCAGGGTTTTAAGAGGGATGCAAAAAAGTGTGTGTGGGTGGCGGGTGCTCTAAAAGAGGCGCAGCCTATGTAATTAGGGGCGTCGCTTAAACACGCTAGTTTTTTGATCCCTATAATGTGCCAGCCTAACGGTAATTTGGTGCAAAAGTAAAATATGAACAAAAACTTAATGGTTTTTAGACTTTGTTCAGAAAATTCAGTTTTATTTCCCAGTACAGTTAAGGACATTAATATAGGGCCCCATAGGTACCCGTGTTAATCTGTGTTTTTGTTCTTTATTACGAACGGGTCCGAGACCAGGGTGGACCCGGCCCACTAAAAGCCCTGCTGGAAATAGAACGTTCATAGGTAACTCAGGTTTTAGTGTACGGACATTCAAGACCCCATAACTCTCTTTTCTTTCTACCCAATGTATGCAACACAACGCAACCAAAAACCAGCAACCAAAAATGAGCTAGCATCTTTGAAAAATCACATTCTATGCTTTTTTTTTTTAAAAAGAAGGGGGGAAAAAACATAACTAGCTGGGGGGCACGGGGGTGAATAACAAAACAACAAGCTATCGTGTTTTGCTGATCATCGTTCAGTCCAACACCCAATGCAGAGCCAGTGAAATACACGAACGAAAGAACTGAGAAAAAAATAGAGCTACATTCCAAAATATACGCCTGACCATGACGTCTTGGGATTGACTGGAATTTGTGTAAACAAATGCACCGAAAGGAAGTAATTAATAGTCACATACCCTGTAGATCTGCATACACAATACACAAGACCTCAGTATTTGTAGGCCGCCCACCCACTGCCCACAACCCCTACATTGAATCACGCCGGGTTTCTTTCGGCCGCGCTGTACAGGGTATATTACTTTCAAAAAGATAATACATTCTTAAAACAATTGAATTTGAAGAATGTGCGTTTTATCAGTGCACAGAAACACCTCCGGGGAAACGCAGCATGTGCGTGATCACATCTGCTTAAAAACAAAAATAGAAACGGTTTCTAAGAAAACAGAGCGTTTCTCTGGCAAACATTTCTAGCAATGCGAGGCGCTGTGGGAGTTTAAAGACATTCGCTGCAAGCAGCAGTGGGAAAGAAAAAAGGCGCTGAATACTTACTAAACGGGTAACACTTCGGTGTGTTGTAGAGAAATATATGCACTTGTGGATTCAGAAGCCTGCAGCCGTAGAGCCCACCTTCACCCAAAAACTGGTCTCTCTAGAGGGGCCTCCATTTAAAGCCCTCGAGGGACGCGAACAGCACACACGTTATTAATTAGAAGTGCCCGATGGCGGCACGTACAACTACTAGCAGATGCGCTAAGTGTCGATTTGTTTTAGGAACGTTTACATGTATCTATAAATATGTAACATTCCACTGGGTACAGATAATAAACATTAATTGCAAAATATATCTACCAAGTTGAAACTAATTAGGTTGGCAGACAGTATAAATATTCCATGTAATAAAAAAAACAGTAAATGCTCAGTTTGAAGGAACAGCGGTTTCGGCTGTGATCTGGCAGTCAGAAAAAGTGAAATACGACCAGAAACGACCTCTCCATTCACCTGGTTCCAACAGCGGGAAGGTAAACTACTTCCGGTGCTAAAGAACACACGCGGCCGGTGCATTCTGGTATAGTTAGTCTGACAAGTGTTAGCCAGGTTTGTTAAACCAATAATGCAAGAAAGGCAGACTGAAGACCAGGTCTGAACACCAATCCAGGGCACTGGTGCGTGGTACAGACTGTCCCTGTTGATTTCTTCCAGCCATAAACAGACAAGGTATCTTTATCTCCACTGTTTTATTTACACAAACGAAAGGCAGCAGCCTACGGCGTTTGTCGTGTCTAAGATTTAATTCAGAAACCACAGAAAGTACAAAGGATGAAAAGGACAGGCCAGCAGGTACACTAGGAATGGAGCAGTGCTCCATTTTTTTTACCGAGGGATATGTTCACTGCTTTTCAGCATGGCTACCAGGCGGCTTCTAATCTTGTCCTGTTCAACATCTTCTGACAGTTCTGTCTCTTTAGCTAATACCGATTTGCATTTTGGGACTTGTAGTACAGCACAAGCTAACCCCAGCATGAAAATTGGTGCGGAGTCAAAACTGGGGGTTGTCTTAAAGTAACAAGTAGCATAAGACCAGCCGGCAGCTATGTGACGGGATGCTTGGGTTTTTTAAAGCACTGATGCCAGGGAGATATCGCAGAGAACTGATGCACCCTGCTCAGAATCCCCGTGCGTCGGCAGGAGAGGGTGCTTTCAGTGGATGTACAATAGGACAGATGACCGTGTTCGGGCAGGTGTCTTATGGGTGAGACCACAGGATCAAGCAAGTGTGTGACAACTAAACTGAGGATGCAAATTAGCTCTTATACGGGGATTCCACAGCACAATCCTGGGGCAGGCAGGTCTTGATGATCGGACTATGTTAATGTTAACTGCTGCTTCTATAGCGCATAATCACCATCAGGTCTCTTAGCGCTTTAAGAGAGGGAGTTAATACCGAAAACCCACTGCAGTCCCCAGGAGAATGTGTGACAGATGATTAGATGGAATCTAACGCCTCCCTGAACAGAAGCGTTTTGAGGCGTTTACTGAAAGGGAGGAGAGTGCCTTCCTTACGGAGGATATCGGGTAGTGTGTACCAGAGTTGTGGGAGCAGGACAGAGAGGGCTCAGCCTCCCTTGGATTTTGTAATAAACCAGGGAACTGAAAGCTGGCAGCTCTCGGCAGACCGGAGTTTACGGCCTGGCACATAGTTTTGGAGACACTCTTTATTGTGGGTCGCGGCCGGGCCGTAGATTGCTTTGTGGGCAATACAAAGGCCCTTGAATTTGGCCCTCTGCTTGATGGGGAGCCAATGAACCTTGCGCAAGAGAGGGGTCAAACGTGCCCTTCTGGGGAGCCTGCAGATCAGCCTAGCTGCATCATTCATTGTCACCTCTAATTTGTTGGTTAGTTTTTCCGGTAGGCCGATGTAGAGGGCGTTCCCGTAATCTAATCTGGACAGGATGGTGGCTGATACTATCATCAGTAGAGCTGCCATCGAGAGGAGGGGGGCGAGTCTCCACATCTGTCTCAGCAGGCCAGTGCATGTACCAGTCAGGGACGCAACTTGGTTGGTCATAGAGAGGTCCGCGTCTATCTTGATGCCCAAGGTTTTTACGGTCGTGACCGGCGTATGTGTTGTGCCCAGCTCTTGGGACCAGAAACGGTCACTCCAGGGGCTTTCCTTCCCGGGGATGACCAGGACTTCAGTTTTGTCTGGGTTGACCTTCAGAGAGTTTGTCGTCATTCAGTTCACGGTCTATCTGAGAATATTTTGAACCAATGAGGGGGCCTGCTGGGGGTTGTCGATCTGGAGGATGAGCTGCGTGTCATCCGCATAGTTAAAGACTTGCAGTCCATGCGCACCAGGGTAGCTATTAGCGGCTGGAGGTAAATGTTAAAGAGGAGCGGGGACAGTGCTGAACCCTGGGGGACGCCACACGTGAGGGCCCCTCTTTCAGACACCTGATCCCCAAGTTGGACGCGCTGTGACAGCCCTGAGAGGAAGGATTCGAGCCACTGGTAGGCCACCCTGCAGATGCCCAGCTCGGCAATGCGGGCTAGAAGCTGTGCATGATTGACCATAGCAAATGCTGCTGACAAGTCTAACAGCACCAGTGCGCATGGTTTCTTTTTGTCGGCCATGACTCTAAGCTCGTCAAGCACTGATAGCATTACCAGCTCTGTGCTATGATGGGGCCTGATTCCGACCTGCCGCCCTTGGAGTGACAGGTGTTCCTCAAGGAAGACCGCAAGTATTTTTAGGATGCGCTGTTCTAAAACGTTCGCCAGGAAGGGAAGCTTGGAAATTGGTCTGTCATTTTTAAGAGTAGCAGCATCAGCCCCGGGTTTTTTTCAACAGGGGGATGACCCTGGCTCTCTTCAGACCAGAGGGAAGGTAGCCTGTCTCCAGGGAGCGATTAAGTAGGGTGAGGATCTGTCTTTCAAGACCTGGGAGGGCCATGCGAAAGACCCTTGGAGGACAGGGATCTGCTGGTAAGCCTGATTTAATATGGCTCATCAGGCCTGACAGAGAGGCTGTGTCTAAGTTGGGGAAAGGGGGGAGCTGGTTAGTCAGCGTGAAGGGCATGGGGTGCTGTTCTGATGGGGCCTGATGGGTCGGGGTGATCTCAATCTCAGCTAGGATGTCTGTGACATTAAGCAAAAAATAGGGCTGGAAGGTGTTGCAGTCTATTTGTGAGGCCGTGGATCCTAGTGTTGACTTCTGGCTGAGTTCTTTTAATAATTTAATGGTTTCTTTCTGTTTATTTGAAGCAGACGTGATTCTTGCCTCGTAGTCTTCAGCATTCCTAGTCATAATGGCCTTTTTATATGAGGTAAGCAAGAGTTTGTGGGCAGCAAGGTCCGCCTGGCTATCTGATTTCCGCCACCTCCGCTCAGCTTGCCGGTGGGTTTGCTTCCTGCCCCTCAGTTCTTCATTGAACCAGGGGGCGCCTTTCCCTTTATCTCTCACTTTCTCCCTCCTTGCCAGTGCTACCTGATCAATGGCTTTCTTAAGCGTGTCGGTAAGGGCCGTGCACTCATAGTCCAGGTTGCCTGAAGATGGTGCTTTCATAGGTAGTCTGAGTAGGGTCCTCACCAGATTATCTTTCTCAATTCTATTCCAGCTGCGCACGGTTTTCCAACCCAGTGCCGGCTGCAGTGGGGGGCTATCCAGCGGGACCCAGTACTTAATCAGCGAGTGGTTGGACCAGGAGCACGTGTTGATGTCTGTAAGCTGAGTTAATTGCTGGGAAGTCCATATGAGGTCGAGTATGTGGCATTTAATGTGGGTTTGAGCATTCACCAGATGGTGAAGTCCCAAAGAACACATAGCTGTTTCGAATTGGCAAGCCTTCGACTCTCTGGGAGTTACGCCCCAGTGGTAGTTAAAGTCGCCCACCACTAGGAGTGGTTGGTAGCGTGAGCAGAGATCACTAACCAACTCGGAAAAGAGTTTTTTGAACCGGGGGGTTGGGCGTGGAGGCGGTAAGCGTCTAATTGTATGATGCAAGAGGATTTATTCAATATTTTGTCACCTAATGTGTCAGCGTTCTCGAGGTTTTCTGCCAATAACTTTTCTACTAGAAGACTTTTTTTTATATAAGATGGCCATTCCACCCCCTCTGGCATTGTCCTCCCTGTTGTGCCATAAAGCGTCAAACTCCCCGGGTATTGCTGCGATCATATCTGGGGTGTAGCAGTCTCCTAACCAGGTTTCTGTGACCTCTAAGACGTTGTTATCTCCATCCTGGAGGAGCAAGAAAATGTCAAGGCAGTGTTTTGGCAGAGAACGTGTATTCAGTAGAGCAACCTTTAGACCTGGTAGATGTCTGGAAGGTGTTTTAATATGGTGGGCTATAAGTGGAAGCATGGTGGTATCGCCTCGATTTTTGCTAAGTAAATTTTCTTCTCTGAGAGTTTCTACTGCTTTCCGGCCCCGGTGTGATTTTTGGTCTCTAAGGCATGGAGTTCCTCCATTGAGTATGCCAGTAATTGGCAGGGGTCCTAGCCCCTGGTACCCTTTGGGCGCGGACAGGCGCAGACGGGCTTGCCTTCGGCGCACCAGCAGCGTGCCCACTGCGCGAGTCCACTCCAGCGTTGCCCTAAATGTATGCTGTGTGGCATTTGTTGTGTCTTGTAGTAAAAGCTCACAGATAAACTATGCAGAGACCTGTGAAATCATAGGTCATTGGTAAATTCGGGAAATCCTTGTGTAATGCACCAAAAGAACCGTTTTACAGATATAGAGTATTGCATGGGGAATTCAAGACTAATTCATTTTTATGAAGCAGTAACACGCCAAGCCGTCTTCTTAAGCAGATGCACTACTTGCTCCTACAGCCAGGGGCACTGCAGGACTGTGCACATCCCAAGAACGGTGATGGATTAAACCCAGATCTTTTGACTGGGTGTGAGTGTTTGATTGATTCAGATGCTCCATCCATCACCACCCCCTTTTGTACCACATCCCAAGCTATGTCTGCAGCATTTGTGATCCGCTGATGAAATGGACAAGTTAGTATCTATATTCTGATTCAAACAGAGTCTTGATGCCTCGGTAGAAGTGAGTTATGCCAGTCGGAGCACATGCATACACATGAGGTAGTGGGATGTCTCCCTTTGGCATGGACACTGGAAGCTTGTGGGCATACTAACATTTGTACCACTCCGGCACAGTGGTAGCACTCCTTCTCAAATGTGGAGTGCGATTTGCTATTTATTACAGTCAGCCATAGGTAGGTGAGAGTTTATTTTCACGTGTCATAGTACCATTTGGTGACAGTAAAGAAAACGGCTCTTGTGGAACCTATTGTTAAACAATTGCATCTAGCTCCTTATGTGATCCAAGGATCCCCTTAAGGAGAGAAGAATGTCAAAAACTTTAGGATGGAATCATGCAGCAACCTCTCCACACCATGATATTAGTAAGGACCCTGTCCGTGACAGAAGAGTCATGGTCACTTATGAAACCGGGGGTGACGCAAGTCAAGAGCATTTGTCTGCGACTGTTTTAGGGGAGAGGTAGGGCTGTTCTTATTCCTCTAAATACACCCTCATTTGATGCCCATCCTCAAGATTCTCCTCCGACCCACTTCTTGATGGGCATTATTACATATGTCTCTGATACACTCATGAAAACAGCATTTTGTTAGTTACCATTTTCTTCATCACATGAAATGTCTAAATGTTTTGTCAGTATCCCAGGAGTTGATATTTGTACACGCAGGGAACACTCTGAGGTGCTGTCTGGAAGCATGAATGGCATAGACCCTATGCCAGTGGGTGTAGCACACAGCCATAAAGGGTTACAACATAGACTTTAATTTCATTATTAAATGCTAACCATACTTAGTCTAAGGACAAAGGTTAGCCAAACCACATGGTCCAAGTGGACTCGTGTTGAAGCTATAAGCCAATGGTGAAAAAACTACTGGGGGTTGGCTCTAGTCAGTAAGGCTGAGCCGGCAAATCAACTAACAACAAGAGGGTGCCAATACTGACCAAGATCAATTGCAGGGATACTAAATAAACATCCTAAACAAGACAATAAGTTCATGAAAGGGTATTGACTAGTTAATAGTTTTTTATTTCTAAAATATATTTTTTTCACAAATTTTACAATTTTAATACATAGTATAAACAATTTTTACTTCTTCCAACAAAACATAAATATAAATATGAATACAGTTGACATACATACACTCATTCATTCAATTCCACAAACATATCACAAATAGCCAGATTCAAGTCTAACATTTACGCTAAGAGCATTCTGGATTTATCCAATAGAACTACTAGCCAAAGGAAGCCACAATCTACAACAGATTATATACAGTAGCCACTTTTATCTATACATATAGCGTACATTCATGAGTCTCAAATCACTTTATGAATTTATTTAGAATTGAAAAAGAAGCGGTAATGTACGACATTGGGACCACCAGGTTAGGCTGTTAGAACACCTGGGGGATCCAGTAGATCACAGTGGCGGGGCCTACGCGTTTCGAATCCCAATACAGTTAGTGGGGATTCTTTTCAGGGCCTGTCGTAGAAATCAAAGTTTTTCCATTTTATCTACAAGCAGAAGCTTTCGAATCGTGCTGGAAGGGACAAGTAGTCACGAAAGGTCTTGTTCTTATTTTTCAGATGAGTTGCCGGTTATAGTGAGTAGGACGCTCGTTGTGGATCCGGATGGTTGAAGGTGCGCGAAAGATCAGTGCCGAGTAGGACGCCACCGAGACTGTGAGCAGGATCACACAAAAAATTGTAGCGGCGCCGAGATCAAATACAGCGGTCCGTCACCCCTGCTCAAGCAGAGCACGGGCGTAGAGTGACTTCTATACTGCCCGGTCGTCGATATAAATATCGACATCCAAATGGGGTCTAGTTTGAAGATCTGTCCCCTCCGGTAACCTTCAACCATCCGGATCCACAACGAGCGTCCTACTCACTATAACCGGCAACTCATCTGAAAAATAAGAACAAGACCTTTCGTGACTACTTGTCCCTTCCAGCACGATTCGAAAGCTTCTGCTTGTAGATAAAATGGAAAAACTTTGATTTCTACGACAGGCCCTGAAGAGAATCCCCACTAACTGTATTGGGATTCGAAACGCGTAGGCCCCGCCACTGTGATCTACTGGATCCCCCAGGTGTTCTAACAGCCTAACCTGGTGGTCCCAATGTCGTACATTACCGCTTCTTTTTCAATTCTAAATAAATTCATAAAGTGATTTGAGACTCAGGAATGTACGCTATATGTATAGATAAAAGTGGTTACTGTATATAATCTTTTGTAGATTGTGGCTTCCTTTGGCTAGTAGTTCTATTGGATAAATCCAGAATGCTCTTAGCGTAAATGTTAGACTTGAATCTGGCTATTTGTGATATGTTTGTGGAATTGAATGAATGAGTGTATGTATGTCAACTGTATTCATATTTATATTTATGTTTTGTTGGAAGAAGTAAAAATTGTTTATACTATGTATTAAAATTGTAAAATTTGTGAAAAAAATATATTTTAGAAATAAAAAACTATTAACTAGTCAATACCCTTTCATGAACTTATTGTCTTGTTTAGGATGTTTATTTAGTATCCCTGCAACTGATCTTGGTCAGTATTGGCACCCTCTTGTTGTTAGTTGATAAGCCAATGGTGGCTCTGAGTGACATGATTTCATCTCTTGACCTCCAGCAGTCAAACTTATCTGAAGTCCATTCAATTGGTAATTAGTTACAGCACGTTAGAGTGAGCTGCTCTTTCTGATTTCTCCATATCTGTGCTCAAAGACTTGACTCCTTTGGGAGTACTTCCTCAATTCAGAGTCTATTCCATGCCCCTCGGCTCCCCAGCTCACTTTGATTGGCATCACAGAATCTAAGAGAACTCTGTGCTATCAATGACACGGATGCCGAGCCTGCCATGTCATCGGAACCAAATGGAGCATGACCAAGGAGAAGTAAGGTAGTCTGGCTGGAAAGTATGCAGGCTCCCATCACACAGTAAGTTTTAGAAAAAATAAGTTAGACATGTGGAAATAGATATGTTTGTGTGTGGGTTGGTATGTCTGTATGTGCTTGTAGTCGTATGTAATAGTGTATGCTTGTACATGTTTGGGTGTAAGTTTATGTTTGTGTTTTGCCTACATTTGACATTATGCTGGCCCTGGATTAATACTGTTAGTTCTTGGCATTTTGTAGGCATTCTTCGCATGATGGTGGCCACCCTGGTAAATGGTAGCCCTTAAATAATAATGGTTATTTTTGTCATATTGTGGATATTTATTGAATGATAGTATCCAGCATTGAAAACATGCTAGTCCTGATTTAATCATGATAAGTATGTGTATATTGTGGGCATTTGTGATATGATGGTGGCAACCCATTGTGAAATGGTGGTCCTTGCATGACAGTGGGTATTATGGCATATTGATACCTGCTCCTGTACAAATTCTGGACTTGCCAAAATGGTGGACATTTTTGCATAATGCAGGTATCCATGACTTGTGGTGCCCCACTTAGTACTCTTGGCCCCTTCTTATTAGTGCTAGTAATTCTTGAAATGTTGTGGGTACACATGTCATGACAGTGCCCACTGATATAATGCTATCCCTAGCATAATGGTAGTAGTTCTTGGCATGTAGAGGGATTTATGTCATGATGGCACCCACCGTCTACCCCCAATATAATTCACACCTTGAAATTGTGAAAGTAATTCTTGGCTTACTGTAGAAATCCATGGTCTCATGAGGTCCACCATTAACATAATAATGTTGGTGATTTTTGCCATATTGTGGGCATCTATGGCATAAAATGGTAACGTGGGCATGTAGTTCATATTTTTTCAACGGGTGGTAGTATTGTATGTGAATATATAATGAAAATGACACCTTAAGATTTGTAATGATGTATATATATATATATATGGTGGCGTCGTAGAAAGTTGCCTGTCACCCACTATGGTATCCAGGCCCTGAGTAGGTGAAAGAAGGCGTGTGGTGAGGCTGGACCTGAGTACAGGCAGTCTGGATGGTCCCGTAAGAAAACAAATTGAAAAGCCAGGTCTTCAGCTTCTTGTGGAGTTCAAGCAGTGAGGAGGAGGAGGCCCTAATGTGTTGGGGGCAGTTGTTCCAGGATTTGGTGGCTTGATAGGGGAATGATCTACATTCTGTTCTGCTTCTGTGGACGAGGAGGGCGTGTGAGTGATGCTGAGCGAAATTGTCTGGTGGGTTGGTGAAAGTGAAGCCAATGATTGAGATATGCAGGCCCGTGATGTGTGTTGACTTAAATGCGTGTGTGAGAAGTTTAACTGGCAGTGGAGCTCTCTGAGGAGTGGTCTGGTGTGTAATTAGCACAGAAGGTCAAGGACAAGTCTGGCAGCGACGTTTTGGATACTTTGAAGTCTATGAAAAGGGTGGGTTGGAATGCTGGCATAGAGTGTGTTGCAGTAGTCTAATCTGTTTGTGATTAGGGCCTGCATGATGATACACCTGGTGTCCAGTGGGAGCCACTTGGAGATTTTACATAACATGCTTAGGGTTATAAAGCATACAGCAGTGGCGGTATTGACCTGAGGCTTTATGGTGAGGTTGGTGTCCAGGTTGAGGCCTACATTTCTGGTGTGGTTGGTTGGGGTGGGTGGGTGTGGGTCAGAGTTTGGTGGACCACCAGGTGGTGTCCCAAGGTGAGCTCTTATTCCCTAAGATCAGCACTTCAGTTTTGTTGGTGCTGAGCTTGAGGCAGTTCTCTTTCATCCAACTGGCTACGCTGGTCATGTATTGTTTGAAGTTTGTCTTGGTGGTGACAGTGTTGTCTAAGAGTAAAAAAAATTAACCGCGTGTTGTCAGTGTAGGAGATTATTTTGATTCTGTAGGTTCTGATGAAGATAGCCAGAGGGGTCATGTACATGTTGAAAAGTCTGGAGTTGCTTGATGATCCATGTGGGTCTCCGTAGATGAGGTACTTGGGTTCTGATGTGAACGGCGTGAGCCTAAGTCGTTGTGTTCTTCCTGAGACAAAGGAAGCTATCCATTTGAGTGTTGGTCCTTGTATTTGCATTGTGTGTAGTCTGGCGATGAGTGTGTGGTGGTAGACGGTGTCAAAAGCGGGGAAGAGGTTGAGAACGATGAGGGCGGCAGTCTGTTCACAGTCAAGGATGGTGCGTATGTCTTCTGTGACTGTGATGAGAGCTGTTTCTGTGCTGTGTTCTTATTTTGAAATCCTGATTGCGAGTCATCCAGGAGTTTGTGGCATTCTAGGTGGCCAGAGAGTTGCCTGCTGATGGTTTCTTAATGGCTTTGGCTGGGAAGGGGAGCCGTGAGATGGATCCGTAGTTGCTGAGTACTTAAGGGTCAGCTGAGTGTTTTTGGAGGAGGGCAATGACTTCATTATGTTTCCAGCTATCTAAGAAGATGGCTTACTTGACGGAGGTGTTGATTATGGAAATGAATGCAGCACTTATCGTGGCTCTTCCCAGTTTGTAAATATTGTGGGGACATGGATCTGTGGGCACCCCTGAGTGGACTGTATTTATTATTGCGTAGTGTCCTTAATGGGATAGAGGGTTCCATGCTGTCAAGTGGTAGTATTTGTTTGATGAGGTCAGCACACTGGGATAGTTGATGGGGTGTGGCTAGGGTTCAAAGTTAATGTAGAAATTGGTCATTTTGTTGTGAACTCGGAAAGGTTGTTGCAAAGTTCTTGTGTATGGGAGATGGTGTTGGTTGCGGCTGTTGGGTTGGTAAATTCCTTGACATTGATGAAAAATTCATTGTAGTTGTTGGAGCTAGGTTTGATTCTCAGGGTCAGGATCTTTTTCTTGGTCTCTTTCACTTGATGGTGCAGCCTTGTAGGTGTTTTTTGCCATGATTCCTCGGGTGGTTCTCTATTTCCTTTCAGATTGTTTGAAAACTCTCTTGTGCTCTCTGAGGAGATCAGCGTTGTACCAGCTGGCTAGTTAGTTGGATCTTTTGGGTTGGGTTCTTTTCAGGGGCACCAGCATATTGGTGCATGTGGTGATACTGTTTTTGAAATTGTTTGTGTCATTGATGAGGTTATTGGTGGGCACTGGGCAGTGTATTTGGGGAACTTTGAGCCATTCTGTTTCTGTCTTCCAGCAGAGGCTTAGGGTGTTTCTAGACTCTGTAGGGGTAGTTGATGGCTCTGTTAGGTGGAAGTGGATGATGAACTGGTCCGTCCATGTGAATAGAATGATGTGGCCGACTTTAACCTTGATCTGGAGGAGAAGATGGGGTCCAGGGTGTGTCCAGTGATGTGGGTAGGACCTTGTATTTGCTTGGTGATGCCGATGTTCTGTAGACTTTCAAGGAAGTCCATGGAGTTGGAGTCCCTGGGGTCATTGAGATGAAAGTTGAGATCTCATAGGAGTATGACGTTTTTGGTGCCCATGTTGAGGGATGCAGTGAGGTTGGTGAGGAGGTTGCTGAAGTGGGTGTGAGGTCCTGGGGGTCAGTAGGCGAGGGTGACTTTGATAGCAGTTTTACTGTCTGTCTGAAGCTTGAAGTGCATGTGTTCAATAAAAGTGAATTTTGGGTCAGTGCAAGAGGTACACTTGATTGTGTCTCTGTGGATGACGGCTCGTCCTCTTCCTGGTTTAACAGCTTCCATGATGGTGACGGAACCGCTCCATCACCAGCCTCGGTCGCGCTGTGCTGCTGACGGAACGGTTCTGTCACGGCCCGCTCGGCGCGCCTGCGCAGCGCTGATTTCGCACCTGCGCGGCGCGTCCTATTGAGCGGGTGGGGCCGTGACCGAACCGCTCCGTCACAAGCACAGGGCGCCCGAGGCTCAAGGATTGAGCGGTTCCGTCACGAGCATGGGAGCGCCGCGCGGCCCCCCTCCCACCTAGTGCTGTGACGGAATTGCCGCCGCAGCAAAGGGGTTAAGGTGTTGGTCCTGGTGCAGGATTTTGTATCCAGTAGAGATCGCTGTGGCAATGTCTGGTGCTGATGTTGTGTTAAGGCAGGTTTCGGTGAGGAAGAGGAGGTCCGGTGCATTGGAGTCAATGAGCAGAAACAGGAGCAAAAGATGCAAAAAGGGGAAGTTGAGCAGAAGAAAGGATGCAAAAATGAGCAGTTAAACAGAGACGGGATACGATAGAACAGACAGCAAAAAGAAAGAAAAAAAGAGTAGTTACCAAGTCTGGGGCAGAACGAGCAGCTAACAGGTAAAATGTCAGGAAGTGGCAGTGATTCAGTCAACACTCAGACGGCCTCGGATATGGACACCAGGCAGCCTTAATCCTTCAAAACGGAAAACAGTTACGGCGAACTTGGATAAGAAATACACAACGCGCCTGACTTGTCAGACGGCCTCGGATATACATACTAGGCATCCTCAATTCTTCAAAACGATAAAACATTGACGGCATATTTGAAAAAGAGACAACGCGCCTGACTCGCCCCACGAGACAGTGGTGAGCCAGGCACATATGCGAATGGACTAACCCCCATTATCAAACTGAGGTTCCAACTACAATTGCAGTTTGCTTTGATGAGAGCAAGATACTGTCCTGATGAGAACTCCAAAACAATAGGTGTTCGAAACGCGTAGACTGTTTAGAAGCCTAAAAATTGAGAAATTAATAATTGATGTATAAAAATTGTATATATTTTTTGCTGTGAAAAAAACATTGGCTTTTTTTGTTGTGAATATTATTATTCCAGCACTTATCAAATCATTGACGTTTTGCTTTTTGCTTGTTTGTAGTGGGCTGATTGATGTATGAATGAAGACTGAATGTTGATTAGGATGCACTCTTTTTTGTAAATATGTAAGTTTTGTATGAGAAGAGTATATCATAATTGTTGAGTACACCAGGTTTTAATATTTTGCACAATACATGTAAAAATCGATACTTAAGTATAAAAAGTTCAATAAAAAATGTAAGCAAATAAAAAAGTTGAATTAAATTCAACGAACACATTGTCTCATCCGTGTGTTTGGATGAAATAGTAGGTCCAGTTTGAAATTAGCGGCATTAGTACTTCTTCTGTTCATTATATGCTTGTGGCAAGCTATGCCGGTGGGAGCCCAGACCCAGTGGTTTTGTTGGGAAACAGACACCAGCATGAGTCAGAAGGGCAAGGCAAGGCCATGGTCACACGGAAGCAGAAGAGAGATGTCTTGGCACCTATTGTGTTTACCAAAAACTTTTTTGGAGGACAAAAGCGTTTTTTTTTCTCTTGAAAATGACAAGCTTTTGTTCATGGGAACTGACCTTATGTTTCAAAATGAAAAGCTTTAATTTCACAACAGAATCTGTGTGTTGTTAATGTTTAGGGACAAAAGCTTTTTATTCCCCAAAATACATATAAAGCTAATATTTGAGTGCTAATAATCACTACTGTTAGACACATTGTCAAATGTATGTAGCCTATCTGAAATTGTTTGGTCTGTGTAATATGAGTGATGCCACTACTGTCTGAGGATACAGAATGTGTTTGGCTCTACCATGTACTTCCTGATATGATTAGATTTTGTAATATTTCTTTTTTCACCCTGTCCGTTCCAATGAGATTGTCAGCCTTATAGTCTACTTAAAGTGAGCAGGCTGTGAAAATGAGCAGATCTTAAATGCAGAGGTGTCAGTAGATTCAAGGAAAAATGATAACCCATGTGAAATTTCCTTTTGACCCCTATTTCACATAAAGATTAGAGTAATTGAGCTAAAATTATGCTGGGGAATGCACAATATTGCCACTACTTTATAAAAAATAATTTAGAGTGGGTAGACGTTCATCACTCCCAGGGAGGCTTGCCCAGCATTCCATGAAATACTGGAATATTTCACCTTTCGTTGTCTGTGTTATTTGAGACCGTCTTGAAGAAGTTTCTACTGTAATTACGTTATCTGGACCAATTTTTGTTAATTTTCTCAGGGGGAGAAACCTCTACCACAAGCTCTCTAGAGAAAGCTGTGTTTCCTCATCTCTCCCTGCAATTTGGGCCAGGTATTTATGCCCTACCAATTTTAAGATGAACGACTGTCACAAACTGCTCGAACTCAGGGCATGACATACTAAATTTCCTTTTGCAAAAAGTGGTCACAAATTACGTGCCAATTTTTGTGAATGGAATGAATTTTTTGCTCACTGACCCATGTACTAATATGTTGGTTCATAAAATTCTGAATCGCAATCTGACCTACTTTATCAATATTCAGGTAGGTTGCAAATTGCAACTCGCCACAATTAGGTGCCATCACAGGGATGGTGGTCTGCTGGTGCTGTGGTAGTTTTTTTAAATGAAGTCACTTTTTTTTCATGTACTTTTGCTAAAAGGGAACATAACTGCTTTTAAAAAGAGCAGATTACTTCTGTTTGTTTGAGAGATGGCAGTGGTCCCACGGGCCACTGCTTACTCCCCAACAAGCTTTTTTTTAACATTCACAAAGGGAAATGGTCCCAGAGGGAAACTTTTCCATTTTTGGATGGGTTACCATCTACTTTGAGGGGTCGTTCAACTTAATTTTGGTCATAAGACAATGATCCACAACTTAACAAATCGATATTTATAAGAGACACCCTAACCACACTCCTTCCAAATAGTGATCTTTTTAATGGGCTTCTAGACCCATTTTGCATTTCAGTAGCCTGTAACCAAATCATGAAATGGGTTTACTGCATAAGAAAGAGCCATTTTGTGGTTACACACCCTGTGATTTTGCATAGCACAGGCTTTGTGGATGCAAAATGGCTTGTTACATCATGTCACAGGTTTGTTTTGGAATGAAAGGCGTGCTCCTTGGCAATCATTTTGGTTTTTCTTCACCTTTAACAAAAGTTTAGCTCCATCAGTAAAGAAGCACAACCGTCTGGCCCATAGGCCGAGTGCATTCAGTAAATAGAATTTCCCAGAAATAGCACTTGGCCGCTGCTCAAGGATTCCCATGGCAGTCAAGTGATGTGGACTTAGCAGCTCAGACCCATGTCATGCATGACGCCCTTTGAGGAAGGGCCTTACAGCCTCAGCGACAAAGTGCAAAGCATTTTTGGCACTACAGTTTCACCGTGGTTCCTTTAGTTAACACTATTTGACTCTGCACATTGCAGATTCTGGAGCTGTTAGTTGTTCAATAAATATGTTAACAATCAAGTGAATGTTGTGCTTGGACATTTGAGAAAGCTAATTAATTAAAGACAATTATTGAAGTATTTCTCACTTGGCAGAGCTTTTGCCAGCAACATTCTACAGATTAGTAACAAGTCTCTAATCTTTCAACAGTCTATTCTTGACCTGTCTGACAATCATGGAGTTGGTAGAAGATGTCGATCACCTCTTTTGTTCGAGGGTTCTTCTTAGTGATGGCCCATGTCTGGGTTTTGATGTGGCTGTGGTTTAAAAGTATCTGCAGCATGCAACAGAGGTGGAGGCAACTATTTTGTACTGACTATTACTTGAGTGGAAAAAATTGGCACCAGTGCTGGAAATAATGTTATATTATTTGTAGTATCAAGAAGAAGCAAAGAAGAACACGTGTGTCAAGTAAACATTTTATGTGATTTTACGTTGGCTACACTTCTACAAATAATAATACACAAATCAAAGATTTTTTTAAAATAATGAAATGGCAAATATAGTTGTTTGTGTGACTTTATAAGTTTACTGGGGAACAGAACAAGCCCAGGTTCGGACTGGGACAGAAAATCGTCCCGGGCACTAAAACGGAAGTGGCCCCTAAAGTTAATAAGATAGCTAAAAAAAATGGCCCATGTTTACAAAAAGGGACATTTTTGAATTTGTATAGGCAAGGTATAAGTGTTTTGCAAGGTATGGAAGACTGCATGTATATGAGCAGGGGCGTAACACAGGCCCCCGCAGCCCACGCGGTGTGGGGGGGGGGCCCTAGCTCCAAGGGGCCCCCTCGGCACTGAACTCTGGCCGGGAGAGCTCCTGATTGAGCCCGGAGGGGGCCCCCCTAAGTACTGTGCAGGGAGGCCCCATCACTTTTCGTTACGCCAGTGTATATGAGCTTTCTGCAGGCAATGTTTGTTGAAAAATCAGGGAAATCAACAGTAAAAACTGGCCCACCAGACCATAAAACAGGCCCCCAAACAGCCAAAAAACTGGCTCACACACTGACTGGCTGTCAGACCAGCTCATCAGGCACTGCCTGAAACTGCTTGGAGACAACCTACTGTATCCACATGTAATGAGTGGCAGATAGAACTCCATAGAGAGGTTAATCATGAGTACTTTACATACAAACTGAACAATAAACTGGATGCATTTTGCGCAACCTTCTTGTCAATGGATGAACTTATACCGCTCTGTGGCTGTGCCTGTCCCACTTCCCCACCCGGTGACTTAAGCAGGTTCGCCTATCTCACTGCTCTCATTCCTTTTGGTGTTTTCACCAAATTCTCGGAAAGTGTCTCCACTCTATCCCTAGCTGTGTCTGCATACATGGACCCTACCAGGTTTAGACTGCCTTTCCCCCTCTTGCCCCTACCCGTTTTTTCCCCTTTCATTCCCACTCCACCTCTCTCCATGCGGTACCCCACTGTCTCCTTTACTCCTCGTCGCCCAGTGTGATCTGTGGTACCATATTGAGTCTCAACCCCTCATGTTTACTATGGTGTCGCTTATATTCTACATAAGCTCTGGTGTCAGCGGCAAATGTTAGTATTCTTCTTGTATGCACTAGGCTTATCAACTTTACTGTAACCTGCAAGCCCATATTCCTGTGAAGTGCTGTGAAGTGCCTTCCAACGGTGCAAGGATTGTCACAAGCGGGCGGTTTCTGCCACACAAGCTCCTATGGAGAAATGGGAGTTTGCGACCGCACCACGTGCAATCACATCGCAATGAGGTGTTTGGGACCACCGATCTATGGTCGGTCGGTTCTCACACAGAAACGGTGTCAGTCAGAGGCTACTTTGACTGACATCGTAATGGGGCCCTATGTGTTTAGTTGAAGAGGAGAATACAATACCAAAACATAGAACAGCATTGGGACCCTAAATTATTTGTGCCATAAACTGTCATTCTTTAATGGTTCCCAACTATAAAATCAACAATAAATGTATTAATAGATGATGGAGAGAGGCAAACCAAGATTTTAAAAAGAAATAAGGCAAAAGTAAAGAGATTTAATAAACAATAGTAATGTCCCCCTGTATTAATTCGTATGGACCATACATGAATATAAAAAATGATATTGTCTTAAATTATTCCTTATTGTTAGCACATTTTGGCCCTGATGATAACACCTGTTTGCACAGGGGTCAGAGTTTTGAATTATGCAAGAGTTTACTGCTCCCGGTAATTACGAGGAGTAATAAAGTCTGCATCCTTTGTTACATTTTGGCAGGTTCAACAGCTGGATTTTTGCATTGGGAAAGAGTATGGTGTCTCCCAAGACATTCATTTTGGTGCATTAATCTCAACATTTCAGTCAGTGAAACAGCTAAATTTCAATCTGTACAACCTAAATAGTAGTTACAGGTTTCTATTTTACAGAGTACTTACACTACATACACAATATACATTGAATTAGGTGTAAATTACTGCACCCAGAAAATAACAAATCCCTGAGAGTCAGATTCTATTGGGTGCTATAAATCACACCTTTCTTCTGGAGAATGTTCAATTAAGCCTTAGATTTCTATTAATTTATAAGGCATTATCAGTCTTGTGAAGCACAGAGATGAAGGTTTTATTCAAAGCAACCTTGGCCTGTGCAGGTAACAGCGGTGGGGCCGGGTTGGGAGTGGGAGGGGGGGAATTCGACAGACGACCAAAGAGAAAATTAAATAAGTGATCAATTTTCCCTTGTCGTCGTCTGTCGAAATCTTTCCCTGCTCGGCCCACCACCCCACAGTTCTTACCTGCATGGGCCACGGCTGATTCATAGGCATAATCTTTCATGTATTCACACTCAGGAACACTGGCAACAGCTGATTTAAAAAGTATTTCATAAAAAAAAATTATAATAATAATCAGAACAGTGTGCTCTGTTGAATTAGGTTAATGTACCAGTCTCGGGGAAGTTGAAACAAGCACTGACAATGTAAATAAGTCTGGATTTATAGAAGTGTTGTACAATAATGTGAAGCATTATAAGTAAATAACATGGGAATAGATAAGAATTTGTGTGACAGCAAAGAATTGTATAATAACATTGGTATATGTTGAAAGGTCAGGTGACTGTTGCAAGGTTATGCCAGACCTAAAAATCCATGTAGGTTAATGATTGCTCTCCTCCCGTCTGTGCTGCTGTCAGAAAAAAAAACATAAATTATCTAGGGCCACATGTACAACAGGTTTTAGCGGTTGCAAAAGGAGAATTGGGCCCTTTGCGACCGCTAAAGAGCCTTTTGGCACGTACTAACACTATTTTGCGAGTCAGTAATCTATTACCTACTCTCAAAATAGGGTTAGAAAGTTAATAATAGGAAGAGGCGTGTAAAGGGCGTCCCTTCCTAATAATGAGTCACAGGGGGATGTATTGATGTTTTGCAACCGGAATGCAGTCGCAAAACATTTACCATTTACCACCTACTTCAAGTAGGTGGTAAGCCAGTCGCAAACGGAAGAGGTCCTTAGGGGACCCTTTCCTCTATGTGAATGGTAGCAAAAAGCTTTTTTAAGAGCCAGCAGTGGTCTCACAGACCACTGCCTACTCATTTAAAATTAAACTGAAACGTTTCCGTTTTCTTTTTGAATTGCATCCCTGTTGAACTTGGCCCTTTTTGCAGGGTCATCCCTGAACTTTTTGCCTTCCTCCTAGTCTTGTTTCTGACCTGGTGTTGGTGGTTTTAGGACTCTGGGCACTTTAGCACTGCTGTCCAGTGTAAAGTGTGTGTGCTCTCTGTTGTAAAAAGGTAAGATTGGTCTACACCAGTTTAATGTATTTAATTTACCTGTCAGTCCCTTGTAAAGTGGTATCTCACCCAGGGCCAGTAAATTAAATGATACTGGTGGGCTTGCAGCACTGCTTGCGCCAACCAGCAAAGTAGCCTTTCAAACCTGTCTCATGCCTCTGCCAATGCAGGGTCTGTGCGTGCAGTTAACTGCTGCTGTGATGTGGCACATAAAGTGGGTGCCACGTCTGTGACCCCCCCTTATACTACATGTCAGTCACTCCTAAGGTAGGCCCTAGCTAGCCCTATGGGCAGGGTGCATTGTAGGTAAAAGGTAAGACATATACCTTAAATGTGTGACATGTCCTGGTAGTGACAAACAGCCATTTTGGTTTTTCACTGCTGTGAGGCTGCCCTATCACAGGAATGCATTGGGGATTCCCTTATATGTGTATCAGTGGTAATTCCTGATATGAGAGGAGCAGCATGGTCAAGTTTGGTATGTTTAGAATAGTAATGAAAAATGCTGCGTAATGGTGTGCGCAGATTTAGTATCACTATTTTAGAAATGCCACTTTTAGAAGTTGGCATTTCTGTGTGCTATGTGTCTTTGTGCCTGCCTGGTGTGTATTGCTTCTTGTCTGGCTCTAGAGCATGGGTACTCACAAACTTTGTCGGGGGCCAAAATTACAGTGTGGTTTGTGGCCAAGGCCCGCACCGGTGGGGGCGGGGTCAGTGAGGGGGGGCAGGGTTAGAGTAAATAAAATCAAACCCATTTCAAAATCTGTGCTTAGCATAGATTGCCACCCTACTGGTATTGTGCTGTTTGTCATTGTATCCAGATATATTAGATACACCCAGTGACATTATACCTGCAACAAGTCCGGACTATTGGCTTTGCCAATGGTTGCTAGTTGCATAAGATAAATAAGCAACAACTATGGCTTTGTTGTAAATATATTATAATATTGAAAATGCTTGAGTTATGAGACTATGAAAGAACTAAAACAAGTTTATTTGAATTACCTCAAAATCTTTGAGCAGTGATGCTGGTATTGAGATGAGATATTGTTGGTTCACCCTGAGGGCGAAAATGGAGACCCCAATAGTTGTTAGTTGCATAAGATAAATAAACAACAACTATGGCTTTGTTGTATATAAAATTGAAAATGCTTCAGTTCTGAAATGATGAAACTGTGAAAGTACTAAAACTGGCCTATTTGGAATTGCATCAAAGGCTTTGTGCTGCTGTTGAGTTGATATTTATCTAAGGGTGAAAATGGAGACCCCAGTTGTTGCATAAGATAAATAAGCAACAACTATGGCTTTGTTGTATATAATAATGAGAATGCTTCAGGTCTGAAATGATGAGACTGAAAGAATGAAAACAGTTGATTTGAAATGGTAAAGGCTTTTTGAGGAGTAGTGCTGCTGCCGAGTTGATGTATATTTTTTTTCACCCTGAAGGCAAAAATTGAGCACCAATAGTTACACATCTCAGCAGCCCTGCCTGCTAACTCGGGGAGAACAAACTCGCATAAAAAGTACATTTCAGCCGATGATTAACTCACAATTGGTCACAGAATACGGCATTAGCGCCATCTACTGTCCCATGCACTTAAATTAATATGCAAAACCACTCGTAATAGATTAAAAGAAAAACATACATAACTCTTCTACCCAAGATTTTAAGCGCCCTGGAAAACCCTAAATGATATCTTGACCTTTTGTGTGGTGCATGAACATGGTCTAGCAACAGAAATTCACAAAATATGGGGGCCCAACAATAACAATTATGGCATTGGCATATACTTACTGCTTTCAAAGGCGAGGAGACGAGGCAATTGGTGCGAGGGGGCAGTGAATCTTGGCTCGGTTCCAGCTGGGCACACACTGCTTCCGTCGGCGTCCGAAGTAGGTCCTGCTGCTACGCAAGCCTATGACGTCATGAGGGCAGATGAGGGGGGTGCACAGGTGAGCATGGAGACACTAATTGTCTGCGCATGCCCTTTGACCTTTTCTCGCAAATGCGGCACCCAAGGAGACACCACAACAGCAGTAATGGCGCTGAGTCCGTGACTGCTGTTGGGTCCGCAAGGATAGGTCTGGCGGGCCGCAAATGGCCCACGGGCCATACTTTGAGTACCGCCGCTCTAGAGTGACAGGGGCTGGTGTGGTATGTGGCTCCAGAGGGGCAGGATGAGTCAGCGCTAGGTGGAATAGGCAGATCTGCATTTGGAGAAGTGGGAGGAGTAGCCCCTGACCCTGAATTGGTCTGTGTCTGCCTTGTTCAATGCTGGCTCCTCCCCCCCTGTGGTGTGTCTAGGGTCAGAGCTCAACCTGACAAAGGAGGGTGTGAGCACTGTATAGAAAATGCTCCTATAACCCCCAGATCTAGTTGGGACTGGATCCCCAAGCCCTGTGCCAGGGCAAAACAAATACAAAGCCTAGTATAAATATTGGGGCCGTGACCCCATGAAAGGTGTGCTTTTTGGGTGCTGGCTTGTACCCGTTCTGGAGCAAAGGACTGCTAGGCGACAGGAGGAACCGCTGTGGGACCCCTCTGCTCCGTCCTGGGGGGGTCACTATGTGCTGGCCTGCATGTGCCCAGCTCTGCCCCTGATGACTGTGGACCAAGTGTCCTGGAGAGCACACTCGGCGTGAGGAGGGCACTGCCCAGACCTAAGGGGAGTGATTGGTGGCAGGCATGAGCTGAAGCGCTTTCCCTTCTTTTCCTTGGAGCCCTAGAAGTGGGCTCAACATTCCCCCCCTGTTGTCCAAGAAAGAGCCATGCAGCAGCGAATCCTGGTCGGGGATTGCCCGAGCAACGACGTGGGTGGAATTCAGGCAAGTGCCTGATTGTAGGTGCGGCCGGCCGGAGAAACCATTCGGGCCCAACACAAAGCAGAAGCCATGCAGGAGGAGGCCTGGTTGTGGGTGTGGCCTGCAACCGACGTGGGATGTCGCAGAGCAGGAAATCCAGGCAGGAGCCTACCCCACGCTGTAGGGTGCCGGAGGATAACGGAGACTTTGCTCTGTGGAAGAAGAGCCTGAGTCCAGGTGTGAGCCTACCCCACCTTTGTGTGTGTGAGCAGAGGGGACCGGGTGAAGTAAGAAGAGGCCCCATGAACAGGGGCCTGCCAGGCACACTGTTGGTGCCTGAATTCTGCCCAAAGAGACCGGAGGAGTCCATGAAGAGCCCAGTGAGTGTGGTTTCCCGAGGCACGCTGTTAGTGCCGATTGCGAAGAAGAACAGCCCCGGTGAGTGCGGCTAAAATTGGGCACTGTTGGTGCCTCGGAGTGGCACTGGAAGAGCCCTGGTGAAAGGGGCTCTCAAGGCACGGTTGGTGCCAGGGCTGATTTCCACCATTGCATCGCAAGATAGCGGGCATCCCCAATGGCTGGGCCATTCCTTTTTGGGCAGCATAGAAGCCCCAGTGAAGGAGCTGAGAAAGCACAGCGGTGCCGGTGAGAGTGGATCACAAGGCACTCTGTTGGTGCCTACTTATTTCACATCTGCACCGCCAGACAGTGGGCAGCTGCAACGTTGAGGGGGGGGGGGGCATTATGTTGAGCTCTCTAGAGAGACCAGGGGAGATCCCAGCCAATCCAGCATTGTGATTGGTCTGAGCGTCCTGTTTGGACGCTTAGGTTGTGCCTGGGAGGCTGGGCATGTTCTCCACGGGGCTGTGCAACACAGCCCAATGGAGAACATGCCAAGTGCGCATGACGGTTTGGCCGCCCCTAAAGGGCTGGCCAAACTGCCATGCGCACTTAGAGGAGTGCAAACCACTGCTCACTCTGTTTGGTGTCACAGAGCCCAGCAGCCGCCACCTGGCTCCGAGCTCTGCAAAGAAAAATAAAATGATAATACCGTTATGTTATAATCATTTTCTTTTCTTTTGTGCACTGCTGGATTAGCAGTGGGGAGACGCTCCTCCGCCTTAGAGGAGGAGCCGCCACTGGGGCCATTACCTGTCATTAGGGCCTCAGTCAAAGGAATCTCGCACTCGCGCTGAACGGGAAAGCGCACGAAACTAGACTCTCTGTACGGTGCAAGTAGAATGGGAAATATAGGACCATGTTATTGCTTACCAAATTCCTATTTTATTAAATGAAATGCTCGTTTTGTGTCTGGCATTCATTATGGGATGTAACTCCATGAGCAAGCAACAGACCCGTTAACAAACCACCTACGCACGTCTGACAGAGAAACTGCGACCGTGAATGTTTGCATCAAAAGCTCGACTCACAGAAGGTGGAACAAACTCGTTCTGTCCCAAGGCTGCATCCTGCATAGACGGCATCGGAAATGCAGGCTGCCCTCGGAGTGCCGTTTCATCCTGCAGTATCCATGGAGACCGCTTTAAGAACTTCTCGTATTCACAGGTCAAGTAGGCACATTAGCAGGCACCATGGCAACAGATGCACGAGCTAGAAGGAGCCTATCAGGAGCCTGCGCGGCGGCTGCTCCCCGGGGTCTACAGTCTGTTCTCGAAAAACACCGATTGGCTTCACGAATAGGCATCATTCTCGTGGACATCTGAGAACACTAGAACAAGCACTCAAAAGTACAGCGCGTGCGGGATGCATTTCTTGTTTTCAATCCCCAGCCGCCCTTCAGTGGTTCGCCTTCCTTTCTTCCTTCCACTGTCTTTTGCAGCTAAATGTATACTGGCTGTGTCAAATGCAAGGAAGGCCCAACGAGACATGGAGTTTATCATTCACACACAACACGTTTGAAAGTGAAAGGACAATTGAACAGAGGTCCCTTGATTTATAAAGTATGCAAATTAATACGTCTCAATTTTCTGACAATTCGAGAAATCACTCACTATAATGTGCTAATGAATAACAACGTTCCACATGCTCATTATAATGATTCCATCAGCTTTATTTGACACCCCTAAATCTTTCATCTGCACCCTAATCTCCATACCCCCATTGCGTATGAGGCGAATATACCTACGTCAGCCATTATGGCCTTCCGTTTAAAAGGCTGAACATTTGCAGGCATGCATCATCATGGTAACAAAGCGGGGACACAAACATGTCATATCAATAGGAGAATACCTGATGACTTGTTAATAAAATTACATTCATATATGAAACTGGCGCATGTCACCGGTCTACGTCATGCTTAATTTGTAATTGAATAAGTGTTGGGGCTCAAAGTTTTGTCCGGAATCTTGTGGCCAGGGCTATGAAAGGCCGGGGTCCTGAATGCCAATCTTGCCTAGTCGTGACTCTACTTTATGTTCATTTCATCACCACCGGAGACCCCTTATCCGAGGTTCTGGTGGTTTCCAATCCCTGGCCTTAACTTTCTGAGTTGAGTTATGAGTCAAACTAGTCAAACCGTGGGAGTGCTCACGTTTTAAATATTCGGGGGTCATTCAGCTTGACTATCTTAACCATATTGACTCCCAGAAGATAGTAAGCATCAAGGAAAATTCTTAAGGACGAGAACTGCGCTCTGGTCGACTGAAGAGCTGCAGAGTAACTTTCACAGCTGATCAGGAATCACTTTGCAGCAATGTTATTGGTGAATCTAAAACCCCCTTCACTGTGAGAAGCAGGAGGTATGGAATAAGGACCAGTGAGTGATATTTCCTTGAACTACATTATGCTGAGGGTGAGCTGACTGTCTGCATTTTAGCAGTAGGCCATGTGGCTTGAATACATTTGAACATGTCCCACAGTCAAGCCAGGGTAGATGGTGGGGTGCCCCTATGGCTATATCCAAATATATAGTTTCTCTTCCATATTCACAAACCTACAAGCGGTGGTAATAGTGGTCCAATAGGGACACCCCCTTAGTAGAGCATGGCACTTTCAGTGTCCCTGCATTAAAACACCTTCCACTGTCCAGTATCTAGGAAGGATTTTTGTATTAGAGGTTTTTTACTTTGTTCAAAGGCATGACTTGAGATTGTTTGCTGCAAATGGACCAGGTTCAAGTGCACCTCTGCAGGTATTGGTTGACAAAAGCAGAACCTGACAGGCATTTGTGTAACTAGGATAACACATGCACCTCTTGTTCATGAGGATGGACTGATATTGCAAATGTATAGTTGGGGATCAAATGTGGTGCTGAATTCAGGTGTGGGTGGAGTATTTACTGCATCAAACCAACAGCAAAAAGTATGTTTTTATGCATTGAGTATAGGAGGGAAATGTGTGGAAGAGTTTCATTATGTAAGGGCTCAGTGAGGTCACATTAACGGCTCTGGCCAGCAGAGTGTAGGTGTCCAGGGAATCGACTTCGAGAGCTGGAAATGTGGCTGTGCTAAGGAAGGGATTTGGGAAGCGTGTTTGGAGAATTCGGGTCATGTAAATGCTGGCTGCGGAGACAAATTGCATGTTCTTAGTTTGGATGAGATGCAATTAAAGCACTGTGTAATTAGAGCGCGATGCTGCAGTGGTTGTGTGCCTCCTTCAATTTCTGCTCTTTACTCTGTAAACTTGGCAGCTTCAGATATTTAAGCGTACACTCTATGTTCTGCACTAATAGCAGATGCTTCTGGTTTCATACTCAGCAGTCTCTAGGAACCTAGAAATGGCTGCTCCTCTGCTTTACCAGCAGGTCGTGTTTAGGACGAGGGCCTCAGATCGGGACCTTTCTAGCAGCATGCAGGTTCACCCTGGACAAACTGCTTGGAGGTCTGTGGAGCTGCATCAGTGACGCACAGCCCTGGCCCTTTCTAAATCTCTCCTCCTGATCCTGAAGAAGGCGCTCGTTATCCTCTCAAATACGTCAGCCATCATTGTTACATGAGAGGCGGTGCATCTTGCCGAATCTAGGACATACAGGTGATAACTGAGCTTAAGACAATGCATGGATATTTATATGAATACATGTTGGATCTAATGGACACTATCTATAATACACTATCCAGAATGAGACATTTTTGGAGACTGGCACTTATTTTTCCTGATCAGGTTTTACAGGATAATTCTATAGAATGTATTCACTAAAGCAGAGTTTTACTTATTAAAAAATGGTGTACTATAATATGTCAAATATGAAGTGCGCGTAAACACAACTTCAAGATCATTTGTTAATGTTGTGAGACATATTATTTCCCTTTGCTTTGAGTTTCATATACATCATTTTTGGACTGGAGTAGTGAACAGGCGTAGACCGAGTTTCTTTTTGTGTAAAGATTCCATTTCTTCATATATATT
Organism: Lissotriton helveticus; assembly: GCF_964261635.1. Lineage (NCBI taxonomy): Eukaryota > Metazoa > Chordata > Amphibia > Caudata > Salamandridae > Lissotriton > Lissotriton helveticus. The sequence continues at coordinate 360,517,411 of NC_136063.1, read as the reverse complement.
CCATAAACAAAGAAGTGATTTATAGCAAGGCGGTCCTGTTTGGAATCACTCCCTCTTGTTTTGCGGAAGACTATCCCATGGTTGGTGGATCTTCCTAACAGGAGGCTTCACAAGGTGACCATCTTTGACATGGCACAGGCCACTGGTCACACTTTCCTCATGTCTGTGGTGAGCAGTGATTTCTGGTGAAACATTGTGTTGCGTGCAGCTGTGCCCACTAGAAGGATGGCGTTGAATCTGAGTGATGTCTGCAATTGCTTCTGCCTGAAGGGCAAGGACTCGCAACCTGCGGGTTGTGATTTCAATGCCTCCTGTAGAGCATGAAGCGCAAATCCGCAAGCTGGACGTAGCCATGGCAGGACCAAGCGCTGTGTGATCTTTGTTCATGAACATTACACCAGGGATGGCAGAGGGAATTTCCAGCAATCACTGTGGAACATTAGATGCTTCCACTTTTTTCTTAAAGTTGAAACAGGAACATCAGCTATAAACTGAGAAACAACATGATTTTGTTTCAAATTCAGCCTTCCTTCCTTCTTACTCTGACTTTCTAATTTTAAAACAGGAGCACAAAGGAAGAAGACATTTTTGTTGAAGCAAAAGATTCTGCCTTGCTGGAAGCGTAAGGCACGGATCTATTTGCCTGTTACCACGAAGAAGAGAATGCCGGCAGTAGAATGGAATTGAAGGTGGGTCCTCGGTGTAGACCCATTATTCTGGGTAGCTTGTTAAAGAGTCGATACTGCACACAATATTTTATTTGTGTTATTTGTGCTTCAGTTTATCCCTTGAGTGTCTGCGGAGGGGAGCATGTTGTGGCGGGACACCTGATAGACCAGTACCCCACAGATGCACTACCTCACACTGCAGTGCAGGGGTTTTATTTGCTCTCCCACAACGCGCACCAGTGTCGTTCCTTGACTCCTGGTTGTCCTGGCGCTCATCTGGACAAGAGATGAGCGTCTTCCACTTTAGCCCAGGATTTAGAGTCCCGTCTTTATGTCTGAGTCCTTTATTGATTAAAATGGGGAAACTGAAGCACCCTGAATCCAACACCATGTCATCCTACTCTAGTAGACTATTTGTTCAAATGAGTGAGTGAGTAGGGGTGTGATCGCAGTACCTGCCGCTGCATTTGAAATACTGGAATTGGCCTTGCTCATTTTGCTGGTATCAGTGGGTCGTTCACTGTCAGCCACGCCCTCAGTGCTGATCTTTTCTGGTGGACAAGAATCTTGGTTGCAATGGCTGTCGGGAGGTGGCATTGTAATGACAGACCAGCTTACCCCCGAGGAGTGGAGGGCGCTGATTGAAAGAGGGAAGATGGGTGGCTGCAAGTACACTTGAAGAACACTCGTCTCTGTGTGTGCACTGACTGCTGCCAAACCCACTTACATGAGCATGCTACATCACAAGAGTGGCGCACAAGGATGGGGCTTTACCCAGAAATTGCAGTGCTTTTTGTGGATTGTGGTGACAGGTGATGCGACTGATTAGACTTTGGCATGTCAAAAGATAGAGATGGAACTGAATGTGCTTTTCTAAAACAATTTTCGAAGCAGTGTTGTTCTTTGGGTCATGGGATTCTTTGGCGTTTTCTAGAATAAGCTCTGAGCATAGGATATTGAGGTTGTGAGGGTCAATGCATACGAGGCGGTGTCTGCGGCGTGAAGGGGGAATCAGATATATGTTGGGGTGGCTAGTTCAATAGCTGTGTGGTGGTTGTTGATTTTCACTTTTATGTTATGGAGGGTGAGGCAAATGTGGTGAGTGGAAATGTCTATGATGCAGCTGGTTTGACTTTAGCATGTTGAATTATAACTGGTCGACTGGGACTCAAAAGACAGATATGATTTACTTAAGAAAAGTGGATCTAGGTTCATGATTTGCAGTTTTCACAGTGCCTGCAACACCCTTCCTCCCTATTATATGTAGGACAATGGAAGTGCTCATGTGACAATTTCCCCTTTCAGTGAGGAGGGTTCTGTGCAGAATTATCTGCGCTTGTTTGTGTCTGAACAGCAAACACAGATGCATTATGCTGGCACTGCTGATGTTTGAACTGCATTGATAGCAAGTGAATAAAGGGAGCCTGCCCTGAATGCTGAATACATGACTCCTGTACTGCCGCTAGCAAACCAAGCACGCAGAACGCGCTCAATCAAACATTCTGTACATCTGTGTCATGTGATGGCTATTGGAGATTCAAATACATTACCTTCACTAATCATTGCATCTTCTCATTTATGAGTTTAGGCAACGCCAGTTCAATCGAAATCATTTGGTAGCACTGCCTGACCGGGCGGTGACCGCTACCATAGAGCCTGAGCTTTGACTGTATTTCAACCGAAGGTGTTACAATACCCCTTTGTTGCCCTGAGGCTTACCAATTGTACTTGTAGAGCATGGGTACTCACAAACTTTCTCTCTGGGGCCAAATGTACAGTGTGGTTTGTGGCCGAGGGCCGCACCAGTGGGGGCGGGGTCAGTGGGGGAGGGGGCGGGGCTCGAGCAACAAAAAAAACTGGTACCATGAGGTTGATCACTGGTCCCTGCAGCGGACACCTTCGTCCACTGAGCCACCAGACCCGACAAACACACATCTCTCTCTCTCGTTCTTTCTCAGTCTTTCTCTCTCTCTCTGTCTCTCTGTCTCTCTCTCTCGCTCTGTCTCCCTCCCTCTCTCTTTCCCTCTTCCTCCCTCTACCTCTCTCTCCCTCTGTCTCCGTCTGTCTCACTCACTCTTACTGTCTCACTCCCTCTCACTCCCGCTCTTCCTCTGTCTCACTCACTCTGACTGTCTCACTCCCTCTGTTTCACTCACTCTGACTGTCTCACTCTCTCTCTGTCTCCGTCTCTCTGTTTCCCTCTCCCTGTTACCCTCTCCCTCTCTCTGTTACCCTCACCCTCTCTGTTTCCCTCTTCTCACTCTATTTCCCTCTCCCTCTCTCTTCTTCCCTCTCCCTCCTTCCCTCTGTCTCCCTCTCTCTCCTTCCCCCTCCCTCACTCTGAGGTCTCCCTCCCTCACTCTGTCTCCCTCCCTCGCTCTCCCTCTGTCTGCCTCTGTCTCCCTCCCTTCCTCTCCCTTGCTCTCCCTCGCTCTCCCTCTGTCTCCCTTCCTCGCTCTCCCTCTCTCTGCCTCTGTCTCCCTCCCTCGGCATATGTCTCCCTCCCTCGCTCTCCCTCTGTCTGCCTCTCCCTCGCTCTCCCTCGCTCTCCTTCGCTCTCCCTCTGTCTGGCTCTCTCTCGCTCTCCCTCTGTCTGCCACTGCCTCCCTCCCTCGCTCTCCCTCTGTCTGCCTCTGTCTCCCTCCCTCGCTCTCCATCACTCTCCCTCGCTCTCCCTCTGTCTGCCTCTCCCTCGCTCTAACTCTGTCTGCCTCTGTCTCCCTCCCTTGGCTTCTGTCTCCCTCCCTCGCTCTCCCTTGCTCTCCCTCTGTCTGCTTCTCCCTCGCTCTCCCTCTGTCTGCCTCTGTCTCCCTCCCTCGCTCTTCATCACTCTCCCGGTCTCTCCCTCGCTCTCCCTCTGTCTGCCTCTCCCTCGCTCTCCCTCGGTCTGCCTCTCCCTCGCTCTAACTCTGTCTGCCTCTGTCTCCCTCCCTCGGCCTCTGTCTCCCTCCCTCGCTCTCCCTTGCTCTCCCTCTGTCTACTTCTCCCTCGCTCTCCCTCTGTCTGGTTCTCCCTCGCTCTTCCTCAGGGAGGGAGATGTGTGTCTGTCCTAAGCACCCCAACACTCACCCCAGTGTATGTCAGGGGAAAGGAGATGTGTATCTGTCCTAAGCCCCAGCCCAATGGTTTGGTGCCCAACCCGTCAAACCTTAACTGAGACCCTTAATTAAAACTCATTATCCCCATCTAGACTAAGGATCAAACTCAAATTCCTCTCCATATATAGACATTTTAATATAACATGTATTTGCTTTTGTCTTCCCTTAAAAACGTGTGCCATTTCTTGGAACACTTTTTCCCTTTTTAAATAGTGTTTCATTTTCTTCCAGATACAAACAGAATGACAAACCCTTCTATGCCAACCTAATAACATGACGTCACTGACTCCGCCCGCCTCATTTGATTTCCAGATAGGACCTAAACTGAGAAAATAGTCCGTGCATGTCTATAACAAAAACAGTGCGGCTGAGTTGTCATTTATCAGTAAAAACCGAGAAGGTGTTAAAGGTGAGACGATAGATATAATGTTGCTGCATACATCTGCCTTTCTGCACTTTTAAAATGCAGTGACCAGCCTACTAGTCTTTCTTCATCGTTTAGCTGCACAAGTGTGGCTGACGCTGGCCCAGCCCCGTCGGCCTTACAGGGTCTCACTCATCCAAAGCCCTCATTCCCTTAAAGATGCAAGGCTGACCTGTGACTGGTTCTACCCTAGCTCCCCCTGGCTTTCAAATGGCAGCCATTTGGTAGGTTGGCAGACGGGGATGAATTGTAACTCTTTAAGACCAGGTAGCCATCCATCCTCCCCCTGGTGCCGGTTTGCTCAAAAATACCAAATATAGATGTTTTTAGATTCAGAAGCCAAACTATAGTTGGTATAGCTAGCATCAATCTCAACTAGACTTCCCCTTGTTTAAAGCACAAAGCCTACCAGATTTATACACACCTTTGTCTTCAAATCCTGCCTGTGTGTGCCTGGGCTGAGACAGCTTCCGGGCACACAGACATACAGCCGCACCCGAGCAATTAACAGGTCTTTAAAAGACCATTCCCATGTTAATGAGGCTTTGTTCACCTCGTAGGCCCCTGCAGCTCCACGGAATCGCTCGGCCCAGGCCCCCACAGAGCAGCAGTCTCTTGACTCGCACTGCCGCAGGGGTGTTTGCTGACACTAATATATATATTAAAACACGGATACGATGTTTGGACGGTCCACGGGCCGCCAGAGAAGGCTTGCCGGGCCGCCACCGGCCCACGAGCCGTACTATGAGTACCCCTGTTGTAGAGTATGAGAGGAAATATATCATATCAGGTACCATTGTGGCAGCATTCCGAAAGAAAAGGATGCCTATAAAATAATACTAATAATACTAGCAGCTGTCTGACCTAGTGGAAGAAGTTTATTAACCCAGGTTAGATCAGGAGGAAAAGTGAAGGCTCCACGCTGGCATTAGGCCTACCAGTAGGTGAAACCAGGGTTAGGGTTCTAAATGGATATGCCAGGCACCCATCCGGGCACCAGAACTAGCCCCTGTTACTAAATGGAGACACAATGCTTCTCATGCCGATTGGAGACACTGGCCTTCCAAACCTGGTTGCATACAACTGATGTTCACTTTGGCCGCAGACAGCAGGTTTCCATTACTAGACAAAGATATCACAATTCTGTTTCTTTGCAGAACATAAGCTTCAGCCATGGCTGCTGACTCCTGCCATTTAATCTACAGAAAACATGGCTACCAGTTCTAACAGCATAAAGCAAGTGACAATTTCTATTTAACTCGAATGCTTTCAAAGTAGATTTCTATCTCACTAAATTATCTGTTCCTCGCATGACTTTCTCTCACAGAAGAGATCTTGTATGTGTTGTTTTTATTTGGTCAACAATACTTGAACCTGTTGTACAGGGCCGGACTGGCGGCAGCGGGCATCGGGCAATCCCCGAGTGCGCCGCACGGGTGGGGGGGCGGTTTCGGGCCCCTGGGGGCCGTTTTTGTTACAGGGCCGTTTTTGCAGCATAGCTGCAAAATCGGCCCTGTAACAAAATCGGCCGAAAAACGGCCCTGGCAAAGAGCTCGGTGGCACCCACAACGCCCAGGGGGAGGGAGATTGGGAAGGGGGGGGTTGGCCGAGCACTTTGCCAGGGCCGGTTTTGGTTCCCAGTCCGGCCTTGCTGTTGTACATCAATGGTAAATACAAATTGATAACTTGCAAGGCCGGCGAAGCTGTAGCATTCCTCAGGACAATTAGCCATCTTTGAGAAAATATCTGCATCTCTAACAATCACCAACAATAGACATTAAAGAATGTTGCTTTGTTTGACGTCCGCTTGAATTTTGAGATCTATTGTGACATCATTCACTAGACAACCCCTTTAATACTGTTCTTCTTGATAGGAACAGAACCACTCCCAGTCTACCGTTAGTTTCTTCTACTCCTCCCTGGATTGTCAGACTGAGGAAAGAGCAGGTAATTGGAGCTCTGAGGGAGTTAAAACTGATTGGGTGTGATGAATGGTGTCATTGCTGCACACACCCCAGTGTTGTGGCAGAAGTGGAATGATGTGCACAACGGAGGAGGCAATCTGGATAAAGAAAAATCATGTTACTTTGATTAAGTGGGGTGGATGTGAGTCCACCATAAGAACTAATACCACAAGCTTGTCAAAGTAAAAGTAAAACACACTTCTAATAATTTAAACCTATGGTCCTGAGTCACGCCGCATGTTTATATTCAGTAATTTACTCTATTAAATGGGTGCCAGTGCTGGCCGAGAGTGGTCAACTGCGATTCAACTGAGCCAGTTGTGGTCGCTGCCGTCTTGGGTGATCTTGTATCCACAAATAAATTGTTTTGTATCTTACCTGCTTCGAGAGTTTTGACTCATTACACAACCAAATAGTTAAAACAGAGAAAAATGTAATGAGTAAAATCATACCAAAACAACAGACATTCAATAAATATTAATAACAAGGGGATAAAGGATATTAAGTTTTAAAGATTTAAAGCAAAAAGCACCAAGATAAAATAAAACACCAATCAGCTGTCACTGTTTGTTGTTGACCAGGGCCAAGGAGGAATTTAAGGTCAACCATGATGGAACATGGGTTTTGATATAACGTGTGGGTTCATCCTTAACAAAGATTTTATACCTCTTGACTTATTCTCTGAAATAGAAGTTGACATTGTCCGAGGCAAGGTTGCAGTCTGGATCCCACAAAGTCCTTTCAAAGTCTGAGAGTGGCTGGTTGAGGTAATGCTGAATCGGTTAGTTTTGGCGGGAAAAGCTTTAGCTGGAGAAATCCAATTTTTGCATCTGTTGAAGTCCTTGCATCTGACAGACACTTTTATCACATTCACCAAGTCAAAATTTCTACCTTTGCACTTAGTATTTTTTATGGAACTCAAAATCCTCCAGCAGGGCAGTCCTGGAGCTGTGTCTGACAAATTCTTCTTGAAATTGGCTACTGTTGCTGCTTCATGCCACTGGAGTTCCTGAGGTCTTCGAATTTCCAAAAGTGTCTTGAGCATCTCTTCTTGGTACTTTTAAGGCTCCCAGGACCTCAGAGCCAGCAAAGGCCACCAGCAGGGCCCAGTCCAGTTGCTACTGGTCAACAGGGCACTTTAGGAAAAAGACCTCTTGCAGTTTTTTGTATCTCTGTAGCCAACAGGAGGTAAACCAACTGTTCCTTAGAGTCCACTTCTTGGTACAAGTAGGAGCAGGTTCAGCTCTTCGGGTCTACTCACAGGTCTCAAACAGCAGGACTAGTCCTCGTCGGTTCTTCTGCATGTCCAGCAAGAGTTTTGATGAGCTGTGGGCGAGGTGCTACTTTTGTAGAATTCACTAGCCACTGGGCTAAGGGTGACTCCTGGATACTCCCTAATCACTGAGGGAAAGGTTAACAAGGGCAAACCCTCCCACTTATGTTCCCCATCCTGTTTGCCTTACTGCAAACTTTCCCACACTACTATGAAGCAAATCCAACATGGCAGAATATTTCAGACCCTGAAGGGAGATTGTGTACCAGTTTGCTTAGGAAAGTGAGCAACTCCTCCCCAGCTATTCCAAACTGGTTCTAGGGCCAGGTCTCTGTCCATTTGTGTTGGTGCCAAACTGGCTACAGAGGGCCTATGGAACAAAAGGCTTCTTTCCCCAAATCACTCATTACTCTTAGGAATGGTAGGGCAGGTCTCATCTTTGTTCCTTTCAAGTAAATAAATTACCTGGACCCTTCCTATTTGTCCTTTTTGGACTGAGAGAAGTCACATTCCTAATCCCCAGGTCTTCCTTTCAAAAGGGGTAAGGCTTCAGTCCTGTTCTGGCAGCACTTCATTAAAGAGAAGCACTTACAGGATACAGCTGCTGGATAATGATAACTTGCTTCAAAATTAAAGAGAGAGGCCCAACTCTTCCAAGAGGCAGGATATCATACACAACATAAGTGTCAACAATAAAATCTATTGGAGGAATCTATTATTTTACCTCATACGTACTGCACTTCATACAATCCATGCATTCCTTTGCACCCATCTTGGAAAGGATCCACAAGACAATTATTAACAATCAGTATTTAATGTATCAAACCATATAGAGAAATGTATACAGTTACATAAAGTCAGGGGGAAGGGGTGGGGCAAGATGTAGTGGCCTCCTGAGAAGGGCCCTGGCACTTGCCTTTTTATAAATTAAGCAATGTGAAGGGACAGTGTGTTTATAAACTCAGATTCTCCCAGAAAGTGAAGTAACTCATCCCAGGCCAGGATTAATTGGTATCTGTTTGACTTGCCCTCTCTGCAGGGTCATACACAATTTGATTGCCTTCATTTGTTGTATTAACTAGTTTTTGGTGTTTTAACGGGCTCTGCACACGTAAGCACTGCTAACTAATGCTAAAGTGCTTGTGCTCTCTCCCTTAAACATGATTAAATTGGCTTACACCCAATTGGCACTTTTAATTCACTGGTAAGCCCCTAGTAAAGTGGTACTACGTGCACCCAGGGCCTGTAAATTAAATGCTCCTAATGGGCCTGTAGCGTTTATTGTGCCACCCATGTAAGTACCCTTTTGAACTTTTCTAAGGCCTGCCATTGCAGCCTATGTGTGCAGCTTTTAATCTGTATAAGCTCTCCTTAGAGTAGGCCTTAAACATCCTTAGGGCAGGGTGTGGTGTATTAAAAAAGTTGGACATTTACTTTTAAGTTTTACATGCCCTGGAAGTGAAAAAATCTTTAATTCATTTTTCAGTACTGCAAGGCCTACCTATCCCATGTGATAACATTGGGTTGCCTTGTTGTATTTAATACGTGATAACTTCCAACTGGTAGCAGGTAAGAATTTCCCTGCCCAGAGGCGCTTTAAACAGACGACAGCCCCGGTGGAGCGGGCGCTCTCTGGACACACGTGGGGGCATTTGAAACTCACCTCTGTTCCCTGCTTTAGCCGCTGGTCGTCCTGATCTCCCTCCCGCCGCCGCAGCTCTTCATCCTCGCGGCCGCAGTGCGGAGGGGGACTACACCCCCCAGGCTCCTTTGCGGGGGAAACCGCCACCGCCATTTCCGCGCCCGGAGGCGCTTTAAACAGATGACAGCCCCCGCGTTGCGGGCCCGCGCGTGGGCCGTGCCGGGTTAAGCCCGGGCAAAGGGCGGGCCGTCTGTGGCCGTCAGGGGCCAGAAGAGGCTGGGCTGGGCCACCCCCTGAACATTTTCACCATTTGCCCCGGACTTGATTTATTCCAAAAGGTACTGTTTAATATTCCAAATTGGATATTCAGTTTTAAGTATAAGGTCATGGTCACAGGATTGCTTCTCCAAATAATTTTGTAGTGTGTAGTTTTATCTTAATTATTCTAGGGAGGAAACTTTGTGTATAGTGAGGATCTGCCTACCCCATTTTCAATATTGAGCAACATGGGTAAAAACACTAAGCCTGCTATCTCTCGCCCCATCACTAGGCACCAGGCAGCCACGACACAACCTCTCCCGAGTCTCACTGCCATTGACAAGATGTTGCAGAAAACAATTGGGGTAGTGGCAACAGCCATAGAAAATACAGAGAGGCGATTATCAATCACTCCTGCCATTCCCCCTCTCCAGCCTGTAGGGGACTCTTCACAAGTTACTGCTAATCCTCCCGATTTCTGTTCTTTTTTTCATGTCTTCCTTTGCTGAGCTGCCCTGTGCCCAGGTGGTTCATGACGTAAGTGTCACCCCAAAGGCTGCTAAATCCCCTCCGCATTCTGTAGCCAGAAAGGTCCTTAAACCTCGCCCCAGAAGTAAGAACCCTAAGCCTGCAAAAAAACCAACCAAAAGAGTAACACCTATATCTGATTCTTTACTGGTTGACGCTGGTCCTTCTCTGTCCTCTGTGGGAACTCCTGTTTGGGTTACTCATTTATTATCTGATTTCCAGGCCCATATGGAACATTTCAAATCTTTGTCATCCAGGCTTGATAGATTAGTTTCAACGATAAATAATACAGGCCTAGGGAGAGTACAGTCGACTAGCCCACCGGGGAACCCCGTTACTAGATCGATTCCCCCCACTACTAAGTCTACTTCCAACCTTAAAACTTTGCCAGCCAGCAATAATATACCAGCCGTACCTCCTCGGGTAACTGTCAATTCTATTTCTGATACTACTCCACCTTTGCCCAGGGATGGAAAAGTAGTTAGTAGAAGCACCATACCTACGAGGGGGGTATCTGAAGTGGGGCCAAAGCATCTGGACCAACAAGCCCAAGCCAATAGAAATATTTCAGAAGATGGGCCTGCAAATGTGCTGCCCTCCATTGATCTCCCTCCTGAGTCTTTACCATATGTTGTGGTGCTTGCTGTGGTCCCTGCCCTAAGCCAGGGTAAAAGTGAGGATCATACAGAACTTAAAAATAAATGTATAGTCTGGCTTAGTTCCAACAGACCTTTCCCCCCTAATGCCTCAGGTGAAATATTGTGTGTTAGAAGAGTAGACTGGATTGGGACTGGACCTAAAACTATTGCAGGAAACTGTGTTGTAATCAACTTTAAGCATACACGTGCCATGGAACACATCTGCAGTGGGGTGCCCACCTGGTATAAAACTCAAATTCTCCCCCTACATTTATCGTACTTCTATCCCACCCCCCAGTCGAGAACTGGGCAGTATATAGGTGTCCAGCATGAAGGGGGCCAGAACATCTTACCCCATAGAATCCAACAGGGGACAACAACCTGGGAGGGCTTTCAGCCGCATATCCCTCTATTTTCACTTTTCCCTCAAAGAAATAGGTTTAGCATGTTGGAACAGGTGGATTGACGCCCTGGCAGAGTCCTATACCACAAACTGTTAGTACCTAGGTATTCAACCAGCGTTAGTGGAGGGCAATGGTGACATTAATACCCCAGAAAATTTAACAACACCTCAACATGTGAGTACAGAGGGTAGGATGGAACTGGGGGAAATATGCAATATGTGGGGGCTTGTGCCTCTATTAAGGAGCTGCTAAGAGGTGAGGCAAGGGAAAAGATACCAGAGACCGAGACCCCAATGCGTAGCACTGGGCCTAACCAAAGTAAGAGTAAACCACCAACTAGTATTAGGGCAGATGATGGGAGCATAAAAATATTGTCCTGGAACCTGGCCGGGATGAAAAATAAATTGCCCTTACCCGAGTGGGGGTCCTTTATGGAAATGCATGACATCTGTCTGATGCAGGAAACATGGGCACTGGAGGAGAGCGTAAGGGCCGGCTTCGCCACTTTCGATATCCTGGCAACAACCAGGGGCAGGGGGAGACCCTCGGGTGGCCTGTCAATATGGGTGGGCATGCACTTGGGCGTCCAGGCTGTTCAAATACCAACTAACTCTCCCGATGTCCAATGTGTATTTTTAACGCTTCAAGACATGACCCAGGTGGCCATATTAAACATTTATTCAAGACCACTCAAGAGTGGGCAAGAATCTGGCACTATTGATGTATTAAAGCAATTCATACAGTCACTTGACCCCTCAGTCGCCCTATTAGTCTGAGGTGATTTTAATTGTCAGTTTAAGCCCCTCGTGAGTCCAGACTTGGGAGAGCTAGACGACAAGGACCAGTTCTGGCATGTTCCCGACCCCCAGATCCCCCCTGTCAGAGCATGGACCCCATTGGTCCTTCAAATTAAATCATTCTTCCTTACAACGTCTCTGCGGGCGTGTAATGGGAGGCTGGAGCCAGACAGACCGGGGTCAGCTACGTTCAATAGATTAGGGCAAACTTCTATCATTGATTACATAATGATGGAAGCTAGACACTGGGATAGGGTGCTGGAATTCAGGGTTTACCCTAGGCACGACAGTGACCACAATGCCCTCGTCTTAACACTCAAACCCGGGAGTTTTGGGCTAACAAACCCAGCTCCCGAACCCAATGGCGCTTTGCCGCCTCTTTTGATATCTATTAACAGGCGGAGGGTTAAATGGCCTTATTTTCAGGGCTCTCCTACCAAACTTGCTGAAATATATCAGATAGCTATACCCCAGCTTTCAGATATGGGGGATATAGGCAATAAGAACTTAGATCCAGACTCCCAGGGTAGAGCCTTGGAAATTCATAAGCAGCTGGTCGTCCGACTTGCGGACGTGTTCTGTCCTGTGGGTAGAAAGAAACTCCACCAGGCCAAGACACATCCCTGGTATGACGCCCAATGTAGGAAAGCAGAAAAAGAACTGCTGACTGCAATAAAAGCTGAAGATAGAATTAGTTTTAGGAAAGCTCGTCTTGTGTATAAAAAGGCCATTTCCAGGGGAAAGAAGGACTGGGAGTAGAATAGATGGGAGGAACTTAGATCTGCACTCTCATGTAAAGATTTCAAGACGTTCTGGGCTATTGTTAGCTCGGGTCTGAGCGGGGGAGGACCAGCCCCACTTCCGAATATAGCGCCTTCAGTGTGGAAAGCGCACTTCGGAGCATTATATGCCAATTCGGATGAAGAGATTATACTCCTTCCCAGTCCCGAACCCCTCCAGGAGTATAGATTGGTGGGGATGACGGACTTGGTCTTGGGGGAAACTGTGGCGTCTCCTCTGTTGACCATCCCGAGGCCCCGCCATGAGTATTGATTGGTGGGGCCCTTGGATGATGAACGGAGGCAGGACCCCTTGGCTTTTGGGGACGAGCACCATCCGGAACGGCTGGAGGACATCACCCTGAAGGAGGTCGAGTCTGCAATAGCAAGACTACTACCTAACAAGGCCCCCGGCCTAGATAAAATGCCTGGGGATTTATTCCGGTTCCAACCCAAAATATGGGCACCGTATATGGTTGTCCTATTTAACGCATTTCTAAAGGGGACCGACCCACCAGGCACCTGGCTGGGAGCTGAGAACGTCCCTATCCATAAGAAAGGCTGCCCGTTAACCCCATCAAACTATAGGCCCATTAGTCTCATAGATACCACACAAAAACTAATGGGTAGGATCATCTTAGATAGAATCCAGGGGTGGATGGAGGAAAATGAGATATTGACCATACTCCAGGCCGGGTTTAGGACGGGCATTTCAACTCTGGATCAAATATTTTGGCTGCAGGTTTTATTTTGGAAAACGGTCAGAGTGGAGGGTGGCAGCCTCTATCTCATCTTTGTTGACCTACGGGCCGCTTTTGACCTAGTTCCGAGGGAGAAGTTGTGGAGAGTCTTAGCAGACTTGGGTCTTCCGCCTTATTTATTGAACATTCTAATCAGACTTCACACTAGTAACTATGCCCAAGTCAGGTGTGGGAGGCACGGTGATTTGTCGGCACGTTTTCCTGTCTCGAAGGGTGTATGCCAGGGGTGCATCCTGGCTCCAACGTTATTTTGTCTTTACATCAATGGTCTTGTGGACCATTTACTTGGTGTAATTGACAATGACGCTCCCAGGCTGGCCACCGGGCGTGTGCCCGCTCTGATGTTTGTGGACGACACTTTGTTGTTATCTAAAATATCATCAGGCCTCCAACGCACTCTGGATGGCTTTGCAGCCTTTTGTGCTTCACGTGGATTGGAGATAAACTTGGATAAGACCAAGTTTATGATTTTCAACCCCCCCGAAGCAGACCCGTCCAAACCCTATTCTCTATGGTATTCCCCTAGAAAGAGTCAAGACTTTTGTCTACCTCGGCATCACCTTGACGGAAAACTTTGATTGGGGTTCCCAAATTTCTAAATCAGCTCTCAGGGTATCCCAAGTAGCAGGGGGTATTAGCAAAGTCCATAGAATCTCAGACTTCAAACCGGCAGCCCCGGTATTGAAATATATCGACTCCAGGCTAGAACAGCCTCAATGTATGGTGCTGAACTTTGGGGCCATAAAAGTACATCTAATCTCCTGAGGGTGGAGCAGGGATTTATGAGGAGGCTTTTGGGCTTGCCACTAAGTACACCACTCATCCCCCTGCGACTTGATCTGGTGCTGGAATCAATAGAAGAGCTAGCAGCAGCACGGCCTATGCTCTACTGGAAGAGACTTTGGTCAGTGCCCGAATTAGCATCTTATAGAGAGGAATTTTTAGAGGTTAGGGCTCTTCTAAAAGGCAAGAATATCCCGTGGCTGCTTCACATCAGGGCTCTCAGTACCCGGATTGGTTTACTTGAGTTCTGGGAGACCCCTGAGATGTGTTGCCCGGGGATAACCAAATCGGAACTCGTCCGTCAGCTGAGGCACCAGAACTTACTAGCTCTACAGAGTTCAGCTACCCTGGGAAGACTGTCTGCAGAGTTCCTCCTAGTAAAAACTGAATCGCGATCGGAGGAATTCCTAGATGTAATTTACCCACCCCTTGCGAGGAAGCTTTACATACAGCGGAGGCATGGCAGTCTACCACTCAGGGCATTTACATGTAAATGGGCAAAATCAGAAAATATGGCCTGCCCGGCATGTAACTATAAGCGAGAAGATTTCTGCCATGTTATGTTTTTCTGCCCTGCGTATGAAGTTATAAGGAAATGCTGGTTGATTCCTTAATGCAGGAACCTAGGTTTCAGATATTGCATCCAAGCCTGTAGGGTTTTAACGTATGATACTCACCCCCCTATCGTCTTTGCTGTTTCTCGCTTTTTATTTGGCATGTGGCGTAGAAGGAAACGTTTTGGATAATATCTGTGTTTAATCATGAATTTTATATTCTCATGTCCTTGATAACCATTCAGTTTAATTAATTTTTATGTCTAATATTGACTTGGCCTTCTATTTATTCTTTTAATGATCCGTGCTTGTTTGTATGTATTTTACTTGCACTTTTATGGTCTGCTGACCGAAATAAAGTTATCAATGATGATGAAATCATTTTTCAGTGTCAGAGAGTGCACGAGGATTCGGAGGATTCGGTGGGAAGTGGAAAAAATTAGAAAAGCCGGTGAATAAATAAAGAGTATACCTGTAGGTGACGAGAAAGAAGAAATGACGGAAACAAACATACACAAGGAATAAACCCAATTGAAAACCTACACAGAGTTAAAGTGTAAGTACAGGTAAAGAAGGTACACAAAACAGTAACTTGGCAGTTAGAGGTGTGTTACTGCATTTGCATTAATAGTCACTTTACAAGACTTTTGAATGTGCTATGCACTTAACTGGGCAATTACACTTTTGTGAAGGCTTTTTTTTCACGGGGAGAGAAATGAAAAAGGGTAGTGGGTTGCGATTCATTTCAAGTCTGTTACACTCATTTATTTCCTCTCCCATGTGTAATGCAAGGCACACTCATAATTGGGGCCTTGCTTACTGTCAAACATGTTGAGAAACCAAAAAAAAAACATTAAAAAAAATCCCTGCTAGTTTTTTTCCTGCTAAGGGTAATAGCTTTAAATAGTACAATTTGATGTTTACAGGCCCATTTTGTATTGATTTGATACCCATTTCTCTTCTGCCTGGTCATGAAACTAGTGTTCTAAGCGGTAAATCCCCCATATCCTGGCCAGACAAGCCATCTACTCCACCGGGCATATCACCGATTGGCCCTTGGAGGCCGGTTTTGAAAGTAAGGACCCTCGTGGTGCTTCTGTCACTTTCCGCAGTTCCACGGGATTACCTTCAGCAGGCAGATGTGATTCTAGAGAGCGGGAGGAAGGGGAGGCGAGAGAAAGCACCAGAGATGGAGAGAAAAGTGATGGAGACGGTGAGGGAGAGAGACGGCAGAGCGATGGGGGACATATAAAGATACAGCAACGAGAGGAGGCGAGCCTGCTGGTTTAAGCAGTGTTTCAAGGCTGCCCTTTGCACACTGCACTTGCGGCTCTGGGAGACGCGGCCAGGCTTAGTGAACTATACATTGATCCCAAGAAGAAATGTCAGCATGCCACAGGCAGCATGAGCGATGCAGACGGATCCGCCCAGGGCGGGTATTCCGTGGTTTTCTGTTCTGGGCAGCACTCATTGGCCTGCTGTTCTGGCCTTCTACCACGAAGTATTGCTGAGAGAAGGAAAACATTCCTGATTCATTCTTTCTAAGTTATCATTTGAAAACCTTTTTTTCTGTAATGTGTGGCTCCTTTTGAACTGCAGTTTTTTAGATGCTTTTTCTTGGGGGCGGCAGCAAGGGGGTTGTGGGGAATCGTCGCTGCGGCCAGAAAGTTAAACGCTGCTACACTCTGAACCGAGAATAGTTTCTAAAATTAAATATTATTGAAAGCAACAAGATTCTCTGCCGTGGTCCGCACCATTTCGCGGAACTGCGCTGTTTCGCGGACATACACCGGCCCCAAAGCACTCCACGTGTTGCTGACGGGTACACACCGGCTGCCGCGGCATCGCCTGATCAAAAGCACCGTTTATAGAAACCGGGGGCATAAAAAGTCCGTGATTGTGGGTTCTACAAGCTGACACGATCCCATGTCAAGATATCCAAAGAAATCAGGAGATATGTTGATACTTACTGATTTGTGTATTATTCAATAACAAGAACGCGTATCGCATATTTTCACATATTTCCCCTCTCATTTTATAAGCACTGACACGTCACCTTGGCCAATTGGAGCATCATATCAAATAACGCATTACGGTCCGAATTGCGAGTGGCCCGTAATAATCCCCTTTATTTCCCTTCTCTGGAATTACCATTACTGGCTCCCGGTAATCCCGGAATGGAGAGAATAATGGAGATGACAAGTTGTTTTGGGAAAATTGCGCGGGAATAAAATTTGCAATGCTGATTCTTCCTTGCCTTCTCCCAGTATTTCACCCGGAGCCTTCACCTCCCAGCAGCAGATGACATGTCAGGGTCAAACTGACTGGGCTGCAGTATTCCCAAATAATTTATAATTCTGATGGGTCTAGTAACTCAGGTTAGCAGCCCCATCGAAGTTATGGGCCACTGGCAATGAGGCCTACTAAGGAGGACGTCCACTTGGATGCAAGGAATGGCCCAGATCTGGCCATCATTGGCCACTCTTCCAGCAATGGTTTCTCTAGTTAAACACTACATGGAAAAGTTCATGTTGCAGCACTGGCTAAAACCAAGCTGTGAATCAACATTACCAGCATGCTGTCCAGATGAGTAAATAATATGGGTTCTGTGGGTGGGTACCTGGCTTGGCAAGGCTTGTCTTCTGTTCTTTCTTGTGCCGACCAGACTGCGTGCTTCCATCGCCAGTGCTTGCAGGGCTCAGCTTTTTCCTGGCATATTCTTCCTCGCTGACGGTGTGAAAACCGATGGGGCTGTTACCGGCTTCAGAAGGAGTCTTGACTGGGGACACAGACTGGCTGCTGGGACAGCCCGTGTCATCTGAAATAGCAAAAAGCAGACTTGGTTCAAATGATCATCATTCCTTTGAGAGGGGAACGGTACATTTCTTGCAATATTAATAAATCACAGTCCTTTGCATAGTTTAAGAAAACAACATCAGATCTAGACAAGTAATTCACCACTTGAGTACATGGCTACACTTAATTTGTCTATATGGATTGTCCATATTAAGCAACAGTGCTGAAAGAAAAATACTTGAAAAAAGGCAAAGACGAACCCCAAATAATTATGGTAGATACAGTATTCTGGGTAGATCGAGAGTCCAAAATGAAGTTGCATCATAGTTAAGAAGCATGATGCAATCTGGTTGTTCCAGTGATTAGGAAACAGAAGTGAACAAGCATTTGCAATGCTTCGGAGAGTTTGAGCTATTGGCATTGTAAATCACAATGCCTTTTATTTATGTTGTTTTTAAAACAGGTAAATAAAAGACCTTGTTATTTACAATTCCAATAGATTAAACTCTTGCAAATGCGAGACCTATTGCATTGCAAAATCCGTGCTATAAAAATGGAAAAAAAGTGTTAACAGCAGGCAGGACAAAGCTATTTGAGAAAATATTCATCAGGGACTGTAATTCAAGCCTACAGAGTAACAACACAAGTAACAGGGGGTGTCGCCATGGGAGGTTACAAAATGAGACAAGCAGGGCCGGACTGGGAACCAAAACAGGCCCTGTCAAAGTGCTTGGCCAGGCCGGCCCGCTGCCGAGCTCTTTGCCAGGCCTGGTTTTCGGCCGATTTTGTTACAGGGCCGATTCTGCAGCTATGCTGCAAAAAGGCCCAGTAACACAACCGGCCCCCAGGGGCCCCAAACCGGCCCCCCACCCGTGCGGCACACCGGGGATTGCCCGGCGCCCGCTACGGCCAGTTCGGCCCTGGAGACAAGGCAGTACTAAGGAGGCACTACTAAGCCTTTTAACCAATGAACAGCCACAGTTTACAGTGGAGAATGACACAAGCCAATGAAGAAATGTGGGCGGCTCTTCAAGTCCCTACCTCAATATAGCATGCCTCGCAGAGCAGCACATGCGGTGCCCAGGCACGACCTAAAAAGGAACAGCTTTGTAACAATCATTTTGTAAACAAGCCCACAACAGGATGCGGGGAGAGTAAGACTTGCTGGAAAGTAAGACTTTATGTATCATGGTGAGCCCAGGAATCTGAATAAATCAGTTTGTTTTTAGAACTTTGAAGATAGTATAGTGGCCTTAAACTGAAAATTCTGTTTGTTGGTTATAAATGATTTTTCCTTCATTAATGAGAAAACCCATAATTCAGGTCTAACAACACACAGTAAATGGTCGGCCTTGGAGTCATAAGGAAAATAATGACCTTTAAGTTCCTGCAAAAGTATAAGTGCAAAATTTCACATACTACAAGGTACAGTGGCATTATAGTTGTCAACGATATTATGCAGCTACCCATAATAGGACTAAAGTAATTGATCTTCCTATAAATCTGGTGTCCAATGGCAGTGTTGTGGAGTCAGATCAAACTGGATTTTCAGAATAACCATGTGAAATGCATTTACATAAAGGAACATAAATGCACCTCATTGACATAGCCTGTGGCTATCTTGAAATCCTAAAATGGGTCCGACCTTCTTGGACCTGCATAGTACCCCTCTGGTTCAAACTAATTGGAGCTTTCCAATATCACGAATTTGGTAACCTCAAGGGGAAGTGTATTCTTTTTTTTCTGCACAACCAAACAACTCTAGTTTAGTAGACTCCATATTTTATTTGAACAAATGTATCTATAGTCGCTCTGGCACTCTGGGTAGTTGGAATGGTATAAAAAGCTATAGGCTTAAAGATTAAACATTCAGAATTAAAATTGGATATTGAGCACACTGGTTGAAATGAATGTATCTTGAAATGTATCATTAGTTACACAATTATGGCCTTCTGGCTCTAAAGGTACAAGGCACATTCCAACTCAGTTGAAGCATCAAGCATGCAAAGTGAGATCAAACTGAGACTGTGTTAGGTGATCTACATTAGGGGCCCAATGTAGGTAATCCCAGATTACCGATTCTTAAATACCGAATCATACCAATTCGGTATTTAACCACTTGGCTGCTATGCGTTTTCCCCCCCGGTGCTGGGATCCTCCATTTTCCATTATTCATGACGAGCTGGGCTCGTCATGAGCGTGCGAGGAGGCTACACCATGACGAGCCCAGCTCGTCATGAGCGTGGAAGGGGTTAAGAACAGGCAAATGGGATGTAGGTACATTTTCTTAAATAATTACCGAATCGTTTTTTACCGATTCGGTAATTGCCATTCATTCCTATGGGCCTGGTGGCCCATAGGAATGAATGGCAATTACCGAATCAGTAAATACTGATTCGGTAAATGGGGGAAACATTGAAGGGTGGCAGGGTGTCACTTTGACACCCTGTTGCACCCATCAAATGTGTATGGGTGCACATGTTGCAGACATACATGCCCTAAGGGCATGTATGTCTGCAACATGGCACTGTTGGAAAAGCAAAAAAAATGCTTTTTATAAGGTTTTCATTATTTACCACCAACTTCTAGTTGGTGGTAAATTACGAATCCTAAGATGGGAAAAGCACTCATTTGAGTGCTCCCTACATTTCAGATTCGGTAATTTACCGATTCGGTATTTTTAAGAATCGGTAATTTACCGAATCTGAAATGAAGCCACCTACATATGAAAAGCCTAATTCCGGTCGTTAACTGCTGAAATTCGGTAATTTTGGCCGTTACCGACCGGAATTACGCTTCCTACATCTGGCCCTAGATCTCATACATATATCTCATTCATTGACCTGATGGTCAAACAGTATTCGTTTACACTTGCCACAAGATCGTGTGGTATGTAGTTTTGGTAAACTCCAAACATAGGTGAACATTATGTCTTTTCTCACTTACGATGTGTCCGGTGTTTGCTTGCAAATGGATCTTCTTGTTCCACAACTGATAATTGAGCGGGATCTTCCCAAGTGATGGGAACCGATTGTGCAAGAAAGAGGATTATAATTTGCAGTGGGCAGTCGCCCACCAGAAGGAATAATAAAACTAACTTGGCAGGATATACCCCAAAAAGTCACTACGTTATCTTGAGCTCAACCCCTAGGTAGCTATGGCACAGAGTAGAAAGGCTTAACTTAGGGCAATGTGTAAAGTATTTATGCGGTACCAAAACATTATTAAAGTGAAAACACCAAACAGTAAAAAATCTCAAACCGAATTAGAAAAATAGAATAACATTTAATAAAGAAAAGGATATCAAAACAACAAAAAAATCAATAAGAGGAACTGGAAACATAAGCTTTTAATAAAAAGATTTGTGAAAATAGCGCCATAAAGTGCCTATGTTAGTCTATGGAAGCAGTGAACTGGGACCTACGTGCGATTTCAGGCTGCCAGCTATAGAGAATAGGTAAAATATACCAAGCGGGTTTGTCCCAGTCAAAGATATTACCTTATTTTACTCTCTGTTATAGTGCTCAAAGCAAGCCTGAAGCTGTATCCAAAGAGGTTGCATTAAAACCGAACACCCTTGTTGTGAGGTCATACTAACGATTCATAGCTCATAAATCCAAAAAGTTTCCTTAGTCCCACCCTTTCAGGGTTTCTGGAGAAGCTCTTCTGGGTCACTTCTAAGGCTTCCAGGAACCTCAGAGACTCAGGACTCACTCCAGCAGAACCCAGTTGTAACGGCTAAACTGGTCACTTCAGGAAAAATGCCTGTTGCAGTTTGTTGTGTCCCTGTACCCACGCAGGAGGTTGACCAAATGACCCTGGGAGTCCACTTCTCAGTCCTTAGTATAACTGGGATCAGGTCCAGCCCTTCAAGCCACCACACAGAACACAGACATCAGGTTCAGTCTTCTTCTTGCTTTTTTATGGTTCAGAAAGTGTATCTGGGAGCTTTGGGTGAGATTCCAGCTCTGAAGTTTTCACTAGTAGATGGGGTGACTCCTAGATACTCATTACCGGATGAGGAAAAAGTTCCTGGGGGCAACATCCCCACTTTTGCAGAAAATCCTGTTTGCCCTACCGTAGACTATCACACATTGCACCATTCTACGGGAAATACAAGGTACCACAGGCCTTCTGCTCTTGGATGGAGTTTGTGTACCAGTCAGTGGTGTATTTAGGGAAATGAGTAGTGCCTTCCTCCTAAACTACACCACTCTGCTGGTTCTGGGGCTACCCCCACCCTCATAATGGGACTTAGCCAGACTGAATACTATGTTTTTCCACATCTCAGGTCTCTCCCTTATACTGTGTCCATTTCAAGATAATGAAGTTTCTGGAACTCTGTCAATTAACGTTCTTGAGTGAATGGGGGATCATATGCCATACACCCAGCCCATACTGTCATGCCACTAAAGCCATTATTCTGCTCTGGGAGCAGGGCCGGACTGACCACCGGGCAGTTTGGAATGCTGCCGAGCTGGGGGCTGATTTCACTGCAGTGGGGGCTGATTTCGTTCATGGAGACCTGCGTGTGTTTCGAAATAATGAAAGCAAAACAAATTTTGTTTAGTACACGCAGGTCCCCATCAACAAAATCAGCCCCCAGCTCAGCGGCATTCCAAATTGCCCGGTAGCCAGTCCGGCCCTGTCTGGGAGAAGGTTCACACCTCATTAAGATCAAGACCTTTCTGCACAGCTGCAGACAGGCTAATGCAAAATAGCCTCTAAGAGCTTTAGGAAGGGAAAAAACAACAACTTTGTAAAAGTTAGTTTCCTAAATATTTGGCAATAATCTAAATTCACCATTGCATTGAACTTGTAATAAATATTAAAAATATAGTTTGAATGAATATTCTAACTGATTCCTGTGAAAAGTTGCAGATTAGAGTTTGAATCTGCAATTCAACACTCCAGGATCCACCTGGCGCTCTGCTAGTAAAATAGCTTTTGGGGACTGGTCATTGTAGGAACATGCTAACTTTAATTTAGCAGATGTTCCACTTTCAAATATCAGGTACACCACCTTGTGGGCAATAAGGTGTACTTAGGGGTGACTTATTTATATTTGAAAGCTGGGTTTCTGAGCTGCTAAATGGGGTTATTGTGACTGGATTACCAGCTGGTTTATAGGCTGCTGCAGTCAATCTACACATAGTAGTTCTGAATCCGTGCTTGGAGGTCAATTCTGTGATGTCACAATAGGTGCTGCAGTCCATAGGTGGCATTTAACTTCCCAGGCCCTTGATACATTTTTCTATAGCAACTACTAGGGCTTTCTGGGCAAGTCAAAGATGTCAATCCGAGGTAAGCCAACTTAACCATGTTTAAAGGGGAGCAGAGGCACTTTATTTCTGTTTAGCAGGGGTAACGTGCACAGAGTTTTTTTGTCAACAAAGCAGATAGGGCAAACCTTTGGGGTAAAAGTACGTCAACAATGGTCTGATCCTCCAGATTGCAGAAAGCTACAAAGTGAGAGCAGGAATAAGTTGGCTCGTTGGCCATGAATCAAGGGATCTCTGAAGATCTTCATTTCAAACCAATGGATGATGCTGGTTATGGACAGGGATCCTGGTAGGCTCCGGTGTGGAGTTTTTATTTGTCTATGATAATACCCAGGCCATCAGTGTTTTTATGCAGTGTTGGATGAATCGATTCCACAAACCTGCAGCACAGATATGAATGCCCTTTTCCAAAAGTAATTGTTTTCCAACAGTGGTTTATATGTACAAGAGCCCATGCAGGATGCAGCAGCCCACAGCTAGTAAGGTTGAAGATGATGAGGGATTACTGTGTAAACTTCATATGGGTAACAATTCTTACAGGCTCTGCAAATAAATTAATAATGTTCTGACCACTGATCCTCTGTTGCATGTTTAGGGCTGTTGGAAGTCATAATCAAGCTTGGAAGTGGATTGGGTCATTTTTCCCTGTATTTATGAAATGGCTTGGATCCAAAGTAAATGTTTTAAGGTGTGGGATCCCAAAAGACTCTGCATCGACTCCTACTCTTTTCAATATTTATATGATACTCCTAGCAAACCTCATCCAAAGCCAAATATTCACATTCATGTTTTATACTGACACGACGCACATCATGGTGTTGTTTGCAAAAGCTTCAGGTGTGCCTGTGCAGAGCTTTCAAAATTGCCTGAGAACAGCGTCAGAATGGATGAATACTTATTCGCTCAAATGGAATGTACCTAAGACAGAGATGCTGCTGTTTGAGGCGCATCCCTGACCTGGTTCCCTGATTAGTGGCCAACGTGAGTGGGTCCTGCCTGGTAAGTGGGTCCTGCCTGGTAAGTGGGTCCTGCCTGCCTGTCCTAAAGAAGCTGCTTAGAAAATTGCCAATTTTGATGGATACAACATTATCTTTGACTAAAATAATTGAAGTTATTAGGTCCTCATGTTTCTGTTATTTAAGGATGCTCCATAATGTACGGCCACTATTATGTGAAGGCTCTCAGTGAATGGTTGTCTGCCAAAGTATATTACTGCGTGTTGACTGTTGTAATTCCTATTGTTTAGGACTTTAGAAGAAAGCTATTCAGAATATACTTTGCAGATCTATAATGTTGCAGACAGGGCTGTACTAGGTCTGCTCTCCACAGTCACACTGACATCTTCATTGGCTTGTGGTCCAGCCCTCTGATTCTAATATAGGGTTTATAAAGGAAAGAACCGATTTTCATCAAATTAATTCAATTCAGACTGATTTGTTATTCTCCCTGTCAATAATTCCGTTCGATTGAAGCAAGGCTACTAGTGGTCCCTCATGTTTGACACTCCGGGGTGGTAGTAGGCCTTTTTTATTTCTGGCTCCCAAACTGTGGAATGCCATGCAAGATGCTCTACGGACCTGAGTAAATCTTCCAAACACTTTCTAAACAATTTGGAAACTTGGCTCTGCAGCTGAACTTTGAGCATATTTTCATTAGCACCAGCACACTCCTTTGGGTGGCTGTTTTGCACTTAATAAATTGATTTAATTTCATTTTGATCATTTCATTCACTGCCAAGTTGACTTGATCTTTCAGGATACTGGCTATATAGAAGTTCAACATCAAATTATTTTACTGTCGTGCATGGTGAAGCGGTTGTCTTCCAAGCGGAGGCATTAGAAGAAAATAGAAGAGGTTGCCATAGGTTTGCAGGGCAGGCAGAAACCTTACAACATCATTGTTCCCCACTTTCTTATCATGGTCACCTGATTAAGGGCAAATAACTGAGAAAGACTACTGTAGGAAGGTGGATATCTGACTATGGTTACCCCCAACTTTTTGCCTAGTGTTTTGCTGGTTTTTGACTTAGTTGGCCTGGGATCCTGCTATTCAGGACCCCAGGCTTACTGCTCTCTCTGTTAAAATGGACTCCATGTACCCTAGGTACATATCTAATTGGATACTGAGTCACCTTATCAGTCCCTGTACAGTATACCGTAGGTATCCAGGGCATAGGTGTACCCAGGGCCTACCAGGGGCTGAAGCATGTATTATGCCACCCCTGGCTGGCCATCCAAAACTGACACAACTGGCTGCAAGACAGCTGGGGCAAGGTGGTGTAATCACCTTTTGCTGTAGATATAGTATACCTATATCTAAACCTAAACTGGACACATATATTCCTATCAGTCACTCCTATGGCAGGCCTTATCAATCCTGAAGGCAGAGTGCTTGGAATTATGTGAGATGGTGCTCTGGCATGAGCTGAGCCCGTCTGCAGCTTGCGGAACCAAGTCCTCCTAATAGCTGTTCCATGATAACGCTATACCATATACTCTTAAGTGCATTATCAACCTCGCGGTTAAATGCTAACTCTGGTATAACATTATCAAAACATGTCGAGTAAGGTGTCATACAAATTGGAATACTACCCCCTCGCCAATTCTGGCGACGGGGGTAGCATTCCACCCTTCTAGAGGGACACGACATGTATGTAACTGTGAACCCCGGTTAAAGTTAACTCGAGCCTTGGCATCACAAAATGGATGCTGCCACCACAGACACAAGTCTGACCTCCTGCTGCTGGGAGTCCTTCCAGCGAGGGCGGCTTGGACAAAGGGTTTCCTGCCTTGGGAGGTGCTAGCACCACCCCAGACAGGATTTTGTGTATTGGGTAAGATAGGCCTGAAAGGAATGAGACATGCCTGGGGCACACAAGGTGTCCTGTGCATACACCGGTTCAAACCAGTTGCTGGGTCATCCCTGCCCCAGCTCTGGCGCGAAACCGAACAAAGGATAGGGGGTGTAACCACCCCCCTTCCTGGTCCCACCCAGGGGAGGGACCTAGTCAGTAGTGCAGCCCCCTTTGGCAGGATAAAGGTAGGAGCTGGTCCCATTCCAAATTAGATTAATCCTGAACTACTCTACAAGAAGAAACTCTGGACTTCGACGTTCTGCTCCACAGAAGACTGAAGAAAATCTCCCTTGTGGGCAAGGAGTGTCCACCCTGCAACTGCAGGCACCATCAAGCGTCCAGCGGCTTCACTTTGTCGTCTTCCCTCGAGGATCCAGACTTCAGAGCCCGATGAGACCCGGATTCCCAGACCTCTCCGGCCTCAACCTACATCTGCAGCACAGCTGAGACCCGTGGGTGCGACGAGACATGTGGGACCAGCCATCTTGAACGAACCTGCACTTCGCTTCCAGCACGACTTCCGAGGTAAACTCAACTAAGTGCTTTAGGGACTGAGAAGCCCCAGCCCCGAGCAGCCCCTGCACTGAAGATCAGCCCTCCAGCATCCACGAGATCTGCGTGGGGTCCTTCTGCTTGTTTGCTGCTCGACGTGTTGTCTGGTCAGTTGCCGGCTGGCTAGTGGCCTCCTAGACGACGAACCTTGAAATCTTCGCTGCTGGTCTGGTTGCTCCAGACTGGCCCTTGCTCCCTTCCAAAAGAGGGGCACCCCGGACTCTCCTAGTCCGCACCAGACGCTTTCTCCACTCACCACATGGGTTGCCTTTGCCAAGGCCTGTTGACGCCGATTC
Organism: Lissotriton helveticus; assembly: GCF_964261635.1. Taxonomy (NCBI): domain Eukaryota; kingdom Metazoa; phylum Chordata; class Amphibia; order Caudata; family Salamandridae; genus Lissotriton; species Lissotriton helveticus. The sequence continues at coordinate 360,491,060 of NC_136063.1, read as the reverse complement.
CGGATCCAACACCGCCGACAGCGAGAGCCTGCGTGGGACAGCTTGTGCCTCCCTCCTGGTCATCGAAGACTCCTCCTGGTCCACGTGGCTGCAGAGTCAAGCGTCTAATGATAGTTGGATAGATGCACAGCTCAAGGGTTAGTACGATATCTGGAACAGTTATGAAAGTTTCTGGTGCACCGGAGGGTAACGTCGAGGGTCCCACGACGTCTATACAATAGTGAAATAGTGAGACTAGACGAAGTCTGGAATCATCCCCAGCGGGCACACACTCAATCGTCTTCTGAATGAGGAAGACTTCCGTTAAAGGTTTTTCTCAAACATTCATTTTATTTCATATTGTCTTTAAAGTTGGGAGATTCACATTAAAGCAAGTTTGTCTTGGTGGTTTATTCGCAAACAACTTGGTTTCATCAGGCAATGTCCGTTTCAAAATTACCAATGCATTTCGGGCATTTAATACATGCCCTTCATCAGGGAGACGACACTACAAGAAAATACATAGTGAATAACCATTACTGTGCGGTAAAAAAAACGAGTGAGCAAGCATTTAAAGCAACATGTATAAATATTTGAATAGCATGGTGAACTGATAAGGTGGCTTGTCAAACTTAGTTTGCCAAAGAAATTATGACGATGGAGTGAAGAACAGTTAATGTGAAGGGTAAAGACGATACCACTTACATGCCTTTCGGGATGTCAGGTTCACTCTGTAACAAGGAAAAACAAGTGGGCCGATATTACAATCTGTCCGATGTCTGGTGTCTATAACATGGTTTAAGAAGTGGTTTGATGAGAACAGGGGTGAAACTAACCTGGACAGCTAGATTTCAAGGATTGGTGATCCGTAATCTCGCTTCTGTGTTTGCGGCACGAAAAAGTCGGTCGCGCTTCAAAATTCAAAAAAAGTGTGTTCCGATCATGTGGGTAATCACGTGACCATTGTGGTTAAAGAAAGACTATCTGACTATATGTGGCCCCAATCGAGTAACGGGGGTAAAAGTGAACTGATAAACCTGGTTACCTTCACACAGAGGGGAAAAAAACATTCTCATGGGTTCTCGGTCAAAAATACAATTGAGTTTAGGGTTTGAAAAAATAAGGTTAAAGTGTCGGTGCAGGGACTCGATCCGCTGTGTGTTGTATGCAAAACATATGGAGTTCGGGGATCAGTGGATCGTGCCACAGTGGTAGTGGTTAAAAACGACTAGTGTGAGGCCCTAAGCCTGGTGTCGGTGGGGAATGAGTGTTGCTATGGGTGTCGTATGTGTAATGTACAAGCGCAATAGGCACAATAGGTGATCTTCGGAGCAATTCATTATAAGTAACATGCAAGTTCAATTCTTTCATTCAAGCCCATCGGCTTCTGGGTTGACAGTTTCTGAATCCACTGATTTTCTCTGCGGAGTAAATGTCTGGAATTATCACGGCCTTCAATCTTGTGGACAGTTTCCAAAACAATGAATTTGATCTGGGAGACATTGTGTTTCTCTTCTGTGAAGTGCTGTGATAAAGCTGATTTGGTGTTTTTCAGTCTAATGTTTGACTTGTGCTCAGTTAGTCGCACTTTTATGCGGCGCTCGGTCTTGCCCACATACATCTTCCCACACGGGCATCGTATCCCGTATATTAGGTTGCTCGATTCACAAGTCGCATTAACCTTAAGTTTAATTCGATGATCTTTGGATGGATGGTTTATGCTGCTACCTCGGATGATATTATTACAATGGCCGCAGTTTAAGCACGGTTTGGTTCCTGAATAAGTGGTTTCATCCGTTGTGGGGTTTTGGAGGGTTTCTCCCAGGTTTCTAGCTCTGGTGAAAGCAAATAGTGGCGGTTGACTGAATGATTGTTTAAAATCAGGTTCGAGGTTCAGTATTGGCCAATGTTTGCGGATGATTTGCTTGTATCTTTTACTGGCTGTGGAATATTTTGATACTACCACTGTGCGTGTCTGATCTGTTTTCGGTTTATAGGTGAGTAAAGTTGTTCTGTTTATGTTGTCGATTCTCTGTCTTGCTTGATTTACCACTGTTGGCGGGTAACCTCTTGCTAGAAACTTGTTGGTCATTTCTTGTAATCGTACCTCGAGTGTGGTTTCCTCCAAAGTTATTCTCTTCACTCTAGCCATTTGGGAGAATGGTAGGTTCTTGATTAGGTTTGGTTCATGGAAACTGGAGTGTAATAACATATTGTTTCTATCCGTTGGTTTCACATAAAGGTCAGTTGTGAATCCCGTGGGAGTTCTTGTCACTTTAACATCCAAGAAGTTGACTTCAGTGTTAGATGTAACCCATGTCAATTGGATACGTTGATCAAAATCATTAAACTTCATCAAAGCCTTGATGAGTTTCTCCTCAGTGTTGGTCCAGACGATGAAGAGATCATCGATGTATCTCACGATCATTTTAAGATTGTCCGTCCATTCATTGTTAGATAAAATGTGTTGGTTCTCATACCACTGCATGAAGATGTTAGCATACACAGGTGCTGCCGAATTGCCCATAGCCATCCCGGTGAGTTGTTGATACCAGGTTACGTCTGTTTTGAAGTAGCTATGATATAATATGAAGTACATCAACTCCATAAGGAAAGTTTGGAAGTCTAAATCCAATTCTGTTCGAAGTAAGGCTGCTTCCATTGCTTCAATACCCATATCATGGGGTATGCTGGTATATAGGCTCCGTACGTCTGCTGTGCATAGAATGATACTTTCAGAGGGATTCAAGATTACCTGCTGAAGTTTTAGAAGAAATTGGGACGTGTCCTTGATATAAGTTTGCATTGCTTGTACCGTAGGCTGCATATATCTGTCCAGTAGTTGTCCGATGGGTTCGTGTAAACTTCCTTGTGTAGATACGATTGGTCGCATTGGTGGATCAAAGGTGTTCTTATGAATCTTTGGGACCAATCTTAATGTAGGGCTTCTAGGATGCGTGGTTGTCAAGAAATTCTTAGTTCTCTCATTGATGATACCTTGTGTAAATGCTGTATCAATGATGGATTTGAGATCCCTCGAATATTCTGAAGTTGGGTTGTAATCCAGTCTCCTATAGGTGTTGATGTCCGTGATGTGTTCCATCACTTTGGCGTTGTACATGTCACTGTTCATAATTACAATGGCTCCCCCTTTATCCGCTTTGGTGAACTTGATCAATTCATTGGAAGCCAGTTTTTTTAAGGTATCTAGATCCTTCTGGGTGGTGTTACGACTTTTAGGTTTTTTGTGTGTGATCTTGTGTAGATCTTGTTTCACAAGGTTCTCAAATAAATCCAAGGTTTTATGGCTGGTCGGTGCTTGGAAAGTACTGTGAGGTCGCAATCCACATAATTGGTCCTTGTCAGGCTGTGGACGGTCAGGCAATGTATTATCAAAAAAATGTCTCAGTCTCAATTTACGCATGAGTTTAAAGAAACTCACCTCCAGTTCCAGGTTGTCCGTAGTAGCTGTTGGTACAAACGATGTACCCTTTTGCAATAATGACAGTTCGTATGGACTGAAGTTCTGGTCGCTTATGTTGATGACTAATTGTTTTGTGGTTGGTTCTTCTTGGTTTTTCTCTCCTTCTCCTTGTCCTTCTCCTTGGTTTTTGCTGATGTACTCCGAGTTGTAGGTGGGTCTCTTTCTTTGTCTTTTCCTTGTCCCTCTCCGGGGTCTCCTTTTTGGGCCTGACCTTGTTCTAAAAAAGGATTTGGTTCGGAGGTTTTACTGGTAGTTGGTTCCTCCATTGGTGTTTTATCTTGAGGTGTACGGGTAGATTGAGGCTTACGTGGTCTCTGGGTATCACTGTCAGTGGAGGATGTATCAGTATTAGACAAACTTGCTTTAATGTGAATCTCCCAACTTTAAAGACAATATGAAATAAAATGAATGTTTGAGAAAAACCTTTAACGGAAGTCTTCCTCATTCAGAAGACGATTGAGTGTGTGCCCGCTGGGGATGATTCCAGACTTCGTCTAGTCTCACTATTTCACTATTGTATAGACGTCGTGGGACCCTCGACGTTACCCTCCGGTGCACCAGAAACTTTCATAACTGTTCCAGATATCGTACTAACCCTTGAGCTGTGCATCTATCCAACTATCATTAGATTATTGTTCACATAGAGTCCACAGGACGGATGGCACGCATCTAACCATTACAACCAAACCAACCATGAGCAACTATGAGGATATATCGAAAAGCACGGAAGCCAGGGCCTCCACGTTTGCTTTTGAAACTAAAGATGCAGATCAAATTTATTCCTTAATCAGGGAAGAACTTTCGCAAGACAGCACAAGCCGATCCAGAGAGCAAAACGTAAGACATTTACTGTACCTTTCTAAACGAAAAACGAACCAACAACTCCATGCAAGTACATTAATAAGGTACCATCGGAACGCACGCATACCACGTGGCCTGAGGATTGCACTAAAACCATCCCTCTGCAAGCATTCCAAGAAATTCCAAGAACGCTGGTATGAGATATTGAACAAGTGTTCATTAGATCTCATTTTGTTAATCATACAGGAACTATCCAACATCCTGGAAGAACTTAGTACGGAGATAGAGGAAACATCAACTGAATTATCTAAAATGATGACCGAGGATGAATTGAAAAACACATTGGAGGACATCAAAATCCAAATAGATCGCCACACCAAGGAAATAAACGAACGCAAAATTCGTAAATACAAAAGGGACACTCTTGATTATCGCCTTGGGGAAGTCTACACATGGGCAGACATCTATGCCCAAAAACGCAGAAACCGCCCATACAATTCTAATACTGATACATCCTCCACTGACAGTGATACCCAGAGACCACGTAAGCCTCAATCTACCCGTACACCTCAAGATAAAACACCAATGGAGGAACCAACTACCAGTAAAACCTCCGAACCAAATCCTTTTTTAGAACAAGGTCAGGCCCAAAAAGGAGACCCCGGAGAGGGACAAGGAAAAGACAAAGAAAGAGACCCACCTACAACTCGGAGTACATCAGCAACAACCAAGGAGAAGGACAAGGAGAAGGAGAGAAAAACCAAGAAGAACCAACCACAAAACAATTAGTCATCAACATAAGCGACCAGAACTTCAGTCCATACGAACTGTCATTATTGCAAAAGGGTACATCGTTTGTACCAACAGCTACTACGGACAACCTGGAACTGGAGGTGAGTTTCTTTAAACTCATGCGTAAATTGAGACTGAGACATTTTTTTGATAATACATTGCCTGACCGTCCACAGCCTGACAAGGACCAATTATGTGGATTGCGACCTCACAGTACTTTCCAAGCACCGACCAGCCATAAAACCTTGGATTTATTTGAGAACCTTGTGAAACAAGATCTACACAAGATCACACACAAAAAACCTAAAAGTCGTAACACCACCCAGAAGGATCTAGATACCTTAAAAAAACTGGCTTCCAATGAATTGATCAAGTTCACCAAAGCGGATAAAGGGGGAGCCATTGTAATTATGAACAGTGACATGTACAACGCCAAAGTGATGGAACACATCACGGACATCAACACCTATAGGAGACTGGATTACAACCCAACTTCAGAATATTCGAGGGATCTCAAATCCATCATTGATACAGCATTTACACAAGGTATCATCAATGAGAGAACTAAGAATTTCTTGACAACCACGCATCCCAGAAGCCCTACATTAAGATTGGTCCCAAAGATTCATAAGAACACCTTTGATCCACCAATGCGACCAATCGTATCTACACAAGGAAGTTTACACGAACCCATCGGACAACTACTGGACAGATATATGCAGCCTACGGTACAAGCAATGCAAACTTATATCAAGGACACGTCCCAATTTCTTCTAAAACTTCAGCAGGTAATCTTGAATCCCTCTGAAAGTATCATTCTATGCACAGCAGACGTACAGAGCCTATATACCAGCATACCCCATGATATGGGTATTGAAGCAATGGAAGCAGCCTTACTTCGAACAGAATTGGATTTAGACTTCCAAACTTTCCTTATGGAGTTGATGTACTTCATATTATATCATAGCTACTTCAAAACAGACGTAACCTGGTATCAACAACTCACCGGGATGGCTATGGGCAATTCGGCAGCACCTGTGTATGCTAACATCTTCATGCAGTGGTATGAGAACCAACACATTTTATCTAACAATGAATGGACGGACAATCTTAAAATGATCGTGAGATACATCGATGATCTCTTCATCGTCTGGACCAACACTGAGGAGAAACTCATCAAGGCTTTGATGAAGTTTAATGATTTTGATCAACGTATCCAATTGACATGGGTTACATCTAACACTGAAGTCAACTTCTTGGATGTTAAAGTGACAAGAACTCCCACGGGATTCACAACTGACCTTTATGTGAAACCAACGGATAGAAACAATATGTTATTACACTCCAGTTTCCATGAACCAAACCTAATCAAGAACCTACCATTCTCCCAAATGGCTAGAGTGAAGAGAATAACTTTGGAGGAAACCACACTCGAGGTACGATTACAAGAAATGACCAACAAGTTTCTAGCAAGAGGTTACCCGCCAACAGTGGTAAATCAAGCAAGACAGAGAATCGACAACATAAACAGAACAACTTTACTCACCTATAAACCGAAAACAGATCAGACACGCACAGTGGTAGTATCAAAATATTCCACAGCCAGTAAAAGATACAAGCAAATCATCCGCAAACATTGGCCAATACTGAACCTCGAACCTGATTTTAAACAATCATTCAGTCAACCGCCACTATTTGCTTTCACCAGAGCTAGAAACCTGGGAGAAACCCTCCAAAACCCCACAACGGATGAAACCACTTATTCAGGAACCAAACCGTGCTTAAACTGCGGCCATTGTAATAATATCATCCGAGGTAGCAGCATAAACCATCCATCCAAAGGTCATCGAATTAAACTTAAGGTTAATGCGACTTGTGAATCGAGCAACCTAATATACGGGATACGATGCCCGTGTGGGAAGATGTATGTGGGCAAGACCGAGCGCCGCATAAAAGTGCGACTAACTGAGCACAAGTCAAACATTAGACTGAAAAACACCAAATCAGCTTTATCACAGCACTTCACAGAAGAGAAACACAATGTCTCCCAGATCAAATTCATTGTTTTGGAAACTGTCCACAAGATTGAAGGCCGTGATAATTCCAGACATTTACTCCGCAGAGAAAATCAGTGGATTCAGAAACTGTCAACCCAGAAGCCGATGGGCTTGAATGAAAGAATTGAACTTGCATGTTACTTATAATGAATTGCTCCGAAGATCACCTATTGTGCCTATTGCGCTTGTACATTACACATACGACACCCATAGCAACACTCATTCCCCACCGACACCAGGCTTAGGGCCTCACACTAGTCGTTTTTAACCACTACCACTGTGGCACGATCCACTGATCCCCGAACTCCATATGTTTTGCATACAACACACAGCGGATCGAGTCCCTGCACCGACACTTTAACCTTATTTTTTCAAACCCTAAACTCAATTGTATTTTTGACCGAGAACCCATGAGAATGTTTTTTTCCCCTCTGTGTGAAGGTAACCAGGTTTATCAGTTCACTTTTACCCCCGTTACTCGATTGGGGCCATATATAGTCAGATAGTCTTTCTTTAACCACAATGGTCACGTGATTACCCACATGATCGGAACACACTTTTTTTGAATTTTGAAGCGCGACCGACTTTTTCGTGCCACAAACACAGAAGCGAGATTACGGATCACCAATCCTTGAAATCTAGCTGTCCAGGTTAGTTTCACCCCTGTTCTCATCAAACCACTTCTTAAACCATGTTATAGACACCAGACATCGGACAGATTGTAATATCGGCCCACTTGTTTTTCCTTGTTACAGAGTGAACCTGACATCCCGAAAGGCATGTAAGTGGTATCGTCTTTACCCTTCACATTAACTGTTCTTCACTCCATCGTCATAATTTCTTTGGCAAACTAAGTTTGACAAGCCACCTTATCAGTTCACCATGCTATTCAAATATTTATACATGTTGCTTTAAATGCTTGCTCACTCGTTTTTTTTACCGCACAGTAATGGTTATTCACTATGTATTTTCTTGTAGTGTCGTCTCCCTGATGAAGGGCATGTATTAAATGCCCGAAATGCATTGGTAATTTTGAAACGGACATTGCCTGATGAAACCAAGTTGTTTGCGAATAAACCACCAAGACAAACTTGCTTTAATGTGAATCTCCCAACTTTAAAGACAATATGAAATAAAATGAATGTTTGAGAAAAACCTTTAACGGAAGTCTTCCTCATTCAGAAGACGATTGAGTGTGTGCCCGCTGGGGATGATTCCAGACTTTGCAGAGTCAAGCGTCCACTCTTCACCTGATCGCGACGACGACATCTGGTTCCTTCCTGGTTCCACTCCAGTCACTGGCTAGTGACTGTGAACACTGTCCCCTCTGCTTTCAGGTCCTCTTCTTCACCGATCCACCCTTGGATCTCACCGGACATCTTCCTCCTGGTCGCCTGCAGCATCTTTTCTTTCAGGCTCCATTGACTTCAACGCGAGAACCCGACACACTTTGACACCTATGCACCCGCAGCCCGGGGGTGAGGTAACGAGAGCATTTCGGTGCTCAAGGGTAGTTTTACTGTCCTAGTGTCCAGTTCCACAGTCGTTTTAGTCCTACCTAGTCAGGATTGTCCGTACTTACCTTTTACTTGAACTGTACTGTCCATAGACGTTGTTACGCATCTCGCGTGTGAGTTCACACTCTGCACCCGCGTCCCGTGGGCCTCCTATTACTTACCTAAGGTTAGGATAGCATAGTCCCAGCGGTCCTGCAGCCTCTGGACAGCTCCATTTCTTCCATCGACTCTCACATTCCATTTACTTAGTATATGGTTTGCCGTGCCCCTAGGGCACCATTGTAATTTTGTGCAACTTGTCGTATTTTTCCTAAGAGATTGTCATGTGCTTAGCCCTCTGATCTCATAAAGAGTTCAGAGGTGTTTGTTATTAATAAATATACTGTTTATTTTCATAACAACCTGTGTGGTGTCCTTTCATCTGGTATTCAAGGGGTTATATTGTGGTAAAACAGCTGGCTTCACATGCTAAAAGAGTTTAGCCTAAGACTGCTTTGTCCATGCTACCATTAGGATAGCTGGTCTATAAGGTTGACTTACAACCAATCACCATAAGGGTTGTTTGGACTGATACAAGGTGATCACTAGAACTAGTGAACATCATATATCAGGCCAACTTCTCACATTGGTGTGCAGCGGTTGGGATTTGAGCTTGCTGTTGTTTTTACCACGTATAATCTTGAAATATCATAGAAGGATCACATAAGGTAATATAGGTACATATAACAAGCTTAGAAATACTCTGAGGTCTACTGAACCAGCTGTAGTAGTAGAAAGGGCCTAGCACACCCTGACTACAACTCTTAGCAAGGGATCAGTAGGAAAACCCATAGTGTAGGTAGGTGCATCACTTACACCTCACTAGAAAGCATGTCTGCCCATGGAGAGACTTCAGAGACTCTCCTAGTGGTTAGTGACCCTCCACAGGTCCTTTCCAGATATGCAGCTCTCAGTTTCCAGGAGATTAGACAATTGTGTACCTCCAGGAAATTGAAACAGGGTTCTAACCCTACCACTCCTTTTCTGTTAGGTCTCTTAGCGACATATGATGCCAGAAGGGCTGCTGACATAGACCCCTATAATCCAGATAGGAGCATGCCCCCCTTAGAAGGTACTCGTGGTGATCCAGACCTCCCTGAAACAGAAGATGTAGAGGAGGAGGAGGAAGAAGAGGACACCTCTGGGGATGAGGCAGACAAAGGTCCTGTGGTAGTCAGCAGACTAACCAGGGCCAACTTAGACATGCATAGGGAAGGAACTGGGGGACCCCCAGTGCTGACCCTGAGCAGGCCTAACTTTGGGGTTAGGAGAGATAGATCTCCTTCTAGGGACTCCAATAGATCTGTGCACTCTCATGCATCTGCTCAGAGGAGAATGACTTCCCCCTCAGAGGAGAGAGCATGAAGCAAAGATGAAGGAAGCTAATCTGAAGATCCAAAGGGAAGAGCTTGCCCTTGCTAAAGAGAAGCTTGCCTTTGCTAGAGCGCAAAAGTTGAGTGGGGTAGTCCCCACTGGTGGCAGCAATATCCCTAGGGATAGAGAAAGGGGTTTTGATACTAGAAACCTGAGTAAAATAGTGCCCTCCTATAAGACAGGAGATGATATCCACAAGTGGATAACTGCCTTGGAGAGAGCCTGCAAAGTACAGCAGGTACCCCAGAGTCAGTGGGCAGCTATATTGTGGCTCTCCCTTGAAAGTAAAGGTAGAGACAAGCTCCTCACTGTTAGAGATGAGGATGCTAATGATTACCAAGTCTTGAAAATGCACTGATTAATGGGTTTGGCTTAACCACTGAACAGTACAGGTTAATGTTCAGAGACAACCAGAAAACTCAGGCTCAAGATTGGACTGACTTTGTTGATTGTGCCACTAAGGCTTTGGAAGGCTGGTTACTGGGAAGTAAGGTTACTGATTACACAGGGTTGTATAATCTAATTATGAGAGAGCAAGTCTTAATTAATTGTCAGAACCAGTTATTACACCAGCACCTGGTAGACTCTGATCTGACCTCTCCACAAGAATTCGGTGAGAGGGCAGACAAATGGGTCACAACCAGGATTAGGCCTAAGAACCAAGGTGGTGACCAAATGAAGGAATCAACCAAGCCTCAAGAGAAGGGTGGGAATAAATCTACAGGTCAAACCACATCAGGGCCCCAAAAATCCTCTGAGGGGGGTGGGTCCCAGAATCCTTCCAATACCCAGAAGAAACCTTATTGCCATATCTGCAAACAGTTAGGCCATTGGGAAACTGACAGTAGTTGCCCAAGGGCCAACAACAATAAGGAGAACATACCCCCAAGTAACACTTCCAAACCTCCTGTTACTACTAGTAGTAATTCCCCAGGTGGTGGGAGTGCCCCCAATAATTTGGGTGGATTTACTTTGGGAGTTCCTGGGGACTCTGGCCTAACCAGATCCCCTAACTCAGATACTCTTGTCTGTGAGACTGGCATGGGGTTTGCCAACTTCACTGATTGTCCCAACACTTTGGGCAAATACAGACAGGAGCCCCTCATCAATGGTTTGAAAGTTGAGGCCTATAGAGACACAGGGGCTAGCATCACCATGGTGACTGAGAGTCTAGTCCCCTCAAGGCAGTTTTTACCTGGTGCCACATACCAGGTGACAAACATTGATGGAGTGCAGAAATATCATCCCATGGCAGTGGTAAATCTCAGCTGGGGAGGTGTCACTGGCCCCAAGAGAGTTGCAGTGTCATCAAACTTGCCTGTAGATTGCCTACTGGGGAATGATTTAGAGATCTCAGCCTGGGCTGAGGTAGAGCAAGAAACCCATTCTAAAATGGTAAATCTTCCTGAACAGGTTAGGAGGGCTGAGCCAGTCTCAGCCCAATCTCAAGTAGATTCCTTCCCTGAAAAGGTTAGCAGGGCTGTAATGGTAACAGCCCATACCCAAACTGAGTCCCTTCCTGAAAAGGTTGGTGGGGCTGTGATGGCCACAGCCCAAACTCAAACTTATTCCTGTGTTGTGAAGCCTGAAACTATAGATCACTCCACACAAACAGAGAGCATTGAGGAGGAAGAGAAATCTCCCTCCCACCAGACATTAGGAAAAGATCCGCCTCCTCAGGGAACTGATCTTACCCCTTGTGAAGAAACTGCCCCAGAGGTAGTCAGGCCTAGCCAGGCAGAACCCCTGATGTCAGTGGACCCTTTCAAGGTGGGACCCAGTCTGGAACAGGTAACCTGCCCCTCTCTACCCTGCCTCAGTCAGCCCAGGGCTGTGGAGGTCAGGGAGGCCAGTGGTGGACCCCAAAGGGCCCCCTGTCCAAATGAACCCCCCAAGCAGCAGATTAAGGGCACTGAAGCTAGTAGTCCTAGCCAAGTGAAAATAAAACAAACTCCTGAGGGATCCCCCTTAAAATTAGTTAGGGACCTCCCACAGATGGACTCTGTTGGGCACAGCCAAACTTGGGACCTAAGGGCCCCAGACCTGACCTGTCCCTCCAGTAAACCAAACAGAGGGACCCAGCCTCCAGCTTTAGGTAGCCAGAGGTTGACCCTGAGAGCTCAACACAACTCAGTCGTGGAAAGAAAGGCCTATATGGTGGATGATGATTGGAGGAAGCTGAGCCCAACATTAGTGGAGCCTCACTTCAGTACTCCATCTCAGCACCAGCCTTTTACTTTGCCAAAACACACCACAGGTAGAGATTCCCTATGGTGGAGACCCTCAGATACCCTTAGGGTGAGGGATTGCTTAGTGGACCATGAGATAGGGGGTAACCATGCCAGTGCATGCACCTCCTCATATGGCCACTTAGGCAATATAGGCTTACCTGGTCAAGGATAGCCCTATCTCCTTTCGTTTGGGGGGGGGGGGTTATATAGAAAGGTGGATATCTGACTATGGTTACCCCCAACTTTTTGCCCAGTGTTTTTGCTGGTTTTTGACTTAGTTGGCCTGGGATCCTGCTATTCAGGACCCCAGGCTTCCTGCTCTCTCTGTTAAAATGGACTCCATGTACCCTAGGTACATATCTAATTGGATACTGAGTCACCTTATCAGTCCCTGTACAGTATACCTTAGGTATCCAGGGCATAGGTGTAGCCAGGGCCTACCAGGGGCTGAAGCATGTATTATGCCACCCCTGGCTGGCCATCCAAAACTGACACAACTGGCTGCAAGACAGCTGGGGCAAGGTGGTGTAATCACCTTTTGCTGTAGATATAGTATACCTATATCTAACCCTAAACTGGACACATATATTCCTATCAGTCACTCCTATGGCAGGCCTTATCAATCCTGAAGGCAGAGTGCTTGGAATTATGTGAGATGGTGCTCTGGCATGAGCTGAGCCCGTCTGCAGCTTGCGGAACCAAGTCCTAATAGCTGTTCCATGAAAACGCTATACCATATACTCTTAAGTGCATTATCAACCTCGCGGTTAAATGCTAACTCTGGTATAACATTATCAAAACATGTCGAGTAAGGTGTCATACAAATTGGAATACTACCCCCTCGCCAATTCTGGCGACGGGGGTAGCATTCCACCCTTCTAGAGGGACACGACATGTATGTAACTGTGAACCCCGGTTAAAGTTAACTCGAGCCTTGGCATCACAAAATGGATGCTGCCACCACAGACACAAGTCTGACCTCCTGCTGCTGGGAGTCCTTCCAGCGAGGGCGGCTTGGACAAAGGGTTTCCTGCCTTGGGAGGTGCTAGCACCACCCCAGACAGGATTTTGTGTATTGGGTAGGATAGGCCTGAAAGGAATGAGACATGCCTGGGGCACACAAGGTGCCCTGTGCATACACCGGTTCAAACCAGTTGCTGGGGCATCCCTGCCCCAGCTCTGGTGCGAAACCGAACAAAGGATAGGGGGTGTAACCACCCCCCTTCCTGGTCCCACCCAGGGAAGGGACCTAGTCAGTAATGCAGCCCCCTTTGGCAGGATAAAGGTAGGAGCTGGTCCCATTCGAAATGAGATTAATCCTGAACTACTCTACGAGAAGAAACTCTGGACTTCGACGTTCTGCTCCACAGAAGACTGAAGAAAATCTCCCTTGTGGGCAAGGAGTGTCCACCCTGCAACTGCAGGCACCATCAAGCGTACAGCGGCTTCACTTTGTCGTCTTCCCTCGAGGATCCAGACTTCAGAGCCCGACGAGACCCGGATTCCCAGACTTCTCCGACCTCAACCTACATCTGCAGCACAGCTGAGACCCGTGGGTGCGACGAGACACGTGGGACTGGCCATCTTGAACGAACCTACACTTCGCTTCCAGCACGACTTCCAAAGTAAACTCGACCAAGTGCTTTGGGGACTGAGAAGCCCCAGCCCCGAGCAGCCCCTGCACCGAAGATCAGCCCTCCAGCATCCACGAGATCTGCGTGGGGCCCTTCTGCTTGTTTGCTGCTCGACGCGTTGTCTGGTCACTTGCCGGCTGGCTAGTGGCCTCCTAGACGACGAACCTTGAAATCTTCGCTGCTGGTCTGGTTGCTCCAGACTGGCCCTTGCTCCCTTCCAAAAGAGGGGCACCCCGGACTCTCCTAGTCTGCAACAGACGCTTTCTCCACTCACCGCGTGGGTTGCCTTTGCCAAGGCCTGTTGATGCCAATTCCGGATCCAACACCGCCGACAGCGAGAGCCTGCGTGGGACAGCTTGTGCCTCCATCCTGGTCGTCGAAGACACCTCCTGGGCCATGTGGCTGCAGAGTCAAGCGTCCACTCTTCACCTGATCGCGACGACGACATCTGGTTCCTTCCTGGTTCCACTCCAGTCACTGGCTAGTGACTGTGAACACTGTCCCCTCTGCTTTCAGGTCCTCTTCTTCACCGATCCACCCTTGGATCTCACCGGACATCTTCCTCCTGGTCGCCTGCAGCATCTTTTCTTTCAGGCTCCATTGACTTCAACGCGAGAACCCGACACACTTTGACACCTATGCACCCGCAGCCCGTGGGTGAGGTAACGAGAGCATTTCGGTGCTCAAGGGTAGTTTTACTGTCCTAGTGTCCAGTTCCACAGTCGTTTTAGTCCTACCTAGTCAGGATTGTCCGTACTTACCTTTTACTTGAACTGTACTGTCCATAGACGTTGTTACGCATCTCGCGTGTGAGTTCACACTCTGCACCCGCGTCCCGTGGGCCTCCTATTACTTACCTAAGGTTAGGATAGCATAGTCCCAGCGGTCCTGCAGCCTCTGGACAGCTCCATTTCTTCCATCGACTCTCACATTCCATTTACTTAGTATATGGTTTGCCGTGCCCCTAGGGCACCATTGTAATTTTGTGCAACTTGTCGTATTTTTCCTAAGAGATTGTCATGTGCTTAGCCCTCTGATCTCATAAAGAGTTCAGAGGTGTTTGTTATTAATAAATATACTGTTTATTTTCATAACAACCTGTGTGGTGTCCTTTCATCTGGTATTCAAGGGGTTATATTGTGGTAAAACAGCTGGCTTCACATGCTAAAAGAGTTTAGCCTAAGACTGCTTTGTCCATGCTACCATTAGGATAGCTGGTCTATAAGGCTGACTTACAACCAATCACCATAAGGGTTGTTTGGACTGATACAAGGTGATCACTAGAACTAGTGAACATCATATATCAGGCCAACTTCTCACAACTACCTTCATATTATTCATAGTGTAACAAATATTACCTGACTAGTGTGTGCCTCAATATTGTTAGCTTTCTTAACCTGTAGCATATGAGTTCTGATTGAGTCTGAGGCCTGTGGAACTGGCCTCAGAACCAATGCTTTCTTTTTCAAGTGGTTTACACTTCAGCACAGTGGAGCTCTAAGGAGAATGTCTTCATAGCTGAATGTTGTAAAAAGTTAATAAACAGTCCACTAGAAAATGACTGCCCCCCTACAGGGCTAGTACTGCATGATGAAATATATTTGATTATCATGAGGCTTAGAGAATCTTATATCACTTTCCCCAGCTTTAGTCCAATGTTATCCCCATGCCATGTGTGCCTACTCTGAGGGGCACACTATGCAGTGGACCAAAGTCTATCCAAAAATATTATTCCTGTTAATTTATGCTTTCTGAAATGTGGCTTGTAGAAGCTTCATTTAAGAAGGCAAAATGCAATTTGGGAGAAATCTCGTTAATGGAAAACAAAGCTACTATACTACCTTTATTTTTTGTGTAAAGCACAGCAAGGGACAGGTTATGGAAATCACCCCAATTGAATCATAGTTTTACCTTGAATCTTTCATGGTTTGTCCCAATATGCACTTTCAAAGCCCTTCTGAAGAAAACAAGAGATGTCTCAATTTTTCATCTGAGTACCTACTGGACTGAGTTGGTAGCTGTATTAGAAAAACTAATCACTTCATTTGAGTCCCAAACTAAGCATAGGCCTGGTTCTAATATTATATCCTGCTGTTAGGCGCACAAATACCCAAGCCTGAAAATGCTGTTTCTAAATTAATGTGTTGCTAGAGATGAACATGGTTGAAGTCTTGAAGGGACGCTGCAATTATACCTGCTGGGACTGCAGGGAAGGATGATTGGACATCAATTAATCATTGTGGTATTACAAATACTATTTTTGTAATAGCGGAGTGATAATTTTACTGATGGAAATCAACAACACAATTTTTGAGAGCTCTGACAAGGAACAAAAGGGGATCATGACATCAATCCAACATAAAATGCAACTGTTGGTGTTAATGTTTACCCACTCTTAAAAGCTTCAAGGTCATAAAACATGGGCAGTGTGAGAATCTGTTATCAATATTCAAGCAAGTGATTCCCTTTTCAGTGCTACAACTTCATCCACAACATGAGAACCAACCACAAGAAGAAAACAGAAAGATCTGGAAACCTTGCATTGTTTGTTAGCTGGTGAGGTGTACTTTCTCCCACTAGCAGATTTTGTCCTAAATATTTTTCTCATTATTAACAGCTCCAGTTTAGCTTACTTGAAGCCATGGAAGCACAAATCAGTTTCTAACCACTGAACGTCTTTTGTTCCATAGTGCAGACTAACAGCCTCATTTACAGGAGTGTGGAATGGGTATTTCTGTCCAAAAATACTGGATGTTCTAGCCACCCTGCTCTTTGTACTGCTATCCCAATTAGAGGGTGGTGGGAGCAATATTCCTGTTTATACAGTCAGCTCTGCCATCAGAAAACCCATTTGGCGGCAAAGATCCAGACCAAGAGCCCACACAATTTAGGGCAGCCTTTACACACTGTTTGTCTCCAGGGCTGCAACATTGTCCCACAAAGAAACATTATTAAGTGTTCACATATGCTGGAGAAAACCTATTAAGTTATCACCCCATGTGTTATGTGCATCCTGGAAATGGGCCCTTACTGTGTGTGTCTACATGTAGTACTCATATACTTCACAACAGTTCCTCATGCCCTCATGGCATGACATACCGGCTGCCAAATTCATTTTTCTCCAAAGTGGTTCCCAAAATTCCAGTTTCAGAGAGCAATACCCCCTGCAAACTGTAAATGTGGCCCCAAATCTCTAGGTAATGTTTTCAACTGCCCCTAAGCACACGCTTTATTTGACTACAATCACTCACAGGTCAAGCTCACCTAAGTGCTGATTGAAAGTAGTCACTTTTCTAAGGTTTTAAGTGTTTCCACAACCCAGCACTGACATTCACAAAAATACATCGACTATTTTGGTGAGTTAATGTACCTCATTTTTACAGCCACCTTGTAGTTTCCATTTTAGTATGTTTGTAATCTTCTTAAAACCCTAGTTGTTAGAAGTCCTGTAGCCCTCCCTGAGGGGGCGTTCAAAATACCCTCCAGTCGTCGAAGGGTGTGGACGAGTAATCAAGGCCAGGCTCACTAAAGGTGGTGTAGAAGTGAGACAGAGTGCAGCAGGACGCAGTTATCGTAGTTGCCAAAAATATGTGGATGTCCAGAGAGGGTGGGTATTTTTACAGAAGATACTATTTCAAAATATATGTACAGTGAAAACGAAAATCAATTAGTAACGAATACACAAATCACAACATCCCATGAAAATGGTACGGCAAGGACAATGCCGGGATTAAACAATGGTCACTGACTATAAACACTACTGCTCACGATGGAGAGAGGATGATGAACAACAAAATGACCCTGAAAAACGCAAACACGAAACAACACAGTGCAAAAGAGATACTGCTATGAACTGAGATACTTTAATATAGTGTGCTACTGTGTCGCCTGGACAAACCTTGACAAAGGCTTCAATGTTATCTGGGCTCAACACCATACATTCCCTGTTATGAGAAGAGTAATATTTATTTTCCCGGTGGTGCCACACACGAGTTCTGCAATATAATTATTGCGTCCTACTGTGCATTCATTTTTGTCAGTCAGGGAATCCCACTCCACTACTTTCAGAACAATATTTTGCAAAGTTCACGTGAGATGAAACTGACCTTCCTCCGTTAGGATACTGTTCTGTAAATGAACCTCTGTTTGCACCAAGAAACAATTCATTCGATCTGCAACTGAATGAGCTGTAACACTGTTGCTTTCTAGAAAGGTATTTTCTCTTTCCGGACAGAAATAAAATGCCGCACTTAACATTCAAAGCATTTGTACATGTCCAAAGTTTCCTTGAAAAAGAGGCTCTGCATATTTTATAAAGTAGTGCGTGCTGGGGGTCGTATAAGAATAATTTTACCCACATTGAAGTGTAATTGACTAATTATCATGGATAGAAGATTTAAAAACGGAGCTAATATATAACCTTCAGCCTCATGGTCATGAGCACAGAGGAAAACAATTCCCCGGTTAATGTTTTTAGGGCTCGCGCCTAGCATTGCAGTACGCAGCATTGCTCGCTCAGCGTGAGACCTCTTGTACGGGGTTCTAAAAGCTGACCAAACGCTTTTGCGTGTGGTTTTGTTTTTGCGGGCTTCAATTGGCTTTAGCGTGCTTTTTTTGAAAAAATACAGCACGCAATTGGGCAAAGGCGGGCGCATGTCCCACCTTTGCTCCGCCTACGTCCCACTGGTGTCTGTTACGCGCAGCAGCGTGCATTCGCCTCACTGCCGTGCTCCCTCGCTTCCGCTCCTCTGTGGTGCGCGCGCACCACTGGGGTCGATTCATCACAATTTTATCAGCTCGGGGAACGAAAGCAGGTTGGGACAACTTGTCTTACACATTTCTACTTTCAGTTTTTTTTATATATGGGGATTTTGGTGCTTTTTAATACGGGGCTTGTCTGCTTGCTTTATTGGCGAGGCGTGTTTGGAAGAGCATTTCTAGAGGCGAAAGAATTTGTCAGGCAGTGAGTATTTGACGGAGTCAAGCAAGCAGGGATAATATGTAACCACCCCTGAACTGCAAACTATTCCGGCAAGCAAACGATGCAAATATGTTTAAGAAGCACTTTTTGGATCGGGACATGTGGAGCAGTCGCTGTAGAGTTCGCGGTTATATTTAAACATGGGTGTGTTGGCAAAGAAGACAACGATAGAAGCGAGTTTAATGAAAACACGTGTGTTTCCACCATACACAGGATGTCGATGGCAGTAGCATAACGCTAACTGATGAGGGTCCCTGCAGAATGCGAAGAGGGGTGCTTTAGTCCCCATATCTCACAGAAATTTTTTGGCTTTGGGCTGAGTGGAGCCCCCTGAAACTATGGGGGGGTGAGTGCGGGGCTGCACCATGCAGGGACTTGCGTTACCCCTTTTAGTCGAGGGGGCCTTCAGGCCTCTATGACCTGCAAAATGCAGCATTGCCCACGGATGTCTTATATTCCCACTCCCCTCACACCCGCTTGTTGTCTCAGTGTTTCAGCATAGCGGTCCAGAAAAAAAGAGAACTCGAGCACAGATGCCAGTTTGTGCAATCTTTTGTGTAACTCCTGAAGACCGCAGTTCATGCGTATACCATGATGATCTCCCATGGTTAGAAACTGTTAGGATTTTGTTACTTTGAGCTTATTTCATCTCATTTTTAACACATCGCCTTTTCAGGCACTACCTTGCCCTGGGAATTCCCATATGTTTCCAGCTTATCGTACTGGAACACTTATACTGGATCATGCCTACTTGTCATTACTGAATTTTGCGTGTTTTGACTTAAGGCAAGATTGCGTTACATCTCAACTCTGTCTTTCCCACGTTATCCTCTGCACAGTGGACTTGTATTTTATTGCGATTTTCGCGCTACACACCCTCTTGATTTCTTATGTTATGTCTGTCCCTCTCATGCCCCAGGTGATCTTGGTGTATCTTTCCCCTGCTACTATCCTGCTGAGCGTGTTTATGGAATAAGAGGGCCCTCTGTCTTAAGGTGATATTTTTCTACAGGTATTTCCCTGCACATTATTTTAAACTTTCATTGTTGCAATATGTAAGTGACTTGCGCTTGCAACTTAAAATAAAAATGTTGTTAATGGATCAAGGGGGTTTGTCTTTTCAATGTTATTTTCTCTTTTATATATATTTTTCTGTATATGGATGTTTTGTTGGTTTGTCGCATGTCTCATCACCAGTATCCTGGAATGTGTCTCTGTGGCCTAGTTTGTAATCACATATTTTTTGTTTTCCAAACACGTACTCCCATTGTTCTGTAATCTGTGTGTGCATTTTATGCCATAGTTAGGTCTCACATTACAAAAAATTAAAGCTATTGCTGTTGCATTATTATTTGCAACGCCAAAAGCTCAAACTTTTACTAATTCGAGACCTATTGCATTGCAAATAATAATGCAACATTTTAATGTGAGGCAGCAAATGGAGAGGAATCCTCCTGTTGATAGGCGTATGAACCTAACCAAGAGATCTGACACTGAGACCCATCACTGGCAGCCAGGGGTCAGACGGAAGTGACGGGGAGAGATACTCATATTGTTTGTGCTCAAGCATTTGGGCTGGTACATGCTGCATCAGCTAAAGCTTATAGATCACTCTCTTTGATATGCTAGTAAAACAGCCACAAGGAGTGCCAGATGGCAACATTAATATTGTCAAAGAAGGAAAAAAGAGAGTAGTGCGAGCAGCTAAGAACTCCTCTTGGGGATCAGGACTCACTCCATTAGGGGATCTGGACTCACTCCATTAGGGGATCTTGACTCACTCCATTAGGGCATGCCCTAGGTGGGCTGCTTTAATGCCATGTAAAACTAAGATGATGAGGATGCATGTTTGCAAAGTGCATCAGTCAACATTATATTTCCTTCAGTGTGATCTGCGTACCAGTCACTGATGGACATGTTCAGCAGTTTGGTGAATCAGATTCCCCTCTTCTCAAAAAACATAATTGTTTACTAGTTCCTGTTGATGTAGGGCAGGTGGTAGAGTTCAGGAGGTACTCCTGAAGCCTTGCTTGAAAATGTGTGCTCTACAGAGAAAAAGGGAAGGGGCCCACTCCCTTGGTTCAAGGATGCCAAAGTGCTATTGTGGTCCTTCTAGAGGTTAAAAGGCTGTGTTAACAGGAATGTTAGTAAGGTGTCCTGAACACTTACTATTACCTTTGTATCTTCCAGAGGAGTCAATAATGGTTATTATTGTCGCTCACATTGAGCTGATAAGGTTGGGTGATCAGGATATACGTTTCATGAGAGAGAGTAATGTGGGAGAAATGTCCTGAATGTTATCAAATCTATCAAGCCCCTTCTCTCACATTCTTTGACCACTCTATTCTGCAGACCTTCTAGATTTTGTGTTTTGGGGGTTTTGGAAGGCATATGTATGTAGCTGTGCTGTATCCTCAAAAAAATCAATGGCCTTGGGAGTATACTATTGCTGGTCCATAGCCTTTAGCAAAGAAATGTAACTCATTTGCATAAACAATCTATAACAAAGCCCCTCTAGTCTCTCACTTAATTTTTTTTCTTTTTTCTTTTTACAGTTTAATATAGCGCAAACCAGACCTGAGACATCGGGTATCAGAGCGCTTTACATAAGCACCAGTTTCGTTACAGATGGACACATACCCAGAATAACAGGATGTTGAGCGCCGTTGCCGAGACTCTAACCCGGTTCCCCAGCTTCGAGGTTGACCACCCTAGCTGTAAGGCTACATCCTCTTCTACTTATTTTCTGTGTGTAAGAAATAGGGTTATTAGTTGAGAGGGGTGGTAGCTCCACTCAAATAATAAACATAATTCATGTTACTACAAAAGTCAATAAATTAGCCTGTGCTTAACCGTCTGGTAGTGTGGAAAAAAACACAGTCAGGCTTATGTTAGAGCCACTGTGTAAAGTAGTTCTGCAGCACTCAAGCAGTAAGGAAGTGGAAACACAATGTAAGAAAAGCCACAAACCAACTTAGACAAATAGCATAAAATTTAATAGGTGAATGACAGCAAGGTGACAAAAATCCAGTCCGTAAAACCGAGGATATACGTTTTTGAAGTTTCAGGTGAAAATAGCACCAAAATCAAACAGTGCTACCCATGGTAATATGGTCGTGCTGGACCGGGGAAAGTCACACGCTGAGACCAGCTGTAATGATGCATAGGTCGGATACAGGGACTGGGTTAGTCCAGCTGATGAGGTACTTTCTCAAGTCTGATATGACAGGTGATGTCCATGTTGGTGGTGGTAGTGAGGAGGAGACTGTTGGCACAAAGAGCAGGCTGAGGATGGTCATTGCTTTAGCACAAAGAGCTGGTGGTTGCAGGAGCTTTCCATTGGCAATCATCATAGGCTGTCACTGGTGTGACGTGTAGGTCTCGAGTTGCAAGCCTCTGTCGGTGCGAAGAGCAGGTCCCGCTGGGGCTTTACACTGGTGATCATTTCAAGCGGTCAGTTCTCTGTATGAAGAGGTCATTCCCTGGTTTGGAAGAGCCCACAGCTTCTGTACCTACCTTTTCTTTAAGAGGAGTCCAAACTGATGCCAGCCAAGGGTCTAGCACCAGGGGCACACCTCTTGGAAATCAGGACTCACTCCATTAGGGGCTGGCAGCTGTGCTCAGGCAGGTCCAGACAATTCTAGTTGGTGTTGGTCAGCTAGGCAATTACAGGTAGGCCTCTGGAAGCTTTTTGTGTTTCTTTGTCTCACACAGAAAGTCAGCCAACTAACCCTCGGCATAACTCTAGGTGGCCTTTGTTCAGGGCAAAAAGGCCTAACCTTCTTTTTTCAGTCAGCAGGACAGTCCCTCTTCCTTAGTCAGCAGGGCAGTCTATCGTCTGAATCTGCCACAGGTCCAGGGGTGTTCTGATGAGATGTTCTGAAGATGCCATATTTACAACTGGTGCCCACCTTTGTGTGGGGGCAAATCTCTGGCCTACGACAAAAACTAGTCCTGCACAGTTCTTCCCCTTCCCCTGTGTTTGGCTCCAAACTGTCTAGGGTCAAGACAGACCTGGTGTCATATTTTTTTGGGTGGCTGCAGGCAGGACTCTTTGAAATGTAATCCCGGCAGGGCACAACTCCTCCCCAGCCATCCTGTCATGAGTACCCTCTCCCCTTACACCTAGACTCCTTTGTTCCTATACTGTTAGCCACAGGAATAATTTGACCCTGGGTGCAAGCAGAAAGGTACATCTGGATTAGCTCGAAAAATTAAACTTTCCTAAAAGTGTACAAAAAGTGATGGATCGAATGCCACCTCAGTTTGGAACCAGTCCTATGCAAATCAGTATTGACCCTGCTTCAGTGGGAACAGTCCAGCCTGAAATGCCAGTCCAGGTCCTCACTGAACTGAAACACAACGCCTAGGACTGGCTCATCAGCCAGGTATAGCTTGATTCCAGTGACAATGTGCAGGGAGCTTGTCTGGACATACAAGTCACAATTAGGGTGACACCCTGAAGCATACAAAAAGTGATGGAATGCTTGAATTAGTCTCAGCTGGGGGCCGGGACCAGGGACACATCACACTTCTTCATTATTTTGCACACCATGCCACCTCAGTTTGGACCCATTCATATGCCAATCAGTCACGACCTTGCTCCAATGGGAATAGTGAAGCCCAATCTGTCAGCTACATATCGGGCTAGTGAGTCCTAACTAGGGCGAAACCGGTCCTGATTTGCTTGTGTTTCTGTTCTAAGAGGACCTGGTCTTGTAGCTAGGGCTAGACTGTTCCCTAAATGGAATCCATGTCATGAGCATTCACACATTACAAGATATTTGCTCTAGAAAGGGGTACTGTGTATAATTCTAAATTGTATCACACATAGTGTTGAAAGTGAACGTGATAACTGCGAGGCAGCAGTTTCAGTATTTGTCTGACCCATGGTTTACACTTATTTATGCAGTGTGTGACTCTTACCCTGCGGTAAATCTAGCTAGCATTTATGTGTTTTTTTCCAGTTGTTTTGCTTTGCTTGGAGAACTCTCACCTTACAAGATATTTTCTCCAGTAATGAGCATATGATTTACTACTGGATGAGATTCAGAGACCTGCTACAGTAGGCGCAATCTTCTGGAAGTTCCGTAATGAGTTGTACATGCAAATGTCAGGATGAGGCTCACAGACCCTACACATGCACGTTCTGTTCACGTTATGGCATTGACTCCTCTCCAGCACTTGCATCACTTCAAGGCCTTTAGGAATGATCATATGCTGAGGTCTTCAACTCCCTCAACCCACACCCCACCCCAAGCACTGAGATCACTGCCAGGCCCTTGGGACTTGATCACATGATTTCAAATTCTTCCCTACCTTTAAGGCCTTTAGGAATCAGTCTCCTGATTAAGGCCCTCAGTCCTCTAGCAACTAATAATTACCTAAAGAAATTAAAAGAACTTTACATATATATCAACGCCTATGTCAGGGCTAATTTGGAAGAGGCCTAGCCCATTTTAACTATAGCCCCGGCGTAAGCCCTGCTGGTATTGACGCACTCTTTTGAATGTACGGGCATAATCGCTTTATGGTATAATTCACTTCCACAGACAGGGATAGTCACTCTTCTGTCTTTCAACTCTGCAATCAAGGTATCAGCCATATGAGTGGGACGTTCTTACAAATCCATTATGACTAACCTTTCAATACTAATCGAACACATTTGTGTCCACCTGACAACTCTAACTGTAATCACCTGCAGGCCTTGACTAGCTATATATTCTGACCATTTCTTGACTGCAACCGTTGAGAACCTTTATGAACAGTCCATCCTGTTCCATCTCTATCTGTCTGGCCCCTCTCAGTGCCTCAGCTCTATGCCCGACCCCGATCCCCCAAAATATCCATAAGATATCAGAGAGGGAACATCTGGCTTATGAATTTGGACCCAGAATATAAATCAATGATAAACATATTAATGAGGCTGCAGAGGTAGTCCAAGTTCCAAGTGCACTTCTAATCTTAAACTGCGTTTTGATCTTTCATGCCTTCTATCATCACACCACTTTGGGCAGGTTCCCAAGATAAGATAAGAGCATGCATCCTTTCGCAATGCAAAAAAGCTTTCTTCATGGACTCTTCAGAGCAACAACGGTCCCCGGAAAAATTAAATATGCAACCAATAAATATAGAATCAGTCATTACTATATTCGAAGGACATGTCCAGCGGACAGAAGTGTGATATTTACTTAATAGAGAAAGAAGAAATTTTACAAAACAATACATAAAATGGGGCACAAGCCTGTGCCCTACTTAACCAATACAAAACAGGGGAGAAAAAGGAAATAAAACAGGGGGCACAGGCAAAGCATTTCAGTTTGTTGCACATAGGAAATACACAGTGATAAAAAAAAAAGAACAAATCGCAAAGTACGCCTTTACAGTTTCAATGAACAAAAGCTTTTCCGTGTATAAGGTGTTTTACAGTGTCGACGGTGTTTCGATCAAGCAAGGGGATAAGCGGATCATCATCAGGACATGGAATACATGCCTATTAGTCTAAGAGCCTCATACGCCGGTAGAATTTCCAAGGTCTGGATACAGAACAGAGGAGTCACATTAGCCTACTCAGGCGGCAGGATCGCCAATGATTTCCAAGGTTGTGCAGTCGCTCGATCGCGGGATTCTGCAAAGTGGTGTGCAAGAGCTGTACAGCAAGAATTGTTTTGGCACCCTGTCCTCATTCTTTGAAGTGTGGCCCAAGTGTTATATGTAAACCCCCCCCCCCCCAGCAGACCTTTCAAGTAGGTTTTCACACTCCACCAGGATTTGGCACTGTAATGTCAAAACAAGGCCCACTGTGATTGTAGCCTGCCTGTCTGGGGGGCACAAAGAAAGGAGGCAGGATTGGCTGCTAGTTGCATCTTCTTATGAAAGGGTAGACCTCTTTGAAGTTAATCAAGTTCCTGGGCCCAGCCCATAGGCCATCCTGTCAAGGGCACAGCGCCTCCCAACACCTAAAACCTTTGTCTCAACTCTGGGAACAAGTTCACATCTCACCAAGGGGGCTATTCAAATGCTAATTTCTGGCTGGCAGAAGTAGGAGAGTAAAATGCCAGTGTACCTCTAGAAAACTAAGGCAGCAAAAAGATGATATTCTAAAAGTTACTTTTCTTTAATATTTAGTGAAAACCAGACGTCACCGTTGAATTAGATTTTTATTAAGTATTAAAAACTAGTTGTTTAAATATTTTTGCTGGCTAATACCATTCCCGATATACAGTATTAGTATTTAAAATTGCATCCCAGTGATTTCCTATGGAACAGCCATCCTTGCTACATTGAAAATAGCTTTTGGGGCCGTTTCACTGCTAAAACATGTAACATTCAACTTTTAATTGTCCTACTTTAAAATACCATTCACCTTGACATATGGGCAATATGGCCTAGTTAGGGGTGACTTATAAATATTTAAAAGGAAGGTTTGGATCCTGTGTATAATTTACTAGCACATGTGTACTTTTCACAATATAATAGTAATTTATAGGTAAGTTAAATATGCCAATTAGTAGTTTTCCAATTGTACCATGTTGAAAGTATGGGCACACACACTTTATCACTGGTTAGCTGGGTTACAATGCACAGAGTCCTACAGCCAGCAAAAATATAGGGTCTAGCAAAAGGTGAAAATCCCTAGGTGACTACGTAAAAAGGGTGATTTTCCTACACACCCTATCACTCTCCCACAGGGCACTCCTAAAATGTAGCCATTAGAAATAGTTGCCTTGAAAATATGCAAGATCTTGACTCCAGACCAGCGCTTCAAGACTACTACTGCTAAAGCTTGTTTAGTAAATGAAGTCGCTTACTCATCTATGAAAAATTCCAAAATACATAAAGTACAACAAAAAGCGCTACACTCCTAAACCCTAGATCAACTAAGTCATGTAAAAGGGCTCTAAATCCTTGAACACCTTGCACAAATGTTACTCTTTTTTTAATGGAGGAATCTAGGTAAAAGCATTCCAATGGCAAGGCGACCCCCTTTTCAGCATTAAGAGATTTTCAAAGATTAAAACATCCAAATATTCTTGCTCCGTGGAAATGGTCCCACGTTTATATTAAATGGTGGCTTTTCGGGCATCTTTTCACTGCACCAGCCTTCTCTCTGTTATTGTATGTGTCTTACATTGTGAATAGGAACGTCTCTCGGCTTCCTCTGCATTCACAAGCAATGCAGGCGGCTGCAGCCCTCCCATGAATGACGTCTGCAGGGTTCTCAAAGTGTATTTATAGTAAGACGCCATGTTATTTCAGGGGCGCTCCCTTCTCGAGGAATGCAGTTAGTAAATACTTCATTAGTATGTATATCCATGGTTTGCAGTTTACATAGCAGAGACTCAACTCAAGTTCTATTTAAATATGGTTCTTGTGTATGCTGAGACTTTTCTTCCTCAGGGAGGGGGCCTGGAAAATACCAGCTCCTGTGCAGCTTCCCCAGAGAAAGGCAGCTTGTACACAGCCAGAGGACACAGAGGACTGTACCATATATTGACTTAAGCGGGGGAGGGTAAAGGCACTTGGAAATCTCCACTCACAACTATGAATTAATCATCATGACTTAATATAACTTCCCCTCCAGGCCTGGCGAGGCTGCAGTCAAAGCTTCTTTAGTAAACAAGCTTACCGAGACTTACTGCGAAGCATCGGCTCAAACACATGGCCTGATCCGTTTTAACAGCTACTGTGCGCATGGATTATCATTATACCGCCGGCGTCACGCCAGCAGCGCTCTCCCTGTTAGGACCCTGCCCGAGAACACAGAACCGCTGCCCCCTGGGTTCTCGGCCTGCATTAAAAAGATCTAGTTATGTGAAATCTGATTTTTCATAGTGTTTATTCATTTTGTTTGGATCATCGTCTACCCGCCGCAATGATTATAAAAGTATGCTGCTGCAGAAAATGTTGAAATGAAGTTCTGGGGACTGTACCCAGTGCCACGTCATGAATAACGTCAGCTTCAGCCTGAGGGACACAGCTGAGAGGACTTCAGGGAAAGCTAACGCGGAGAGACACGTTGACACAAGCACAGAAACGGGCATGATCTGTGCTCTGATGTCACCGACTTCTACAGTTGATCTCTAGCTGAGCTAGTCTGTAAAGCACAGCTGTACAATAACCTCCGTGTATTTTATTTACATGCTGTTCTCTAGTGTATACTACACAATGCATCAGTGCGTCCGGCACAGCAGATCTGGTCCTTCTCAAAAATACATATAAGAAAATTTATTTAAAGCGGCTTAACCTGGTCCATCATAACATAAGCACTTTATCTATTTGAAGAGTTCTCATGCAAGGGTGGTAAGCAAGAAAAAAAAAATAGTCTCCTACGCCATCTCACCGTTTAACCAAATAACAGAAGTAGAACTGCTTTATAATTTATAACTCACTTTCCGAAGGGTTACATGGAATCATTTTCTTCAATATGTCCACATGCCTGAGTCATGCACCTAAAACACCATGAATCAGCAAAGAGATTCAGTAGATGAAGACAAGTATGACTGCGCTTCAAAGCCAACAGAAGAAATCTAAACAACCAGCATAGAAAAAGACCATCTGATAACACAAACAGGGTATATTCATCCTCCGTCAGGAAGGTAAAACCATTGCACTACCTCCAACTGATCTGTAATGCTCAATATTCTACTAAAAACGTCATAGACTTTGTAGAGAATTCTTCAAACCTCTGTGCACCATCACAAATACACCACTCATGCTTTCTCCAACACCATCACAGACTCCTTTATTTCGAAAGCAAAGTCCCTGGCAAAACATCTCAGATGCAAGATCAGACCAAAAAGAATGCAACTACAGCCACCATTGTACACGGGACAGTGGCTTCCTTCAACCTTCGCTCAAGCAAATGGCCCAGCAGACACAGTCTGCTGCATTCAAACACAGGTTTTGCATTTGTATTAAATACATTCATAACACAGGGCATTCTGATATATTATTATTTCATGTCTTTTCAAAATATACTTGTATATTAAAACTTTTTTATCTTCTTTGTGTACAGACACTATGACCATGATATTTATGCCTACAATATATAAAATGTATTTACAGATGCTTCATAGATTACAATAGTTCACATTGTGTCAATTCGCTGACAGTCTCAGTTGCTGTTCTATTTTATTTGTTTTGTCAGACCGTGAGTTTCTTTGCCTCTTTTAATAATGCTAGGTATGGGAACGCCAAGAGGGAAGACTACCCAGTTTGTGATGATTTCCATCTTCTCTTGGCTTTTGGGGTGGATTCAGTCTCATCTTTTGTTCTCTTCCTTCTTATAGCAGTCAGAAGTAATTTTGTTAAGGCACAAAAAAGATGTCACATATTTATAAAGACGTAGTTTGCCCTCTTTGTGAATACAATGTAGCTTCATCTTGCAAAACCATGAAGCCCATCTCAAAGTGTGTTGGGGATCAGCATTTACAACCTGCCAGACATACAACCCTGCAGTAAAAGAGAGGACTTCCAAAACCCACTCGAGTGCCTGGGAAGTTCTGCCTTCTATATGGCCAAGATACAGCTTAGCCCTGCTTGAGAAGTCTGCCCTATCGCATGTCCCTGTAGCGCTCTATAAGTACCATGACATTTACATTTACATTACATCAATAGCCTCCATTTAGCCCTCAAGTGTGACCTGTCTGGAAACTGGAGAACACGCTGCTCAAGAAGGTTGCACTCTCTCTCTTGAAAAATATAAATATTTGACAAATTGGTTATGCTCTCTCCACCTATTGAGGAAGATAGGTTCTGATCTGAAACAGTGAGGTGAATGATTTTTGAAAGTGGCACAACTTGTGATTGTAACTGGTGTCCTTCTCACCAGTGCACTCTGAGCTGGAGGAGAGCTGCCAACCTAGTTTAGTTCTTAGTAGTTGTCTGAATGACAGAAGATGGTCTGCTGCCCAGGTGGGAGCGCTGTTTGACCCTGCCCCTAATAGTAGAGCCATCCCGCAGTTATTGTTGAAAATCAGTGGGTCATTTGAATGCCCCATGGTGCACTGGCACCCCTGCCACCATAGAGCTTTTGAAAGTGACAGTGCATGCCTGAGAAACAAGATCCTAACCCGATATACTCCCAGGGCGCCTACTTTGAGTGATAAGCCAACACATCACACCAGCAGCCCGCATGTTGGAATTCAGACTCTAAGACCAGTTAGAGTAGGTTGTCTGGTGGCCCCATTAAATGGACAATGGAACTTTAAGTTTGGGGACAGTTTCTTTTGGCAAACAGAATCATAATTTCAGTAGGTTGAGAGTCCAAGTACAATTATGGGTGTTGGATTTTTAAAAAAATATATATTTCTGATGGTTTTTAGCTGCTGGACTTATGGCTATTGAGAGGCATGTTAATCAAGGGCCACTGAATAACTAGAAAAATGTATTATAGCACACTTGATAAACATATAAAATTGTGTGTGACACATAGATTTTTGAAGAAATGGAGCCAATAGTAAAGAGCTTAGATCGAAGGTTACCATGGAGCTGGCGTCCTTTTCTCCCAGTCTAACATTGTCCCTAGATTCCAATGTTATCTTTAGTGTGGTGCCATATCATAAAAGCGCCACTGCCATTTCGGGTCTCATCTCGGCCTCAGAAGGACCTTCTGTTCTGTATTTTGCATTTAGAAGACATGACTTTGACTAAAGATTGACTTCATTGAATGTGATTTTTGGAACATCCAGTTTCTGTATTTAAAACCTTTTATCTCTTGCTGAAGAAAGCTTTGGCTGTGAGACCTCTTTACTCTAAGAAAGTCAGGTGTGCAAAGGAAGCATTAAAACTGAAGTCCTTGGACTTTAGCAATAAAAAGCATGGACTCCATGTACCCTACCCAGTGCCCAGAGACTGCCCCAGACTCAGAGGAAAGGCCTCTCATGTTCTTGGGAAGGAATGGCAGAGAAAAGACCTTGTTGTAACAAGACATTGATGATGGGAGCCAGGTGGGGAGCTGTGCAGTCTTTAACAAGAAGGCTAAGGATGTGTTGAATACAGAGATGGTGTAACAGTAGACAGAATGTCAAGAAGTTCCACAGGAGTCGGCGACTCAAAATTAATTTAGATTAATCTAGAGTGAAGTATCTGGGGGGGGGATGCGTTTGTATTATTTATTAAATGCTCTATTTTCTCACCAATGTAGCCAAAACAAATTACCGCATTGAACAGCACTTGTTGCTGTATTTCATGAGCAGATTAAATGA
This sequence comes from Lissotriton helveticus, assembly GCF_964261635.1. Taxonomy (NCBI): domain Eukaryota; kingdom Metazoa; phylum Chordata; class Amphibia; order Caudata; family Salamandridae; genus Lissotriton; species Lissotriton helveticus. The sequence goes on along the minus strand of NC_136063.1, from coordinate 360,459,962 downwards.
AAAAATATTGACAGCTATAATCTAATTGTCATTTCCCAAATAATGTTCCCGGAGTTTTTTTTCTTGTTCCACGTTCTGCTTATGTTCACGTCTAATGGGGGCAGAGCACCTGACATGACATTTGGACAGTTTCCCTGTTATGGGGTGATGGCATCAGAAATAACAAAAGTCAATGTTATTCATAGGCACTAAAGAGTCAACTAAAATAATGTGTTCTGGACCTTTTACGAATGTTCTAAAAGAAATATGATTAGTTAGATCAAAGAATAATAACATAACTATGATCTACTAAAAAGAGTGTGAGCACAATTTGGTTATCGCAGAGGCTGCTCCCGAAGGGGGCTCGAGAGCCGGCGCCATAACCAGCGGCGTGCCCCCCCCCGGACAAACTAGTAGGGCGGCATTTTGGCGCGAAGAGGACAAAGAGGCCAAAGGAAGCCCCTCTCCCTTCCCCCCCACAGCGGCTGCCGGAGCAGCGACGATACCCCTGGCCAATGGGGAGACAGGGCGGGGATCCAAACCCCCCAATGGAAAGGGGGCCTCCCTGGGGCGAAGGCGAGTTGAGGGGCACATGTCCTGGCCTCCAGAAGAGCACACGCTTGTCCGGCACCTGCAGCCTGAACGGCAGTGCCATGGAAGCCATCGACCGGACGAGGGGGGAGGACCTTAAGCGAGGAGTGGCGGGCCTTTCGCCTAGCAATGGAGCACACGAAGGTCTGGCGCCTGCAGCCAAAACGGCGGTGTCACGGAGGAAGGATCAGAAGGAATCGGCCCCGCCAGACGGAAGTCGAATCCAACTGGGGCGGGTCTCACACCACCAGGGGTCGGAGCGGGCGAGGATGCCCCCGAATCCACGTGGGCGGCAGAGGGCGAGGTAAGCAATGGCGCGGAACTAGGGAGCCACCACCCCCCCCCCCGACCAAGGAGAAATGGGCTGCCAGGGGAAGAGGGGATAACAGAGAATTCGTACGGTACCGCGGGAAATAGGGGCGAATCTCAGGAGGGCGCAGCGAGCGGCTAGAGGGGCCCATAGATTACGAGGGTAGAGAACCTAGGACTTACCAGGGGCATTGAGACGCTGCTCACTGGCTCACCGCGCTGTATGGCGACACTCAAGACCCCAGCGACTACCTGCCAACCCCCGGCAGCGCTCTGCGCCTTGGACGATTCGTGCCCCGCGCGTGTACATTCAGCGGCCTACCCTAAGAAACAAGGGATGCATTAGTTTTTTGTTCCTAAATGTGCGAAGTTGGCGTAAGTCCACCATCCTGAGGCCATTTAGAGTAGTATGGCGGATACTTCATCTGCTTCGAAGGAACCCCTTAGTTCGGGAGAACCCGAGGCCATGAAGCTGCCCCTCCTCCCTATCACAATGAGGAACAATGTAAGGCCAACCGCAGCATACGCGCGCGGCACTAAGGCCACGAGGGGCTCTCTTATCAGCAGAGATGCAATGGGGATTGCTCAATGGCTTGAAGGTGCCGCTAGAGAGAATTATGGTTATGCGGCATTTCACAGGATTGTTGTTAAGCACAGGGGCAAAGAACGGCGTTTTACCGTTGACACACATGTTGCGCTCACACTGGGAAGGAGCAAGAGTGTAGCTGCAAGACCCTACGCAAGAAATATTTAAAAAAAAAAAAAAAAAAACTGGGGAACATAATTAAGCCACTATTTCCAACAAGCACCAATACCGCACACATCCCCACTCCGAAGTCTCCCAGCACCCCCCTAGACCGGCTCCAGACCAACGCGCGGGGATTTCTCTCAGGTTTTCTGGAGGGACTGCTAGATCCACCCCAGAAGTCCCACACACTTGATGGCAGGGGTGAGGTGTCCGAAAGGGTTCCCAGGCTACTGGAACAGTGGCAGCAAGTCTGGTAGGATAGCGCTCCCACGAGCCCCCAAGAGCGCTTGAGGCAACAGGGGCAGCAGAATGTTCTCCCCTAGTTATACATTACTAGTAAGCCTCCTGCTACGGTAAGAATGCCACGCAGCGTGGAAAGGTCTGTGGGTACAAGTACATAGAAGCTGACGAATCAGTATATCAATGTTAAGCGTGAACTTAAAAACAGTCCTGTCTCCTCCCTGATGACCACGCAATCAGTCAAGTAAGAGGCAAGTTATTTCATCCGTGTGCCCTAAATGTGCGCTTGATTCTTATTAAGCTGGAGCAACATTATAGGTACTTAATCAAACGCAAGAACAGAACACACGACGAACACATGTATTTGTAGGTGCTCTCATAGGTAATAATGAACGAAAAAGAGGTTCGGTGGAAATGAAGTAATGTCCTAGGATCACACAATCTGGTCAAGCAGGAAAGCTGGACTGAATCCTTAATTTTCCGTTCCACCTTGCGAGTCACCCACTAGATGGGAGTATTTCTTTCCGAGATCAAAAGCTGGTGTTTTTATCCACAATTATTAGAGGGCGAGATTAGACCTAGGTGTCTTCTAGAATACACATGTTAATTTTGGGCACTTTTACTTGGCATTATGAGAGTTGCCCCTAATCACGGGATGTTAAGCGAGGCCGAGGCTGAGATTCGAAACCTTGGAGCCACTCCCCTTGCAAAATAAGCAGAAGGGATAACGATGAGGAAATATCAGACATACAATTCTCGGTCCTTGGACTCAAGTTAAATAAACGCTTAAAATATGAGCAGGTCCTAACATTCAAGTCGCCCCTGCATATGTAGGTAAGGCCCGGGCCACTGGAATAATGTGCATCCGCAGCTGCGGTATTGTGGGCAGAGTTATGGAAGTAGTGGATTTGCCGCAAAAACGTGATTCAAGACCAAAAGGTTTAATGCTAAAGCAAAAGCTTGTCAATGCCAGGTCCCTTGCAAAGGTCAGCTGGTCACTTTTCAATTGTCATTTTATGTACTCAAGTGTTAAACAGGTACTAATAAGGGGAAACATAGTGTTGTGGCCCAGCGCTTGTAAAAAAAAAAAAAAAAAAAATGGAACAAGAGCAAGATAATATTGCCCACGGTCTTGTTGCTTTAGGCGGAATAACTGGCCTGTTCATGCGATATAATTTAGTTAGCCATGCTGAATACTTTGGCAGCGATTGCAACATAAGTTCAGTGGCCCAGGATATTACACAATGGCCCCTTTCACCCTGAGGCAGGTGAAAGGAATCTCGGGGAGTCCGAAGTCATACCAGTTAGGTGCCAATAATAATCTATTGCAGTTATTACCTTGGCAAAGTGTGCGGATTGCCAAACAAAGGTAGGAATTTCTCAAACCTGCAATGGATCAAGCGTTAGAGTATTGTGGCATTTATCCTAGCCCTAATTACGATGAAGTGGCTAATTTATTACTTGCCCGGCGGCTAGTGCTCCGCCGAGGCAACAGAGTAAATTATTTGGTCGCAAACGCAGTCCTAGACAAGAAGGGCTCTTTTATGCACAGCTCGAAACGGGAGTGCTGCGGAGGATTAAGAGAAGGGAAGATAACCTGCATGCACTCCCGAGGTTTCAAAACAAATAAATAAATTGGGCGGGAACAGAATTAGGTTCTGTCCCTAGGGCACCCCCCCCCCCTCCCCCCCCCCCGGGCCAAATAGATTCGGGGTCACCGGACCAGAATAGTTAACAGGAGGAGCCACTGCCAGACCCTGGGTGCCCCCTTTGACAGGGTCACCGACGGTACACTGGATACTCGGGCAGAGGGCAAAGGCGCTTACAGCGAATATTCGAGGATCGTAGCAGTGGCCTGCAAGAATTGTGACATGGCAAAGGCTGCTTAAGGATTTCGCCAAGTACACAGGTGCCGCCCGCATTTTGGCCAAGGCTCTGACAGCGAACAGGACACTGCAAGGCTCAAGGCGCGACAGTGAATGGGCAAGCGAAGCGCCAGCCTTTGCAGCGATTGTTATGACACATCATTAATAGTGCGGCCAATAACTGGTGAGACACTCGATCAGGATGAGAGGCCGGCGCCGATTCCATTAAAGCCAACAGGGCAGAAAGCAAAGGAGGAGAGTAGGGGAATTCTAAAGAGACCTACAAGGGGTCACACAGCCCCTCGGAAAGTCCCCGGGAAGCGAACACACAGAAACACCCCAGCGGAATCAGAAGGGGCTGGGGTAAGGGAAGTACACAGTGGATGGCACTACTGGCCACAGAGCGGAGCAGGCCCTTCCAATGGAGTGCGGGGGTCCACCTACAAACTTGAGGGCACCACGAAGGGCTGGGGATTAATAAATTCACAATACACACCCCAGTGGGACCGCCGGGTATGGCCAGCAGGTGGCCAGCAGGAGAGAGGAACTAGGTAGTCCACTGATGAGTACTCTGGCGAGTTTCACAGGAAGGATTATTGCAAAAAATAAAAAATAAAATACCGCCCTTGGGCAAGTAAAGCTCAGAAGGGTGCATGGCTACCCCGTCTCATGCGGGAAAGTTGACTAAGACAGTGCCCACAGAAGGGATGAACAGCTTCCAAACCTCCAGCCCCACCCCGTAAAGACGCTAGACAAGATAGCAGCAGATGCCACAAGACCAGGGGACAGGAAATGGCACGTGCACCAGGCGGTGCTGCGCTTGCGCAATATATTTCAGAGAAGTAGGCAGTACGTAAATTATATGGCCTTAAAAAATCACTCCCATTTACAGCGGAGTCTTTCCCGACCGTTAAACAGATTACTGCTTATATCCAACAAACCGAGGGATGCTCAGCCTAGAGCAGGAGCAGGGCGGGCCAAGCCAGTACAGGGCAGGGTCCTGTAGCAAAACCCAGGTGTCACGTCAGGGCCGGACAGGGCGGTGACAGACCAGGGCAGCCACCACATTACATAGGGCCCCAATGAAGGCCTTTGTTGAATAGGCCGGAGCTACGACTAACGGCTGCCGGCAGCCCTCAGAGTCGTGCAGGCAGACACGGCAGGGCAGGCCTGGTACATAAGCGCTCCTACACGATAGGCGGAGAGACCCCATGGTCACAGCAAGGGCGCCAGGGAAGACCGCAATGGTCTGGGCGTAGCTGAACGATAGGCACGAAGGGCGCTAGGCGGACCCCTAAAAAGCAGTCGAGAGGCTCCGGAAGAAACTGAACGTCGCAGTGAGCAAGATGCTGCAGATAGAAGGGTCTGGCGACTGGCAGGCACGGGCTGGTCCACAGAGGTCGCCCGGAATGCCATGCTAAAGAGGCAGTCCACCTGTCGAATGAAGGCAGGGGGGGTTTGGGCTGCCTCTGGGGCACCAAGAGGGCAGCAAGTGGCAAGCAACGGATCAGAGAGCGTAGTTGGGGGGAGCCGCAGGGAGACGGAAGCCTCCCGGACGGCGTGGCGAAGAACTACGCTGATATCGGTTGGTACGGAGGCACACCGGAGGGCGGTGTGCCAGAATAGGTCCACTCACCTTCAGATGCCGCTCGGCTGGGTGAGTTCCCCTAAGGACAGGTATGTAGGACCACCCACTCTGGGATGCCTCACGGCTGGGTAACTTGGCCTACTGAATGGGGGGAGTAGCAAACAGAGACGGCACTCGCAGCCCAGCCCCCGCCGGACGGCAGGGCACAACAAAATTGGACAAGGTAGCGAGGGGGGGCCTAACTCTGGGACAGAAGCTACTCCCTTCCCGCGCAAACGGGGCGCAAGAAAATCCAACCTGCCAGAAGACGATGACCCAGAAGGGCTAAGAGACAATACCAAAGAAGTCTGTGATGACATAGAATGATGCAAAGTGTATACATGTTTCCTTGTATTCCTAATAAACTGCGGCCAACAAATGACCACCACAAGACAGCTGTATGCGTTGGCTTTTTCTTGTCATGATAGGGAATACAGCATGGGGGTATATGGTTCATACAGGAGGGAGTGGGGCAGAGTGCGAAGGTTATCGCAGAGGCTGCTCCCGAAGGGGGCTCGAGAGCCGGCGCCATAACCAGCGGCGTGCCCCCCCCCGGACAAACTAGTAGGGCGGCATTTTGGCGCGAAGAGGACAAAGAGGCCAAAGGAAGCCCCTCTCCCTTCCCCCCCACAGCGGCTGCCGGAGCAGCGACGATACCCCTGGCCAATGGGGAGACAGGGCGGGGATCCAAACCCCCCAATGGAAAGGGGGCCTCCCTGGGGCGAAGGCGAGTTGAGGGGCACATAACCACTGCTCCCCCGGGCAAGCTCCATCTTCAGGAAGCGGGGAAGCAGCAACAACGGCAGAGTCCAATCTTGTCCCACCCACCCACACCTAAGGAACAGCAATGTCGCAGTGCTGAGGAAGAGTCAAGGCGTGCCGAAGAACTACGCTGATATCGGTTGGTACGGAGGCACACCGGAGGGCGGTGTGCCAGAATAGGTCCACTCACCTTCAGATGCCGCTCGGCTGGGTGAGTTCCCCTAAGGACAGGTATGTAGGACCACCCACTCTGGGATGCCTCACGGCTGGGTAACTTGGCCTACTGAATGGGGGGAGTAGCAAACAGAGACGGCACTCGCAGCCCAGCCCCCGCCGGACGGCAGGGCACAACAAAATTGGACAAGGTAGCGAGGGGGGGCCTAACTCTGGGACAGAAGCTACTCCCTTCCCGCGCAAACGGGGCGCAAGAAAATCCAACCTGCCAGAAGACGATGACCCAGAAGGGCTAAGAGACAATACCAAAGAAGTCTGTGATGACATAGAATGATGCAAAGTGTATACATGTTTCCTTGTATTCCTAATAAACTGCGGCCAACAAATGACCACCACAAGACAGCTGTGTGCGTTGGCTTTTTCTTGTCATGATAGGGAATACAGCATGGGGGTATATGGTTCATACAGGAGGGAGTGGGGCAGAGTGCGAAGGTTATTACATATCAGATTGCTCCAACAATACAAACAGACTATGCTAAATAAATAAATATATCCTATTTGGATATGAGATTCATTTACCAAATCTGCACTATGGCTGCTCACGAAAGGTAAATTTGAGAGGCGAATTCAGCTTACTTTCTCACAGTTGTTCACTAGTTCACCCTTACCTGAAATTATTCTTTGTGCCATTTATTCATCCATTCATTCATTCAATCTCTCTGCTCTCATATTAGGTGGTGTAAGTGTAGCCTTAGCGGCCCACACGGGGTCATGGGCATGCCATTGCAGATTACTTCCAGGATGGGACGCCTCGCTAGATGCCAGGAGGCCACAGAGCTGTCAGCAGATTGTGTATCCGGTCACCATGGAGACAGATGTGACCGGGCTAACGTTTTCCACGGGCCTGACATCTGAGCTGCGTGGCGGCCACCCAGGGAGAATGACGACGGGTGGAAAGATGGAGTGTCCCCGCGCCAAGCCATGGAGCAATGAATGCGGCCTTCCCTCCTCGTGACAGGCACGGGAACTATGTGTAAACGACCAGAGCCAGGTACAATTTGCAACATCTGCTGTACACGGTGACGAAGCCAGGGCCTTCATTACTCGGAGAACGGAGCTAGAGGAGATGTGCAGGTTAGAAAAGGCAGCACACTCCTGCTGAAACTCAGTCAGGTTAGGACGGTTGGACGAAGTAGAAGTCCAAATGCAGGCAGGGTGAGCCATGCATTGCAGCAAATCATAGCTGGCAAGCAGAGGTTCCGACTGTTAACGTCACCACAGTACTGTGCTCGAGCTAAGCAATAGTTTGAACACCGAGGAGCTTATTTATAAGCCCATTGCGCGGTCGGTGCGTCACTTTTAATAGGGGAAAAAATAACGTAGCGGCGGCTCAAGGGGCTTGTAAATAAGCCCCCTAGTAATTTTTGCCAACATCACCACTCACTGACTGGTCAACATAGAAAATATGTGTTATTGAGAATACGTCACATAAGCCTTTTTCATACAGAAGTGTTTCGTGCACAAGTTAATGGTGCGTTTACACAGCAGCTGACATGTATGCATTCCTAGCCTACGCTTTGTTATACCCTATGAACATGAATCTAAAATATTGACCAATTGCTGCACGAGTTTTTCTTAAGGTTTCCTGTCTTCGAGTCTAATGTGACCGGATACTGATAGTCCATTTTATTTTTCACATATATACATTATACACTCGCATGAAAGTACCGAGACAACTGTAGGGCAAGCCCTCCTAGCGCACTGGTCCGCACAGAGATGGTTGATGTCTGGTTTTGTCAGGGTTCACCAACAACAGGAGCAGAGATCCAGTTGGGGAGGAGACACACAAACCTACACACCCTTCCCTCACTCTATTCCCTTACATGCCGGGACCTCAGAAATTAAGTATGCACTGACTTTATTTTTGGTAATTTTACTCCCATAGTGCATGGTCCGGGGGGAAGCCTTCCCATCACGATAGATCTACTGCCTTTTCCAGTCCAGCAGCAGTTTGTGCAGTAACATTCATAGATTTTCCTGCGCATTCATGCATGAAATGCACGCATACAGATTTTGCAGGTGGTGGAATCATCTGCATGCAAATGTGTATTGACAAGCCTAACTGCATGTGTTTTCGTAAAATGTTATCCTTTCTTTACTCCATGTGTGTCACCCGCTTCAGTGGGTTTGACCTGAAGTGTTTAATGGCACAAGACTGATGCTGAGAGTTAACACATGTTTAATAACAGACACACACTCATCTACTCGTCATAGTACTCGGCCACCCCAGCCCAGTTACAAAGGTGTAGAGCTGTATGAGGGTACATGGAGTGGGACCGTTGCCCCAAATGACTTAGCTGTTTTATGCCTGTGGTCGTGATCAGGCACCTGGCTCGGCAGCAGTCTTTGGCGCAGATGCACGAAGCTAAAATCCGCTCGCAAAGGGGCAGACTTTGCGACCGGTATTTTTGCATTTGGGATGCATCATCCCAAATGCAAAAATCGCAAATTAAGAATTCGCTAAATTGCGATTACTTGCATTTAAGGAATCTCAAATTGAGATTCCTTAAATGCAATGCATGAAAGTTTAAAAAAATTGCGATTTCGCTAATAGGGCTCGCAAATTACCATGAAGTTCAACTTCATGGTAATTTGCAAAAACTTTGAAAAATGCACTAAAGTGCATTTTTCAAAGTTTCATGTTGCAACATATGTGCACAGATCAATTTCAGGGGTGCACAGGGTGTCCTTTGGACACCCCTGCACCCTTGAAATCACATTCTCATTTTGCGATTCGCAAATTGAGAATGTCTTCCCATTCATTCCTATGGGCCTTCCCATTCATTCCTATGGGCCTCTAGGCCCATAGGAATGAATGGGGAGGTATTCCTTAATTGCGACTCGCAATTTGCGACTCGCAATTAAGGAATTTTAAGAAATCGCTATTTTTCAAGTGATTTCTTCTTGCATAGCATTTTGCTATTCCTTATTAGCGATTCCTTATTTTTCGCTAATAAGGAATCGCAAAATGGATGCTTGATGCATCTGGGGGTAAGTGTTTTTAAAGGAAGTAATGATGCCAATGACAAAACCACTGCGTCACCCAATTCAACCATGCTGATTTGAAATTCGAAGTCTTGCCAGACCACCAAGTTCAGGTCAACTTTGTGCACTCACATGCAGAGCTAAACGTGCCCCTTGGTCTCAACGTGCCTCATCCAATAAAATAAATCTGAGTTTGATTTTCTACTTGTTTACTATGGAACAGTTTTATATTTGTAGTTCAGCCATTGCTTGTGTTAGTTCTTTCCAAAACCTCGAAATATTCTCTAAGGACATCACTCTACTCAGATCTTTATTACCACAGTGACCATTGGTTACTTCTACTGAAGCCTGTTTACCTCTGTGATAATTCCTGTTTTGATAGTGTGGGAGCTCAGTTCAAGCTCGCACCAAGACTGTAGTCCCTCACCTCCACAGCCCTGTCACTGAATTGCTAACAATACGTATCAGGCTCAATGGATGTTTGACATTACAACGCATGCTTTTACATCGCATGCCTTTACAACGCTGTTTTTACAACGCATGCCTTTACAACGCATAGTGCTTTGGGGTGCTGGATAGTGAATAGTTTAATTTACTATTCCAACTCCAGTCCCCGTGGATAGTAGGGAAGGTGTTGGATAGTAAATTAAATCTATTCCCTATCCTAGAGCGCCCCCCAGCGCAATGCGTTGTAATGGTTTGCGTTGTAAATACCGCGTTGTAAAGGCACTACATTGTAAAAGTTGCGTTGTAAAGGTTGTTTACCGGCTCAATAGCTGATGCAACTTTGACCAAAGAACTTGCCGTGAGGAGGGAGCTACAAGCAGAAATGGAATTAAATGCACCGAATGTTATTAATCAAGGCGTTAAAGTAGGGCAACACCCAACTCCTAATAATTTAATCTACCACAAAGAAAAGAGCAAAAGTGTGACATTATTTCTTTAACAGCGGAAGACTAATCCCAGTAATGAAAAATAACCAAAAACCCGGAGATCAGGAGCAGCGTGCTGCCCACCGTAAAGCACCACAACACCTCATACGGGGTATTAAGAGCTATATAAATACACTTGCAATACAAATACAATATATAACTCACACTAATAGTAATATCCTAACACTCCGCAGCTGGGCAGTCGATTGTAGTTCATACAGGCTGCATTATTATTCGTTTTTACGTCTTGATACTCTTACATTCATATAAAACTGCTAAAGGGGCATATTTATCACCCAGTACTGCACCAGTCCACAGCAAAACACACACCCATCACCAACTGAACAGGCATGGAATAACTGTAGAGATCTGCCAAATGCTGCTTGCCATCCGTGGATTTTAATGTAGTCTACCACTGCAGGTCTCAACTAGCTACATACTATGACCGCTTCTTTACATCACACAATGACAATTAGATGTAGGAGGATATTATTTATTGAAAACTATAAACTACACGCCTATCTCACACACTTCTTCATCAATCACACTGCTGAGTGTTGTCTCCAAAAACACGATAACCTCACCTTGGTGATCCTTATGTACAACATGGAAACACTTCCCACACAAGATCAAAACAAACACAATACCCTCACAACCACGCACCCTACCTACATGGTTAGCCTGTTACCCTTGTAGGAAAGCACTTCAGTCCCCCACATAAGGGTACTAAGCGCTATATAAATATTACAAAACAATACAAGTGTAGCATGAGATTCTGAATGGCATCCTAGATCATCAACAGGTCATTTCATCCTGTAGTTTCTTATTTTTATTTGTATAGTTATGTTTAGGTGCTATTAACGTTCTTTGTTTTTCTTAACTTGGAACTTTTAAAGACTATGTGAGCACTCCAAGGATTCAGTCCTCCGATATTCAGGTCTATTTACATGCACACTAAGCCATCTGAGCTTTCTTAACTCAATCCTGGAGATGTGGGCATTACAGCTGATTGAGAATGATACAGGAATGAAGAAATAGTTAATAAAAAAGAAAGATGTACATGGCGTTATCTTCACAGTAATTTAGACTGAGGAATTTCAAGATTGAGTCTAACCAAATTTCATCTTTTTTGGCAAATACTATTAATACCCTCAAATGGCGTTTTCAAGTTCTAGAGACTCAAACATCTAAAGCCTTTGTCAGTTGCTGTACCAACAAAGAAGTGCTGCACTTTACCGTAGATGCTGCATACAAGCGGTGTACATATCCCACTTGTGACACGCTAAAAGTGGATGCAACCGGTGGCTTCTTCTGCCACATGTCATGATTTGATAAAATTTAGAATTGGATGGATGCACAGCTAGTTGAAAGTAATACAGGTTCCTTTTGAATTGAAGGGTTGTTAGTTGGTTTTTGTAGGTGCTCCACAAGGTGGCGCCAGGAGTCCAATGGCGTCAGATGAGTAAATGCTAGAATGTGAACCTAGACGATCTCTAGGGTCATCCCTTGTTGGGCACACTTTGTCATTATCTTTCTAGAAAGAAAAGATTTCCATTCTATTTGGTTTGATGTTCATCAGCAAAAGCTTTTTTAATTGATTGTTAACATGTTTTGTTAGTTTTCCATGATCTTTTCACTTCTTGACATGTTTAAAGTACAGGCAATGTCATTGAGTTTTATCATATCCAATGCATTTCGGGCATTATAAGGTCATGCCCTTCATCAGGGAAATAGACACTGTAAAAACGAAAATGAGGTAACATTTACTGATCTCAAAAAACATAAACAAATTACATCTCCGTTACAATGGTGCATCACAAAAAATAGTGCATACAGGTCAAACATGCAGTGGGATCGTGTGGGATTGGTGTACGGGCAAGGGGTTTGGTATGCGTGCAAGGGTGAAGAAAACGCGGTTACTTACATGCCTTTCTTCATGTAAGTTTCGAATCTGAAAGGAATGGGGAGGGTACTTGTTAGGTAATGTCATGGAGATTAGACACTTTTCAAACTTTCACGCTGGAGGATCCCTTTCAGATTTGAGCTCTCTTGGAGAAGGCTATGTTCTATGAACTTCTTTTCTAGATTTCTTTTTGGTTCAGAGTGCCTCAGGCTTGTAAGAAAGTCTCTTCGCTGTAACCCACAAAACAGTGCCATTGTTCTACTGAACAGTAGTACTGTTGTTTCCTCGATGTGCTAGCTAAAGAAATTGCAGAAATTGATATATTTTGTGGCAAGCAGCAGCTCTGGAGCAAGCACAAGGTGCCAAGATAGCCTAGTCAGCCGATCCCCTGGAGGGCCAAGCCAAAGTTGTTCGATGTATGTTGAAATCAAGGCACGCCCATTCAAGTTGATTTTGCTGCTGCTGAAGTAGGTCTACTTGAGCGACAACAAATCTACTCGAATGGCAGCTCTCTTACCGCGACCGCCCTAGGTAGAAAATTGTGCTAGGAGATGCAAAATCTTGCTCGTGCTCACCAGCTCGCATATTTTGGAGCCTCGTGGGAGAAAATACTGCCACTCAGCGATTGCCTGAATTTGCCCAGAACTGCATGTTAAAGAGAAAGAGGGATTCCTTGTTTGTCCGGTTGTTGCCGTGGGCTGTTCCTGAACGTCGTGGGATTCCTTGTTTGTCCGGTTGTTGCCGTGGGCTGTTCCCTGCATCTGTGGATTCTCTCCTTCAGCTGTAGCTCCTCGCCGGACCCGCTCCGCGGGTCCCGCTTCGTGGTGTGGTGAGAGGCGCAGCGCGGTTGGAGGGGCTTTGTTCCTGGACTTTGGCGTGGACACAGGCAAGCTCAGGGCTGCGAGCGGACCCGCAGGGACTCAAACTTCCAGGAGTCCCTGCGTGAGGTCAACCCACAACACCTGGGTCGCTCTCCCTGACTGCCCCGCCCCTCGCCCCACCTTTTCCCCTTTATTACTGCACTGTGACACCGCTGCGCGGGAGCGCGCGGGAGGGCGCCGGGAGAAGCCCGGGACAAGGGCGGGACCGTCTGTGGCCGTCCGTGGTCGGACAAGGTTGGGTTGGGCCCAGAGCCCTGTAAAAATCAGTTTTTGTCTCAAACTATCTTCCTCGTATGGTACACATTTGTATTTCTATTTCTACTACCTATTGTAAGGGAGAGGGCCCATCGGTATCCAATAGGTAGTATAGTGGACTTATTTATATTTTATCTTTATATACCTTCTCACTTAGTCTCTAAATATGCCATTAAGATCTGGGAAAGAACGTTTAGTCCACATACAAACTTCTAAGGGCGTTGTTTCAGGTCCCCTTGATGCCTTTATCACTAGAGCAACTGGAATTTTGGAGAAATAAATCGAAATGGTAGAACATAGACTGTCCCTTGATCTAGTTACCGGGAAGCGCTCATCAATTGGTGCTTTAGCCCACGCCAAAAGCCCTGTCTCTCATGCAGCTTTTAACTGCATTTCTACCTCGGAGACAGAGGCAATAGTCCATGTAGATGGTGATGGGGCCACCATATCCCCACCCCAAGATAACAGGGAACAGAAATCCTATGTTAATCAGACAAGAGATGGGGATGATAGTCAGCATATTGAGGATGACGAATATAGTCTGTCCAATACATCTCATTCCTATGTTCCTACTCCCCCCAATTTGTCTGAGCTGCCCCAAAATAGCCCAAATCCAACATCCCGGAAAAGAAAACATGTTTCGAGTCCACAGGGGGAAAAGGTCCAAAAACAGCCCAAAATCGATGTTATTAATAGTGTGAGCTTATCTCCTTCTCAGCCCCCTCAAGGTTTCCCAACAGTGTATTGTCCTTCATTAGCTCCCCTGGGGTCATCAAACCCATGCCCAACCTGTCTTAACAGTGATGATATTCTGCTGGCCAAGATGGAGGCAATACTAAAAACTATACTGCTTCCGGTCCTAGAGAGAACAAGGTTGATGACCGCTAAAATAGATGTATTGGAATTAGCTGTAAATACCAATCTGGGTCTTTTGCAAAAACTAATAAAGACTCCTACTGGGGTGGGGGCTTGTAACCCAACATTGGGTAAAAACCAACCAGCGGGTAAACCTACAGCGATCCCTACAAGTAAGTCCGTATTTTCAGGGACATCTGCTGTTAATAACAAACCCTCACTAGGGGCAAAACCCGCTGCTAATTTGACCACCGTTAGTAGAGCTCCCGTAAAGAATGTACCAAGGGATAAACACCTGCCTACTATTAAACAAGCCCCAGTGAAACATTCATTGCCGAAAGACATGTCAAAACAATCTAATTGTACCCCAGTACAACTACTTAAAACGGGTAATGACCAAAATAATTTCCAATCTTCTAGGTCCCAGATGATGGATAATCGAAAAATACGTCCCACGCCTCGAGTTAACTTACCCCCAGAAGCGTCCCAATATACCATTGTTTTAACTGGAGTGGCCCCCCTAAGAGATGGCATCAAAGAGTCGCAAGGGGACCTGCGGAATAAAGTCATATTTTGGTTAAATAAACATCGCCCTCTCCCACCCTCATCCCCCATTGAAATCCTCTATGTAAGGAGAGTAGATTGGGTGGGTAAGGGCTCTAAAGACTTAGAAGGGGACTGTATCTTGATTTCTTTTAAAGACCCTTGGGTGGTGGATCGAATACGACGAAAAGCCAGATTTGCCCGTCTGGGTGACGTTCAAACTCTGGACCTTGCCTATTTCTATCCCCATACACACATTAATTACCCAATGGGCCCTAATCAGTGGAAAGCGAGAGAAGGGAGGTTTCAAGGGCCGATAACACCTCACCCTCAACAGTACCCCCTACTTTTCAATCATTTTGGGGCGCTGTCCGATTTAGAATGGATAGATTGACTGTGTTCACCCAGCCCGTTAATTAACAAGATTGATGAGAGCAGGGAAGAAGCACAAAATCCAACTAATCATTTTATGAAATTAAACTCGGATAACCATCTCACGTCCCATAAAAATGTAAACATGTTGGTTCTGCCAGCTGGGGAAAGGGTGTTAAATCCCAAAACTGAAGAAAACGGAGCCAGAATTAAGCCCATAAGTGCTAGATTATCTATTCCCCACCCCCCTCCTTATCTAAGTAATAACCTTGTAGAACCCGATTCATCGATATCAAATATCGTGTCCTGGAATGTAGCTGGAGCAAAGACTCGCTTGGACTCTGAGGATTGGTTAGAGTTCATTGATAAATATGATGTAGTGTTACTACAAGAAACTTGGGCTACCGCACCCATATACAAAGCTGGGTTCATAAACTTCTCTAAATCTGCAATAAAGAGTAATAAAGGGCGCGCCTCTGGGGGACTGACCACGTGGGTCAAACAGGCTTGGGGCTATACAACTACAGAACTTTATGTAGAAAACCCCGATATCTTGGCTATTAGGTTGAGCAAGGAAGGCGGCCAGGACATGCTTATTATCAATATCTATTCTCGAGGCCTTCCTGGCGGCCGATGCCCCCAGCTGGTGGGTGCCTTGGACAATCTTCTGGCTGGTTGGAACAAGGGAACATTTATCCTGTTAGCTGGCGATATAAACTGCACTATTGAGCCGCTTTATCTGGCCGAGGATCATTGGGGGTTTGCAGAGGATGCCACATGGAAAATACCGGAACTAATGCACAGAAAACCTGTTAAAGCAACGGAGGCAGCTCTGGGCTGGACTGCTTTTTGTCTCACTTGGGGCTTAAGGGCCGTAAATGGACGCACTCAATCGGACCTTGGTGCTAACTTTACATTCGATAATGGTTTGAGAAAAAGTCGCATAGACTACATTTTTTTAAAGATGGAATTCTGGAGCTTGTTAGTTGATATGCAAATTGTATATATAGTGGTGGTTTTGTTTTGTTTTGTGAATGTTTTCATTCTGTCTTTTATGATTTTATTATCGAAATAAAGACACTAAAACCTGAACCTGAGAAAGAGGGGCCAAAATTCCACTAATTCCACGGGTGGAACTGAATATTTCGTCTAATTTTGTCAGATATTTTATCTATTTTCATTAATCAGTCAAAAGCCTATTGTTCCATTTCATAAGTTGATATAACATATTACATTCATTAATGTTGAATTTCACTCAATGTATTTTCACCACTATGGTGCTTCACCAGAAGGTCAGTCCAAACTTGCCTGCAAATATAACACAACACACCAATGTAAGAAATTGGAGTATTAGTTGAGTGGGGTGTGAACTCACCTGAAATAATAATCACAAGCCTAGTCAGGGTGAATATTCAAAGTCACTAAATAAACCTGTGCTTAACCCTCTGATAGCTTGGCACAAAGCACTCAAGGTTAAATTTGAGGTAATCTGTAAAGTATTTACGCAGTACTCAAACAGTAATAAAGTGTAAACTCAACACAAGAAAAAACCCAAACCAATTTTTAGAAAATAAAATACATTTTAATAAATAAAACTACACCAAAAAAACAAATATCCAATAAGTAGAACCAGAGATATTATATTTAAAATTTTGAATTAAAGGTAGTGCCACAAACGTGGTTGTCTGGTCACACTTGACCAGATCAGAGTCAAAAGTCAGGGCCGACTGTGATGGATCAGCAGTCTGTTACAAGTACAGGATTGTCCTAGTGGAAAGTTTACCTTCAGACTTAGAAATGTTTATGGAGAAAAAGTGGTCATTGATGAGTCGTTGCCGCGGCACGTTGGAACCAAAGTGGGCCTCAACAACAGCAAGTGCGGGGTCCCGGTGTGGTTGTTTGCGAAAGCAGGAAAGCACCGATCAGGCGAAGTCCAAACTTTGTGTCAAGGAAGGCCTTGATGTTGATGAGTTGCGGCTTGGAGTCATTCCTAATGAAGCCCTCCATGTTTTTGGAAGTCAGAACTACTTCGGCGGGTCAAACCAGCAAGCTGAGGGTACCTGGTG
Organism: Lissotriton helveticus; assembly: GCF_964261635.1. Lineage (NCBI taxonomy): Eukaryota > Metazoa > Chordata > Amphibia > Caudata > Salamandridae > Lissotriton > Lissotriton helveticus. Next base: position 360,442,815 of record NC_136063.1, on the reverse strand, counting down.
ATTAAATATCCACGGATGTAACTTTAACAGAAATTCCATTCTGAGTGAGCTCTCTAGTCAGAACATTTTCAAGGCCTAGCTTTTTCAGTTTCGACAGGAGGAGAACACCAGAACACTAGCCAAGGGTCCAGAACCTGCCAGGCACCAACTTGGGGGTTAGGACTCACTCCAACAAAGACCAACAGCAGGGTCCAGGACAGGTCCAGTAGGAACTGGTCAGATGGGCTGCTGCAGAGAGAGGGAGAGAGCCTCTGGGAGCTTGTTGTGTCCCTGTAGTTCAAACAGGAAGCCAGCTAAGTGACCCTTGCAGTCACTTCTGTGGTCCTGGGTTCAAGGCAAGCAGGCTCACTCTTCCTTCAGGTTCTTCAGACAGCATAGCATTCCTTATTCTTGTTCTCCATAGGGCCAGGAGTGTTCTGAGTTGGATACTCGGGAAGCCACATTTATGCTCAGTGTCAGCCAGTGGGTGGGGAAAATTCCTTTGTACGCCCAGTCAGTTCCAGTTAATTACTCCCCTCCCACTGGGTTTTGTGCAACCCTTTCTAGAGAGACAAAAGGGAGGCAGGCCTTGATGTGATCTTCATTTGTGAGAGACAAGGTAGGCATCTTCTGAAACTCAGAAGGGGATGGGCACAGCTTCAGGCAATCCTGTCAAGGGAGGATCCCCCTCCAAAGTCCTTTGTCCACTGTCTGGGAGCAATACACTTCTTAGCACAGGGGGGCATTCAGGGAGTAGGTGACAGCTGGACTCCTGCAGAAAATCCTTATTGGCTCCGTTACAGAAATGACAGGTTTCGAAAAGTGTCATTTCCAAAACAGTAATACAAAATCTCACTTGATCATTAAGTTGGATTTTTAACAACTATTAACATGAGTCCTTAAACTATTTTCTAGCTACTTCCAAAAGGGTGTTTAGCAATTATTAAATGCAATACTGTAAACAAGTGTTAATCTATTGGAGGAATAGCCTTACCACAGTGAAGAATGACTTTGGAGGCTTTTCACTACCATGGCAAGTAAAACATATAGGAGCTGATTCCGATCTCGCTCGGAAGGGCAACGAACGCGATCCGGCCGGAAAAAGTACGAGCCGTACTTGTGTTTTCTGACCGACTCGTACAGCTGTACAAGTGAGCAAGTACGATGCGAGAAACGCAAAATTGCTGACCAAATCGTTTCCAGGTCCGAACTGCTCCGCACGTCTCGTCCGTGAGAAAACCGTGCCATGCAATGGAGGCGATTTCCAACCGAGCCAGTACGATGCACGATTCGGACAGCCGGATCGAGTCAGAGCCTCTGACACGTAAAAGCTCCGGGAAACGGACTTTGGGGGGTTGCGCCAGACCCCATTCACCCGTGGCCTTACGAGTCGATCACAGGGGGGCACCCAAGGGTCCCCCCTACACATGCATGTATGCTGAAGGTGGCACAGAGGCGTCCCCACTACAGGGCGCACCCTCGTGCGCAACATACCTTTTTAGTCAATGGGAGGCTATGTACGCATCGTACAACAGGCTCCCCTTGACTTCAATGGGGCTAAGAGTGATCCGTGTCCGTCAGCGCTTGTTCGCATCATACTCGGACGCTCGGAGCCCCGGAGCACGAGTCGGTCAGAAAACCCTCCGGATCCGAGTCGGACAGAGCCTTCTCCCAGCGAGATCGGAAACGGCCCCTAAATATACATGCCCTACTAACTACAAAGCACCCTGGTCTATGGGCATTTGGGGCCTACCTTAGGGATGACTTATAAGTATTAAAAAGGTAGGATTAAGCCTGGCAAAATGTTTGTTTTGACAGGGCGAAATGGTGGTTTAGAGTAGGGGTGGGCGTAGTTTGGGAAATAGCGCTACGCGTAGCTACGCAAAGTGCACTTCGCACTACGCGAGCTACGCATAGCACTATGCGAACTGCGTAGTAGCATGTTCGCACTGTGCAAGATGTCGTTTTCAATGATTACACATTGCGGACAAGTATCCGGCACTGTACAATCATTGAAAACGGCATCTTGCACAGTGCGAGCTGTACTTTTCTGGCGCTCGAGTAGATTTTTACTCGAGCTGCAGCTTTCTCAACGCGGACTGGTTGTTTCTCATCGCAATTGGTCGCGAGCATGCGCAACCACTTGCAATAAGAAACCTGACCGCCCGCGTTGAGAATCTCACTGGGAGGTTTATTTTCCATGTTTGTGATCGTCAACTTGATGTTGCTGATCGCGTACAAGGAAAAAGTCTTGCGAGGATGTAATTTTGCCTGCTCGCGGTCGCCAACTTGACATTGAGGACCGCGAGCAAGCAAAAAATGACAGCTGCACTCATGTCATGGATCTTAAACCACTTTCTTAGTATATCGTTTGTTCCCCCCATGGGGCCCACTGTGTATTAGAGCTATTTACTGTGATTTCTTTGCTAAAGATTTGTGTGCTTTGTGTCTATCTCTGTGTGGGATATACTGTAACGTACTAGATAGAGTTGTATAATAAATACATATTTTTATAAATACTTTGTGTGGTCCTTTTTCATTTGATCTATACTATAGGATTGCATTCTGGTAAAACAAGGTGCTTTACACTCCTTCAAAACTAAGCCTGAAGGCTGATCTCCACAGCTACCACTTATAGAGGTTTCTAGGGTTGTCTAAGACCTCTTAAATCACCCTAGGGGTTGTTTGGACTGGTGCAACGTGCACACTTACATAAGTGGACATCATATACCAGGTCCGCTTTTCACAGACATTTATTATGTTACAAATGAATTCCCAGAAACTATTGCTAAAACTGTTATTGAATGAATGAAATGATTTGTACAGCTCAAACAGCTGCCCTAACGGGGAATCCTCACACAGAGCCAAGAGTGCAGAGTACACTTTCCTGAATGGAGATTCATCATCCAACTCCCACAATAATAAGGGAAGATTGTTCTATAACTTGGCTGCCATATAAGAAAACACTTTGCCTCCCATTCTCCTCAACCTCAATGGGGAAACTGAAGCAGCCTTGCTCTACTGGATATCAAGTTTCTAACTGGATTACAAGGTTGAAATCTATTCCTCAGATATTTTTGGCTGATCTCATGGTATATGCACTGTACCAAGGTCAAAGATTAAAATGTAATACGTTTTCACACAGGGAGCAGATGTAACTGTCTAAGATGAGGACATAGCAGTGAATACCATGGCAACTTGAAAATCACACATGTAGTTTTTTAGGAAGCCCGAGATGGAGGCTAATGGATTAATCAATACGTGAAGTGATTAAGGCATGTACCACTGTTTTTGTGCTTCCAAGATAAGTGATCTAAACTTTTTTCAAAGTTCATAATAAAGGAAACCATATACCAATAGTGGTGAGAATTTGCTGGCGTAACGACACATGATTGCCAAATTTTAACCCAAGTTTTTTTATCACAGGAGGAGGGGCTGGTAACCCAACCGACCACCATTCATTTGTGGTAAAAGTATTCACTTTCCCCAGGATTAACAACTGTATTTTCTGTGTTACATTTGCAGTGGCTCTGTTTCATCCATTTAATGACCTTATTTAAGCAGTTTTTTTAAAGTTGCTTCTGGCATGCCACTTGAAACGCTATCCAAAGATAGGATGAGCTGAGTATCATCTGCATAGGATACTGCTTTGAACCTAAGAGATCCAATCAGCAGAGCTAAAGGGTCCATATACACATTGAAAAGAATCGGACTCAAGGAAGAACCCTGCGGAACACTATACTGGAGCTCCTTGTTGTCTGGGGAGAACTGGTACATCACAACTGGTTGATATCTATCTGATAGAAAGAATTGCACCAATTTCAAAACTTGGCCACAAACTCCCACCTCTGCCCACCTTTGAAGCAGAAGGGAGTAACACATGGTGTTGAAAGCTGCTGATAAATCTAAATACAAGAGTGCAGTGTTCACACCACTATCTTAGGAGACCTTTAATGAAATGAAATGAAATGAAAAAGAAACTTGATTGAGCGCCCTGTGGACGAGCGGCTTCCTGGCGCTGAAGTACTCTGAAAGTTCTAGCAGGGCAGCTTCTGTACTGAATTTCGGTCTAATTCCTGATTGGGAAGGATGTAAAAGTCCTGTGTTTTAAAACATTTCAGACAACTGAGTATGCACCAGTTTTAGCAAACATCTCGGAGCAAGCTGGTAAAAGGGAAATGAGCCAGAAAATGGCTAGTACCTCTGGATTAGCAGAGCGTTTGTTGTCGTGGGTTCATTTCAGCCTGTTTCCGCAGTGATAGCGCTGTTGCTGTAGTCGGAGAATTATGAAAAAGCACATTTATCACTGGACTAAGGACCTTAATGGCCTTAAGTGAACACCCTAAGAGGACATGGATCCGCTGAAGATTCTGCTTTATGCTCTAATTACCTTTTCAAATTGCGCTTAACTGACTGCTTTAAAACTAGACAAGGTAGTATTGTTTTTGGACACTTAAAGTGATGTAAGTTGCCACTCCTGGTGTTCTTTGTTATTTAAATTAAAACCATATTGCAGTTTTCTTCTTTCTCCCCATAAACGTTTGAGAAATCATAGCAAAATGGCAATCTAATTCCATTAACATTCTTTCTAGCTGTCGTAAATTTCTGAATAATGCACTCACCTATTTATGGGTGTTTGTTTACCCTTTCGGCTCTCAGAATCACCAGTTTTACCAGTTTTCAAAACCAGACTTCCAGTCGAGAAAAAGTTTACGGCCTGTACAAAATATGTGTTATAAGTTTCCTCCTACATAACCCACTATGTATAGAAGTTTCCCTGTTTCCCCTGGCCAATGTTACTTACAATTACAAGCAATATTCCCCTGATGTCCATGTTTGTATTTCTTCCTCTCTGCCAGGAGCTTTTCACTCGCAGTCAGGCATACTATTACCAGGTCCATCTTTTCTCTATGTGTATGACAATTTCAATTTCAACGCTGTAAGCAAATCAACTGCTTGCGTCTTCTGTAGCTCCCTTTCTGTCTTTTCTCTCTCTCTCTCTATTATGTTCCTTTCATATTTCTATGTATTCACATCCCTGCATGTAATGTCAAACAGCTATCATTCACTTGCGTTTTAATCTCAATGCCAATTTGAGAAATACTTTTCTTGATTATTTTCCATAAAATAATGATTGATACATTCATGAATAATGGCAGGAAATTGATTTCAGTTACTTCAGGTGGGCCTCCTGGTATGCACTGTCCTAGTCATGATTCAGCAGCTCACTTTGCTTATAAGGCACCAACGGTGTGTAGTGTGGAGTGGAAATTGGAATTCCTGTGTGGAATTTAGTTCCACAGAATTATATATTGCCCAGTTTTCCCAGGTGCAAGAAACTCAGAGCCTATTTTACAAGCATTGTAGCCCAGCATTACAGCCAGGGCATGTTTTCCAGCCTACAATCACCCTTATCAATCCTGCTGGAGAAGGGGCCACAGTTGCAATGCAGACTTTTCCATATCCAATTTTACAGGCCGGATTGTCCAGCCCATAAAATCGGGTTTAGTGCTCCCGCACAGTGGAAATCTGGTTGCAGAAAGACTGGCCACTTAGAAATGAGCAGAGCAGATTCCACACAGACTGAAATAATGTACAATTCGGGCTGTGAGAAAATGAATTATTATTTAGAGAGGATAAGTCCTCACTATGTGATCACAATATCTGATATGATAAATTGAAAAAAAGTTGGCCTACCGCCCTTTATTACAAAATGTCCTTGGTGTAGGTTGATTGAAATGATGAAGTATTCCTGAGTCATGACACAATGGGGGCCTTGTTGTTTGTGGCAAAATAAATAATTCTTTAATATACATTCCCTAGAGTGCATAATGTTTTGCTTTGTTTGTGGATTGTTGGTTAAAGAATGAGTTTGCCAGTCACTTCGGTAGCTGTCGTAAAAGGTTTCGGGTTGATTGGTGAATCAGGGGCCGATAAAAAGGAGGGAGGGGGTCCCAAAACACATTTTCCCTGTGCAATTTCCCATAGTTATTTCCCTCACAACTAGAGGCTGAACCGCTGGCCGAAATTTGGCAGAATGCTTGATCTTGGTCCAGAAAGATCTCTTTTTGTAATCTGGTGTAAATCTGTTTAGTAGTTTTAAAGCTATTAAAGAAAATAGATTATTATAGGTTGTCCATGGCGTAGCCTTTTATTTACATCAAACCAAGTAATTTACCACAGACCATTACCAAAGAAAAGTATCCGTTTTGGATATATAAGAATTATTCACAGCATCACACTTTAGCTGCATGAACATGACAACGGCAGTAAGGGAATTAGGCATGACATTACACTTTAATTTTAACTCGGCCATACACTAGAAACACTTGGCCGTACATTTGAACTTTACACTTTGACTTTTAACTCGGCCGTACACTAGAACTTGGCCGTACATTTGAACTTGGCCTTCTTGGCCACCAATGTTCTACTCTGCTGCGCACATTGTGCCGGTAGGCCACAACGCGCTACAGCTAACAGTTGCACTACTTGACATCCAGGGCACCGCATACCGCACCGGCCCTCCGGGGTAGGTACCTGTAACTTGTAACGGAAAATGGCCGCCTGAGGAGGAGCTGCACTGGGAAGCTCCTGGTTTTGGGATCACCTTCGGGTGTAAATCCCTGATAAACCACCCAGCCCGCCCACCCTCCGTCCAACTACCACAACCGGAACATGGAAACAGGCGACAGATGACTTCAAATTGGAAATTGGAACGATCCTTACTGCGTTCTCCTGTCTGGTCACTGTCTGGTCACTAAGCAGCTCGGCGTGCGGCGAGTTTCCTGTGATCGGTGGATCACCCGAGTGTAGTGCTGAGGAGCGGTTCTGAGACTAGGCGTCGGACCACAGATGCATCTGCGAAGCTGGTTGCGGTGTGCCGGTAAGCGGGATCGGAGGAAATAGACCAGTGTTTTTGGTGCCGCGTCGGAGGACCTGGAGCAGGGCTCATGACTGGAGCGGCTGTGCGGGAGCAATCAGGGGAGCGACGCGAGGAAGAGTGATTGCGCCAACCAGAGCGGCGGGAGGAACCCTGGTTATGCTACCGGGAATCCGGCCCCGGTGAGGAGCATGGACACAAAGGAAGGACAAGCGACGGCGAGCTGAGAGAAGAGTGAGTCACGATAGAGGCTCTGGATCTCCCAGTCGGCGTTTCCAGCAGAAGGGAGGGCAGGACAGAAAAGGTCTCCCCATCTCACTTGTTTACACACGGCTACCGGGGAATCCTTCACATAACAGAAGCTGGGAGACAGATACGGCATGCCTGACCCTAAGATGGCGGCTAGTGCAGACAAATAAGGACGAACAGATCTGCACAGAGAGACAAGAAATAGAGATAGGAATGTCACAGTCCCTTATTGGTGGAGGAAAGGGAAACTGATAAGTGAGGGAAATAGAGAAAGGACTTGTTAAGCTGATAATTGAGTGAAACAGAGAAAGGACAATCGAAACCTTGGACATACTGGAATATCTAAAGTTACACCTGAATAACTAAGACTCAGCTTAACAAGAGCGATTGAATTAACAAACCAACAGGGGAGAATCTCCTCAAGACCACTTAACGCGAAATTAAGATGGATGAAAGGCATACAGCAGCGGCTGGCTCAAACGCCTCGAAAATAGAATACCCTGCTAAACTTTCCAAAGCTGCTGCGAAAAAATTCAAACACAATACCCTGAGAAAAAATCCGGACACACTGTTCTACGACCCTTATTTTAATATAGCTAAAGGCATATTATTGAACGACCTGATATTCTACACAAAGAAATCGGCTCAATGGCGTAATGCCATCACAATAATGCTCTCCGTAAAATCTACGAAAAACATCCCATATGGAACAAAAATTATGACCGCACCTTCAATAAGATGCAGAGCAGACCTATGCATAACCATGTACAAAACTGGAATAGTGCTAATACAAGCCGGAAACAACGAATTAAAGAAGTTTGAAACGATATTTCAAACGGTAAAAGAATCACTGGAGGGGCCAAGATATCCACAACACCAGTCACCAGTAGAAGACACCCCGGACAATAACGCCTTTAATACGGCCGGGGACGCCAATAGATATGAAGGCCTACACGAACAAAACAATAGCCCGAGAGTTAAAATCATAGGTGACTCGAGATTACCAGAGAATGAGGGTGAAGGGACAGAGGGAACCTTTAATCATGCAACTGAAGAGCATGAACAGCGCCGAAAGGAAGAACAAACGCCACCTCCAAAAGATGAGACTTCACGTCTAGAGCGTCCACTGACCCAGAGTGATTCACTCTATAGGAACAGAGAATTGAAGAAAACAGAAGAAACCTTCTCGCTGCCACATACCTCAAGCACAACACTGGAGGCTTGTAGTTTCTCTCCAACAAAAACATCACCACTGACTTCACCACCAATAGATGAGACATCATGTCTAGAACGGCCACTGACCCTGAGTGATTTACTCGATGGGAGCAGGGAATTGGAGAAATCAGAAGAAGTTAACACTATGCCAGATACCTCAAGCACAATTCCGGAGGTCTGTAGATTCTCCCCAACAAAAATATCACCACTGGCTTCACTTAAACCTAAAACCACTCTTGTCATCCCAAATAATCTTGGAACCAGCAATGGTACAAGAGAGAGAAAGAAAAGGACTGTGGATCGGAGTACTGATCTAAAACAGAGAAGAACAGAATACAAACCCCGAATACGCAGGCCAAACATACCCAAGAGATCGGCCCGAAACTTGAAAGATATTAAAGAGCTCCAAAACCTGGTTAGCAACCTAGCACTTGAAGCTAATAACACCTCACAAGCAATCAGAAGAATACTGGAGATAACGGCAAGCACCCACTCTAAGATAACTAATATTCAGAATGTCCCACACTCCTCAAATATTATGTTTAATGGTAGGGCCCTGGCACTAGCTAACAGATTGAATCAACCACATAGGACTAAATCCTTGACACAAGAGGAAATACGTGCCTTACTCCAAATATACGAACCATCTGACCCCGGGAGTGAGGAGATAATCAAAACAGTAGCAATCGATTCCAACAGAACATCCAGAAAGAACAACAGAAAACCTAACCTTCACAATCTACAACAAGTCCAGTTAACTACAACTGAATCCAATGACAGGGACTTCAGCAACTCAGGGAAACCCTTGTCGTGCCTCCTACTCAATTGTCGATCGGCAACAACTCATGCATCAGATATAGCTGCCCTCATCATCAATAAGGAAATTGATCTAGCAATCCTGACTGAAACCTGGTTAACGGAATCATCTGCTCCAACCATGGATCTATTAGTACCACCACAATATAACATTGTGAGACGAGACAGACCAATAAAAACAGGAGGAGGTATAGCCTGCATCCACCGCTCGGAGATTGAGGTCAAAGAAATTCAAGCTGACCCCTTAGAATCATGCGAATACCTAGGACTTAATATAAAAGCGGCTAGCAATCAAACTTGCAACCTGCATGCGTTTTACCATCCACCGGGGTGACAACGCAAAGTTCACAGAGCAGCTAATGGAAGTCATAACTGCCTACCCCAACACTGATGTCAATAACATATTCCTAGGCGATTTCAACCTACACTGGGACGACCATAATGACAAGCTGGTTAATAAGCTTAAAGATTTCCTTGTCGAGCTAAACCTAACTCAAGCATGTGCGCTACCTACACACCAGAAAGGATCGACCTTAGACTGGATTATTGCAAGAGACAGAAATGCATCGATCCTCTCAATAGACCCTTGTGATTGGTCTGATCATCACGCAATATCATTTGCCATACCCATAGTGAGAAAGGGCACGACTGTGCAACCCTTCAAGTGCAAGAAATGGATCCGCGACACGAAAGAGGCTAATACTGAGCTACTGGTTGAAAGATGTGAGAAAGACTTAAAGCCACCCAACCATCTACAGAATGTAAATGAGCTCACTGATCACTACCTTACATCAATTGAAAACATCGTCAACAACACCATGCCACTAAAACTTAAAAGAGTCACAGAGAAGACAAAAAATCCTTGGTTTAGTGGAGCACTGAATGAAGACAGAAGGAAACTGAGAATGGCCGAAAGGAAATGGAGACAACACCCCTCATCCCCGGAGCTGAAAGCTCTCAGAAAAATCAGAAGCCAATATAACAAAAAGATCATCAATTCCAAAAAGGAATTTATCAGATCAGAACTGGACAATGCCAAAAACAGACCACGTAAACTCTTTGAAATCCTTAAACAACAATCTAATAAACTAGCCAAATCCTCTCAAGAGAACACGATTACTCCGTTAGGCTGTGAAGAATTCTCCACATTTTTTACAGAGAAGGCAAAAGCGCTGGAAGAAGAGCTCACAAACGTGGCGACCAACCTCGCTATACATGCTGTGTCCCCGAACGATGACATCCAGTCACTAGAATGTACCAAGACAAAAAACGAGGCAAACTGGGACACATTCAAACTATACGACCAGTATAAGATTGCCAAAACGCTGTCGGAAATTAAACCTAATAACCACTACCAAGACCCTCTACCCGGAAAATGTGTTAGAGATATCAGCCACATCTTGGTTCCAATATGGACCAAAATAATAAATGCATCACTATCACAAGGGATCCTCCCTGATTGCCTGAAAACAGGCCAAGTGGTTCCCTTAATCAAAAAACCTACAGCGGACGCAACAGACCCGAACAACTTTCGCCCAGTGACTAACATCCCTCTACTGGCCAAACTAATCGAGAAATGTGTGCAGGGGCAGCTAAGCCAACACATCTCCGAGTTCTCACTACTAGATGACTGCCAATCAGGATTCAGAGCAGGACATAGCACGGAAACGGCTATACTACATTTTGTGGACGACGCGCTACAAGCTCTAGACCAAAATCGAGCGTGCCTGCTGATTCTCCTGGACCTGTCATCTGCATTTGACACGGTAAATCACGAAGCCTTACTGGCTAGACTTCGAGATAGGATGGGATTAACTGGAAATGTGCTGAAATGGTTCGACTCCTTCTTACGGAACAGAACACAAAGATTCCTGGTCAATCATTCTACCTCAACTCCATGTCCCAACTCAATAGGAGTCCCACAAGGATCGACACTTTCCCCAGACCTGTTTAATTTGTATGTCGAACCACTCACAGAAATTCTCCGAGAATCTCAGATATCCTACCACATGTATGCGGATGATACGCAAATTTACTTAAAGGTCGCCTCTGTTGAAGACATTGATCGGATGAACGAGGCCTTGAGAAGGGCACTGCAATGGTTATCCACCAATCACTTGAAGCTAAACGCTCACAAAACAGAGTTCCTTCTAATTTCACCACCTAGGTGCCAGTCGGAAATAAGGGAATGGACCAAACTAGTGTCTGCACTAAAATGCACCCCAACACTAGTCGAATCAGCGAAATCACTTGGAATCACCCTAGACGAGAACCTCAACATGAAAGCTCATATTAATGCAATGGCTAAAAGTGCCCGCTTCCACCTTAACTACTTAAGGAAAATGAAACCCTACATCTCGGAAACTGATCTAAGATTAGCAATCCAATCTCTGGTTATCTCTAGGATTGAATATGGCTGCTCCACCTTAGCAGGTTTACCAAAAATCTCAACAGCTCCGCTAAAAGCCTGCCTCCACGCAGCGGCAAGACTGATCACAGGATCAAGGAAATTTGATCATATATCCCCTCACTTGAAAGCATTAAACTGGCTTCCTTATGAAGCCAGAATACAAATGAAGTTAGCATGTATCACCCATAAAGCGCTTCACTGCAACACTCCTAGATATCTAGCCAAGAAAATTAAGATATCTGGAGGTGACAGACCAGCTCGAAGTGCCGTTGAACTGCTATTGCGGCCAGCCAGATTCCGAAAGAAAAAGACTTACGACAGAGCGTTCTCTGGAACTGCCCCTAGAATCTGGAATTCTCTTCCTCCAAGCATTAGGAAGATTCGCAATATTTCATCATTCAAACGGGAAGTGAAGAGCCACATGATGAGCAAATATCTTGCATAGTGTCGCTGATCTGGGGCTGCTCTCAGAACGAGGAGCACCAACCTGAATAATATGTAAGCTAATTGTTTGGCTCAAGACTGACGCCTTATATAAGATGCAGATGTACCCTTACCTAATTGCCCTGAGGGACGATGTGATAATATTCATTTATCTCACAGTCTAAACCTACCCTCTCCTACCTCACCCCTGTCGGGGTATATGACATATGATATAAGCCCTACCCCACTTATTAATGTGAATTGCATGATGTCTGTGTGTTCATATATATATTGTTCTCACATATTCATAACCACACTATTATCTATCTCACAACGGTTTTGTTCTTGGAAAGCCTAACTGGTTGTTAAGCCTAAACCTGACCATCGCCTACCTCACGTTTCGATGCAGTTGGCATATGAGTTAATCTTAGCCTTACCCCACCTCCTAAGGTGGTTTGCACATGTACTTTGTTTGCACTTATATTGCTTACACAATCACATTCATGCTATTATATACCTCATATCTGTTTGTTCTTTGTATTGTCAACACTTGTGTGTGTTAACTATTTTGATGTTAAGCACTCTGATACCCACGGGTCTTGTTCGCGCTATATAAAACTCTACAATAAATAAATAATAATAAATAAATAAGGGCAGCAGAGGTTCCGCAGATCCGACAGATCTCAAAATGAGATCTGATTGGCTGCCACCACTTCAACCAGGAAGTGGTGGCAGCCAAATAAACTTAAAAAAGGGTAGAAATTACCTGATCCCCTGTGCCTAGTGGTGGGGTCCCGCAGGGGCCATGGATCTATGGGACCTAATGCCCAGGGTTACTGGACACACACCCATTAAGGGAACAGTTATTGGGGACTAACGTCGGACCTGATCAATGAAGGGGCTCCCTCTGTGACATTGGGGCTCCACTTGCAGCCCCCAACAATTGTGAACTGGGTGGGCTTCAGGGCACCCACTCTTTTTTTGGCCAGGCCCTGGGGGATAAGATCCCTGAAGCAGAAATTTGCTCGGGGAGCGGGTCCACATGTCCCCACTCCCCGTTGACTAAGTAGCCTGACCCCAGGGGATGGGTCCCCTGGACCAAAGCTAGTCCAGGGAGGTGAGCTGGGTGCCCCCTCCCCCATTACTATATGGTCGGCCACTAGGAGATCGGGTCCCTGTTGCCATAATTGGCCGGAGGGGGGGGCCTTGCCCATTGTTAATTAGGCAGGCTTTGGGAATGGGGTCACCGGGGCCAGAAATTGGCCTAGAGAAGTGGAGTTCCTGCCATTATAAATTAAGCTGTAATCCTTGGGGAATTGGTCCCTGGGGCAAAATGCGGTCCAGCGAGGGGGACCATATACCCCCTTCCCCCCAAAAATGTGTCAGGGCAGGGGGAAGGGGGTGCATGCCCGCCTCCTAGGTTGGTTGCCTTTGGGGGTTGGACACAGGGCCTGGCCTGCGATCAAGCTCCCGTTGCACATGGTAAAAGGCTGTGTACAGCCGTAGTTGGCTGCATGTGGGGAGTTGGCCACAGGGCCTGGCCGCACAGGCCAAAAGCTGCAGCCACCCCCTAGCATGCACAGCTGAAGGCTGTGCGCAGCAATAGTTTATTTAACATATGGTAATTTTATTTTATTTTATGTTAAAAAAAAGTAGAAATGCACAGAAAAAAATTATGGTTACAGGGATGTTATAGTTCGGTAATAGCATTTAAAAATGGTAGAAATTCACTGAAAAAAACATAGGTTACAGGGACGCTATAGTTAGGAAATAGAATATTTTTAAACGTAGACATTTGCTAAAAAACCTACGTTTACAGGTGCCTTATAGTTATGTTCAGATTTTACATACACAAAACCCTAAAAATTCAGCAGTTATAGTTAGTTACCTCAAAAAACTCTAACTAGTGCCTTAAGACAACTATAACCTGCACCCACACCGTGCAGTGCTAATTAGTCCACATAGTACATTACTCTTAACATCTTCAATGACATCATTGATAATATCACAGAACAATCTGCTGGAAAATTATTGCTGAGAAAACTGTCCATGGTGGGGGTGCAAGCTATAGTTACCTTTGGGCAAAAGTTATAGTTACTTGAGATAACTTAATCTACAACTGCTCAATTTCTAGAGTTTTGTGTGGGTAAAATCTTAACCTAACCTTTTTTTTTTATAAATGAAATATATATATATATATATATATATATATATATTCACCGAAAAAAACATAGGTTTTACACCAGTTATAGTTACCAGGAAATTTTACTCGCATAAAACCATTGAAATTCCCACGTTATAGTTAGTTGGACTCACTATAACTTGCGCATGCAATGCACTGCTGATGACGTCACATATTACATCACTCATGACGTGGTCAGTGACATCACTCATGACATCACTGATGACACCATCCAGTGAATGTGTGTCTTTCTGAAAAATAAATATTAGTGAGTAATGTTTACATTTTTAAACATATGTATTAATGTTTCACTTTGTGTATAAGTGGCTGCATGGGTTGGTGAGTAGCTACATGTGTAGGTATATGGGTTATTAGATGTTTTTTTTAATAACAATATGAGTGTCTATATGTTTGGTGGGGGTGTTACTTAGCACATAGATGCATGAATGACTGACTCTCTGTTTGTATGTGTTTTGAATACAGCATATGTGCAGGACTGTATGGGTGGATGAGTGTGTATATATGTATGTTAGTGAGTGAATCACTGTCTCACTAGTGTCTTTATCTATAACTACATATGTTTTAATCTAGTATATGTGAATATTGATGTATATAAGTGAGTATATGTGAGAGTGAGGGATTGTAAGAGTTCCTGTTTAAATAAGTATGTGTTTCTATAAGTGATTGTTTAAGAGAGTAAGTATGTGTAAGTTTCCTTAGAAGTAAAGTGGTAGTGTGTGTATAGCTGTATATGCAAATAAATGGATGTTTAATAGTTTATTTGCATGTGTGAGTATGTGTGAGAGTATCTTTTGGATGACTGCCGTTGTGTAACAGGATATATAGGAGTATCACTATATATGATGAGTGAGTATATGTATGAGTGACTACATAGAACTGTTGGTGAAAGAGTGGATGTGTATATAGGTGGTAGATTTACTGAATTGGTTGTTGTAACTGGTATGGGTATCTCCATTTTTTTGAAAATTTTAGTTTCTATTTTTGAATATGTGTTTCAATGGTTACATTACAGTGAAAAGAGGTCTGTCACTCTGTCGCAAGGATGGTGTCATCAGTGATGTCATGAGTGATGTCACTGACCACGTCATGAGTGATGTAATATGTGACGTCATCAGCAGTGCATTGCACGCGCAAGTTATAGTGAGTCCAACTAACTATAACGTGGGAATTTCAATGGTTTTATGCGAGTAAAATTTCCTGGTAACTATAACTGGAATTTCATAGGTTTTTAAATGTTACTTCCTAACTATAACGTGTGTAAAACCTATGGTTTTTTCAGTGAATTTCATAGGTTTTTTAAATGCTACTTCCTAACTATAACGTGTGTAAAACCTATGGTTTTTTCAGTGAATTTTCAAGGTTTTGTAAATGCTAATTCCTAACTATATATGGTCTATAACCTATGGTTTTTTCAGTGAATTTCAATGGTTTTTTAATAGCAAATATCAAAAGCTTTAAAATGTCAAGTACGTGGTAGGTAAAAACATTTTTGTGTTTATGCACACTGATGTGCTTTCAACGCTGCCCCCCCCCCTCTTTTCTTTTAGGAGTATTCTCTCTTTGCAGATAGTGAAGGGTAGGTAACGCAGGCCTTTGCCCCCGTTGTAATCCGTCGTGCCTGCTCCCCTCTCCATTTGATTGATTGTTATCCAAGCATTTACTGTTTTGGAATTGGTTCTCTTTGGTTCATTCTCTATTTACAAACAAGCACAGAGTCGCAATACTCTGTTTAGTCTTTGCAGATAGTGAAGGATAGGTAACGCAGGCTTTAGCCACCGTTGTAATCCGTTGTGCCTATTTTTATCCCTCATTTGATTGATTGTTTGGCCGAACATTGATCGTTCAGAATTGGTTCTCTTTGGGTGATTCTCTATTCACAAATAAGCACAGAGTCACAATACTCTGTTTAGTCTTTGCGGATAGTGAAGGATAGGTAGTGCAGACTTTTGTCCCCTTTGTAATCCGTCATGCCTATCTCTGCCCCGTTTGTTGGTAGTTGGTTCAGCCCGGACCGTTTATTAGAGGTAGATCATCCGACTCCACCGGAGGACACCCCTAATAAAAAGGACATATATATAAAATGCGGACTAGCCGCTGTATCGTGCAAGCAAACTATAACATAAAAATCGTTGGAAAAAACAAAAGGAATCAAGCAAAATCAGTAGGCCACTGATGGGATCTCTTTTTGACCTCGCTAAAATAGAAACATTAGGAACAACCCCTCATGAGAAATATGAAACTAGTGAGAGGAACCGAGCTCGACGCCATGATGTCTGCAAGACAGCTCGGCTCCGCCGCCCACCCTGCCCAAAATAACGACAAACCCTATGCAAATATTATAAATATATACAAGACACCAGAAAAGTAACAGGGTAAAACGTTTTATTAAATAACTATTTACATGCCAGCCTGCTGCAACATCGATCCAAATGCATGACGCTGTTCCTGTCCCTCCTTGTGCAGCAGGTCCGCGGCTACGCCCATCCGGAAGACGAGGCCCCCGGCACGTATAGGGCGGGGTCTTGCTGGCAGCCATCGGCCGAAGAGGTCGTTGGGTGGATGGCCCGGAAGCACCACGGCCACGATGTTGTTGTACTGGCCTTCCCATTCGTCCACCCTGAGGTGGCATCCAGCGAGCCACGGGTGGGGGGGGTGAATGCCTTGCTGATGACCTCCCCCCCCCTCTTATTGCCTGGTCCGACCATCACATATACCTGCGCCAGGAGACGGCGTGGGGTGCACTGGGAGGGAGAGGCGGCGCGAACGAGCCTCCCCCACCTCCCCAGGTGGAGGTTCCTCAGCTGCACCCCAGCGCTTCACTCGGCCAGCTGAGTTGCGCCCGCTCTTGCGGCACAGTGCCTCGCTCGGCCAAATGAGTTGCGCCCGCTCTTGTGGCACAGTGCCTCGCTCGGCCAGCTGAGTCTCACCCGCTCTTGTGGCACAGTGCCTCACTCGCGCCGGTTGAGTTTCGCCTGCTCTTGCGGCTACAACGTCTCACCCGCCTCCGGCCGCAACCACAGCGCCAACGATCGCTGCTGACGGAGGGGAGCCTTGCCGGTGAGAGCCACTGATCTGAAGAACCGCTGCCTGCGGTGCCTCCCTGAGCCGCTTGACGGAGGCCCCCGAGGGGCGGTGTGGTGGCGCGGACTCGGAGGGGGCGCTTGGCTCCTGCCCCCTCCCCAAGTCTTGTTGCCCTGGTGTGGCCTAAGATCGCCCCCGACATAGGCGGCCGGCTCCCGGGGTCCGGCGGGACTTTTAGCCTTTTGGTGACTCTTCCATTCTGGACCCTGTCCCACAATCCGTTTGACCTGGGGACACGTCCTGCGGTGCCCTCGCAATGCGGCCTGGTACCTGAATGTGTGCGGGGGGACGGTGTTGATTGGATCAAGATGGCGGCTGGTGCCCTTCTTCATGGCTCACGTCCGGACCGGGCGACTGTTCCACGCACCCGAGGGGCGGTGTGATGGCGCGGACTCGGAGGGGGCGCTTGGCTCCTGCCCCCTCCCCAAGTCTTGTTGCCCTGGTGTGGCCTGAGATCGCCCCCGACATAGGCTGCCGGCTCCTGGTGTCCGGCGGGACTTTTAGCCTTTTGGTGACTCTTCCATTCTGGACCTTGTCCCACTATGCGTTTGACCTGAAGACACGTCCTGCGGTGCCCTCGTAATGCGGCCTGGTCCCGGTATGTGTGCGGGGGGACGGTATTGATTGGATCAAGATGGCGGCTTCACACAAAGCTGACTCAAGTGTTGCTGCTGATGCTATGCAGACAAAAACTGGTTTTCAGTTTGTACATTCTTCAGGATTTTTCCATCCAAGGCTGGTTGAGAGTTTGTAGAACGATGGCTTCAGATTTTCAACATACTACTCTTCAACATTCTTCATAAATGTAAGAATGTGAGACTCACTAGGAGAACGGCCGTTTATCTTTCCTTTCAAAATGCTGCCAACAATATTTTCTGTATGGAAGACACCATCTTGTAGCATAAAGGGCTGCGTCAAGGGTGGTATTGCCCAGAATGTCTTGTTTTCAAGTGCTAGTAATGACGAAGCCAGGACTGTGGCAGAGCGTCCAAAATCTACAAAAAACACCACTGCCAACTCTTCAATAACTTCCATCACCCAGCACCGCATTTCCAAAGAAACAGCATAGCAAGCTTTCGTGGCCTTTAGAGTTTTCGGAAGCAGTTTCCCAAGACCATCACTGCAGCCATTGCAATCCAACAGAGGAACTTTTTCCAAGATCGGCATATTAACAGGGCTGCTGGTGTAATCGGGGCTCTTGCAGCCATTCAACTTAATTGAAGCTTTCACAATGACAGACCGCCCACTGAACTTCGTGCCATGACATTTACTTATAACATTCTGCTGGGTCTTCGCCGAACTGAAGTCTACAAATGCAAAGCATTTCATTCCGCTTTGACATTTCTTGACATGTAGTGGGTTGAAGTCTTTAAAGAGGTCCACAATTTGCTCCTCAGTCACATCACTTGAAAGATTCCCCAAGCCAGGCAGGTCCCACACCACTTGAAAGGACCTGCCTGGCCTCGACCAAAATGGCGCCAGTATGGGAGCGACTTGCAACTCCTTATGACGTTCTAGTTACTTAGCCTTGACGTTATGGGGGATGTATGCGGTCTTTGTGCACATGGCGGGCGGGGAAGGGTACTGACTGGGAATACGGACAACCCTATTGATGTCGGTTTTTCATTATTGATTATTGTATTATTAAAGCTTCGAAGTAATGTTACCCATGATACTCGCCCTTGGTGTGCGTATGGACGATTTTATTGTAACTGATCCTGTTATACTTTCGAATAAAAAATCAACCTTCACTGATCCTGCAACCGTTTGTCACGTTTATTTTTTTCAATTAAATGGCTCGCTTGTTACATACTCCTATACCCCTGGCTTTTGACCCTTTCCTACGCGCGGTCTGTACTACCGCCCTCGGGCGATCTATGTAATGAACAGACTACCATTGCCGAGACACAAGGAAATGCATCTCAGAGAGATAAGTCAAGTACGTGGTAGATAAAAACATTTTCGTGTTTATGCACGCTGATGTGCTTTGAACGCTGCCCCCCCCTCTTTTCTTTTTCTGCAGGTTACATTGGAATTTCAGCTAAAGTATGGAGAAGACCTAAACCGCACCGTGTTCCACGCGAGGAAAAATAGGCTAGCTCTGTGAGACGGTACATTATATGTACGAGCTATCTCTGGGAGCGTGAAAGATTGTATGAATGTGCGCATGGGCCCTGATTTGTACGGTATGAATGCGTATGTGTGGCGCACGACTGGGTCAATAAAAGAATGCTTTTTGTATGACTGAGGCGTTGATCGAATGGTTAATGGAATGAGAAAAATAAGCCAGAACATGGTATCCGCATGTGAAGGACGAAAAAGAATATAGCACTTTCCTAACTTAGGAACGACTCTCTCTGGAGCTAGTGAATGGGAGAGTAGCCTACACCAGAAACTTGAAGGGTTATTTCAGTACGACGAACCCGACCCCAACCGATATTCCAAATGTACACCCATAATAATGCGCACCAGTAAGTCAATTTATGTGCTGACTAAATAAGAGAAGTTAGCTCGGCTCCGCCGCCCACCCCACCCAAAATAACGACAAACCCTATGCAAATATTATAAGTATATACAACACACCAGCAAAGTAACAGGGTAAAACGTTTTATTAAATAACTATTTACATGGCAGCCTGCTGCAACATCGATCCAAATGCATGACGCTGTTCCTGTCGAGGTAGCATAGGTGGCGGCCTAGGGGTGGAGGACCGTTGTGCAAATAGCCCGGGGGCGACACCACGCGCCATGGCCCATCCCCGCGGTCAGCCGCAGCAGGGCGACCCTTAGCGTTTCACTCCCCGGTCAGCTGCACCATGACTGCCATTGGCGTTCCACTCGGTTGGATGGCCGGGGACCCGCTCCGGTGGCCGGGGTGAAGAGCGGCTGTTGCTGCGGAACGCTCAAAATGGCGGCCGACTCCCCGGATTTGGGCCTGGTCCACTAGAACGACTCTGGACTACCCTGGAACTCGAATAATGGCATAGATTTTCTGTCAATACACACTCATATATGTCTCCTCAACCAATCATATTTGTTCCCGCACAATTTCATATTCAAATTAACATTTCAGTTGGTTATCCTTTCAATATTTTCAAAGTCACATAACGGTCACCCTTCACCCTCTGCCTTCTCTGGCTGTTACCATGGTAACAGCTCAATCTGCACCTAGCTGAAGGCACAGGTCAAAAGTTCATATCTCAACGTTCTAAATCCAAGCAAAAAGGATAATTTCCCTCCAAACACATATTCACTCGCACTAACAAAATGGCGGACAACACTTCCTGATTTCCTCCGAATCGAATGTTGACAGACGTTAAACAGCAAATCACAATGCCGCTCGCGCACACCCGCATAGGTGCGCGCACCCGTGCTCGCTTACAGATATATAACTGATTTCAACTTTAATTTTCTCAGCAACTACTAAACGGATTTACACCATTTAAACAAAAGCGTGATCTGCGACCCACACTCTACCTTTCTACCAAATTTCTTATAAATCCATTCAGCCGTTCGAGCTGTAGCCGTGTCTAAACGTCCTATGGAAAATAACATGGGAAAAACACGTTTTGGGACCCCCCTTTTATCTCAGCCCCCACTTCACCAATCCCCCCAAAACTTTCACAGAATGAGCGCAGCGGACCTAGCCATCTTCTTTGAGAAATTCGCAAACATTCGTCCACCAGGGCCAAAGTTATTTCCAATAGAATGTTGCGGATTTCCTATGGAAACTAGGTCCTAACTATAAGCGACCGCCAGTAGGTAATATATATATATATATATATATATATTATCCCAGAGACGATCCCGAACCTCCAGCCAGTGGCGAACAGAGACCAGTGAATCCCAAAGTTTAGGCAAGATGTTTTATTTAAATGCACCAATCTTCAAAGCACGCAGTGGACTGACGCGTTTCGGGCGGATGCCCTTGATCACAATGAAATGCAATTTTTTTAAGCCTAATTCTTATACGTTGTGAAATACACCATGTGATTAGTGGAAATAGACAACATACTACAGGCTCAATGCAATTCCCCACGTGAATGTTGAAAAGGAAGTCATTTCTACTTCAAAATTGAAATAACTGGATTCCACATTAATTCTTTATCAAATGAAAAGATACATTTCAAAAATAACAATTCATATCTGCATAAATGCAATATAACTATTGAATACGATTGACCCAGAGAATGCTGTATAAGTTAGTCAGAGAACATTGAATGTAAGCAGCATAGATGAAATGTGCAAAACATTGCATTCTGTAAACAATTGTGCAAAGTGCAAAATAGAACGGTATGTGTTAAAAGTAATATAATAAATACTTAAAAACCACATTGAAATATCAAAATTTCTAAAAACCGTTCTTTCCATTGTCAAAAAATGTGCAAAATGTAGCAATGTAAACCATCATTATATACAATGTCTCTTTGTAGGACCAAAGACTGATGTGAGTCACTGGGTCAATCTATTTACACAGTGATTGAGTGGGGACATCTAAAATAGATGGCAGCCCCATAGTATTATGAGGCCCGACCAAAAAAATGGAAGGACCAAAAGATAAAAAAGGATAAATCCACACAGTGGAACCCAAATCAATAATAATGTGGGGAACGGTTCTAATGGACCCTGTAGATGTAAAATGTGCCCCTACAGCTGGATTTAATAAACCAAATCTGTATTTCCATGTGAGAATAAAATAAATATGTGTATATCAAGCAAAAAAGTGTCATTTCAAAGAAATAACATGAATTAAAAGGCATGGATCATTTCAATTAGTAATGTCACTTCATAGTAACAAATCGGGCGCAGGAGGCACTGAACCAAGGAGAAACAGCACCACCACAAATAACTCAAGATCAATAAATCATATCAGATTAGCACCCCTCCACATTCTTCATAGAGCCCTATAAAAAATGGTACAGATCCTCTGTCGTATTAAGCCCATTCGGGACCTTACTGTCCAGTTCTAATATGGTCTTCGATTCCAGTTGGCGTAGCATTTTGTCCCTGTCACCACCTCTACGCGGTTTTGGCACTGAGGTGAGTACATAGTATGAGAGGCATTTAAGATTGTTACTATGTACACTTTTAAAATGTCCTGCGACAGGGTAAGAACTGTCATTATTGACAATTGCTCGGAGATGCTGAAATATTCTGGCGTGCACCTGCAGCCTGGTACTCCCAACATATCTCAGGCCACAGGTGCACCCCAGAACATATACAGCATACTCCGTCTTGCAATTGTAATTTTCACTGATGGGCACAGGAATGGTGCTAAAAGGAGTACTGTAATGAGTCATATTAATGCCGAACTTGCAAGCTCTGCAGCTCGAACATTTATAAAACCCCGGCCGGGGTTTAAACCAGGATGTACTTTTGGGGACCTCAGGAAAAGAGTTGGATACTAAAGTCCGCATGGAAGGACCTCTGCGGAATGTGATGATGGGATTCTTAGGAAGTTGGGATGACAGCACTCCGTCTGTCTTGAGAATTGGCCAACTCTTAGTAAGAATAGCCCTGATCTTTCTTTCCTGGCAGCTAAATTGTGTGATGAACCTGATGTTGCAGTCAACTGATTCTATGTTACTATTCATTTTGGGGGATTTGTTAAGAAACAATGATTCTCTAGATTTTTGTTTGGTTTTGTTAATCGCCATATATTGAGGATTTTTTCATTATATCCTCTGGCTTTAAATCTAGTCACTGCATCAAAGGTACATTTATCAAATTCCTCCTCATCACTACAGATGCGTTTCAGATGAAGTAATTCGCCATAGGGTATGTTGTCTATGACGTGATGTGGGTGGGAACTGCTTGCGTGAAGCGTTGATTTCCCAGCCGTGTCCTTTCTATGGAGGGTGGTTGTCAATTTGTTGTTATTGGCCAAGACCCTAACATCTAAAAAGTCTACAAAGTCTTTACTGATGTTGGATGTAAACTTCAAATTTACAGAGTTGATGTTAGGACTTGTGATAAATGATCTGGCACTCTCCTCATCCCCTCTCCAAATTAAAAACACATCGTCTATAAAACGAACCCATAAAGTAACATGTTCCAAAAATGTTTGAAAGTGCTCCCCCATCAGGACCCACCTCTCCCACCAGCCTACGTGCAAGCACGCATAGCTGGGGGAAAAGCAGGCCCCCATGGCAACACCTCTCTTCTGTAGATAAACATCCTTACCAAAGACAAAGTAATTGTGATGGAGACACCACGTTACAAATTCTAAAATCATCTTATTATGGTTATAACAATGGAGAGGTTGTGTGCCCAAAAAATATTCTAAAGCCCTTAGACCTGCTTGATGTTCTATGCTTGTATAAAGAGCTTCTATATCCAGAGTTATAAGAAGCAAATTGGTTGACCATGGAATGTCTTTGATTTTTAACAAAAAATCCCCAGTGTCTTTGATAAATGTAGGTAGCTTCGTCACCAGATCTTGTAGGAAATAGTCAATAAATTGCGCCAAGTGTTCCGCCATACTCCCAATAGCGGAGATTATTGGTCTGCCCGGAGTTGGTAGTGTACCCTTATGTACTTTAGGTATTAAATAAAACCTGGGCATAATGGGTTGCTCGACGTTGAGGAATTTGAATTCCTGCATTGATATCAGTCCTTCTCTTTTAAACTGTGTAGCATCTTCTTGAGGGAATCTCTTGCATGCTCATACTGTTTTGTATTCGAGATTTGATAGCAGGTGGCATCCGACAACTGTCTATTTGCCTCAGCTATGTATTGTGCTTGAGGCCAAATCACTATATTGCCCCTTTTATCAGAGCTACACACAATGTTCTTATGGTCATTCTTGAGTTTTGAGACAAGGGCCCAATATTGCTTTTCTTTAAGACTTTTTATCCTTTTTCGATGTTTGACTTGGTGGTAGAGCTTTTTCAAATCAGATGTCACCACCTCATGAAAGGAGTCAATGGAGTCCTTAGGCATCATCGGCATGAAGCTTGACGCAGGTTTGAATGGACTCATGCCTGAACCAGATTGTGGGATGTCAGCTTCCACAAGTTCTTGTTGCCTGGTCAGGTCACGATCATTTTGGCTGATGTCATTACCCATTTGTTGCAGGGTTAGTAAAGTTCTAATGTCCCTAGCTTGAAGGGCGCTGGTGGATGGTTCCGTAGTTGTTGTTGCACTATTTTCGAGGCCATCCTTAATATTGAAGAATTTGCGCAGCTTTAGTTTGCGTATATATCTGAAAATGTCTATTCTGGTGGAAGCATAATTAAAGTCTGTCAAAGGACAATGCGATAATCCTAGGCTGAGTAGTTGTTCTTCAGCTGCAGTTAAAATCAAAGTTGAAAGATTGACAATTGTTTTGTCTGTTAATTCTTTTTGCGCCAGTATTGATTTTTCTTTTTGGATCTTTTGTTGTGGTTTGCATTTGTGTTTGAGCCGGCGCTCTTTGCGTCTTCTGTTGATTCTGGCCCTTTTGGTTGCTGCTGTTGACGACGATTCAAAGGGCGCAGAGTTTGAAGGCGTGCGCTCACTAAAAAATCAACTTCTTCGCCCAGGTCAAGCACCATTTGTGGGCCTTCAGTGCCCATATTGGTTGAACTGCTATCATCCGAGTATATGCTACTGTTTACTGAATCTGTATCGCTGACACCAGGGGCAGCTTCTGCCTGTATATTTTGCTGATTACCCGCTGGAACAGTTGATTTGTTTGGGGGCGCAAGTTTTTGACTCATTTTCATTTGTTTTGCACTTTCAAATTTGCGCGCAAACGTGTAATCTTTCCTTGCTCGTAGTCATTTTTGTCGCGAGCAAATTTGTAGGCTTTACGCGCTTCGATCTTTTCTTCATGTTGGGTTAGTCGTTCATGTATTGCTTTTCTGGAGGACGCTATCATATCGCTTGGTTCAAACTTTTGCAACTCTGTATTAATTTCCTCCAGTTCCTTTAGCAATTCCAAACGATCAATCTCCGCGTATTCTATGAGTAACTTGACCAAATTGGCTGATGCATCCAAATTGTGTGTTGGCTCCATCTTTTTAGCATTTCTGGGTGAGGTTTTTCATAGCTTGGCGCCAGAAGAATTCGTAAACCTCGAGGGACACGCCCCTCCTCTATGTACATTGACAGGGATTTGTGTTCCCACCATTTAGTGCACTCGCTGCGCATACACTTTTCCATGCGCTTTAGAAGTTGTTTAATTTGAGCTTCATTTGTTAAAGCAACTGTCTGAGCTCCCGATGTCGTGGCTGTGCTCCTGTTGGTCACTTTGGGTAGATTGCTGAATAGCTCCTTGGAAGCGGCCTCCCGCCCCCGTACTATGTCTTCCGACATACTGCCGCTGTTACTTTGAAGAAAATGTGGCTTGTGGTGCAATGCGCTCGTAACTCAAGGGGATATATCGATATGTTTTTAATATCACCCTATTATGCCATCAGTACTCCCCACCACCTGAAATACGAAGACCGTTGCACACACCACTTACTTGCCGCTGCGTTTGTCAACTGCTCACCGGTCCCAAATTGCTTTCCGACGAGACTCCGAGCGTTGATCACAGCGCGGCAAACGTAGAGAGTGGGTGTGTCGTTGCAGGCAGGGTCCGTCGATCAAATTTTGTTTTGCACAAAGATGAAGAAAAACTGGTTGATGTCGACGGACTAACTTAAAGAGAGTGGATTCACGACGGAAGCAACCACCTTCCGTGGAATGAATTATCCCAGAGACGATCCCGAACCTCCAGCCAGTGGCGAACAGAGACCAGTGAATCCCAAAGTTTAGGCAAGATGTTTTATTTAAATGCACCAATCTTCAAAGCATGCAAAGCATACAGGGCCGGACTGGGAACTGAAAGCAGCCCTGGCAAATTTTTTCAGACCAGCCCCCATCCGGCATGAAGCTAGCCAGCCCCCGTGTGGCGCGTAGCGAGCGAGCGCAGCGATTTTTGGAAAACGACAGACCAAAATGGTGAATTTTACAGCACATTTTCATCACATATTCAAATTGGGTGGTCAAATTACAAGGGGAATAGTTGACAGGCACTCCAGAAAAGTAGGGAGTTTCCCTTTGATCTTGAAGCCAGGGAAAGTGCGATCATACTAATAATAGGCTGGTATAAATCGAGACCGAAGTAGCTGTGGGATTGTTATGTTATGTTATGTTATGTTATTATGGTTCTTCTATAGCGCAACAGCTACTCCAGATGGAGTGTCCCGGCGCTTTGGCGAAGAAAACCCTCGAGGACGACAACACGACACAACAGCTAGGGAAAGCGGCAAGCCTATCTGGTAAAGAGCCAAGTTTTTAGAGAAGTTTGAGAGAAAGCGGAAGCTCATTCCAAGCACGAGGGGCCAAGTGATGAAAGGAGCGGCCGCCCTGTCTGACACGTTTAATGGCCGGGACTACCATTTTAGACAGAGAGGCAGACCGTAGAGCTCTGTTGGGTTTGTAGAGAGACAGACGTTTCCTGATGTACCTGGGGCCGATGGCATGAAGGGCTTTAAAGGTCAACGTCAGGCTCTTAAACTGGACTCTCTTGGCTATAGGAAGCCAATGCAGCTCTTTAAGCAGAGCAGAGGCACTTGCGCATCTAGGAAGCCCGTAGATGGCACGGGCAGCTGAATTTTGGACTACTTGAAGCCGCCTCACCAGGTATTTGGGGAGCCCTAGATAGAGGGCGTTCGCGTAGTCCAATCTGGACCCTACAAGTGCCTGAACAATAATCCTTCTGTGTTTAAGGGATATCAAGGGCAGAAATTTTCTAAGCATCCGGAGGATGCCGAAACATTTCCCCGAAAGGCTAGATATTTGGGGCCCGTAAGATAGGTCATTATCAATAATGATTCCTAAATTCTTAGCTTTAACGCTTGCCTTTGCAGGTGGAAACAGATCCTGCGGCCACCAGCTTTTCCAAACTGGCTCAGTAGCATAACCAAAAAATAGCAGCTCCGATTTATCGGAGTTGCATTTTAGACCATGCTCCCTGAACCAGCCTTATCAAATGTTTTTGACAAGGGTATTGGGGAAAGTGGTGGCGAAATTCGGAAAGGCCACAGTGAACAGAGCCTGTATTCCAAATATCTACCAATTTGAACATTCAGGAGGAGAATCAGCAGACAAGCAGAATGGTGGTGCAGGCAAATGGTATGCTCGCGGTAGACCCAATGCAATGTGACTAATCTGAAAATGTTTGAACGAAGGGCTCTAGCTTACATTCTAGTGCTGGAAAGAGTAAGGTGCATACAAACATGAAGTTCATGGGGTCTTTATTAGGGGATTGCTCACAATGGGACTACTTTCTATGCACTATTGTTGACATGCTGTTACAAGTTGCACCCGAGTTGTAGAATAGGCGGTCGTTGGTTGTCTGTGTGTCTGTAAGGGGGCGTTTTTTTGTGGTTAGGTTTAGAGGATGCCAGGAGTTGTGGGCAAAGAAAGGTCCAGGGTGATTATAACAGGTGTGGATATCATGTGGGGGCATCATGTTTGGCCAAGGGAGATGGAAAGGAGGGATCAGGTCAGTGGCAATAGGGATACATGGAAGACCGTTACACATAATGTCAAGGGTACGAATAGTACAAAAAGGCCCAAGGGTGCACTATTACCAGAAAACAAAAGGAATCGTAATCCCAGTGTTACAAGAGAAGAACATACCTCTAGCGGAAATAGATAAAGTGTGCAAAGAATGGGAACATTTAGTGCATGTTGGGGCTGTCTCTAGTTAAGCATATGGTGTACTTACATGATGTGGCTGCCCTAGTTTCGCTGCTGATGAGAGAGGGTAAGGTAGACACAAAGGGGAGATATCTACTGGGACGCTAGGCGGTCAGGAAATATGTGTCATTAAATTGTATGTGTTGAATGTAGATGCTAGCATTTTTGGGAATCAATTCTAGATTATACTGTTTTATATAGCAAAACTGGTGTAGGTGGGAAATACAAGTTTTGTTCTGGACAGACATGGGGCTGGATTCCACCAAGAGACAGCGCTAAGCCATGGGTGGTGACAGTGACTCAGTAGGGAGACCCTCTCGAGTACAACATGTTCAACAGTAGGGGAGCACATCCAAGGACCAACTTCGGGTTCAAGAAATAGTCTTAAGCAGAACTCTGGGAGGCACACTCTGAAAATTAAATCGGTGACTCCGTATACTCCACTGAACTCTGGGATAGAGGCTGAAGCTGTGAAGCAAGATACAAAACAAGATGTGCTGAAGCCAGAGCCCAGGTGTGGAGAGCAAGTAGGTGGGCACGAGCACGGAGTGCAATGGGGGAGGAGACCAAAACGAACAGACCACAACCACAGCAACCACAGTAATGGCATCATAATGGCCAGCAGCGGCCCATATCATGAATGTGTTCTGTGCCATGCAGGAAAGGAATAGAGCCACACAACATTTGTTTTCAAAACATGCTGTCCACAGTGCATGCACTAACTGTGTAGAGAGGTAACCACCGCTTTATTTCTGAGATACGGTGCATTGCAGTGAATGGGCTTACTAAGAGAATACCTAGCTAGTACATTCACTGTAGACAGCGAAGTAATGTTAAAAATTGGTATATGGTTCCTTTTAACAAGTTTATGATAGTGGATTGCTGACTTTTCTAGAAGCATTCACCTCCAGGATGTGACTTGTCATGTGACTTGTGAACATTTGTGTGGGGTGAGTTGGCATGTCCAGGGTGTACCACCATCCATAGAAAGTGGCGAACAAGAAGGCACCTAGGTCCATTTACAACTCACCCATGCTGTTGGTTGTCAGCACACGTGTTGTGATGGTGGTTGCAGAATCATGAATGACAGTTATGTAATGTGGAGTAATCAACCAGTGGCTGAGGGGGGGTGGCCTATTCACCCTGAATATCGATGGTAGAAGCTTTGCAAGACAGCTAAAAATGCCTCTGCCTAACCTAAAAATACATTGCATCATATAAATCACAACTATGAGACGAAGCCTTGACATTCATGATAAACCTGACTAGTATACATGATGAGAGCGCGGCTTAGCTACTGATCCACGCTGATTGGCCATCCTCAGGCAGAGTGATCACACATGGCAGGCATCAACGGACACACTTAATAGCCTGCTGGCCTTAATACCCAGAAATGCTTACATGTCATGAGAGGGCTGGCTTATGAGACCCAGCCTTCCTGTGGCTTTAGCATGATCCCCATCTGCGGATACGGAGAGGCCCTGAGAACGTTTTCAACAAATTCTCACTGTTAACAACGCATACAATAACATAATAACTCTACAAATATATGTATACAAATTTTTTAAAACATGCTGAAATAAATAATAACTCTACAAATTGGTGGCTGAACAGCGAGAAATGGTTGGCGCTTCCTGTTTCTGAGTTGTGCTGTCTGCATCTCATGCACTAACTGGAAGTTGCCGAGTTAATATAAGTAACCACCCGTCTGGTACATAGATCGAAGTAAAATATCTCATCAATAATTTCAAAGCTCAATAAGTCGCAATTAAGCCCAGCGATTCAATACATCACAAATCTCAAAGCCAGGTTTGAGGCAAAAATGTATACATCATATTTATTCACAATATTCAACAATTCTTATGGTACATACACCTAGACTTAGGTATATACAATATCTATTCAAATGCCAACACCACAGTAACAATATTTATAACAATGTATGTACACCCTGGAGAGACCCAGGCTCAACCCCCCAAATACCACAGTCAAACTATCAATCACACTACAAACATTCCATTCAAATCACACATATAAATATATAATGAAAATTCAATAGAATCAAGTAGAATTGTTATAAAAGAAACAAGGGCCAAAATAAGAATCCTTATATGTACGTGGGCCAACTTATTTCAAATACATGTTGTACATAGACCTTAGATCCTGTATTATATGTTGGATCACTCGGTTAATGAATGATAGGATTAATCGTGTATTCTGGTCCCTGTGTTCCAAACCAATGTAAGTTCTCTTACCCTGCTTGCCAAGTTAGTGTCTGAACCCTTGGCCGGCCAATTTTGTTCAAAACCAGGACTCATGAACCCTTCCTGTGCACAGTGCACCGGCTCAGAATAGGATCCTGAATGCTTCTTTCAGTCTCGGCCCGGGGCAGAAAAATGGACTCACTCACCTCACTCAGGCGGCAGGCCTGCTGATGCTGACTGTAAGGTGTTGTGCTACCTGAGCCAAGGGGGTATGACGGGCAAACTTCGCTCAGATTATATTATGACGGGCAAACTGCGCTCAGATTATATATAATTTTCCCCACCAAAGTAAGGAATGGAAAGACCCACAGTCCTTGCTTGTATTACCTCTTTGAAATGGAAGTAATGTCCGGATTAGAAATGTATTTTCCATTTCTTAACGGCCAGATCCTCTATAGTGTAAAAACGGAATTTATAACACAGCCCAACTTTATTGGAAAGCATTAACACTATAAACAGAGTTATGGCGAAGGAAAGAATTTACTATCGCCGTCATGGAATTGTCAAGAAGTTCAATAAGATTTGGGGAATTCTTTTAACAATTGAACTTTGGATCTACTGATAAAAAATTGGAAAAATATGTTTTTTTTTTCCACAGAGTTTATATAGCGCGAACTTGACCCGAATCGGGTATCGAGCCGCGCTTTACATAGCACCAGTTGAATTACATGAGAACACATTCATTTTTGTTAGGCACGGGGAGATTACGTGATTTGCCCTGAATCACAGGATGTTCAGTGTCACTCGAACCCAGTTCCCCGCATTCGAGGGCGACAGCCCTAGCTGTTAGGCCAACTCCTAGTAGAAAAGAAACTAAGGCTATGTGGTCGCTTGATTTAAATTGATATGTGCTATATTACCTTCTA
Source organism: Lissotriton helveticus (assembly GCF_964261635.1). Classification (NCBI taxonomy): domain Eukaryota; kingdom Metazoa; phylum Chordata; class Amphibia; order Caudata; family Salamandridae; genus Lissotriton; species Lissotriton helveticus. The sequence goes on along the minus strand of NC_136063.1, from coordinate 360,411,756 downwards.
TGTTGAGGCCAATTAAAAAAAAAGAAAAACTAGTCTGCTGGAAATCCCGATTGATACAGGAATGGGATTTTATTCCCCTTAGAGATTATTCGTTTAGTGGGAATGCCCGCACATTCCATCCCCACCACCTGTGAAAGGTATCTGAAATGTAGTAGGGGAAAATGCTCGAAATAATGTCAAAATCACCGCGCACACCAATTTACGTGATTATTCCTCGTGCTCAGCACTGGCGCGTTATTGGAGAGAATTCCTGCATGCTGTTATTAACGCTCCATGCAGTATTGGTGATAATTAGGTGGAGATTTCTAACTTGGCCTGTATGTCGATGGTGCAGCAGGTGCAGTGGCACCGGGGCCAGGGCGTGTGACGAACACTTAATTATGAAAGTCTTTTAACGTCCAACCGGACATTTACCTTGCTGGTTTTCGGGCCTCTGGTCTTGGAGAGTTAGGTTTTATACCGGGTTTGCCGTCTTGAAGCCTGCTGTTGGTGGGGTCACGGGACGGGGTGGCACTGGCACTATGGCAGACACAGGGGGATCGGGGGCTAGGCAGCGGTGCTAGCCAGCCACTGCCAGCGCACCTCTGCTCCTCTCGTCAGTCACGCGCAGTTAATTGCCCAATGCGCATGCGGGAAATGGAATTCTGCACGCTGCGCACAGGCACCTCCTCCTCCTCGCTCCGTCTGTTTATGTTAGGTTATCACAGGCTGTGACGGGCGGACTGAAAATCGGACCCCAGCCACAAAACCGGCCCCCACCCCCTCCAGCCTACCGGCGGATTGCCCGGTGCCCGGCATTGCCAGTCCGGGCCTGCACCTGCTCACAACCTCCAACAACATGTACCAGGGTAGGCGGTGGGCTTCTGCTTGGCAGCTGGCACAAAGGAAAGAACGCTTACAAAATAAATCTCCTCCTGAGCAATATTAGAGAAATGTATAAGAATCAATCAGTTCAAGTCATCTGTAAATTGATTGTTCAAAGGAAAGAACGCTCAAGTTGTATGTGCCAGCACCACGTGGCCAGCCCTACGGCCACTACGTCACAGTATCACTCCCTCTGCCCCACCCAACTGCAGTGACCGGCTTGTCACGTTCTAGTGTTTCCAAATACTGTGCATCCACCAGACACTCCTTGAGGGCTGGCTTCCACACACCTCACACCCATCCATCACAGGTGTCAATGGTCAGGTGACCCTTCCAATAAAAGGGGCCAGGAGTACGTGCTCTGAGCCCATTCCAGATAGTATAGCACTTCATCTGTGTGGTCATTTCTAGCTATGGGGGCCTTTGGCCCCGCCCTTACACCAACCTTCCAAGCACAGAATGTGCAGAGCTGCCCGCTCTAGGGGCCCTGACTATTCAGGGGTAAGCAGGGTAAAATTAGTTATTTCCCAGAAATCACACGTTATGTATAGAAATCTCAAACTATAGTCCACTTGTCCCTGGTGTCATTTGGCATTCAGATTTCAGGCAGAGCCAAGTCAGTAAATGTGGTTTTGCGTCAAAATTGAATGGTTGTGTTGTTCCTGCCCTGTTAATCCCCTTTGCTTGGCTAATAACAGGGCGGGGCTCTGTGGCATAAAGCAAATTTGCACGGTGCTAGTGTCAACTTTTGGCGCAATATAGCTTTTGTATCTGAAATGTTTATTGCTGCTTCTTTGTGTGCTGCAAAGTACCACCTTTCACCACACCATTGCGTGTGCAAAGGTATTGTCATTTCAAAACTGTGTTGTTTTAAAGTAGGGGACGAAGGTCTCAAACAGCAATTTGTGTAATGACACAGGCTACATTGCTGTTGGAAATGCACATCCCCGTTTTTGAACCTAGTAAATTCGTTTATCTCTTACACATAGAAATTCTAGTACATTTTAACTCTCCTCAAAAATAATGACCTCGAGTCCAACTATATTAATTACCCCTGGATGTACAGAAATTCTGCAATCATAAAACCTGAGGGAACACAGCCCATATCTTTGCAAATCTCAGCCAGGAAATAAAAAAGCAAATTTTGATAGCATTTGCATTAGATAACTTACAGGGCTGAAAGGTTCATTTAGCTATGGATGCTTGCAAAGGAACATTCATCACGTGGGAACAAGGCAAATATGTCGAGCACGCATTTTTTTTGCAGAAATTGTGCTTCATTAGTCTCAGCGCCCAAAAAGCAGACTGACTCGTTTCAGCGCTCCGCACATTAGATAAATAGACGCTTCCTGTCCCACTGGTGGCCCCTCTGACCTCTGGTCTTCAGCTCTGCCCCTCGCACGGTTGCCCTACATGTACTAACTTCGGCCCTACCTACCTGTTAACCCCGCGCTCCTATTCTGCTGTGCAATATCGGATTGAAATTCAATTTGGAAAAATGCAAATAACACTCACCTGGCGGCGGGCGGCAGACAGGCCACTGCAGGAAGTTGGACACTGGGACAGGCAGGGCCAGGGCTAGAAATAATTAAATTATGGGGTGGGAGAGGCCGAGGGCCTCTTGTTGTTTCAGTCTCTGGGTTCTGGAATTCTGGTCACGCCGCGCGCACTTTTTATTGCGCATGTGCCACTGCCAACAGCCGTGCCTGCCCCCCTCCCCCCTCCCCCTCCTGAGGTGATTGAACTGAACTGAAGACTAGGGGCAGCCCGGGCGCGCACGCGACCCACCCACCCACTAAAATGGCACTGCTGCGCCAGCTCCAAATGTATTTATCCTGAACAGAACGCAGCTGCAGTCACAGGTGATTGCAATTCTGTTGAGATTGTTTAAATTGTGTGTTTTACCGCAAGGAGGCTCCGGAGCGAGTGACACGCACGCAGTGTTAAAAAAAACGGCACCAGCCCCACCCAGCAACAAACCGGCCCCCGGCCAAAAAAACGGCCCCAACCCTGGCAGCCGACCGGGGGATTGCCCGGTGCCCGGCATTGCCAGTCCGGGCCTGAAAGCATATATATATTCGCTAGTAAGTAGCTCTAGTTAGAACCTGGTTTGCATTGAAAAAGTGTTTTTGACTTGCTTATAACTGTGGCGCTGTTTGACCAATCTTCATGACATTTTCCCAAAAAAGTGATCTCCTAATTTTAGTTGTGCATGGAAAGTTTCAGGTGATCCATCAAGCAGGGACCGACAAAAAGTGGTGTAAAAAAAAGTGTGATTCCCATGGTAATTCCAATAGAAATATTAAATATTAGGCACAGCTACAGTCGGAACCGCTGAATGGAATTACACCAAATTTGTCAGAAAGCTAGATCTTCTTCCAGTGAGTGTGCTTTTTGTGATTTGGTGTAAATCCGTTCAAGAGTGTTAGAGATCTCAAATGAAAAATAATTTTGTATATCTAGGGATATGGATACTCCACAATTCCTACCGATCACGTGCAGAGATCTGTTTGGCTGTCAACACTTCACCCAGGAAGTGTTGGCAGCCATATTAGGACTCTGACTCAGCTGAGTCCCAAACAAAAAGGTAAAGGAAAGAGAAGGGGGCAGGGTATGAATACCCTGACCCCCTTGGCCTGGTGCTGGGACCCCCAGGGAACCCAGCAGGGCCAAAAAGCTTTTTAAAAAAAAAAGAATTTGAGGAAAAATCATGATTCGCAAATCTCAGTGAAATTTGTTTTACAAAACAAATGAGGGCTCCAGCACTTGTTTGTATTTCAGCCCCTGGGTGGGCCAGGTCCCGCAGGCATTGGCAGTTAAAACAGGTGGGGCTCCTAAGAACCTTGGGGACCACCACCTTCCTGGGGCTTGATTTTTAAAATGGAGGGGTGCCGCTTGGACCCTCCTCTTTGACCCTGTAGGGCCCCAGGGACAACTAATCCCCTGCACCAGAAATCCAAAATAAAGGCAGGGTTGCACACCCCATTCCTGGGCCTTCCTCTGCCTTATTCAGCCCTGGGGACCACCACCTCCAGGGGCAGGCCCTACAAATTGAAAGCAGCTTTTAATGGTCTTAGGGACCGCCACCCACCAGAGCTAGCTCCCTTTGTCCCAAGGTGCCCACCTTTGGGATAAAAGTCGTTTGCTGTTGTTTGGGGGGGAGTTATGACAGCAACCGCCAAGAGAAAGCAACCTGTAAGACCGCTCCCAGAAGGCGGGAGCAGATAAACTGCTCCCGCTCCCTGGGAGGGGACTTTTCATCTGTTTTCCTGCCCGCACTTAATTAGGCAGGAAAAAAGATGAAAAAATGTATCCCACACTCAGGGAGCAGCGTTTGTGGCTGCTTTGTACGTGCTAGAGCAATGCCGGCTCCCACTTGAAGTGGGGAGCCGGCAGGGACCGCGGTGGCACTTAGGCTCCCCCGCTGTCCCCAACTCTGTACACTGGGTGGGCTCCAGGGCACCCAGCATCAAGAGGCCGGGCCCTAGGTGATGGAGTGCCTGGGGCCAAAATTGGCTCAGGGAGGGTGGCTGAGCAGCCCTCCTCCCCTTAAAAGCTTTAAAGGATGTGAATGCATCATTGATCTATTGGAGCACAATCTGATTGATAGTGACTGTGACACATGGTTTCTTTCTTGTCACCTCCTGGTGAGAGCAAAGTCCATGGCTCTCCCTTTTAATTACCCGGAGTATGAAAATGCCCTTAAATCATCTGCAAGCTCCGCCCATTTGGCCACACCCTGTTTTACCTAGTAGTATGCAAAGGTCTTCCCGCCTTTTCTCACATTGATTGACTGCTTACCAAAAGGACCCCAAGGGTGTTTCCCACCAATTTTGGTCATACGTTCTTGATGCAACGGAAAATGAGGACACCTCCACCACACAAAGAAGCTCTTACTTCAGAAAGTTAAGTGTTCACTTGTTTGGTGAAGATTCCCCTCTTTGTAGTCTTGTCATCTTCTCTAGCAATGATTCATGGTATCACAGATTGTTGGTTCAAGACCAAGGAACAATCACATTTCTGAAATTACATCCACACAAGGTCACTGGGGACATTTAATTGTGGTCCATTAGGCAGCTGTAGTGTGGATTATGCACTAGACATTTACCCAACGAGGTAGCACTTACTAATTAGCCAATGCTAAGTACTCCAGTTGGGTAGACATTTTGTGCAAAACTGTGGACTCTTTTTGGATAAAGGAGCAGGTGAGCTTCCATTCTGGTCCAGTCACTCACACAGCTACTGATACACCCACCCAGACACTGAGGCATCCGCTCACACACCCATTCAGCCCCATGCACATACATTCACAGACCCACACAGCAAATCACACACCCACTCCCATAAAGTCACTCACACACCCACTCACACACCCTCAAAACAACTCTCACACCCACTCATATACCAATACAGTTACACACCCATTCATAGACCCATACACCACTCACACACCCAGTCACTGACCCATACAACTATTCACACACCCACAAAACCACTTACACACCCATTAGCAGACCCATAATGTCATACACATTCCTACTCACACACCCATACAGCTACTGACACATCCACTCACCAACCCATACAGGCACTCACACACCCACAAAACCACACACACCTACTCACAGACCAATACAGCCACTCACACACCAACTCTTACACCCATACAGCCACTCACACACCCACTCACTCACCTATACAGCTACTCATGCTCCCACTCTCAAAGGTTACAGGTGACAGTTAGGAAATAACATTTTAAAGAAACCTTTGAAAATCCCTGAAAGAAACAAAGGTTACAGGGACATAATAGTTAGGAAATCACATTAAAAAAGTTGAAATTCACCCCAAAATACAAGGGTTACATGGGCCATTATAGTTAGGCTCAGATTTAACCAGTACAATCCAGTGGAATTCAGCAGTAGTTACCTGCGGTAACTATAACGTAAGCCCCCACAGTGCACTGCTTAGGACCTTGCATATTACATCACTCATGACATGGTCATTGACATCAATGATGGTATCACGAATTACATAATTGATGACATAATCCACAGAACCACTCACACATCCACTCACACAACCACTCATACATCCACTCACACACCCATACAACCACTCACAAACCCACTCACTCATACATAGATCCACTCACACATCCATTCACTTACCGATACAGCTGCTCACACAGCCACTCACTTACCCATACAACTACTCACACAGCCACTCAGTCACCCATACAGCTACTCACAAACCCACTTATTCAACCATATAGCCACTCACCCCCCATGCACTCACCCATACGGCCTCTCAACAGAGCCACTCACTCACTCATACAACCCCTCATGCACCCACTCCCACACATAAAACACTTATATACCCATTCACACATAAGCAGTCACATGACCACTCACACACCCACGCAGTTAATGAAAGACCCACTCAAACAGCCACTCACTCACCAATACAGCCACTTACACACCTAGTCACTCACCCATATAGCCACTCACACAGCCAGTCACCCATACAACAACTCACACAGCCACTGTGTCACCCATACAGCCACTCACACAGCCACTCAGTCACCCATACAGCCACTCACACACACCCATACAGCCACTCTCACAGCCATTCACTCACCCATACAGCCCCTCACACACCTACTCACTCACCAATACAGCCACTCACTCATACAGCTACTCACTCACTCATACAGCTACTCGCTCACCTAATTATTCACCCATACAGTCACTCACACACCCAAACAGCCCATCACACATGTATTCAGTCACACAACCACTCACATATGTCAGAAATAGTATCACTTAACAGTAGTACAGAAGGAATAGTAATTTAACTTATGCAGTAGTTTAGTATGTATCATTAATTATCAGAAATGTTTATAAAATGCATGCACTTGATGAGGTCATCAGTGCTGCCATTTGTGATGTCACCAGTGATGTCACTCACCAAGTCATGAATGATGTCATATGTGAGCTCCTATGCAGTGCATTGCTGGGGCATATGTTATAGTTAGCTCAGGTAACTATAACTGCTGAATTTCACTGGCTTTGTATGAGTAAAATCTGACCCTGACTATAACGTCCCTGTAACTTTTGTTTTTTGCAGTGAATTTCTAAGGTTTTTTAAATTCTATTTACTCAATATATCGTCCCTGTAACCTTTGGTTTTTGAGTGAATTCTAAGTTTTTTTTAAAGTTTATTACCTAACTATAACATCCCTGTAACCTTTGTGTTTTTTTTAATGCATTCTAAGGTATATTTTTTATGTTGTTTCCTAACTATAACGTCCCTGTAACCTTTGGTTTTTGAGTGAATTCTAAGGTTTTTTAAGTCTATTTCCTAACTATAACATCCCTGTAACCTTTGTTTTTTTGAGTGAATTCTAAGTTTTTTTAAATTCTGTTTCCTAACTATAACATCCATGTAACCTTTTTTTTCTGTGCCGAAGTCTGACTTCATTTAACGAACATGTGCTCATCACCCACTGGAGGGTTGAAAAAAATAAAATTGTTTCGCACCACAAGTACCAGCATGCTGCAGTAATAATTTCACCCATCGGGGTGGCCACTAGGTGCCAACAAGTATAAAGACAGCAGTTTCATTGTGGTGTGTTAATGTAAAGGCACAGCATGTGTTGGAAACGTCATGCATTGTTGTAGCAACTGATATTCATACTCAGGATTAGTTTGTGATGGTGCAAATCTCAATGTGTAATAATGAGTACTGAATGATGTGCTACATCTGATCATAGACTAGGATGATTGAGTGATGATGAAAATTCAGCCATCCAGGCAAGACTTCCAATTTTTCACATTTCTGCCAGCCCTTATAATATTTGGTTGGAAATATAAACTTGAATTTAAGATTAACAAGTGATGGTGGGAATCTCAACATTCACTAAGGATTACTTAATAATCGAGCAAACCTAGACATGCATTTAAGATTAATCAAACAGTTATTTCTAGATAATTTGTTGACATTGTAGTTCCCACTCATGGTTAATGTGCGATCTAGAACAACGTTTGTAATTATTGACATAATGTAAATGCTGTTGACACAATGATACCCATCCCTGGTACAATGCTTGTGCTAGCTTAATCAGGGTAATTATGTATGAATGATGGGTATTTTTGAATGATGGTGCCTAGTGCACTGCCATATTGTTAACTCTTGGCATGGTCACAAAATGATCACTACTGCAGTCTGATACCTCAACCTATAGGACTAATATGCTGATGAAAAACATTTTTACAACATGGCCTTTACCACACAGGCCCATGCACCATGCAGTCTTTTCCATGCAGAAATTTTATTTTCTTCTCAGTACTTTACAACACAGGTAAGGTTTTTTTTTTAAATAACACCGTTTTGTTATTTTTTTTAAAAAAGAGGTGAAGGTAACGGAATGGAAATGGTCATTTTAGTGTTTTGGGGTGGGTAGCTGGTAAGGGAGGTAAAGGTAATTTTAGGGTTTTGGTGTTGGTAGAGGTAAAGGGAGGTAAGGGTAATTTTAGGGTTTAGGGGTGGGTTGATGTAAAGGGAGTTAAGGGTGGTTTTAGGTTTCAGGGGTGGGTAGAGGTAAAAGAAGGTAAGGGTTATTTTAGGGAGATATATCTTAAAAAGTATGTGGCAGAGGTCCACGATGTAATACCACACATTTTAAAGATATACATACCGTCAGGGGCGCAACTAGATCTTAATTTCGGGGGGGGGCTAACATGGCAAATGAAGGGGCGTGGCTAATGTTAATCAATGGGGCGGCGCTAAAATGGCAGATAATCAGGATCGGTTAATGCTCAGGTCAAGTTGAGAAAAAATGTGGTGATTTTTGTTAATTTGATGCATTTATATGCTATTGTCTTATGAAAAAGGAACAGAATGTACTGAATTAAAAGGCCAATTTAATATATTTTACTACAAAGCACTTTAGGAACACAATATAACCAATTTCCACAGAAAAAATATTTAATTTATTAACTTCATACAGACTTATATTAGCATAGGCAGACAGTAACCGTTTACATGCTTTACACACTACTCAACTGATACAGATGTGTATTCATACATTTGTATCCAGCATTTTGAAAGCCTCACAGCTGCCATCTTGGGCTCTGGGGCCATACCCTTAGTATGCAGGAACAACTGCTTACAATACTGAGGCCAAGCTGCCGATATTTCTATGTGGTATACACTTTACCTCCTATGCTCATACAGTATCACATACTATGGACATCGCTTACAAATCCATTGCGTCATTCCATGCCATTGGTAGGAGGAACGCCTTAAGTATAGAAGTTTAACAACAACACAATATGATACATAGCAAACAATCAGCATTGGCATTTGAATCAGTATAAGCGTGCGTGCACATCGCATCTGACAAGAGCAATCTAACACGCACCTCTTGCCTCTGTGAGGGGGAAACCATTCCAGCAGTGGTGCCATACCTACACTCTATGGTTCAGTATAAGTGAATTACACAGATCCACAGTCTACGGTCTATGCTGGTGTGTGGCTACACAAATATTCTTCTAGCGGGTCCCAAATATCACAGGGTCACGACTGCACTGGCACAAGTTCCCATTAGCTCGTAAGCTGCTCCTGGCAATAGCAGCATACTTAAGCCGTCTGTCGCCCGGGGCAGGGTGCTCAGCCCCCACTTCATGGCCACCCTTATAGCTAGCAACAACACGAGCGCAGCCAGTTTGCGCATGTCCAGGGGTATCCCCTTCACAAAGGCCAGCAGTGCCGCCAGGGGTGAACACTCAAGCGGAAGTCCCAATATGTCACACAGTCAAACAAAAATCTCCTCCCAATATGAGGCAAAGCCCGGGAATGTCCAGACGAGGTGCAGAAAATCTGCGGCTAGAGCAGAGCACCTGCCATATCTAGAGTTGTCTCCCAGACCCATTTTGTCCAACCCAACCGGGGTGCAGTACATGTGATGTAAAAAGTTTACATGTAAGAGTCTAAGTCGGTAGTTTGGGGATTGTGCCCATGACTGTATGTAGCAGTACTACCATTAATCATCTGTTAACAGACGTGGCTGCTTTACTGTTAGGTATGCGTACTGGCTCGTGGTAAATCGGTGCGGCGAGGGAGTCTTGAAAAACATTTCTAATACCTGAAACGTCGGGGGCATTCGGAAACTTTGCATTTCATGTACGCATAGCATTGTGCACTTGGCAATATATGTAGGTCCCTGGCACCCCAAAACCCATACCCACCCCAAACCCTAAAATTACCCCCCTGGAGCCCCAAAACCCATACCCGAGCTGATCCCTAAAATTACACCCTTGCCCCCCAAAACCCGTACCCACCCTGAACCTTAAAATTACCCCAGGCACCCCATAACCCATACCCACCCTGATCCCTAAAATAGCTCCCTGACACCCCAAAACCCACACCTGCCCTGAACTCTAAAATTACCCCTGGCACACCAAACACATACCCACGGTGAACACTAAAATTAACCCTGTGGCACCCCAAAACCCATACCCACCCTGAACCTTAAAATTACCCCTGGCACCCCATAACCCATACCCATGCTAAACAATAATTTCCCCTCTGGCACCACATAACCCATACCCACCCTGAACCATAAATTTCCCCCCTGGCACCCAATAACCCATACCCACCCTGAACCCTAAAATAGCCCCCTGTCACCCCAAAACCCATACCCACCCTGAACCTTAAAATGACCCCTGGCACCCCAAAACCCATACCCATGCTGAACCATAATTTCCCCTCTGGCACCCTATAACCCATACCCACCCTGAACCATAAATTCCCCCCTGGCACCCAATAACCGATACCCACCCTGAACCCTAAAATAGCCCCCTGACACCCCAAACCCCACACCTGCCCTGAGCCCTAAAATTACCCCTGGCACACCAAACACATACCCACGCTGAACACTAAAATTAACCCTGTGGCACTCCAAAACCCATACCCACGCTGAACCTTAAAATTACCCCTGGCACCCCAAAACCCATACCGAACCATAATTTCCCCCTGGCACCCCATAACCCATACCCACCCTGAACCCTAAAATTGCCCCCTAACACCCCAAAACCCACATCTGCCCTGAACCCTAAAATTACCCCTGGTACACCAAAACGCATACCCACGCTGAACCCTAAAATTACCCCCTGGCACCCCAAAACCCATACCCACCCTGAACCCTCAAATTGCCCCCTGACACCCTAAAACCCACACCCACTCTGAACCCTAAAATGACCCCTGGTACCCAAAAACCCATACCGGCCATGATACCCAAAATTACCCCCCTGGTACCTCAAAACCCATACCGACTCAGAACCCTAAAACTACCCCCTGACAACCCAATTCGTAACCCACCCTGAACCCTAAAATGTCTCCCTGGCACACTAAAACCCACACCCACCCTGAACCCTAAAGTTACCCACTAGCACCCCAAAAAATGAACACTACATTTGCATGTTCGGAGGGGACTGTCCTCTGACGTTTCCATGTGTGGGTGCTCTTGGATGCAAAAATTGAAAGATCCATGGCCCTGTTCACCATTCATCTAGTGAGCAGTGCAGTGGATGTGAATTCCATCCAAGTGCACAGACAGCAGGGGCAAAGGGATGGCAGTGCAGGTGACGCTTTTCCATTGTAAATTAATTTCTGCTGGCGTCATAGCCCAGGGTTTGCTGTCTGTGCACTTGTATGGAATACACATCTATACAAGTGCACAGACAGCACACCCTGGGCTATGATGCCAGCAGAAATTCCTTTACAAAGGAAAAGCGTCGCCTGCACTGGCCAGCCATTTCCCCCTGCTGTGCACTTCACACCCCATGCTCAAGTGCTTAGGTGAAATCCCTGCCTTCAGGCAAGGATTTCACCTCAGTGCCACTCTAAAGGAAAACAAGAGGTGGGGACAGGGGGGTTCACTCGCTGAAACTGTTCAGAGGCTGGCTGTCTGGGTCGGGCTGCCGGGCCTCTCAGAAAGGATAGAAAAAATCACATTCTCGGATCGGATGCGTTCGTGAATCATTTCAGTGCATCTCATCTTAGCCCGGGCAGAGGAGGCGACGGGGGGGGGGCTGAAGCCCGGCGAGCCCAATGGGTGTTGCGCGCCTGCATACCGTATTGCTGTTTCATCTGCATATATCTGTGCGCTCACTCACCTGTTCATCCATTCATGCATTCACTAAATATTTAATGCAAACACATTCATCCTTGCACTTGCATTAGGTATCCTAGTCACTCATTTATTCGTCCATCTATGCAATCACTAATCCAACCAAACTGTCAGCTTGTTATTACATCCACTCTTCTTCCATCCATCCAGCGCCACACATATAGCGACCAGTCAACAAAGAAGAACTTTTATTTATGAACTAGCCAAAATAGTCATACTTGTCATATTCACCAATGCCTGTTTTGTTTATGATGTAGAGCATCATGCACCTTGTTGAGAAATGTTTTGTGGCCTGGTAGTTTGTGATTTTACACTCAGAGCTCACAACCTAAGTGGAATTTGCTTCTAAATATCACAGCATTTAGTGTTACAGTCAAAGAAGCGTACATCTGAGTATCATCTGTTTAGTGTGCTTTGATATTGTGAGGTAGCGTAGCAGCACAGTACACGGGACAAAAGCAGAAACTGTTTTATGATATGAAACTGTATAGCCCCTTCGCCACGGGGCTAATTCCCCTGCAGTGCTGGGGGGAGAGGGGTCGCGCGCGGTGCTCGTGACGAGCTAGGTTCGTCACGCAGTATGGTGGCGCTGTGAGCTCGTCATGACCACGCCCGTTTCCATGGAACGCTCAGCACAGCAGGGGACTTATCCCAGCGTGGGCGTTCGGCGGCGTTCATGACAAGCTCAGCTCATCATGAGCACAGCGCCACTGTGATGAGCAACCAAGGTGATAGTTAAATGGGACTAAACTTGTGAGTAATGCCTGTTCTCTGATGGGGTACTCTGTTGTAGTGTGCTGTGTGAGAGGGGACTGGATTTCCCTTGGCAGATATTATTTTTCCCATATGTTATTGGGGGTATGGTTAGATAGGGGAGGTGATGAGGTCTAATGGGTAAGGTGCTAACGTTATAACTGTAGGGCCTTGATTTCAAATCCTGCCTTGCACTTGACAAAAAAAATCATGTGAATATGGACAAAATACTTAGACCCTCATTAGAAGCAGCCTGGAATTAATGGGTGGTAATATTGGGGCACCAGGGCCATCAGTAAAATTATGAGCCACATTATGGGTCTGGCAGAATGGTATCTGGGAGACCACCGCACTGACTGACTATGAAATGCCAGTGGTCCCTCACCCACAAATACCTTGTTTGAGTTCACTAGACCTGGTGTTATCTGGGTGCACATACACACCTGGTAAGACCTTTGCCATCTCAGGGAAAGGGCACTGGCATAGCCTGGCTGCACCTGAACTCCCTCAAACACTATTGGTGGAAGCCCACACTGCCCCCTCAAGGCAACACAGGTGACTACCCTGCCCCTATGCCCTCGCCACCTTGTTCTTGCAAACAACATTGACCCTCTGCTTCCATTTACTACCCACTCAGAGCAGATGGTAAATGATAGAGAGAAAGGGCCCATTATTGGTCGCAAAATATACATCCGCATGCTGATATAGCAAGGTCCCCATGTTATTCACTTCTCTCCCGAGTCCCGAAACAGGAGTTTCCAGTCCCATCGGAAATATGAGCCACTCGTGAGCGTCCAGAGCTCCCTGTGACTAAAATGTACATATGTGGAATATAATAGTACGTATGTGCAATCTAAAAAGATGTAACCGCCACTGGAAGTACACGAGCTTGTATTTCTCAACACCGCCATAATGTCCAGCTCTTAGTTGCTCTCCGGCTAGGGTCACTCTATAAATACCAGTATATACATAGGCGCTCTTCCTCCTAGTACGTATGTGCAATCTCCACTCTATATAAATACCAGTATATACATAGGAGCCCTTCCTACTTTCATGACACTATAGGTGGGAAAGGCTGGCGTGGGCTAAACGTCAAGCTCTGGCTCGGCCCCTGTCCCAGGTTGACTCATGAGCTAAAATCGAGCCGAACCATTCATCCCAGTCACTGTCATATCACTCTCCATTGCAAGACGAACCCCGCCGGATGAAGGGCAGCTGAAAGCACACAATCTAAAAAGGCGCTCTTCAGCCGTGTGTGCACAGCCAACTGAGCTACGATTTCGCATGAGGTCAAACTCTGCAGGAAGTGCAAGTCCTCTCTGGTTTGCTAATCCATGTACCTGCATCGCCTCTCCCTCTTTACTGTTTGTTAGTTAAGAAGGGAGGCAGTGAAATGAACATGGAAATAGTCTCGTGTCTTCCCTTAGAATAACTTTCTACTTTTTTCCCAAGAAAGACATTTGACATTTTTCACAAATACCATTTCAGATTTAATGTACTATGATGCGCACTGCACTAACGTGGGTCATGAAATAATTCAACTTAAATCATGCATGTTTAGCGGTAAATGGGAAAGGGAATGAGATATTCATCCAGACGTTCAGTTGTATAATCTATAATTCGGAAACGTGAGCTAAAATCCTGAATCCCCAAGGGGGGAGGAGGAGTGGGGGAGGCGGGCAATTTGTGTGATCATACTCAAATCACTCTGCCTTAATCTGATTGTCAAATCTCAGACCCCCTGGTATGGTTCAATGGCGATAATGCTGCTCCATATACAACAACAATTTTGGTGATTTACACAGAGGACTTGACAAACTGACATATTCTCTTGGGTAACCCGTGGGCCTGTTGCCAAGACATTGGAGTGGGGAAAGATTGTTTACAAAGCATTACTTTTAACAGGTGTGAATGAAGTCTAAAGTATTGAAGTGAAATACAAGGTTTCAAGAAATAATCTATTTTTAATCTGGGTGAATCTGTATCATATTTTACAAGACGTTGCTGATTCATTTACTCTCGTAAACTAGCGACTCGAGTGATGGCGCTGTTAGAGCCAAGCACGTCCCTGGCTCGGCTCTCTCTCCGAATTTGCGGACTTGCCCACTCCACATCTGTGTAATACCGGGTGTAATATATGTGGTTGTGTTATTAACTCAATGATGGTCTGACTCTGGCGAGACCATAAACTGTTTTAAAATAAGATACTACACTGTGACGCGTTGTGTAAGAGAGGGGCTGTACGTCCTTGGGCGGGCGCCGTGTTCTCACGTGCCGCTACGTAGAGTGGTGGTGATGGTGCGAGGAGGGGTGGGGGGAGGCAGTGCCCGTCATATCCATTTTCTGCTGCGATGTGTCACTGTGGGTTGTTGTGTGCCTTCATGTTGCTGAACAGAAGCCGTTTTCTTGTATGATGAAATGCAGTGTGCGGCTGCAGGGGACAGTGCCAGTTTCTCACGCATTACAAAACAGCCCGCGGCGCTATCATTCGAGCTCTCCGTACCTGAGCAGAAGCTGTTGCTGTTGCTGCTGATGGTCCTGCCCGAGCTCCCATGGCCAGACTGGAAGTCCTTGCTCTCCTCCTCGGAGTAGGGGGACTCGGAGGAGGGGGAGGCCTTCTGCCGAGGCAGATAGGGGCGCAGCACCAGCCTCGGGATGCGGCTGCGGGCGGACGCCTCCTTGTCCGGAGCCCTGGGCTGCTCCACGGTGGCCTGCAGGATGGAACGGGAGAAGTGTCAGCTCAGGGTGGGGGCCCCGTCCCCGCAGCGCGCAGCTCAGCGGCCGCCCGCCCAGCCGGCCAAGCCAGAGAGCCATCCCTGCACAGGGCTCCTGGCGCAGCTGCCTGCGCCACCGCCTCGGCGACCTCCCGGGCCCGCCAGAAGGGTGGCAGAGGCTCCCCACACTCCCGTCAACCCGTGCCCATCCCGCTGGGATCATACAGTAACAGGGAGCGCTCATCCTACCCGGGGACCCTCCCTTCTTGCATCCGTGTCAGCTGGACACAGATGCCGAGGGTGGGGTGTCGGTTCGCAGAGCACTGATACGTGTGCTCCTTGGCACATCGTTAATGCGCAGGTGGCGCATGAGCTTCCCCACGCCCTGGAGATACCCTACGCCACAGCCTGGCACTGACTGTACCTGTCTGTTTGGTAGCACCCGGCATTTCCCCTCTGCCTCTCTCGTGCACAACCATCAACCAACATCACCCCAGCGCTCTACTGCTGGCCAGGTGTAGTCATGCCGTTCAGTGGAATGTTCCCCAGTAGGGGAAGGCAATGGACCGTGTCCTGCCACATCCGCTGCCGGAGCGCATCCCGACGCCACCGCCCCCGCCTGACCCGCTCATGACAGGGATGCTGTGGCCGCGTAGGTGTCTACCTGCGCCTTACCTTGCTCTCCTGAAAGCGCCCCATCGTCCCGGGGGCGACTCACTGCCTACTGGTGCGACCTGTCATGGAGGAGAGAAGATGATGTGATGCACTATGGGCGGCAAAAGAGGCAGCTCGGCCAGTGACGAGCAAAACAGCACACGTCGAGGGGAGTAGCACAGTCAGCCACTCACAGCAGCGCTGCTAGGGAGATGCAGGAGCGCGGCGATTAAAGAGGCAGCAGCATAGTTACATACGGATTGGAGCAGCACTGACTAGACAGGCAGTCTTACAAGATCTAAGGGAGTACCAGATAACAGATAACCAGCACCACCAAATGTGAATGAAGTGGCAGAGGCTGAAATGCAGCATCACCAAATGTGAGTGGAGTGACAGAGGCTGATATGCAGAATTACCAAATGTGAGTTGAGTGGCAGAGGCTGTAATGCAGCATCACCAAATGTGAGTGGAGTGGCAGAGGCTGAAATGCAACATCACCAAATGTGAGTGGAGTGGTAGAGACTGATATATGTAGCACCAGTAAATGTGAGTGGAGTGGTAGAGACTGATAAATGTAGCATCACCAAATGTGAGTGGAATGACAGAGGCTGAAATGCAACATCACCAAATGTGAGTGGAGTGGCAGAGGCTGAAATGCAGCATCACCAAATGTGAGTAGAGTGTCATAGGCTGAACTACAGCATCACCAAATGTGAGTGGAGTGGCAGAG
Organism: Lissotriton helveticus; assembly: GCF_964261635.1. NCBI lineage: Eukaryota > Metazoa > Chordata > Amphibia > Caudata > Salamandridae > Lissotriton > Lissotriton helveticus. The sequence continues at coordinate 360,394,850 of NC_136063.1, read as the reverse complement.
GCTGAAATGCAGCATCACCAAATGTGAGTGGAGTGACAGAGGCTGATATGCAGAATTACCAAATGTGAGTTGAGTGGCAGAGGCTGAAATGCAGCATCACCAAATGTGAGTGGAGTGGCAGAGGCTGAAATGCAGCATCACCAAATGTGAGTGGAGTGACAGAGGCTGAAATGCAGCATCACCAAATGTGAGTGGAGTGGCAGAGGCTGAAATGCAGCATCACCAAATGTGAGTGGAGTGGTAGAGACTGATATATGTAGCACCAGTAAATGTGAGTTGAGTGGTAGAGACTGATATATGTAGCATCACCAAATGTGAGTGGAATGACAGAGGCTGAAATGCAACATCACCAAATGTGAGTGGAGTGGCAGAGGCTGAAATGCAGCATCACCAAATGTGAGTGGAGTGGCAGAGGCTGAAATGCAGCATCACCAAATGTGAGTGGAGTGGCAGAGGCTGAAATACAGCATCACCCAATGTGAGTGGAGTGGCAGAGGCTGAAATGCAGCATCACCAAATGTGAGTGGAGTGTCAGAGGCTGAACTGCAGCATCACCAAATGTGAGTGGAGTGGCAGAGGCTGAACTGCAGCATCACCAAATGTGAGTGAGGTGGCAGAGGCTGAACTGCAGCATCACCAAATGTGAGTGGAGTGTCAGAGGCTGAACTGCAGCATCACCAAATGTGAGTGGAGTGGCAGAGGCTGAAATGCAGCATCACCAAATGTGAGTGGAGTGCCAGAGGCTGAAATGCAGCATCACCAAATGTGAGTGTAGTGGCAGAGGCTGAAATGCAGCATCACCAAATGTGAGTGGAGTGGCAGAGGCTGAAATGCAGCATCACCAAATGTGAGTGGAGTGACAGAGGCTGAAATGCAACATCACCAAATGTGAGTGGAGTGACAGAGGCTGATATGCAGCATTACCAAATGTGAGTGGAGTGGCAGAGGGCTGAAATGCTATTCAACAAAATAACTGCCAGTACTGCCACTCTATTATTTTTTTTTTTTTAAAAGGGGAACGTATTGACCTTAAACAATATGTGCCATAGACTTCTTGTTCAGTCTGAAATGAATCAATTTCTTTTATTTACTTTACACATATCAAAAACAATTTGAATTTTTTTGTATATTCATAAACTCAAAATTAACATTTGCACCTTATAACATCCTAAAAGACAAAATTGTTTTGCATTCACTCTCTCTACTTCTCTCACTCTTTTCATAAATTCCTACAATCACACAACAACCTATCTACACATTCTCCTTTACAAAATCACCACAATATATACATTTTACATGAATTATTTACAAAAAACAGCCATGGAATATCTTTTAGTAGTTTTTTAGTTTGTGTCGTATGAAAAAAATCCTAAGGCTGTATGAAGAATTGGTGTATGCGTTTCAAACTCCCTTGATTAAGGGGAGTTCTCTTCAGGACCACGTAGCTGTAAAACAGAATCACAATAATGTGTTAGCTGGTGGATACCCTTAACCTCTTTTCTCTGATTGGGAACGGACTCATCAAGTTTCTTACCTTATTATTGATGTAATCAACTGTTCTCAAATGAGAGGCTATAATGCAAACAAAAAACAAACTTAGCTGGTCTTCAGCAACCACCTATTTCCAAATCTATGTATAAACACACTACTTCCCGTCGCATAACCTATTCAAGTCACTTTGTAGTATTTACAGTGATATCTTCTAGGACTGCCCTTCTATTTTATTTGGAAGAGTGGGGCCTGAGGTCCTATAACGGAAAACACAGTGCATATAACCTATCTGTCACAACACTAGAGCGGCATACATGGTGATTCTGAGCATCTTAAATAACTTACTTCAAGCGGCAATGCGTCAGTGTCTTAGAGTTTTTCAAATTCTTCTCTGAATTTGGGTGAGCGGGCATCACCCACATTCGGAGAATAATTTGAAAAACTCTAGTGTTCAACTGAGGATAGATAGATCTCTTCAAATTTGTGAGAAATCTTAAACTAAAAAAACATTTCTTTTGGATGGACAAGAAGGATAGAGGGGTTAAGAATATTCCTGCACTGGCTACTACTGACTCGTTATCAATAAAAGACATACAAACAGCTCATCTTCTCTTGTCTCTAACTGATATGGAGGATTCTCCTTTTGATATGGACAGGTTATTGGAAGAATTAGACATTGAATCTGATTTTAGCATTGCCAGTGGTCTCAAATCTAAATCACGATGGATTCCTACATTACCTGGTGGCAATGCTATAGACAATTTCCACAAACGTGTTATTGAAGATCTTGACAAACTGAATCACCTGCGAAAAGACAGAATGTTTAAATATAAGGACAATCTAACTAATGGTGAGAGGCTAGCCCTATCTACACTTATGGACACTGAGACAATCACTATCAGAGAGGCAGACAAAGGTGGCAACGTGGTGGTGATGGACCGCGTTGACTACCAACAAGAGATCCTTGATCAACTGGGAGACAATACTTGCTACAAACGCCTTACTTATAACCCTATGGGTCCACTCACACTGGAGATTAACTCCAAGCTATTAATTTGGAAACAATCTGGGTTAATTAATGATGATGAATATCTCTATCTGAAAGTTTTTAGACCCTGTTATCCTTGGCTCTATACCTTACCAAAGGTACATAAGAATCTTCCTTTCCCACCTGGGAGACCTATTGTTTCTGGTATGGGGGTCCCCACTGAAAGAATAGCTGAATATGTTGATCTTTTTCTGGGTCCCTTGGTTAAAAATTTACCGTCCTATATACAAGATACTAAACATATTCTAAGCACCTTGGCGGACATCCAGTGGCAACCGGGCTCACTACTGGTGACAATGGATGTAGTGTCATTGTACACTAGTATCAACATGGACCTGGGGTTACAAGCGGTGAACAAACTTTTACACAACAGACCAGCGTCACTGTGGCAACACACAGTCATGTTATCTACCATGATGGAACTAGTGCTGAAAAATATTTTTTTTATTTTTGACCAAACTTGGTATTGTCAAAAGAGAGGTGTTACTATGGGCTCTAAATTTTCACCCTCTTTTGCGAACCTTTTTATGGGCACACTAGAGTCTGATCTGATTTGGGGTAATAAAGGTGCACAATATATCGACTCCATTATTTTTTGGGGTCGGTACATTGATGATTGCATCTTGATATGGTCAGGTACAGAAGAACTTCTGAACAGTTTTTTTTGACACTTGAATGATAACTCATGGGAAATAGAATTCACAATGAATTGGAGTAGGACTAACATTGAGTTTCTGGATGTGGAAATCTATGTTTCCTCAAACTGTCTACAGAGCAGGCTTTTCAGGAAGTCGACAGCATGCAATGCAATTCTGCATGCATCCAGTTCACATCCTCCACACCAAATAAACGCAATACCCTATGGGGAATTTCTGAGGGCAAGAAGGAATTGCAGTGAAGATTTGGAGTTTAGGAAATGTCTAGACAGCATGAGAGACAGATTTTTTGCAAGAGGCTACTCAGAGAATGTAATACGTAAAGCAGAAAAAAGAGTTGGGAAAGTGAAAAGATCCTACACTTTACTGGCACACAAATCTAAATCTCCACAAACAGAGACTGTTAGGTTGATTACTGATTTTAACTCCCTCCATAGCACGTTACGTAAAAGCTTGACCAAACATTGGGGGCTCTTAAAATCGGAAAGGGCACTTGTCAATTGTATCTCTGACAAACCACAGATTTCCTTCAGGAGAGGCAATACATTCAGGACTAAACTTAGTCCCACTGTTCCCCGCAATACCACCCCCACTACCTGGATGACACAACACAGTGTGGGATTTTATAAGTGTGGTTTCTGCACCGTGTGCAGATGGGCCAAACATGGCACCACGCGTTTCACTGGTCCAGGGGGTGAATTGTTCACCATTAAAACCAACATTAATTGTACAACCAAATTTGTAGTGTTCATTATAGAATGCAACTGTGGCAAGTATTATGTGGGTAGCACCATCAGACCCCTTAAGGACAGAATTACTGAACATATAAGAACAATACAGAAATGTGACCCTAAATATCCAGTGGCCTTACATGTCGCAGCTTGCCAAAATGGAGATACTAATAAACTTATAAGATTTTTTGGCATTGACATGGTTCCGTTAGGAGGCAGAGGAGGGAATCGTGAACTCAAGCTAAGACGCACTGAAGCCATGTGGATCATGCGCTTGCGTACAGTTGAGCACGGACTGAATTATGACCAGGAGATGCAGTATTTCCTGGGGGATTAAGTTTATTTCTGGACAATGGTTAGGTTATGTAATATGACCTTGCAGTACACTATCTGGACTAATCACCAAGACCATTGCTTAATGAACATGTATTGTATGGTATGAATGTTTTCATGAACACTGAACTTTGGAAGGCACATTGTACATGTATCTTTCACTTTCTTGAGATCATAGTGTTGCTGTCAATGAGCTGTCTTTATGCTGAATAGATTTATTTTGGCTTCTAGTCAACACCAAAATGTCGTTTATACAAATTGGGGGTATACCATTTCTCCTCATGCTGCTTGATGTTAGAACGATACTAGAAGAAGAATTGTTTTAGTTCAAACTATTATTGATGATTAACGGTATGTAACCAATTGTTACTTGTCACGGTTTGTTTTACATAAGACCCTTTGAATCAAATGAGCTTATTGAGCTTAAATGTTAACATGCTATTATGTCACGTGAGAGGGGGACCTGCACGTCGCTTCCACTCGCTTCCTTTTGCATGCGACACCCACTTCCTCCCGAGGCTCGTCGCTATTTATTCATAACAGGGAACGGATGTATGATCACTTTTTAGGACAGATTGCTATGAGTTTTCACGTAATAGCCATGGGAGCTGCTGTATATTTTTTACCGGTGGATTCTTTGAATCCTTCTAACTAAGGTTCACTCGCATTCACTATTGGCCTCATCTTTCGAGGGCAGCGTTCTAGTTCTCACGTTACGTCAACGGGGGCGCGTCCTTATAACGCGCCTGATTTCCGGGTCACGTGTCCAAATAGGAACACTGCCCGAGGAGAGTACACGCCGTTTGCCGAACTTGGTGAAACTAAGGTAAGCGCGGATTTGTAGGATCCCTGAGTTTCCTCAAATACAATTACGGAGATTGGGTTTGTGTGTGTAGGTTTTTTCGAACCCATTGTTGATACAATTTTGACATCCCTCCCCAGAATCTGGCGTCCTCTTGAGAGTGTGAAGTCGTACCCGACTCCAGGTTGGTGTATTTTGAAATGATGCCCCTTTTAGGTAAGATGGACAAAGGGCCTATAATATGGTTCTCATTACCGATTGTACAAAGTGTTCGGTTTTTCTGAATGGGATATAATCTTTAACTTTTCAGAACGCTACTAAAATGCTATAAGTGTACAACACGACTTAATCAGATGATCACTCTTTCTAGCAACATGGCGTAGGACATACGACGTTTTTTTCTTCAGCATCCTCACACTGGGTAAGCGACATCCGAGCACAGTAGAGATACTAGAACTATGTTGATTGTATATCTTCTTAGGTACAGACACTTGATACCAAGAGATCTATCCCTCGTGTTTTGAGATGCGGGCTGTTAGTTTGAACATTAGACTACCCTGAGACAGTCTCAGTTTCTTTTAGTCTTGGAATTCAGGATGCACATTTTTCTGGAATTTTGAATGCATAAACCTGCAACTGCCTTTAATTTAGCGTCATATTTAAGAGTTACATTATCCACATTGTTTGACCCCCTTATAGTGTGGAGATCCCTTCCCTGCGTTCACTACGTTGACGGTCACGGGCCCGGCTGGGTCGGAATTATCACCAGCTGTGCGGTGAGCTTCTTACTTGTTGTCTCGTGTTTACAATTCATTCTTCATTGCCCTGGCAAACACACATAGGACACAACATTGATGGGCTTTTCTTCCCTTTTTTGTCTTTTGTTTTGTATTTTTACAGATCTTCTGGTTCTGATACAGCCAATATTGGTATGAGCTTTCATTTTTACAGAGTCACAATTGCACGTGACGTTATTTCATATCACTTTGCACGCAGTGTGAATGAACCGTGCACGATCAGTAGCACTCGCGTGTAGGAGGACGCACTATGCATGGTGTTACTGAGTCATAATAGACCGCGCCGTTTCATTCCAGTAAGATGTATATTATAACCCTCTACTTTTTCCACATGTTCACTTGGTCACCAGCACTTTTATGAGATGGCGCCGTAGATGCACTTTCGACAAGTATGCGTTGTGGTTGCACTAAGATGTAACAAGGTGTAATACTGTTCTTTTACACTAGTGGAAGCTATGTTAATGTGCTTGAGACCATGAAATGCTGCATTAATATGATTGTACTCTCGCACAAGGAATGCTCCATTGTTACTCATTTGTTTTTTCAGCCCAGAGGATTCGCAATAGCGATGAAACACGTGTCGGCTGGCTGTTTGACTTAATAAAGGATTCCAACGGATCACTCTCCCTCTGGAGATTCCTAGAATTTTCTGTCACTTTGTTTTTTGTTCAAAACTTTCGCATGTCACATAACATATGTTTTATCTGTGAATGAGTGCATTGGGTAACCCCGTAAATACTTACAGTGATATCTTCTAGGACTGCCCTTCTATTTTATTTGGAAGAGTGGGGCCTGAGGTCCTATAACAGAAAACACAGTGCATATAACCTATCTGTCACAACACTAGAGCGGCATACAATGTGATTCTGGCAATCTTAAATAACTTACTTCAAGCGGCAATGCGTCAGCGTCTTAGAGTTTTTCAAATTCTTCTCTGAATGTGGGTGAGCGGGCATCACCCACATTCGGAGAATAATTTGAAAAACTCTAGTGTTCAACTGAGGGCCGGTACCTACATCAGTTGCAGCTTCTCAGCACCAATGAGCTGGGGGTGCGGGGAAGTTGAGCCTTCGAAGTAGAATCGGCGGGGGAATCGGATAGTACAGTGATCCAGCCGTTCCAGGATTAGTTGGAGCAACGTGCACAATGGCCATTGTACCCGTTGCTCCAACTAATCCCGGAACTGATGTAGGTACCGGCCCTCGGTTGAACATGGTTCCGCACAGTATCCCGCTATCCCAGGACCTTGAATGTATTAAATTGCTCAGCCCTTTTCTGAGTCTTCATGGTTGCTAATTAGCTATCCTTAAGGCTTACAGTTTATTTGTTGTCCTGATGATGATCCCGGTTATCGTGTTAATGGGATAGAAACGTCGTCAACCATAAATAACAGCATACACACAAATAATTGTATTATTGTGTCACGGCTGTTGCTACTTATCAAGCTTGCGGCAACCCACATATTTTTGAGCAAGCTTTTCCCTCTGTTTCGCCTGCTTGTTATTTTTCGTCGTTGTTTTTGTTTTGATCAATGTGTAAAATTGTCACCGTTTTCACCTTGTCACACTGTTTATTGTTAGTGTGGATACAGGATTGTATCCAACTGGATATTGCAACTGTCCCTAGACCGCAAACTTATTCATCTAAAATAAATTATCTACCCTGCTGGGTAGCTCATATAGAGTCAATTGTGTTCTATATTTATTTTATATTGTATTTTCTTTTCATCAAGGACCACTGTCCATTATAACAATAATTGTTACCCTACGTCCTTGGTTACTTATAGGGTTCCCTTGTCTTCTAACATACTGTATCCTACTGGTGGCCTTTGCTGGATGTAGTCTTGACGCCCAAGTGCTGTTTGTGATGCAGTGGGACCCTTTGGCTGTATCTAACTGGACTTCTCCTAACTGAAAACCTGTTGGTCTGGGACCTCCAGAGGACCAAGACCAATGTGGCAAGACAATCCACTCAAGGCGTGTTGCTGCTGGGCTGAATAAACAGGTTTCGCCTGCTCAAAGGTTCTCCACAGAAGCAAATCTGTTTCAGTGGACCCTCTTTGAGAAGGTATTATGCCTCCTGGAGGCCTGGTCAGACACAGCCCAGCCTTACCTTGCTGAAGGATTTTGAACTCTGAAAAATAGGCTAAATCTGAAGATAGAAATCTTGTCTGGTTGAAGATGCCAAAAGTATTCAGCCAAGATGAAGACTTCCCTGGGCTTGAATTTTGCATTTCTCCTGATCAGAGCTTTTCGCAACAAAATCACTGGGACCTTGCTCAATGCCTATTCGACATCATAGATCCCTTAATCAAGGGTTGGGAAAGCGCCTCTTTTAAAACCACCTGCTGCATTGCTCTGCTAAAGGATTTTGACTTCCAGAAAAAACAGACAAAGTGCCAAGGAAAGACCTCTGACCCAGTACAACCTGGTTGATGCATCTGATCCACTCTCTATCACGATCAGCCTGAAACTGTGCCTAGGTTCATTATACTCTGATCTTTGACTACCATTGGTGTTATTTTTAGTAAAAAAAACATATCTCTGGTTTCCCTTCTTGTTTTTTTGTTGTTTTGGTATCATTTTGCCATTAAAGTATTCTCTATTTTTATAAACCGAAGTGGGATTTTTATTGTGTTGTGTTTTTGACTTTTTAACTGTGTAACTGTTTTGGTACTTGTAAATGCTTTACTCATTTCCTTAAGTTAAGTCAGTCTTCTGTGCCATAGCTACAACGGGATGAGCTCAGCTTTAAATTACTGAAACCTTGAACTGGACCTAACAAGTTAGGGATCTTATTACTTGGGTGGACTCCCAGCCACCCCAGTAATTTACTTTCTCACAATCACACATTCTCAAGAGATCAATGACAGGGCTAGATCTTTTTCAAGCTATCAGTATAAACAAGGCTTCAATATCCAATACTATTATATGGTAATTCTATATTCTCGAAAGCTAGCACTGGCCTCTTGTAAAAATAATTACAAATCACATTAACTTTTAAAAATCTTTAAGAGAACCTCATATGATTCAAGATAACCACATTGTATTTGACCAAGAAATTAAACAATTAACATTGTCTTTAAATAATATATTTTAATGTTATAGAAAATCCTTACGGAAAATATTACAACATTATTTTTTTTACTTGAGGGCACATATTTGTCTTAATCGGAAAACAGTAGCTTTGATTTTCTCTTACCATATGTAAAAAGGTTTGTCCTTAAATGTTGGAAGAAGAAAGGGTTGACTGCAAATCTTGGATTATGTATCTCAGACAGGGCTGTCATTACTAATTCTTATGAGTAACTCATGTGATTTTTCATTAAACCTGTCCCTGTATTCTACTTTAATTCTCCCTATTGATAGGTGCTCCTTTACCACAATAGAAGATGACAGTGGAAATCTTTGAAGAAAGTCAACTTTGTGATATAGATTTGGAAATCTATCTCTAATATTTGTCAAAAATATCTCCATAATTCTTGCTTTGAGGATTGAGTAAGTCTTTTAAATCTTAAGTTTTTGAATAAATCCCATTCTCTATCCTGCTGGGATACATCAACATTGTTCATTTACAACCACACGTCAAAATGTTCAATAAATGTTTCAAGGTCCTTTACACCATAATCTTCTAAGCTTTGTTTTAGTTGGCCATATGTTGATATGCAACAACTTTATGCACTAAAAAATGTCTTCCTTATGAAGTTCATCAAATTGTTTTTTACATGGCTTCCTACATCAGAAGTGTAAGTCTTTTCTGGTATTGAGTAAGGTCTAAGCTGCCGCCGGTAAGCCTGATTCCATTGAATATGACCGACTTCAGGTCTCTCTCTCTCTCTGTGCCTTACAGAGCAGGTCCTGAGGGAACTAAGCAGGCTTCCATTGTTCATCCTTTCCAACGTGCCATAGAACTTCTCAAGCAATGCCGTAGCACACAGTAAATCAGAAGTATCTTTTGAAGTGATAAAGTGAGTTGTGATCTCGTATTTCTATGAACACGGCAAGATGTAACAAAAACCTCATGCTTGTCAGAGTTCACAGACAGTCCTGGTGCCTTGTTCTCTGAATGGTGTTTTCTGTTATCTGATTTGCCAGACTCTCAAGGTGGGATACCATCATGTGATGAAGGACGACTTTCTGGGCTTTGCTCTGGTTTTGTACCCTGAGGGTTCAATTTGCTTTCTCTGACTTATTTAGAGCATGTTCATTGATATCAGCTAATGGTTTTGAAAAGGCATTGTAGAGTATTTTGATAATTACTATGGAGTGAGTGGAGCATTCTGGTTATATTATCAAATTCTGTGTCTTTTCCACCATCGGTGCTCATGACGAGCTCAGCTCATCAAGAGGCAAGGTGGCGCTGTGCTCATGACGAGTGAGCTCATCATGACCCGCGCGGTGCTCACACGCGGGGATAATTCCCCTGCTGTGCTAAGCGTTCCACGAAAACGGGTGTGGTCATGATGAGCACAGCGCCACCCTGCAGCGTGATGAGCCGAGCACGTCACAAGCACCATGGCGCTGCACGCGTCCCCCCTCCCTCCAGCGCCGCAGGGGAATTAGCCCCGCGGCGGAGGGGTTTAAAGTGTCCCTCATGGCTAATTGCAAATGATGGCTGAAATAATGGATTGAAAGTAAAAGTGACATTTTATTTATTGAGGGCAGATACATCTCTCTTCATCCCCAAGATATAACCTGAGCCATCTTCCATAAAACCAACCAATGTGTTCCTTATATCAATACCACACTCTAGGGAAATGGTGAGAAGATTATTTCTCCATTTTTCTGCACTGAAATTATTTGCTTTCTTCAAGTCGAACAACCTCCTTTTTGGTAGACCCTCAGTATCCACCAAAAGTAAATCTATCATCTTTATGTTGTTGCTACTTCTAGTTACAGCACTGTCAGTAAGCAATAAGAAATAGCAAGCCTGTTGGAGAGCTCTTCCAATATTATTTGTGAATTCCTTGCATTTCATTTGCGTGATGTACACTTGTCCTAAGTCTACACCATGACATGCATTCAGGTGGGCAATATGAGCAAATTTTGTAAATAGAATTTACAACTTTGACGGTTAAGGCAATATCAAACAATCTGGCAGCACACTAGTATCATGGGCCTCTGCATCAGTAATGCTTTTGCTGATGGTTGCTGAGTTACAACTGTCCAAGATGACAGCATTAGGCAACTTCTCAAATCTGATGGCTCTCTTTGAAATTGCAAATCCTTGTCCTTCTTAAGTGAGGACCCTGCTTTCTCACTGACAAAGGCTGTAGTTTAATTCCTCATAGCTCGGATCTGAATTTCATACATGTTACATACAAAACAGGAAATCTTGTCCACAACCACACCGTTGCTTGAGTCATACTGCAATCAGTCATATCTGCTATTCCCTTTTGACTGCAATATGTTATTGCTCGAACGCAGAGTCATTCTGTTGGTGTCTCTTCAAGTTTGTTTTCCATGAGGTTAGCTGCACACTATTCACAGACATTCCTTCATGGTGTCTTTTAATCATGGTATGCACTAGCCTGGTGAGCGAGTCAATAAATCAAGTTACCAAAGCACTTGCAAAGTATTTTTCACAAATGTATATACATAGTATGAATAAAGGAAGGGTATGTTTGTCTGATCTAATAATGCCGCACTTCGTTTCTGATGACATGATAGTCAACTTAGAAAACATGATAATTCGTTTAAATATTGAGATCCTGATTTAGAGGATGTAATGGAACAAGTACCAACCTTTGGGAGATGTCTTATACATTCTCCTCTCAGTTTCCCCCACCTCATTCAAAATACAAGAGAAGGCATCATACCATTATGAATAACCGTGTGTTGGACCCGAAGTCAGTGCCAATGGTGTCTGAGGGGCAAAGTGAGGTACAGTGCTTGCCCATACCTTTCCTTCCTATATCATTTCTGTCCCCGTCTGCTATGTAATCTATGCCAGAACTGGACAGGAATAATGGGGGTCAAACAGAAAAAGTCCAGAAATATTCCCAGTTGCTAGGAGAAAACTCCGACCACAGACATAACATTATTTATGTTATATTGACAGACTGACCCTCGATTTGGAGTTAGTTTTAGAGAAATAACATACGTGTTAAAGGTATGTTAAGTTGGTATACTGTGGCAGACTTTCTGAAGTGTTTTTGCCTGACAATGAATGCAAGTGCCATTTTAGGGTGAAAGGTCTACCCAGGGCGCAGGTTCTAAAAAAATAAGTGAGGGGACTAACCAGGTTAGGCAGTATGCAAGTGAAATCCTGACGCGTGCCATCACAGTGCATAATGTCACAATGTGTGACATTGCACTTGACATCACAGGATGTGACCTCACAAGAAGTGACATCAGATATTAGGACCTCACACATATGTTAATCAGGTATATCATGAGTACATTTAAGCGCATTATGAGATTTAACAAATGAGATTTGGCATTGGGGTTGTGCCAAAAAAGTGGCGCAATCCCAATGCCAAATCTGGGGCGCAACTAATACATTTTTTTTAAAATCCTGCCACCAGGAAATTGGCAACAAGGATACACATGGTCGTAGATGTTATACTTAACTGGTTGCAAAGTCTACATTTTAAAATGTCTGATTGGGTTAAGGCATCTGCTGTGAAGATGCCCAGTAAATCTCAGGGAATAGTAATAATGGTGAGATAACTCTGGTAGTTAATGTACTTGCTGGAGAGATCTGTGTTTTGTAAGGTCACAGTTTTGAATCAAAGTAGTATAGTGGGTTAATGTGTCTGCTGCAAAGCACATCATCTAACACGCAGATGACAGATTTTTATTTTATGTAGATAGTAAAGTGGGTTACAGCTTTTAACACAGAGATCCTTTTGTTACCTGTAATTCATACATTGTAATCCTTCTAAAAGACCACAGTGAAGTATAAAGGACATGTGACACCTACACCTTGTAACTCTCACTGTCTCATGTAACTGATCTTGTACATTGATTTACACATGTACATGATTTATTGTCAATGTATAATGTGTATGTTACGTAAAGAGCTCTGACAAACTGCATAGGGTTGCATAGCTCTATAAAAGAAATAAAATAGTGCTATTGAAATTATTATTTGTGTAAATACTGGGACAGACAAACACACCTGACATTCTTACAGTGCATGCCTCTATTATATACAGGGACTGAACAAAGACAAAAGCTGCCTCTCTTAAGTACCTGTGAAGAGATAACAAGCCGTGTGCCTTTGTTTCCCCTCCCTGGCTTTTACACTGAAGCGTGAGGTTCCTGGTCGCCTCCAGTCAGGATATTCAAACAAAAGGAGGCCTGATGGCCCCTTAAATTCGCCCAGCTGCAGGTGAAAAAAGCCCCCTTACTGCCTGCACCTTGCTGCTGGGAATCAAAAGCAGACAACATGCAGACCCTAATGAACGTGATCCGGTGTCTGAAATTTACACCGGGACAAGTTCAGCATTTTTCCGTGGTGCCCGTCTACTTGACAAGGGGACGGCGTCTACCCTGTGAAAAGAGTGGGTGGACGCCGTGTACCTGCATGCTCCCCGACTCGTGCCCTTGGTCTACCAAATGATCTGTGGCGGTGGAGGTGCTGGCTCGTTTCCACAGTCCTCTGTTGGGTGGCACACTAAACTTGTAGCGAGGTCCCAAATGTTTAATGGTGGTAGCAATTTCAGAAGGAATGTGTTCCTTTTTTTGTTTCATTTCTTTATTGACATTTCAACAAACACAGCACAAGCAGATGCAACACATTGGCCAAACCCCTTTAGTGCTCAGAACGCGGGGCTACAGCATGACTTGGCATGTCATTCCAGAGCGATTATCTGTATGTGGCTAGTTCAAAAGGTGGCCCGGTCATCACACCAGATCAGCATCCAGTCATTTCCTCACATATCCTGTAAATTGCACATGACATGGCTAGGACAAGGAGTGCCTGTAGTGAATACAAGTACTGTCACCTCTCACACCAACATTTGATCAACCTAATCACACAGGCTGAGCAGCAGGTATAACAGTACCTTACCAGGCGTCTTTGACAGGAGAGATCATCTCGTCCCGGGGATGCCGAGAGGCGGCGTTCTAAAGAAGCTTATAAGACAACAGAGAAAAGAACATGTGGATAAACCAAGGAGTGAGAAAAAGAAAACAAAATTCCAATCAAATCAAATACTGCGCTGCGCCCTAGCACGGTACAGCCAATTGCCCCCTCCCCCCCGACCGGCCCCATCCATTCGTCACTCAGGTACCCAGGTTCGACCAATTGTAGGAATGGGCCTCACACCTTATCGAAGGCATATGCTCCAAATTTTATCTAAATTGCTTTCAGTTCATTGTGGGATTGATGTACTATTCGTATTCATTAGATAAAGTCTGTTGGAGATTTCCAATCAAATAGCAAATCGATACAAAAGCCCAAGTTAATCAATACAGCGATAGCATTAAAAACTGTACACGCCAGGCACTAGAACAGAAGAAAACAATAACATCGAAGAGAAACTACATCTCTTTAGGTTAAAAGGATGTGGTCTGGCTCCATTATTATTATTTACTGAGGTGGAGATATTTTGTGCATATTATTATGTTAAGTTTCTACATATTGTACTTGAATGTTTGGATTGGTCTACGGGTTTAATGTAAAAAGGGTATGATACGTAAGAAAAATAATATACTGACATATTTGCCTTTATTGCATATTTAATGATGATTTATTTTTTCCAATTAGGTATATTGAAGAAAGAAATAATGATAACCTTGATACTCCTATTGCTTTTTTATTTGACCACGGCTTTCTACTTTGTGACAAAAATTTAACTTTTGGTGCCATTAAAGCACTACGTAGTTTAGGGTATTACTGAATATAATACCCATTTGACTTGGTATTTTTATGGGTCCGGTAGGACCTAGCACCTGCATGGATCATACATTGTGACCCATTACTGGATATGCTCTTTGATAGGGCCTTAGTCGTTCGTATTTTCTGAGCAATCATTAAAAATACAGCTCCATGAGGCCATTGTTGCCTATGCTGATCAATGGGGCCCTTATTAAAATACCACCTGCTGATATCTAATATTGCCTACTTTGCCCAATGGGCCTATTGTTAAATGCACTTCCTAATGCAAACCTTATTCAATGTAGTCCCAGGACCACTGTGGTTTGTGGAAGTCCTGAGTGATTCTTAATTATGCTGCCCGATGGAGGATCTACTGTCTCACATCCTCCTCTTTCATCTGTCTATATGTGCCTTTATGTGTGATTTCTTTGAGTTATGTCTGCCTGTTGTAATGTGTGCATGTGTACCTAGAGGTCAACAGCTGTGCTGGCAAAGCTGCCTGCACATCTTATGATCTGTGTCCATGAGCTTGCTTTGAAGAGGAACTCTATTCCCTTGTAGATTGGAATAGACCGCTTGTAATAATGGGCGATTTCAGACTCTGAGTGGATCACGGTAGAGACCTAAAGGAGTCTTCTTTTCAAACCAATCTCAGTCCTTTAGGCAATGGGTTAATATGGCTGGCTTGGAGAGAGTGATTTGCTTACCTGGGACCGACATCCTGCAATCATGAACCTAAAATGTTTTCAGCTCTGTTGGCTCGTTGCCCCAAGCACGACCTGATAAGCTGCCTAGTGGACCACCAGGGCATTAATGGACATACTATCTCTCTTCAGCATCCACCATGTGAAGGCCAGTGAAGAAAATGCAAATGAGAAAGGTTTAGCTGTTTCTTTATTTTTGAATAATAGGATATCAGTTAGTTCTGTGTAAGAGCTTGGCAATGGCTTTTACTAATAAATTGCCACCAGTCAAAGCGCAGAAGTCTTACGCTGGTCCTGAGGCTTGAAGAAACTACTGATGTGCCATGGAAGAGGCTAAAGGCCACAACTGGGGACTGCACAAAGAATTATTTCAGCTACAGAGCTTATCTGAAAACAGTGAGTGACAGGAGTACCAAAGATGCTAGAAGTTCCATTCACAACATAGGCATGACAAATATTTAATTAATATGCCAGCCCGAGCAATTATGCCAAAGCACCAAAATGTTTATGTATGAGTCTAGAGGAAACCCCAAGACTAAATCAATGCACAGCTTAACAGGCACTAAGGCCTATTTTTTGTAAACAAAAGTATTATTCACACAATTCTTCAAAAAAGCTTCTTTTACTCAGAAATGCTTCAAAAATGATATCCAATTTAACGACAATGTAATGATCAAGTCAATTCTAAAGTTATTACATATCAAAAAAAACTCATCAATGTCTCTGTTTTTTTAAAAGTACATTACACTTTTAAATGCATAAACAGTCATCCACAACCCAATACATTTCGGGTTCATTCAGAACCCTTCATCAGGGGAAATCAGATATGTAAATATCCACATTTTATAAGGTTTAAACTCCTCGGAGCCAGTCAGAAAGCGAATCTACAACAGAAAACGGTTATAATGACTTTTAGTTACAATTCATGATAGTAATGAGCATAAACATAATTTACAATGATATTCAGTTGCGTTCAATTATAGTGAATGCTACTGTGGGTTTTCCATACCGCAAAACGACAGAAATATCAAAGAGAATCCAATGTGTCCCCACTGTGAGAAACATGAAAGCAGAGAAAAGGAAAACAAACTGAGTGCCCTCGTATGCTGAAGTGAATAAGTTCCCAAAGTTGTATAAATCTACTAGGTGCCACACAAGTAAAGTATATAAACACTAAATACGGGCAAAATACCTTGTGACGTCCAGGGAAAGACCAAAGGTCTATTACGTGAGATTCAATCTACAGCACTTCTTCCTGTTAAAATTAACAAAATGCTGTTGTCTGACCGTCCTTAACGAGTCAATTCGAGTAACACTATAGAAACGGACTCAATACTCACAACACTGCCTCAGTTACGGTCCATGGTCAGATCAGAACCCTCGATATTTGTAATCACCCCCTTCGTGTTTCTTATCTCTGTGTCATGGAAATATCTGAAACCAACATGATGTCCATGAGTAAATATAGGGGTATATCATGAATCCTGAAGCGGTTCTAAGTGAATATTAGAAGTCCCCCTACCTTCTTCGTAAAGGCGTGCTGCTCGAAAAAGTCTAACTGCTCCTCGTCTGTACTCGGAACGAGTAACCGGTTTCAAAACTTAATCTAGCTAAGAAGACGGCGTACCGCCCTGTTCTTAGTCAACAACATCAACATAGGACTCAAATCTAACCTATCCAAGATGGCGCTCCCTCTCAGCCCTCGAACGCAAAAATAATGTAAAAAGTGATAAATAGAGTCAAAAGACGAGAAATGGAGAAAAATAGCTATGAGTGTGAAATGAATGAAAAACTGAGGTGGGAAAATGAAAAATGATGAAAAGGTACAAGGTCGAATGAAGTAAAATGTCGTTATGAAATATGTAAAATACCCCTCACATTCTCGAATCATTGGTGTTAACACTTATAAAAAACACAAAAGTTCATAGTGGTCATTGAGACCCCCTGGGATTACGGTCCCTAACTTAAGAATCCACTGTGTCTCTTTGCGTGACAGTATGGTGTTGATGTCAATTCCTATGTGTGGTGTAATGCATTCAAGAATGGTGAATCTTAACTGCGGAATGGTGTGTCCTGCCTTGATCGAATGTGCTGCTAGTGCTCAATTCATGTTTTTGTTACGTATACGGCTCTTGTGCTCCACTATCCGTGTTTTAATTTTTCTACTTGTCCTGCCCACGTAAGTCAGTCCACAAGGGCACTTGATTGCATATATGACATTCTCAGTGGTGCAATCAGAGGTATGTCTTAAGGAAATGATTTTGCCAGTTTGGGGATGTCGAAATTCCTTCCCAGTGATTACATTCCCACATTGGCCACAATTGTGGCACTTCCTCATCCCCTTCCATTCTCTCAATGTGTCTTTTCTCAGTGTTTTCAACAGTTCTCGTAGATTTTGAGCCCGAGTATGAGCGAATAGGGGTATTCCCGTGATGATTCTGTGAAAATCAGGTTCGTTTTCAATTAGTTCCCATCTCTTACAGATGATCCTTTTGATTTGTGAAGCTTGGGTAGAGTATTTTAAAACAAACACCTCCTTTTTCGCTGTGGGTTTGTTTTGTTTTTGTAAGAGATCTTCTCTTTTTTTATTGGACACTGTCGTTCTTGCTTCACACAGAGTGGAATCTGGATAACCTCTGGACCTGTATCTCTTCACCTGATCATCCATCAATTGTTCACAATCCTCCTTTCGTGATGTTATTCTTTTGATTCTCATCAGCTGCTAGATAGGAAAATGTTTTTTCAGAGATAAGAGGGGGGGGGGCACTAGAGAAATGAAGTGCACTATTCACGTCGGTGGGTTTTTTGTAAACTCTAGTCACCAATCCTGTTTCAGTTTTCAAAATTTCAATGTCTAGAAAGTGTATCTTGTTTTCATTGATGTCATGCGTGAACTGTATTCGACTGTTGAAGGAGTTCAATTCTTCAAGACATTTTTCCAGTATTGAGCGTGGGCCTTTTTCAAATCACCAGAATGTCGTCGATGTATCGAATGAACATAATGGCATTCTGTTGCCACTCGGGATGGTGAAGTATATGTTTCTCTTCAAAGTATGCCATAAACGTATTAGCATACGCAGGTGCCCCAAGATGTGCCAGTGTATATCTGAAATCTATTTTATTAAAATAAACTGAATCTCTAATTAAGGGCAAGACCATGACTCATTCACTGGGCAGCTGTGTCCAGGCACTATGGTAAAGCAAGACTTCTGACCGGAGCAAGACCTCTGACCTCTGACCTCCTGGTTAGGGAACTCTGCTCTCCCCTCACGCAACTCCATCTTTGTGCTCCTGCCCCCCACACGTCTCAGGTCTCTGGTAGTTGTTCGAGACCATCCTCCATCCTCAGGCTCCTACCTTTGCCTCATCCCTGGTGGTCCTGTGGGAGAGCCTTGCTATTCTGCTCGTCTGCTCTGCCTTTTGTGTGTCTGTTCTGTTCCTTGCTTTTCTGCACCGTTCTGCCTTTCTGTCTATTTGTGCCTCGTGCTCCTGCCAATTTTTTGCGCTTGCACTTTGACTTTTCGACTTTGTGTCCATTTATTGGCTCCTATTGTGGCCTTTTTTCTCTCTCCTCTTGCTGTTTCCCACAGCAGCTGCCCCGCAGCCCCTCCCCCCTTGCCGGTGTCTGCCTCCCAGCTGTGCTCCCTCCCCGTCCCCTGCTTAATGGCTGTACGATGGGTTGAGCAAGACCTCTGACCTCCTGGACAGGGAACTATGCTCTCCCCTCGCGCAGCTCTGTTGTTGTACCGCTGCCCCCAGCACCTCTCTGGTCTCAGGTAGGTGTTCGAGGCCCTCCTCCACCTGCAGGCTCCTGCCTGTGCCTTATCCGTGGTGGTCTAGTGGGAGAGCCTTGCTCTTCTGCTGGTCCGCTCTGCCTTTTGTCTGACTGTTCTGTCCCCTGCTGTTCTACCCGGTTCTGCCTGTTTGTCTGTTTTTGCCTTGTGCTTTTGCCTTTTTTTGTGCTTTGACGTTGCCTTTTTGTCTGTTTGTGTACATTTATTGACTCGTATTGTGCCCTTTTTTCTCTCTTTGTGAGAAGCTGGCCTGGTATATGATGTACACTTATATAAGTGGTCACCCTGCACCAGTCCAGACAACCCTAATGGGGATTAAAGAGGTCTTAGATAACCTTAGAAGGCTCTCTAAGTGGTAGCTGTGGAGAGCAGCCTTCAGGCTTAGTCCAGAAGGAGTGTAAAGCAGCTTCTTTTACCAGAATACAATCTTATAGTATAGATTAGGTGAAAAAGAACCACACAAATATTTATAAAACAATGCATTTATTATATAATGCTCTCTAACACTAGAATATCTCTTAACCGGAGACATGCACAATGCACACAAAACTTTAGCAAAGAAACACAGTAAATAGCACAAAATACACAGTGGCCCCGGAGGGGACCAAACCATATACTAAGAAAGTGGTATAAGAACCACGACTTGAGTCATGACAGTATCAAGAGGACGTAGAAGTGCTGGGACCTCAAGGAACCACCCAGGATGAATAGATAGGGACCCCATGGAGAGCGTGTGCAGTGTGGGAACATGACTGCGTGCTCTGTACAGCTCTACATGTAAGTCGTAGTTGAATGTTTAAAGTTTAAGGACCCTTCCCAGTGGACCCTGAAAAAACCCTGTGGAAGATAGAAGGTTGGAGAGCCACTCCACCATGGATACCCTTGACCCGCATTACCTACACCAGTGAAGCCAAGTGCATACATGTGAAGTGGTGTCGGAAACGGACGTCGAACCCAAAGGAGAACTTCAGGAAAGTGCCGCTGTTGAATAAGGAGAAGGTGTCCAGTGGAACCCAAGGATGGATTCTAGATGAGAGGTACCTAGAAGCAGAGGGGACAAAGTCTGTGTCACTCACGGGTGACCAGGAGACTTGGAAGACAAATGCCCTCCGATGTCTGGTGTTGCAGGATGGATGATGATGACCTTGACTCTGCAGCTGTGAGGACCAGGTGATGCTGAGGAGGACCAGGAGCTGTGCACAAGCTGTCTCATGAAGGATAGCGAGTGCTGACAGGTCGGTGTCCAGCAGCAGCACCAACAAGCCTTGGCAAAGGCAAACAATGTAGGATTCAAAGAAAGAGCAACGTCGGGTCCAGAAAGGTCCAGGGGTCTCGCCAAAGGCAAGGGTGTGAGGGTAGGCCACGATGCACAGAATGTGGTGTGTGAGAAGTTGGCCTGATATGCAGTGCTCACTATTCTAGTGATCACTATGTATCATTCCAAACAACCCTTATTGATGATTGGTTGTAAGTCAACCTGATAGACCAACTATCCTAGTAGCATGGACACGAGCAGTCTAAGGCTAGACTCTAGAGGGCGTGTTAAGCCAGCTGTTTTACCATCACATTTACCCCTTGAACACCAAGTGAAAGGACACCAC
The DNA here is from genome assembly GCF_964261635.1 of Lissotriton helveticus. Taxonomy (NCBI): domain Eukaryota; kingdom Metazoa; phylum Chordata; class Amphibia; order Caudata; family Salamandridae; genus Lissotriton; species Lissotriton helveticus. The sequence goes on along the minus strand of NC_136063.1, from coordinate 360,374,067 downwards.
ACAAGTTGTTATGAAAATAAAGTATATTTATTTATAACACAACAACCCTGGACTCTTTATGAGGACAGGGTGCTAAGCACAATACAAAACTCTTAAAGAAATACTGAAAGTCGCACAATTTACACAAATGCCAGAGGGGCACGAAAAACCATATACTATGAAAGTGGAATGCGAAATACTAGCAGGTAAGTAACTAATCTAAGAGGCTTTGGGATCGCTAGGACTGTACTACTGAACCTTTAGATTACTAGCAGGAGGCCTAGGGGGATCGGGTGCAGAGTGTGCACTCTCACGCGGGATGCGGAACAAAGTCTATGGATGCTAGATTTCGTAAAGTTAGTGTTATCGGACGAATCCGACTAGATAGAGCTGAAACGAAAAAGGATCTGGACACTTAGATAGTTAAGCTATGCTGGAGCACCGAAATGCTCAGGTTACCTAGCCCAGGAGCTGCGGCTGCATAGGTCTGAAAAGACGTTGGGAATCCTCGTTGCAGTCTATGGAGCCTGAAAGAAGAAGTTGCTGGCAGGCGACCAGTGAGGAGATTCGGAGGGATCCAAGCCTGGATCTGGGAAGAAGGAGACCTGTAAGCAGAGGGGACCAAGTTCTGAATCACTAGCCAGTGATTAGGTGCGCACCAGGATGGCACCGGGCGAAGTCACCTCGACCAGGTGAGTGGGCGACGCTGGGCTCTGCAGTCTCTCGGACCAGGAGGCGTTGTCGGCGACCAGGATGGAGGTGAGAGCTGTCCCACGGGGGTATCTGCTGTCGACGTCGCTGGACCCAGGTTTGGGGCAACAACTCTTGGCAAATGCAAGCCCACGCGGTGGACTCAAAATGGCGTCTGGAGTGGACCAGGAGGGTCCGGGGGGCTCCTCTGTTGGAGGGGAGCAAGGGCCAGTCTGGAGCAACCAGACCAGCAGTGTTGTCGTCGTGGTTCGTCGTCGGGAGGGTCACTAGCCAACGGGCAAGTGACCTGGACAACGCGGTGGGCAGCAAAGAGCAGAAGGGCCCCACGCAGATCTCGTGGATGCAAGGGGGGCTGGACTTCGGTGCTGGAGCTGCTCAGGGTCGGGGCTTCTCAAACCCCAAAGCACTTACTCGAGGGTCTCTCGGTGGTCGTGCTGGGCAAGCGTCGTGCAGTCTTGAAGATGGCCGGTCCCTCGAGGTCTCGTCACACCCACGAATCTCAGCTGGGCTGATGATGTAGGTAGAGGTCAGAGGTGCCAGGGAAGCCGGTTCTCGTCGAGCTGGCAGTCTTGATCCGGAGGAGAGACTTACAGCAAACCGCGATGCTTGGATGGTGCCTGCTGCTGCAGGGTGACTACTCCTTAGTCACAAAGGAGAATCTTGAGAAGAGTCTTGAGTTCCTTTCGTGGAAAGTAGTTTCAGGATTCAAAGATGATCTGATCTGGAAGGGGGCCTGCTCCTACCTTTATCCTGAGAAAAGGGGCTGGCACGCGACTAAGTCCTGCCCTATGGGTGGGACTAGGAGGGGGGTGGTTACACCCCTCTCCTTTGTCCGGTCTCTCCCCAGCTCAGGGGCTGGTGTGCCCCAGGAACTGGTTTGAGCCGGCATATGCACAGTGAGCACCGGGGTGCCACTTGCAGTCACCTTCCTCTAAAGCCCTGCCTACCTGGGATACACAAAATCCTGTCTGGGATGGTGCTGGCACCGCCCCTGACAGGAAACCCTTTGTCCATGCCTCCATTGCTGGAAGGACTCCCAGCAGCAGGAGGGCAGACTTGTGTCTCGGTGGCAGCATCCATCTTGTGGAGCTGAGGCTTGAGTTAGCTTTAACCGGGGTTACAGCTACATACATGTCGTGTCCCTCTAGAAGGGTGGAATGCTAACCCCGTCGCCAGAATTGGCGAGGGGTTAGTATTCCAATTCGTATGACACCTTACTCGACATGTTTTGATAATGTTATACCAAAGTTAGCATTTGACCGCGAGGTACATAATGCACTTAAGAGTATATGGTATAGCGTTATCATGGAACAGCTATTAGGACTTGGTTCCGCACGCTGCAAACGGGCTCAGCTCATGCCAGAGCACCATTTCACATTATTCCAAGCACTCTGCCTTCAGGATTGATAAGGCCTGCCATAGGAGTGACTGATAGGAATATATGTGTCCATTTTAGGGTTATATTTAGGTATACTATATCTAAAGCAAAGGGTGATTACACCACCTTGCCCCAGCTGTCAAGCAGCCAGTTGTGTCAGTTTTGGATGGCCAGCCAGGGGTGGCATAATACATGCTTCAGCCCCTGGTAGGCCCTGGGTACACCTATGCCCTGGATACGTAAGGTATACTGTACAGGGACTGATAAGGTGACTCAGTATCCAATCAGATATGTACCTAGGGTACATGGAATCCATTTTAACAGAGAGAGCAGTGGGCCTGGGGTCCTGAATAGCAGGGCCCCAGGTCAACTAAGTCAGAAAATCAGCAAAACACCAGGCAAAAAGTTTGGGGCAACCATAGTAAGGGATCTACCTTCCTACATAACCCCTCCCCCCCCCCCCAAACGAAAGGAGATAAGGCTATCCTTGACCAGGTAAGCCTATATTGCCTAAGTGGCCATATAAGGAAGTACCAGCACTGGCATGGTTACTCCCTATCTCATGGTCCACTAAGCAATCCCTCACCCTAAGGGTGTCTGAGGGTCTCCACCATAGGGAATCTCTACCAGTGGTGTGTTTTGGCAAAGTAAAAGGCTGGTGCTGAGATGGAGTACTGAAGAGAGGCTCCACTAATTTTGGGCTCAGCTTCCTCCAATCATTATCCACCATAGAGGCCTTTCTTTCCAAGACTGAGTTGTGTTGATCTCTCAGGGTCAACCTCTGGCTACCTAAATCTGGAGGTTGGGTCCCTCTGTTTGGCTTACTGGAGGGGCAGGTCAGGTTTGGGGCCCTTAGGTCCCAGGTTTGGCTGTGCCCAACAGTGTCCATCTGGGGGAGGTCCCTAGCTAATTTTAAGGGGGATCCCTCAGGAGTTTGTTTTATTTTCACTTGGCTAGGACTACTAGCTTCAGTGCCCTTAATCTGCTGATTGGGGAATTCTTTTGGACAGGGGGCCCTTTGGGGTCCACCACTGGCCTCCCTGACCTCTACAGCCCTGGGCAGGGTGAGGCAGGGTAGAGAGGGGCAGGTTACCTGCTCCAGACTGGGTCCCACCTTGGAAGGGTCCACTGACATCAGGGGCTCTGCCAGGCTGGGCCTGACTACCTCTGGGGCAGTTTCTTTACAAGGGGTCAGATCAGTTCTCTGAGGAGGCTGATCCTTTCCTAAAGTCTGGTGGGAGGGAGATTTCTCTTCCTCCGCAATGCTCTCTGTCTGAGTGGAGTGATCCATAGTTTCAGGCTTCACAACACTATTATCTGTCTGAGTTTGAGCTGTGGCCATCACAACTCCACCAACCTTTTCAGGAAGGGACTCAGTTTGGGTATGGGCTGTTACCATCACAGCCTTGCCAACCTGTTCTGGGAAGGAATTTGTCTGAGATTGGGCTGTGACTGGCACAGCCCTCCTGACCTGTTCAGGGAGGACATCTTGGACTGGGGGTGTGGCTATCACTGCCCCACTAACCTTACCATGGAGGTTTATCATTTTAAAATGGGTTTCTTGCTCTACCTCAGCCCAGGCTGAGATCTCTAAATCATTCCCCAGTAGGCAATCTACAGGCAAATTTGATGACACTGCCACTCTCTTGGGGCCTGTGACACCTCCCCAGCTGAGATTTACCACTGCTATGGGATGATCTCTCTGCACTCCATCAATGTTGGTTACCTGGTATGTGGCTCCAGGAAAAAGTTGCCTTGAGGGGACTAGGCTCTCAGTCACCATGGTGATGCTAGCCCCTGTATCTCTATAGGCCTCAACTTTTATATCATTGATGAGGGGCTCCTGTCTGTACTTGCTCAAAGTGTTGGGACAAGCAGTGAAGTGGGCAAACCCCATGCCATTTTCACAGACAAGAGTATCTAAGTCAGGGGACCTGGTTAGGCCAGAGTCCCCAGGAACTCCCAAAGTAAATGCACCCAAATTCTTGGGGGCACTCCCACCACCTGGGGGATTACTACTAGTAGTAACAGGAGGTTTAGAAGTGTTACTTGGGGGTATGTTCTCCTTATTGTTGTTGGCCTGTGGGCAACTGCTATCAGTTTTGTAATGGCCTACCTGTTTGCAGGTATGACAATAAGGTTTCTTTTGGGTATTGGAAGGAGTCTGGGACCCACCCTTGTCAGAGGATTTTTGGGGCCCTGATGTGGTTTGATCTGTAGATTTATTCCCACCCTTCTCTTGAGGCTTGGTTGATTCCTTCTTCTGGTCACCACCTTGGTTCTTGGGCCTAATCCTGGTTCTGACCCATTTGTCTGCCCTCTTACCCAATTCCTGTGGAGAGGTCAGATCAGAGTCTACCAGGTGCTGGTGTAATAACTGGTTCTGACAATTATTTAAGACTTGCTCTCTCATAATAAGATTATACAATCCTGTGAAGTCAGTAACTTTACTACCCAGTAGCCAGCCTTCCAAAGCCTTAGTGGCACAATCAACAAAGTCAGCCCAATCCTGAGACTGAATTTTCTGAGTGTCCCTGAACAGCAACCTGTACTGCTCAGTGGTTAGGCCAAACCCATCAACCAGTGTATTCTTCAGGACTTGGTGATTGTTAGCATCCTCAACTCTAGTAGTGAGGAGCTTATCTCTACCTTTGCCTTCAAAGGAGAGCCACAGTATAGCTGCCCACTGACTCTGGGGGATGCACTGGACAGTGCAGGCCCTCTCCAAAGCAGCCATCCATTTATGGATGTCATCCCCTTGTTTAAAGGGGGGCACTATCCTACTCAGGTGTTTAGTATCTAAACTCCTTTCCTTATCTCTAGGGAGATTGCTGCCACCAGTGGGAACTGTCCCACTCATCTGCTGCTCTCTAGCAAAGGCAAGCTTTTCTTTGGCCAGGGCAAGTTCTTCCCTTTCAATCCTTAGATTAGCCTGTTTCCTCCTTGCTTCATGTTCTCTTCTCTGAGGGGAAGTCAATCTCCACTGGGGAGACATCCTTCTCCTCTGAGAGGAGGCATTAGAGTGCAGAGATCTATTGGAGTCCCTAGAAGGAGATCTATCTCTCCTAACTCCAAGGTTAGGCCCGATTAGGGTCAGTACTGGGGGTCCCCCAGATCCTTCCCTAAGTAGGTCTAAGTTGGCCCTAGTAAGTCTGCTGACTAGTTCAGGCCTGTTGTCTGCCTCATCCCCAGAGAGTTCCTCTTCTTCCTCCTCCTCAACTGCATTTTCAGTGTCAAGGAGGTCTGGATCACCACGGGTACCCTCTAAGGCTGGCATTTTCCCATCTGTATGAGAAGCTTTTCTAGCATCATATGTCTCTAAGAGACCTATCAGAAAGGGAATGGTGGGGTTAGACCCCTGTTTCAGTTTCCTGGAGGTACACACTTGTCTCATCTCCTGGAAACTGAGAGCTGCATATCTTGAGATGACCTGTGGAGGGTCACTAGCCACTAGGGGAGTCTCTGAAGACTCTCCATGGGTAGACATGCTTCTAGTGTGGTGCAAGTGGTGCACTTACCTACACTATTTGTTTGCCTACTGATCCCTTGCTAAGAGTTGTAGTCAGGGTGTGCTAGGCCCTGTTGAACTACAACAGCTGGTTCAGTAGAACTCAGAGTATTCTAAGCTAAGTTATATGTACCTTGGTACTTATGTGATCTTTCAAATGATATTCTTAGGATACGTGTGGTAAAACAACAGCAAGCTCAAATCCCAACCGCTGCTCACCAATGTGAGAAGTTGGCCTGATATGCAGTGCTCACTATTCTAGTGATCACTATGTATCATTCCAAACAACCCTTATTGATGATTGGTTGTAAGTCAACCAATCATCAATGGCGGCCGCGCGAGACCTGACTACCGCCATCTACCGCTAGTTACCGCTCCCGCCCTACACAAATGGCTTCAGATACTCTAGAGCACTGACAACGAAAGAGGACTGTGGCCTGAGAAGGAAGCCCACAGCGAAAGTGGACTGGGGCCGGAGAAGGAAGTGTACTTTGCCCTAACTGTCCTGGAAAGCGAAAAAGGACTACCGAGCCTAACAGTGAAAAGAGAGAAGGGGCCTGAGAAGGAAGTGTACTCTGCCCTAATTGTCCTGGAAATTGAAAAAGGACTACCGAACCTAACAGTGAATAGAGAGAAGGACCGAGGAAAAGAAAAAAGGACTTAAGAACTAGAACTAGAGTAGGGGAAAGAGAGAAAGGCTTCTCTCCTCAAGAGAGTGGAAAGAGAGAAGGGTGGAAGAAAAGGGAAAAGAACTAAAGATCTGGAGTTTACCAGCAGAGCAGACTTAAGGGACATCTGGTACAGAAGTACTTTCAGCAGACAACCCCTCTTGATAATTAATGACCTCTATTTAACTATTCTTCCATCAGATAACCCGGGATTACCAAAGATATTTAAGTTAATTAATTAATTAATTACTACTCATGCACCACAGCATTTTTTCGTCAGATAACCTGTGACTACCAAAGATATTTATTTAATTAATTACTACTCAGGCACCACAACTACAAAAGCTTACTGTGAACCACGACAGCGCAACTGCTAAGGGCTAAGTTAGAAGATACCTATTACAGAGCAACCATACCTATACCTCCGAAACTGCAGACCTGGAATAACCCTAACGTCCAGACCTTACACGACCTTACAGTATAAGAAGTATAAACCACACGATATTTTTAGCAGGGAACTATCAAGAACTGATAGACAAAGTCGTCGGAAGACCCACAACGAGAAATGGATATGGATGGAAGATACCGATGCTCGACCAGACCCAATGCAAGGAGTATAGAATACCCACCCACCCTATCCAAAAACGCTGCCAAAAAATTTAAACATAACATCTTAAGAAAAAATCCGGATACCTTATTCGTTGACACTTATTTCGATAGAGTTAAAGGCGCTATGATGAATGATCTGATATTCTACACTGACAAAACAGCTAAATGGCATAATGCCGTCACGAAAACGCTATTCACGAAAGCCATAAAAAACATACCTCATGGGACTAAAATAACGACCTCACTAACTAAAAGAAGCAATACTGATCTGTACATTACGCTATATAAAACAGGATTAGTTCTGATACAAGCAGCTAACAGAGAACTTGACAAATTTAAGAGAACTTTCCAAACCCTGAAGGAATCCATAGAAGGTACAAGCCACCAACAACACAGGACCCCACCTGTCGTCACCCCCGACTTCAACGACTCTACCACTAGTAACTCGAACAAAACGGTCGGCCAGGACAATCTAACCTCCAACTCCGGCGATATCACCGAATCTGAAAGCGCATTACCAGAGTTTGAGACAGAAGGGACAACAAAGTCTACTAACATTGGAAACAGAGTGGAGAATCTGGCCCTAAGCGAAAAGCAGAGGCTGCCTGGTCAAAACATCCCCGCGATTGAAGTGACTACCCCAACTCCAAGGAAATCCCCCGATGAAGATAACCACGCCCCCCCTCAACAACTTGGGAAGGGGAGACTCGAATACCTCAGCTCCTTACCCATATATCTACCCCCTACACCACTCAACTTAGGGAATAATGAACACACCCGTAATATTGCCAGTAATGCCAACGAAATGAAGGACAAAAAAGAAAGATCGGCGCCAGTGAGAACGAACCAATCATGGAGAAAAACAAAAGGTAGAACACAGACAAGCAGGGCCTCGGCACTAAAGATAACTTCACGAACACAGAATGAAGTGAAAGAGCTCCAGAAACTAGTAGGTAACCTGGTACAAGTCTCGTCGAAACTCTCACAGACAACTGAAAAAATTTGGGAGATGACGTTAGGGACACACGCTAAAGTCTCTCATATCCAGAATGCTGTACTCAGGCTCAACAGACCAAACAGGACCGATCCCTTGTCAGATGAAGAAGCCCTGGCACTACTCCGATCTTATGAACAACCAGTCCGGGGAAGAGAGGAGAGCATTAAATTAGTACCTATTGACTTCAATCGACCGCCTAGAAAGAATGACAGGAAAGCAATCCACAATAACCTACGTCATATCCAGGTGACAGCATCTGAATCTGATTATGGCAATGTCCCAAACTCACATGAACCTCTGAAATGCCTACTACTAAATTGTCGTTCGGCAACGAAACATGCAGCTGACATAGCTGCTCACATCATTAACAATGAAATCGACCTTGCCTTCCTCACGGAAACATGGCTCAATGAATCATCTTCACCTAATATTGATCTCCTTGTTCCTCCACAATATAATATTGTCAGACTAGACAGACCTAAGAAGGTGGGAGGAGGCATTGCTTGCATCCATAGGTCTGAGATTGAGGTCAGCCAATTCCAATCTGACCCCCTAGAGTCTTGTGAATACCTCGGACTTAATATTAGATCAACAAACAACCAAAGATGTAACCTGCACGCGTTCTACCACCCTCCTGGAGATAACGCAAAGTTCACAGAGCAACTCATGGAGATCATAACTGCCAACTCTAACCCTGATGCCCACAATATATTCCTAGGTGACTTTAACCTCCACTGGGAGGACGGCAATGACAAACTAGTTAAATCTCTTAAAGATTTCCTCATCGAGTTAAACCTTACACAAGCCTGCACACATCCCACTCATTCACAAGGAGGGACCTTAGACTGGATTATCTCAAGGAATAAAGAGACCTCAATTCTCACCATTGACCCGTGTGATTGGTCCGACCATCACGCCATAACTTTTGCGATACCCACAATGAAAAAAGGCAGGACCATACAACCCCGCAAGGTAAAAAGACTGGTCCGAGACACTAAAGAAGCTAATATTGAACTATTGGTTGAAAGATGTGAGAATGTCTTGAAGCCACCAAACAACCGACTGAATGTCAACGAATTAACGGAGCACTACTTAACCTCAATAGGAAATATTGTCAATGACACCATGCCACAGACACTGAAAAGAGTATCAGAAAAACCCAAAAATCCATGGTTCAGTGAGTCACTGAATGAGGACAGGCGCAAACTGAGAATGGTCGAAAGGAAATGGAGGCAACACCCCTCCTCTCCTGAGCTGATAGCCCTAAGGAATACCAGAAGGCAATATAACAAGAAGATAATTAAATCCAAAAAAGATTTTATAAAAGCTGAACTCGACAATGCCTCAAACAGACCTCGGAAACTCTTTGAGATTTTAAATCAACAGTCGAATAAACTAGCCAAAACAGTTCACGAGAACCCAAAAACTCCCTTAAGTTGTGAGGAATTCTCTACATTTTTCACGGAGAAAACGAAATTGCTTGAAGTGGAGCTCTCAACTGCGGCGATTAACATTTCGACCCCTACCGCACCTACAAAAGAGGCCAATGAGTCCATAGAGAGTCCCCAAATTAAAAATAAGGCCAATTGGGACACTTTTGAATGCTATGACCAAGAAAAGATCGCCAAAACGCTAAAGGAAATCAGACCGAATAACCACTATCAAGACCCTCTACCAGCAAAGTGCGTAAGAGAAATTAGCCACACGCTAGTCCCAATCTGGACCAAGATAATAAATGCCTCACTTACACAAGGGACCCTACCCGACTGCCTAAAAACTGGCCAGGTGGTGCCCATCATCAAAAAACCGACAGCGGATGCAACCGACCCGAACAACTATCGACCAGTGACCAATATACCCTTACTAGCCAAACTTATTGAGAAATGCGTACAATGCCAATTGAGTCAACACATCGCTAAGTTCTCACTACTAGATGATTGCCAATCTGGATTCAGAGCTGGGCATAGTACTGAAACCGCGATCCTGCATATCGTGGACGACGCCCTACAAGCGCTAGACAGAAATCAAGCATGCCTATTGATTCTCCTAGACCTGTCTTCTGCATTTGACACGGTAAATCATGAAATGCTGACGACCAGGCTACAAGAAAGGATGGGCTTATCGGGAAATGTGCTGAAATGGTTTAAATCTTTCCTACAGAATAGGACTCAACGTTTCCTGGTCAATCAAGCAACCTCTTCCCCTTGTCCTACTGCCGTCGGTGTCCCACAAGGTTCAACATTATCCCCAGACCTATTCAACTTGTATGTTGAACCCCTCACGGAGATCCTTCGGGAATCACAGATACCCTATCACATGTATGCAGATGACACGCAAATATACATAAAGATCGCCTCCCTTGCTGACATTGACCTAATGAACAAGACACTAAAGAGAGCCCTACAATGGTTAACTATGAACCATCTGAAACTAAATGCCCATAAAACTGAATTCCTGTTAATTTCACAGACGAAGAACCGGCCTGAGGTAAGGGAATTGACGAAACTGGTGACCGCGCTGGACTGCACCCCGACCCTAGTCAAATCAGCAAAATCACTGGGAATTACCCTAGATGAGAATCTGAACATGAAAGACCACATAAACTCAATGGCCAAGAGCGCCCGCTTCCATCTGAACTATTTAAGAAAACTGAAACCGTACATCTCAAAGGCGGACCTAAAACTGGCTGTACAATCCCTAGTTATTTCAAGGATCGAATACGGTTGCACCACGTTAGCGGGTCTACCGAAAACATCCACAGCACCACTAAAAGCCTGTCTCAATGCAGCGGCAAGATTGACACGGGATCGAGGAAATTTGATCACATATCCCCTCACCTCAAAACACTAAACTGGCTACCCTATGAGGCCAGAATCCAAATGAAGATGGCCTGTATTACCCACCGAGCAGTTCACTGCAACACGCCGAGATACCTGGCCAAGAAAATTAAGCTGTCGGGAGGCAACAGACCAACTAGAAGCGTCAACGAATTGCTACTGAGGCCAGCCTTTTTCCGGAAGAAAAAGACCTACGACCGAGCGTTCTCAGGAGCCGCCCCCAGAGTCTGGAACGCAATACCTCCGAACATCAGGAAGATTCAAAATCTGATGTCATTCAAACGCGAACTGAAGAACCACATGATGAGCAAATACCTTTCATAGAGTAGCGTACAGATTATTGATGAGAACAGCTTCGCCAAAGAGAGAAGGCCTCAACCTAAACTTCCTGAAGATCAATTATCTGCCAACTGACTGATTTCATGTTTAAACATTGACCACACACATTACTACTACCTCAAACCTATGTGATCCGATATTGATAATCCCTCAGATAATATTATATACGCTCTACCTCATTATGTTTTATTGCCTAGGATCCTGGTTACTTGGCAACACTCCTTACTCCTTCATGCCATTTACACATGTTATTTGCACTGTTAGACTATATAACCATACCTCACCTACCTCCTACTACTAACTGGATGGACGAAAGAACTCTTACTTATAATCTCCCTTACAGCTTATCCTATCGTTCTATATGTCATATATATTTGGTGTTACAATTGCCCCATAATGTCGGTAATCTATCCCTTACAACTTATCTCAGTGTCTTATACGTCATATTTATCTGTTGTTACAATTGCCTTCATAATGTCTGTTTTTATATTACATGTGAAGCGCTCTGATACCCACGGGTCTTGTTCGCGCTATACAAAACTCTATAAATAAATAAAATAAATAAATAAACCTGATAGACCAACTATCCTAGTAGCATGGACACGAGCAGTCTAAGGCTAGACTCTAGAGGGCGTGTTAAGCCAGCTGTTTTACCATCACATTTACCCCTTGAACACCAAGTGAAAGGACACCACACAAGTTGTTATGAAAATAAAGTATATTTATTTATAACACAACAACCCTGGACTCTTTATGAGGACAGGGTGCTAAGCACAATACAAAACTCTTAAAGAAATACTGAAAGTCGCACAATTTACACAAATGCCCGAGGGGCACGAAAAACCATATACTATGAAAGTGGAATGCGAAATACTAGCAGGTAAGTAACTAAACTCAGAGGCTTTGGGATCGCTAGGACTGTACTACTGAACCTTTAGATTACTAGCAGGAGGCCTAGGGGGATCGGGTGCAGAGTGTGCACTCTCACGCGGGATGCGGAACAAAGTCTATGGATGCTAGATTTCGTAAAGTTAGTGTTATCGGACGAATCCGACTAGATAGAGCTGAAACGAAAAAGGATCTGGACACTTAGATAGTTAAGCTATGCTGGAGCACCGAAATGCTCAGGTTACCTAGCCCAGGGGCTGCGGCTGCATAGGTCTGAAAAGACGTCGGGAATCCTCGTTGCAGTCTATGGAGCCTGAAAGAAGAAGTTGCTGGCAGGCGACCAGTGAAGAGATTCGGAGGGATCCAAGCCTGGATCTGGGAAGAAGGAGACCTGTAAGCAGAGGGGACCAAGTTCTGAATCACTAGCCAGTGATTAGGTGGGCACCAGGATGGCACCGGGCGAAGTCACCTCGACCAGGTGAGTGGGCGACGCTGGGCTCTGCAGTCTCTCGGACCAGGAGGCGTTGTCGGCGACCAGGATGGAGGTGCGAGCTGTCCCACGGAGGTATCTGCTGTCGACGTCGCTAGACCCAGGATTGGGGCAACAACTCTTGGCAAATGCAAGCCCACGCGGTGGACTCAAAATGGCGTCTGGAGTGGACCAGGAGGGTCCGGGGTGCTCCTCTGTTGGAGGGGAGCAAGGGCCAGTCTGGAGCAACCAGACCAGCAGTGTTGTCGTCGTGGTTCGTCGTCGGGAGGGTCACTAGCCAACGGGCAAGTGACCTGGACAACGCGGTGAGCAGCAAAGAGCAGAAGGGCCCCACGTAGATCTCGTGGATGCAAGGGGGGCTGGACTTCGGTGCTGGAGCTGCTCAGGGTCGGGGCTTCTCAAACCCCAAAGCACTTACTCGAGGGTCTCTCGGTGGTCGTGCTGGGCAAGCGTTGTGCAGTCTTGAAGATGGCCGGTCCCTCGAGGTCTCGTCACACCCACGAATCTCAGCTGGGCTGATGATGTAAGTAGAGGTCAGAGGTGCCAGGGAAGCCGATTCTCGTCGAGCTGGGCAGTCTTGATCCGGAGGAGAGACTTACAGCAAACCGCGATGCTTGGATGGTGCCTGCTGCTGCAGGGTGACTACTCCTTAGTCACAAAGGAGAATCTTGAGAAGAGTCTTGAGTTCCTTTCGTGGAAAGTAGTTTCAGGATTCAAAGATGATCTGATCTGGAAGGGGGCCTGCTCCTACCTTTATCCTGAGAAAAGGGTCTGGCACGCGACTAAGTCCTGCCCTATGGGTGGGACTAGGAGGGGGGTGGTTACACCCCTCTCCTTTGTCCGGTCTCTCCCCAGCTCAGGGGCTGGTGTGCCCCAGGAACTGGTTTGAGCCGGCATATGCACAGTGAGCACCGGGGTGCCACTTGCAGTCACCTTCCTCTAAAGCCCTGCCTACCTGGGATACACAAAATCCTGTCTGGGATGGTGCTGGCACCGCCCCTGACAGGAAACCCTTTGTCCATGCCTCAGTTGCTGGAAGGACTCCCAGCAGCAGGAGGGCAGACTTGTGTCTCGGTGGCAGCATCCATCTTGTGGAGCTGAGGCTTGAGTTAGCTTTAACCGGGGTTACAGCTACATACATGTCGTGTCCCTCTAGAAGGGTGGAATGCTAACCCCGTCGCCAGAATTGGCGAGGTGTTAGTATTCCAATTCGTATGACACCTTACTCGACATGTTTTGATAATGTTATACCAAAGTTAGCATTTGACCGCGAGGTACATAATGCACTTAAGAGTATATGGTATAGCGTTATCATGGAACAGCTATTAGGACTTGGTTCCGCAAGCTGAAAACGGGCTCAGCTCATGCCAGAGCACCCTTTCACATTATTCCAAGCACTCTGCCTTCAGGATTGATAAGGCCTGCCATAGGAGTGTCTGATAGGAATATATGTGTCCATTTTAGGGTTAGATATAGGTATACTATATCTAAAGCAAAGGGTGATTACACCACCTTGCCCCAGCTGTCAAGCAGCCAGTTGTGTTAGTTTTGGATGGCCAGCCAGGGGTGGCATAATACATGCTTCAGCCCCTGGTAGGCTCTGGGTACACCTATGCCCTGGATACCTAAGGTATACTGTACAGGGACTGATAAGGTGACTCAGTATCCAATCAGATATGTACCTAGGGTACATGGAATCCATTTTAACAGAGAGAGCAGTGGGCCTGGGGTCCTGAATAGCAGGGCCCCAGGTCAACTAAGTCAGAAAATCAGCAAAACACCAGGCAAAAAGTTGGGGGCAACCATAGTCAGGGATCTACCTTCCTACATGGTGTGGCTGAAGATTCTGGTCACTGGAGGTGCTGGAAGTTGGATCTACTTGCAACCCAAAGATCTTCTTGGAAGGAAGCCAACAAGCCTTTCCAACTGCAAGTTGGATGCGGTGGAGAGGGGTTCGGTTATTACAACCCCCACAAAGGATACTGGCCTCAAACTTGGTGAGAGGGCAGGCTTCAGGAGCTATGGAAAACCACCACCTGTGTTGCAGGGCCCATGGAGTCCAGAGGAGCTTAGGATCTGCAGACCGGTCAAGTTAGTTGTGGTGCCTGCGAATACAGGGGAATGACTCCTTCACTCCAAGGGAAATTTCTTCAAGTGTCCTTGATGCTTCACAGGCCTTGGAAGGTTCCTGTATGATGCACAGGCACAGAGGATGCAGCAGACTGGAAGAGAAAAAAATTCAGGCCCCACGAAGTCCAGCACACAGACAGTAAAAGTAGTGGTGTCTGCTCTGAATCTTATCCCACGACGAATCTAAGGACCTGCACCCAGGTAGGTAAGCAATTAAGTACCCTAGGGAAAGGGTTGGGAAGATTCAGGGGACCCTCTCAGGGAAGGGTCAGATCAGGGGGGAGGTTACTCCCATTACCTTTGTCCAGTTTTACGTCAGGGCTGGAGCCAACAGCTACCAGGACTGGTTTGAACTGGACTATGCACAGGAATACCAAATGTGCCCCTCATGCAGACTGAGTGGCACCCGCAAGTGCACCCACCCTATTCAATACACTAAATTCTGTCTGAGAGGTGGTCACACCTCCCTGTGATAGGATGCCTATTGTTCTACCTGCCCCTGCTCGAGTTTGGCACAGCAGCAGGAGGGCAGAATCATGTCTCTGGACGGCAGCAACCATTTTGTGCTGTCCGGGTCATGAAGGCTGGTACTGGGAACACCTAGAGCCTAACGGAGGGCTTTTCCAGTGCTTGGAATCATACCTCCCACACTGTTTACAATGTGAGTGTATGATTCCAACATATTTGGTACCAAACATGATAGGATTCATTGCAGCCATTTTTTAAAAGGTCATCGCGTAATTTTGCGGTGCCCCTCTATATAGTATACGGCTGCTTCACTGAGAACAAAGGAGAATGGACTCCATAGACTTCAGGGGAGTCCTTCTCATTCAGGGGCACCCTCTCACTTAGAACCAAGCACCCTGCCTTCAGAATTGCAAAGGCCTGCAATAGGGTTTCATATAGGTGCTCAGTGCAGTGACCCTATATATAGGAAACCTATTTCTTTAGTAAGTGGTGCTAGCACCAGCTTACACAGGCTGCAATGGCAGGCCTGTAGTTCCATTTTGAATGGTCTCTCATGGGTGGCATAATACATGCTTCCGCCCATGGGAGACCTCTGGGGTACCTATGTAATGGGTACCTTAATACCGTATACTTGGGACTTATAAGGCTACCCCAGTATCCAATCTGGGATGTACCTAAGTACTGAACACAGCAGTTTAGGGAGAATGCAGATAGACTTGGGTGCTCATTAGCAGGATCCGAATCAGACTAATCAAAAACCAGCATAGCACCAGACAAAAAGTGGGGGTAACCATGCAGACGGATCCTACCTTCCTACACTCTCCTCTTGCTGTATAACAACTGCTGCTTCCCCATGGCCCCTTCCCTTTTCCGGTTCCAGCTCCCGCCTCCCAGCTGCGCTCCCTCCCCTGTCCCCTACTTAATGGCAGCTGCTGTGAGGCGGCGCTGCTAGCCTGTCAAAGGCAAGCCCGTCTGCGCCAGTCCACGACCAGCGCCAGGGACCCCGGTTCTCCAACCTCCCACCACTAAAACTCAGCTGCCCTCCACGCACTCAAACCTGGAAGAAGTAACAACTGCCAGCTGTCGACGTCGAACACCACCAACGGCCATGTCTCCTTCTGACACTGCCACCACACCTTCACCCATCTCCGGACCCCACGGCTACCGCCTACACACTGGACACCAGCACAGCCAAACCCCTGAGCTGCATCCTCCTCAACGTACGCTCCCAGCACAGACACCAGTAGAAGTCTGGGACCTCCTCGACACCCTTTCGCAAGACATCGCCTGCCTCACAGAAACCTAGACCAACGCCCCCTCTGCCCCGACAACGCTACCGCCATCCAAGACAGATACAAGATCCAGAGGAAGGACCACCTCAACCACCCGGGAGGAGGACTCACCATTGCACATAGGAACTCCCTCCTACTCATCACTTACAGCACGAACAACTCCTCATCCCCCACAGAATATCTCCATTTCGAGATCCAGACAAACGCCAGAATGACCCTACATGACACCCTCTCATACAGAACTCCAGGACCATGAACCGCGTTTGCTGCAAGCATCACTGACCTCATCACACCCCAAGCCATCACCTTTATGGACTACATACTGCTTGTAGATTTGAACTTCCACCTCGGCAACCTCAGCGACCCCCAACTCCACCCCCCTCCTGGACAACCTCGCCAACATCGGACTGGAGCATTTCATCACCACCCCCACCCACAAGGCAGGACACACCCTCGACTCCATCTTCGCAGCAGGAAACAACATCCACTTCAGCCACACCAGGTAACCCCTCTGGACAGACCACCACTGCGTACACACTGCACACAAACCTACACCATGCCCCCACACCAGATTTGAAGCAAGGTCACCTCAACTCCATCCTCAACCACGTTCCCCCTCCCAACACGACCGACATCAACTCTGCAGCCAACAAACTTCACAGATGGATCCCCGACTGCGCACACAAGCTCACCCCTATCCGGGACTCTGACAGACAGCGCCCCACAAAAGCCACCTGGGTCACCACCTACATCTAAGAATCCAAATTTGGCTCCTGGATGCCGGTCAGTACAGAAGTTACCACCATGACCATGAAAAGCATTAATCCGGGAGACCCCACGGACCCCTGCCCGCCGCACATCTTCGACAAAGCTACTACCGCCATAGCACCCGAACTACATTGCACCATCAACTCCACTTTCAAATCCGGCACTTTCCCTGATGACTGGAAATGCGCAGAAGTCAAGCCCCTCCTCAAGAAGCCCTTCACAGACCCACTGGACCTAAAAAACTACAGACCCATCTCTCTCCTCCCCTTCACAGCCAAAGTCAAAGAGAAGATCGTCAACATGCAGCTCACAAACTTCATCAAAGCTAACTCCATCCTCGACTCCTCCCAGTCCAGATTCCGGAGCAACCACACCACAAAGACAACCCTCCTAGCCACCACAGATGACATCTGCACTCTCCTCAACCAGGGTCACACAGCGGTTTTCATCCTACTAGACCTCTCTGTCGCCTTCAACACCGTCTCCCACCGCTCACTCATCCAGACTCTACGACGCCAGCATACAGGGAACCACCCTCGACTGGATCCGCTCTTTCCTCACGGCCAAACCCAAAGAACCCGACTCCCGCCCTTCCTCTCTGAACCCACAGAGATCAGCTGCAGAGTACCCCAAGGATCATCGCTCGGTCCCATGCTCTTCAACATCTACATGGCCCCCCTCTCTGCCATCGCCAGACACCGTGGACTCAGCATAGTATCCCATGCCAACGACACCCAGCTCATCCTCTCCATCACAAAGGAACCAGACAACGCCAGACTCAGCTTCCAGGAAGGAATAAAAGACATTGTATCCTGAATAGCTGCAGCTGCTTGAAGATCAACTCAGAGAAGACAGAAGTCCTCATCCTCGGACCCACCCCCTCCTCATGGGACAACACTTGGTGGCCCACCGCTCTTGGCAACCACCCTACACCCCGTTCCCTCGCCCTTGCCAAAAAACCCTGCATCCCCAGAGCCAGAATGGGTGGAAGAGCCTACTTCTACATCGCAGCAAAGACCTGGAACGAACTCCTGCTCAGCATCAGATGTTCCCTCACACTGCATGCCTTCCGGAGGAGCCTCAAGACCTGGCTCTTTGAGTGAGACAGAGTTATAAATTTCCCACCCTCCCCCCAGTGCCTTGAGACCCCGATGGGTGAGTAACACACTTCAAAAATCCCTGATTGATTGATTGATAGATTGAATGTGCTAACTCTCTCATCAATAAGATCTGTGGATAACACGTGCTAAAACAATCTCCCCCACTCTCCTAAACACACATGTATCAGCCCACTTTCTAAAGGGTCTGAGAATACAACTAGCTATTGCCCTTTATCTGATACTCCGTTTCTTGATCTGCTCACTGATAATGTAGTGACACATCAGCTGTCATAGAACCTTGAACTCAATGGCCTTCTGGGCAAAAGACATTTGGGGATAAGATCTAGCAAGGAGATGGAGTCCCCTCTCCATGATATGAGAGAACTGCTGATGATGGCAGACATGTGTTCAGTTACTCCTTTGGTGCTGCTGGACCTATCAGCTATTTGCAGCACCATTGACCATGGGATTCTGCTATACAGATGGTATGGGATGGCAGACAATGACACTGTTGGTTGGTTGAGGTACTTCCTTACTAAGGGCATAAGATGTGGTGTAGGGATTTAGGGAATTTATTGCAGCCGATTCCAAAATAAACCATGGGTGTCCAGCAAGGTCAATGTATACTACTTGTATTCTCTCATATCTGTATGATATCTTCCATACTCTATCGGCAAAGCATGGAGTGTTTCACGTTAATGGTGATGGCACTCAGTTGTTCTTTCCCACTGTAGGAGACATTATCAGGAGCACTGGGGATGTGAGCATGTTAGCAGCCTGTAAAGAACTAGATGGCTACAAACTGGCTTTCCTTTAGAGTGAACGACATGAGCATATTCTAGTTGGGTGCCAAGGGCCACTGTCAAACTGTGCACTTTTTACAATTTGTTGTGTAGTGATGAGGAATCACCAATACACAGCTTAGCTTTTCTTTGATAAACATTGACAATAGAAGACCAGGTTAATGTTTTCCCAAATATTTGTGGGTTTTATATTAGAGTATGATCTAAGCGTTGTACTTATCTGGAGGGACAGGACTCAAGTTCATTGTTGCAACAGTTGGCACCTGGGAGTGCAGAGAAAACTCATTGGCCATCTGCAAACAACCCTGACTCATTCAGCGAGGGTGATGACGTGTGGCCAGAATTAATTTTATCACGTCCAATCAAAGGGGACTAAATTAGCTCTCAAATACCATGAGAATTACATTCAGGAATTTGAATTATAGCTTTGAAGCTCTAGACAGACCTTGAGGTCTGTATCTACAGGTGTGGGTTCTGTACTGCATTTTAAGACAAAGAGCGTGAGTGAAAAGAATATCTGTCAGTTGGACAACTTTTATATGAGCTGGCATTATAGCTGAGGTAGTGCCCGGTCCGGAGGAATTTCAAAACAACTCTGTAAACTAATATATCCACCATTTGCAGCCATGTACCTTGGTATATGTTTTGCAAATGTCTGCAAACGAATGGGTTGTATTTATTAAGATGCATGCCTAAGTGTTGGTTGGTGTGTTAGTTTGTGTGCTTTGAACTTTGTAGGTAAGTTGTTGGCTGAATCTGAGAATGCATTTATGCTTCTCTATATGTGCATCATATAAAAGGCTTAGAAACATACCTGGGTGCATCAACAACGAAAAGCACACCATTTGCCGCCTGATGCACTCACTGTGAAGGACCCAGCACTCCTGACACAATCTATCCGTTTGAAGCGTGAGAGGGAGCATGGCATAAAGGTCTGAACAACAATTAAATGACGTATTTCCGTCTGAAACGAAACGTTGACTATGAATGATACCTATTTCCTTTCACAATGAAAAAAACTAATTTCGTTGCCTCACCCATAGAAGGAGAGCAGCGCTGTAACTCTGACAGTGAAGAATCTATCAGGTCACAGATCATCCCGGGCTGTGAATCCCCTGTGTGCGGACAGCAAGCACTGCAAAAGCCAAACAAACTAGATGACATTCTCTCCGTCGCCAGACCTTCTCACAGTACCGAATACCATGTGAGATCTAAGTTGCCACAAAATCAAGACGGAGGCACAAGAGTCCGGCACCATACAGAAGGCCTTGCCTGTTGGAAAATGAGGGTAGACGTACAACTCCCGTTTATTTAGTTTCCAACTCACTGGGGCTTGCCCTGCAGGACAGAGCATGTCCCACAAGTGTGGGGAGGTCGGACACTGTCAGACTTGAGACTAAAGCGAGTGCGAATGACATCAAGGCAGTCTAAACCTCCTCCCTGCCGCTTAAGAGCCAAAAGTGTCCTACCTAAACTCGACACCGGGTACGAGAAGTTGCCACCCCGAACAAGGCCGTCGTCTTCGCCGCAACGGTTCTTATAAAAAGAAGAGGCTGTGCGGAGCCAGATTTTCTGTTCTGGCCCCTCTTTTCTGGAACTCACTTCCAATTAGCATCAGATCATCATCGTGCTATCTTAGATTCAGGCCACTCTTGAAAATATGGCTGTGTTCTCAGACATATGAATGAGTGAAGGAGTTGCAAGCTCATTCTTGTATCAAGTGCCAAGAAATCACCTGGTGTATGTGTTGTTTATAAACAAAATCCCTCCAATGCCTGGGTGTATTCAGTCTCCAGTTCAGGCAAGATGAAAAAGATACTCAAATGCATGTCATGGAGGCGGCAGATTGTTATCTTCTGATTATCGAATCAGAAGTCACACTAGGCCTCTTAAAAGTTCTGTGCTGGATAAGTGACAAAGTATCTGTGAACCAACTATTTTAGATTGAATAACTTTTCCCCACTTTATTTCAAGGTTTTAGCGAACTAAAAGAATGCCAAATTCAACTCCACATCGATAACACCGTCAAGGCAGTGGCACCACATTTTCGAGGTATTCATTTCAGCATAAAAAACAAGAGGAACTGCAAAACATAATAGGACAGGACATTATTGAACTCATTGAGACCAACACCTTGGTTACCCGATTGTTCTAGTACCCAAATGACAAGCAGGTGGAAAAATGTGCATATGTGTAGACATGGGAGATCCCAACCAAGCAATCCAATGTGAGACACACTTAGTTTCCAGGACCAAGACATGATTCACTAGCCCAAACCGTCCCTGCTTGTCCTCTACCCTTCATCTCAATAAAGGCTACCACCACTGAGACTTGGCAGAAGAATCAAGGTGCACAACAACTTTTGTGTCCCACTGTGAACTTAATTGTTACAATCACCTCACTATTGGTGTCTTCTCTGCTGCTGAAATATTGTAGCAGGAGATCAGATGTGTGATACAGAACATAACCAATGGTCTGAAATACAGAGAAGACATCTACATGTTTAGAGAAAAGCAAGAGGAACATGATGACAACCTGCTGAAGGTATGCCATGCTCTTCAAGATGCCTACCTCACTCGTTACAAGGACAAAGGCAAGTTCAGAATAACCGTACTGAAATTGTACAGTAATATATTCTTTGCACAGGGCATGCACCCTGATCCCAAATAGACCTCCATGTTGACTTTGGTGCCTTTTCAAGACACTTTGTGTGCGCTTCGTAAATTACTAGAGTCAACAAGCTATTTTCCAGATATATCCCTGATTTTTTATGAGTGAGTGCACCACTGAGAGATCTCACAAAGAAAGTGTCTGCATTCAATTGGGGTAGAGGTGTAAAACGCCTTCCAAAGGATTTGCATGAAGACCAGCAAAATTAACAGCCTTGCATATTTTGATTAATCTCTTCACACTTGATTAATAGATGATGCCAACTCTGTAGTCTAGTGAGATATTTTGACACAAAGGGATGCTGATCCAGAGGCTCGCTGCACAAACAGTCACCCATGCAAGCAGCAGCATCACCAAACCAAAGCTATTGCAGTCCAAGGCTGAAAAGGAACGCTTGGCAATAGTATGTCCTGTGTGCACCTCCACCTTTTCATCTATGGCAAAGCCAAAATGCCACCCAGAATTTAGAAATGGGGCCTCTAACTATAGGACTACAGATTCAAAATGATGGAAGACCTAGCAAGGACAAGAATCCTGCTGATTTCATGTTGAGGTTTTCCATTATGTCAGCTGACACAGCCCCATCTACTGCAGAGGAACATATCAGATACTCTGTCAAACAGACTTGTTTATGTGCACTAAAAAATGATATAGTGGAAGCATCACTGACAGACCCTACTCTAGGCTCAGTGAAAACCATCATAGAATCTCAGAAATGGAGAGCTAGACCTGCTCACAAGTTAGAGCTGCTAAATAAGATGAAAGATTGAGAGGCCTTAAGACATATCCATAGCGAACTGGCCTATCATCCCAGAAGGTTACCGCTAAGAGGAACTCACCTGAATATTCGTCACAAGCTACAAGATAAAGTGATCAAATTGTCACATGTAGGACACCAAGGCGTAGAGGCTATGAAGAGACCAAACAATTTGACAGAAAACAAAAAACTATCAAGTATTCCAGGACAGTCCTTCTGAGCCGTTTTAAATATTTCAACTTCTCTCACATGTGTAGACGAAGTGGCGGTTGATTCCTTTGGACACATTCCCACTGGACACGATCTGTTGATAGTCATAGATGTACCTACCATGGCATCCAGAATACCTATACTTGTCCTCAACAAGGTTTTCTCCACCTTTGGAGAATAGTAGTAGTAAAATCAGACAATGGTCTACCTATCTTTTGCAGGGACTTCAAAGAGTTTGCTGGAAAACTAGCTATCCAACACTCAAAAATCACACCTTCGTGGCACCAGGCCAATGGAATAAGTGAACATTTAAAGGCCTCCCTCGAAAAGTCCCTTCAGGTTGCCAAAACCTCATGACTCCATCTCAGAATTATTATTACAGACTCTTCATGGCTACGGGGACTCTTCTCACAGCAAAACAGGCATTTCTCCTGGTGAACGTATGTTTGGGATTAAGATCCACCCAACCATTCCAACTTTTGTGGGGGATTCCTGTTTTACAGTGTCTGAAAAGGTACGAGTTTGTAGTGTAGCTGCCAACGAAAAGATGAAGATGTGTGCAGTCAACAAAAAGCTCACGCGTCCGGCTAGCAAAAAGCAGCACTGTACTTTTCAAGTCAAGAGGCCACCAAAAACATGACTTGAACTATAGCCCCCGCCATATGTGAAAACTGATATCCAAGGATACATGATTATGGCATAGTGACACTGTCACACCATCACAAAGAACTCTCCTTACTTTAGAACACATTGTGGAGATCCTTGCAAATTATCACCGAAAGATCTCCACTGTTCCAACAACAACATTATTGAAGGAGAGGAGGAGAGAGAAGATAATGAGGATTAGTGTTTTCCTGAATAGGCTTCTATAACCTTTAACAGCCAGGTGTTGCATGACTCCCCTTGCAAATGTTAATGTTAATAAAACTTATTGAGCGTGCAAATACTAGGCGGTGTCTCAGCGCTATAAATGCAGTACGCCCAGCCTGGCGATTAATTCTGAAATAGCCATGTTTTTAGCTTCTTCCTGAAAATGGCGAGGGAGACAGCTCAATAGGTAGCGTGTTCCACAGTTTTGCGGTGCCATAAGGGAAAATTCGGCCACACCAACCTGTAGACGGTATTCTCGGCACTTTCATGAGTCTCGCACCTGTAGAGTGCAGCTGTCTTAATGGTTGATACCAGGCAAAGAGATTTTTGGAGAGAAAGATGTCCTGTGTTGTTCAAAGCCCCGTATGCTAGACAAAGAGATTTAAATGTAATTTGCTGTGCCACAGGAAGCCAGTGGAGCCTACGAATCTCCTTGGATGTTGAGTAACTCTTAGGAATGTTTCCCAACAGCCAAGCAGCTGTATTTTGAACCGTCTGCCTTTTTTTGATATTGCTTCTGCATGCCTAGGTAGGGCCCATTGCAATAATCCAGTTTTGACTGGATTAGTGCTGTTACCACCATCTTTCTAGAATTCGTGGAGCTGTATGGCAGGATCTTCTTAAGTTTCTTTATCAGAAAGTTGGAGGCAGAGACAATGGCATGGTGTGAGAGTGCTAATTTGTTGTCAATCCACACCCTTTTGCACTGGTTTTGGTGCTTCACCCATCTCTGCCGGCCACCAAAGATTATCCCATCTAGTTTGCAGACTCAACTCTGAAAAAAACGCAGATTATGACCTCGGTTTTTTCAGAGTTGAGCTTAAGACAGTGTGTTCCCATCCATCCATTTATTTCTCTCATACAATTCCGAAACTGTAGGGTGAGTGAGGCTTGATGCCTATATGCTGCCACGACTATCTGGGTGTCGTCAGCATAAGACATCAAGCTAAAGCCAAATTCTCAGATCAAAGGGGAGAGCTCAGAGACATACACATTAAAGAGTTGGACTCAAAGATGATCCTTGAGGGACTCTGCATAGTAGAACATATGGCTCTGATTGGTACCTGTCCAATGTTACTGTTAATCTCCTTTCCTTTAGAAAGGAGGACAGCTGGGTCAATGATACTCCCTTGACCCCCATCGGTTCCAGCCGCTGTTGCAAAAGATCATGCGGCTGATAAATCGAGGAGAACAAGGGCGGCTGTGCCCCCTCTGTCCATCATAGCCTTGATCTCCTCAGTGGCGTTGATATGTCCCACTTCTGTACTATGCTCCTGCCGGAAGCCAAACTGGGACTGATCAAGCAGATCATTATCCTGGATGAATTGAGATAGCTGTTTATTCATAATCTTTTCAACTATTTTTGCCAGAAGAGGCAGACGGGCTATAGGACGATAATTAATTGGATTGGACACATCTAAATTGGGTATTTTTAACAGAGGAAGAATGGAGCAATCTTTCCATATATATGGGAAGCTGCCTGAGCTGAACATGGTGTTGAAGATCTCTGTAAGTTCGGGGCTCACCACCTCCACTATCTCTAAGAAAGGAGGGTGGGCAATGGTCAGATGGAGACTCGGATTTAGCTTCTTTTATGTGCTTTTCTACTACCTCAGGTGAGGTTGGGGCGAAACAATAAAAGTAGTTCCTCTTAGGTTCAGAACAGAAAGGAAATTTGATGGGACTATGATCTGGCGTGGCTACAAATGTTGCATGAAGCATCCCCTGGCTAGGGGATGTCCCTTAGTGCACAGCTTTGTGCCCAGGTTGGGCTTTCAATTTTTAAATCCAAATAATAATGAGAAAATCCACAGTAGAAATATGGTTAACTTAAGTTTTAATGTTACGTAGTTCTCAGATCTGATAGAAATCTCAGGTCATGATTCTTTTCACCAGTATATTTTTGTAATTCCAATGTCAAAAACGTTCCCGATGCATTTCGGGCAACTAAGTGCCCTTCTTCAGGGTCCTCTTCTGTAGATGAAACCAAGCAGAATGTGCAATTCACAAACTAAAACATGCTAAACATTCACAATAAATGAAATCTGTAAGCTCATGACCATAATAATGTCCATAGTTCATATTCATGCAATGTGGTTCTAGAATGGTTAAAAGATGGAAAGTAGTGGCAGTGATGAAATCGATCGTGAAATATGGTGTCAATGAATGTAGAGAGATGTATCTTTAATTCCAAACATTAAAAGCTATTGGGTTCAATTCATCTGGTGACTGGTGTTAAACTTCATGCAGAACCACATGAAAAAGCAAAAAAGCAAAAAGCCAGGGGATGCTTCATGCAATTTACTTGTGACAGCTCTGGAGAGTGATACCTTAGGAGCACACAGCAACTTTTTCACCAAGGAAACACATAGGCCGTGCGTGTCAAATTTGTTTTTTGTGGCTACAAATGTGTCATAGATACCTTTCTTTTTCTTGTCCTCTGATACTGAATTCCTCCACACCATCCAACCTCCAACTACCTCCATTCTCACTCCCTCTCATTCCCTTGCTCAGCCTGTTGTTTCTTCTACTCATCTGGCAGATGGCACCAAACCATGAAGTCTCCAAAACAACTCATTACTGTAATGGACTATTATGAACAGATGAAACAGAGATTGGGCGGTGTTTAGTGCAGATGTTAAATCTGATTTGGTAAGACCATTTCCAACCAAAAATCCACTTTTCGAATGGTTGTTTGACACCTCATGCGCAAGGGCCTTATCCACTTTATCTAAGCCCTGCATATGGTCCCCAGGGATGTCTCTCTGATTAAAAGTCGTAGGACTAATTATAAGCAGACCAGAAAGAAGAGAATAAAGATGCTGAGGGAGGAAACGAGGGTGGATTTGAGACAAGCTTCAACTTTAAGGGATTGCAGAGGATTCTAGAAGATCTTGAATATTCCATTTCTAAATGAGGTACTGTTCCTTATTTAGAGACTCATATGTAGGAAGATGGATGGGAGTATTATTTTCAAAGTATTTTTTAAAACCCTAATGCACCTTACAGAGTGGACACTAGTAATACTCACTTAAAATTTTTGTTCGGCGAGATGTTGTGTGTTATTGCGCAGTCAAGCCCTTTAAAAGCCCCGAGCCCTTACAGGGTTCCTGTAGATATTTGTTTAAAAAACTCAAGACTTATGGGTCCCCTTGTTCTAAAGTGGGCCTCTCGGGTTCATGAAAGCATTCAATATTTATCCTGTTATTTTAAAAATTGGATAAGGGCACCCCGAAAAATTACAGACTGATATCCTTAATTGATAGCATGGCCAAGCTGATGGATTGCCTATTGTTAAATGGGTTGGAAGAATGGTTTGAGGACAGAAATGGCCTGACCATGGTGCAGAATGGATTCAGGAAAGGCAGAGGGGCAATTGACCAATGCCTTAACCTAAGCCTGGTGGTTGGCAAGTAAACTGTAGCAAAGAAGTGCTTTCATGGACCTCTCAGCTGCTTTCGACTGCATAGTCGATAGTAAGTTATGGGACATCATGAAGAACATGGGAGTTTATCCGCTGATAATAAATTTGATAAGAAAGCTATACGTGGGGCTACAGCTACAGCTACAGCTCATGTTAAATTTGGTAGAGAGAGGAATGCACAAAACCATTCTGTATTGAGCATGGAGTGGAGAAGGTCCTAATGGCAAGCATTAGGAATGTTCCATATATTGAGGCAACCCCCATTCTGATCCTCCTCTATGCTGATGATGCAGTGATCTTGGTGAGAACTTTAAAAGCATTGCAGAGACTCCGAAGAGTACACTAGTTTTATGGCCTTCCTGGGCTTACATGTTAATGAGTCTAAATCGAATATTTTATTCACTGGACCCTCAACGAAGAAATGTCCGATTTTATTAATATCTTAGCGTAGGGTCGAGATGGTTTATTCCTTTTTATATTTCGGAATTGTTTTTGATGATATGATAAATATATATGGAAAGACATGGTCTCAAACCGAGTACTCCATTTGGAGAGAAGCATTGCAGCCTCATTTCAGGAAGGTGGGAAATATTAATCATTTATATGGCAAATGCAAAAGTAATCGCCACATATGGAGCAGCAGTATGGGGCATGGCAGATATAGAGCCATTGCAATGTGTAGAGGACGCCTTTCTTAAGAGGCTGATTTCACTGCCTAAAGGTTGTTGTAACTATATATGCCATAGTGAAACAGGTCTTCCGTATATTGACAATGTAATCCGCCTGGCTCCATTACAATTGTGGCGCTCCATTTGGAGGCAGTCGGTGTCACTGAATCAAGCTGTGGTAATTATAACAAGCCAATGAGATACCTTGGATAAAATATGCAGGAACCACGCTGTCAACATTGGGATTGAGTGATCTATTTGAGGCCCCAGGACCTCCCTATCCTCGTGAGAAGAGGTCGCTCCCCCCACGCTCCCTGGCCGGACTTCGTAGCGCTCGCTCTGGCTGCCTGTGCTTTCAGTTTGCTGCCTGGGTATCGTAGTGTGACTGCTTGGCATTTTAAACTTTGTAGAATAATTACTGTGCGCTCGCATTGCAGAACTGTAAATTGCATTGTAGCTCGGACTGCCCGCCTGGTTGGCTGTTTGTTTATCTAGCACTGCCATTTTGTTTGCAGTGACTCGTAGCGAGGCTCCCCAGCACGCACCCGCCTCCCAGCTGCTCCTCCCTCCCACAGACTGCCTTCAGCTTGCTCCGGTGATCGGAACTCTGTGACCTCCCTATCCTCGTGAGAAGAGGTCGCTCCCCCCACGCTCCCTGGCCGGACTTCGTAGCGCTCGCTCTGGCTCCCTGTGCTTTCAGTTTGCTGCCTGGGTATCGTAGTGTGACTGCTTGGCATTTTAAACTTTGTAGAATAATTACTGTGCGCTCGCATTGCAGAACTGTAAATTGCATTGTAGCTCGGACTACCCGCCTGGTTGGCTGTTTGTTTATCTAGCACTGCCATTTTGTTTGCTGTGACTCGTAGCGAGGCTCCCCAGCACGCACCCGCCTCCCAGCTGCTCCTCCCTCCCACGGACTGCCTTCAGCTTGCTCCGGTGATCGGAACTCTGTGACCTCCCTATCCTCGTGAGAAGAGGTCGCTCCCCCCACACTCCCTGGCCGGACTTCGTAGCGCTCGCTCTGGCTGCCTGTGCTTTCAGTTTGCTGCCTGGGTATCGTAGTGTGACTGCTTGGCATTTTAAACTTTGTAGAATAATTACTGTGCGCTCGCATTGCAGAACTGTAAATTGCATTGTAGCTCGGACTGCCCGCCTGGTTGGCTGTTTGTTTATCTAGCACTGCCATTTTGTTTGCTGTGACTCGTAGCGAGGCTCCCCAGCACGCACCCGCCTCCCAGCTGCTCCTCCCTCGCCCCCTACGCTATCCACTTATGACAGATGGTGTTTCGTGCAGTGTTTACGCGCAGCGATCGCGCCCCATGCGCGCCGAAGGTGCGCCAAAGGTAAGCCCGTCTACGCCCGTCCGCGCCTGGACCGCGCCCAGCGCCAGACCCCCTAGTCCACGCAAACCCCACTCCACCCGCATAACGTATGCCGCCGCCACCATTCTAGCCCTTAACCCCGGACGCACACCGCAATGTTACGAAGCTGGCCCGGGACGTACCCACGGTCCCTTCGCCTGCCACTCCTGCAAATATACCAGCATCAAGACCCATACCACATCCACTAAACCCAAAAACAGCTCCGACTCTAATCACCTGAAGTGCATCCTGCTAAACACCCGCTCGATCCACAGACACGCCACTGAACTCTGAGATCTACTGGACACTACATCACCGGACATCGCCTTCCTTACTGAAACATGGATGAACGCGTCATCAACACCCGACATCGCTATAGCCATCCCGGACAACTACAAAATCATCCGAAAAGACCGCACCATCCAAACAGGAGGAGGCATCGCCATCGTCCATAAGAACACCATCAAAATCAAGACCAACTCCGACGATAACCTCACAACCGCCGAACACCTCCACTTCCAGATCCACACCGACCCTAGGACCACACTTAGAGGCAACCTCATCTACAGGCCTCCAGGAACCCGTAAACAATTCAGCGAAGACATCACTGACTTCATCAGTCCACATGCCCTCGCATCCGAGAACTACATTCTACTAGGAGACCTCAACTTCCACCTGGAAAAGAATAACGACAGCAACACCACGACCCTTCTTGACAACCTGGCCAATCTCGGCCTCAAACAACTTGTTGACACCCCCACCCATGTAGCCGGACATACGCTCGACCCAATCTTCACCTCCAGCAAACATATCTCCTTTGATCACACCACAGCTCTCCATTGGACGGACCACAGCTGTGTTCACTTCAGCTACAAAACCACCTCGACCCACAACCCCCCACAACCTATTCCCCGAAGAAAATGGAACAAAATCACCACCGACCAACTCCTCACATCGCTCAACCAAAACCCACCCGCCCTCTCATCGGACCCAAACGAAGCGGCCATCAAACTCAAACAATGGATCACTCACAGCGCTGACGAATTAGCACCCTTGAAAAACCATCGCACCCAACAAGACAGCAAAAAGGCCCACTGGTTCAACGATGACCTTAAGCAATCCAAGAAGCTATGCCGTACTCTTGAGAAAACATGGAGAAAAAACCCAACCACCAACAACATGTCCACCTTCAAGGCACCCACCCGCAAGCACCACCAGCTGATTCGATCCACCAAGAAATCTGCATTCAAGAATCGACTCGACATCAATGCCCATAACAGCAAGGAACTATTCAACATCGTCAAAGAATTCACCAACCCCACCGCAGCCTCAAACGACATCACTCCCTCCCAAAACCTCTGCGATTCGTTATCCTCTTTCTTCTACAACAAAATTGCAGACATACATAAAAGTTTCGGAAACAGCTCCAACGAACAATACTCTCCACCCCCCTCAGAACCTAAAACGCCCTCTAACAACCTCAGCACCTGGAACCCAATTTCCACTGAAGACACCATCCGCCTGATGAACTCCATCCATTCTGGCTCGCCAACCGACCCATGCCCCCACCACATCTTCAACAAAGCTGACTCCATCATCGCACCCCATCTCCGTGATGTCATCAACTGCTCCTTCAACTCTGCTACCTTCCCAGAAAGCTGGAAACATGCCGAAGTCAGCGCCCTCCTGAAGAAACCAACTGCAGACCCTTCCGAACTTAAAAACTACCGCCCCATATCCCTCCTCCCATTCCCGGCCAAAGTCATTGAGAAAGCCGTCAATAGCCAACTCACCACCTTCCTCGAATCCAACAACTCCCTCGATCCCTCACAGTCCGGCTTTCGAGCCAAACACAGCACCGAAACCGCCCTCATCGCTGCAACAGACGACATCCGAACACTACTGGACAACAGAGAAACAGTGGCCCTCATTCTACTCGACCTTTCCGCCGCCTTCGACACGATATGCCACAGCACCCTCATACAACGCCTCAACAACATCGGCATACAAGGAAAAGCCTTGGACTGGATCACCTCGTTCCTAGCTGGGAGAACTCAGAAAGTCCGACTTCCCCCGTTCAGATCAGAGGCAACAGATGTCATCTGCGGTGTACCACAAGGATCATCACTCAGTCCCACCCTCTTCAACGTCTACATGAGTCCACTCGCTTCCATCGCGCGTCAACACAACCTTAACATCATCTCCTACGCTGACGACACCCAGCTGATCCTTTCCCTCACCAAAGACCCCAACACCGCCAAAACCAATCTTCACGACGGCATGAAAGAAGTAGCCGTTTGGATGAAAAACAGCCGCCTAAAACTCAACTCAGACAAAACGGAAGTGCTCATCCTAGGATCATCCCCCTCTGCCTGGGACGACTCATGGTGGCCTGGGGATCTGGGCTCAGCACCCATACCCACACAACACGCACGTAACCTTGGCTTCATCCTAGACTCCTCACTCTCGATGACCAAACAAGTCAACGCCATCTCATCCTCCTGCTTCAACGTACTTCGTATGCTCAAAAAAATCTTTCATTGGATCCCCACCGAAACAAGAAAGACTGTCACCCACGCACTGGTTACGAGTCGACTAGACTACGGAAACACCCTCTACGCCAGAATTACAGCCAAATTACAGAAAAAACTCCAACGCATCCAAAACGCATCAGCGAGACTCATTCTGGACATCCCTCGCCAAGATCACATCACCGGCCACCTGAAAGACCTCCACTGGCTTCCCGTCAACAAGAGAATAACATTCCGTCTCCTCACCCACGCACACAAGGCCCTCTACAAACTAGGACCCGAATGCCTCAACACTCGACTATCCTTCTACACACCCACCTGCCAACTAAGATCCTCCAATCAAGGCCTCGCCGCAGTTCCGCGTATCCAAAGATCCACCATGGGAGGTAGATCCTTCTCCTACTTGGCGGCCAAGACCTGGAACTCACTCCCCACTCACCTCCGCCTTACACAGAACCACATCCCCTTCAGAAAAGAACTCAAAACCTGGCTATTCGATAAATAATAATCCCCCTCCCCAAGCGCCTTGAGACCCTCTGGGTGAGTAGTGCGCTATATAAATCGTTGAACTTGAACATTATATAACTTTTCCCACGAAGAAGTTAAAGCTGACCTTCTTGGAAAATGCAGCTGGCCAAAGATGGTTTGAAAATAAAGATAAAAGTAGCATTAATCCATATCATTCTGCTTTTCCAGTGGTACAAGGCTGATAATCGTATTTGGCTTTTGTCCATAATATCCATCTTGGGCAGGGCAGTGACACTTTGTTGCCGCCATTTTGAGCGTCCTCGTGGGCGGTCTCTCTCCTATCTGGAGGCCCTACTTAAGGCGGTCCGTCGCCTGTATTCACTGTTTGGAATCGTTTGGCCCGCAAGGGCGCCTCAGCATAGCTCTCTGCGCTGCGCGTTCAGCGCGTTTCTTTTAAATAATTACCCGGTTTGTATTTTGGTTTTTTGCTTTTATCCTTATCCCCTGATTTTACTAGGGAGTGCCCCCTTACCTGCATATAATCGTGTCTGCACCGCTGTTTTAGCGGGCCCGGGTCTGGGGTTATAGAGGTTCTGCAGCACTATTATTTTGAGCGCCATCTTGGGCAGGGCAGTGACACTTTGTTGCCGCCATTCTGAGCGTCCTCGTGGGCGGTCTCTCTCCTATCTGGAGGCCCTACTTAAGGCGGTCCGCCGCCTGTATTCACTGTTTGGAATCGTTTGGCCCGCAGGGGTGCCTCAGCATAGCTCTCTGCGCTGCGCGTTCAGCGCGTTTCTTTTAAATAATTACCCGGTTTGTATTTTGGTTTTTTGCTTTTATCCTTATCCCCTGATTTTACTAGGGAGTGCCCCCTTACCTGCATATAATCGTGTCTGCACCGCTGTTTTAGCGGGCCCGGGTCTGGGGTTATAGGGGTTCTGCAGCGCTATTATTTTGAGCGCCATCTTGGGCAGGGCAGTGACACTTTGTTGCCGCCATTTTGAGCGTCCTCGTGAGCGGTCTCTCTCCTATCTGGAGGCCCTACTTAAACCTGTCCTCCTAGCGCAGCGGGATCGCGCAGCGGGG
Organism: Lissotriton helveticus; assembly: GCF_964261635.1. Taxonomy (NCBI): domain Eukaryota; kingdom Metazoa; phylum Chordata; class Amphibia; order Caudata; family Salamandridae; genus Lissotriton; species Lissotriton helveticus. The sequence continues at coordinate 360,341,057 of NC_136063.1, read as the reverse complement.
TTGTTATCGCGTTTGCCTGAGTCTTGCCAGAGTCCTGCCCGTCTGCGCCCGTCAGCGTCCTGGAGGCGGCGGAGCGGCATAGGACTCTGACCTGGCTGGGAGAATGATTTGCTATTCTTCCACGACTCTACGCTCCTTGCAATCTACTTCCTGTGCGTGTCGATCCGTTTTTCCGGGCCGGTACAGGGGTAAGCGTTTCTGTCCTGGCTGTGGCTGGTCACCTACTTATGTCCCCTCACCCGTTCATCGGATAGCCGAGGACCGTGTGAAGCACCTGTGCCTACTGCTCAACACGCGTTCAGTAGGTAGGCATGCCCTTGACATTTTCGATCTTTTGGTCAGGGAAAAACCTTTATGTCTCCTGCTGACTGAAACCTGGCTGGGGGAGTCGTCCAACCCGGACATCTTGGCGGCCAGCCCACCGGATTACAACATCTTCCGCCAGGATAGAGCCAAGGGAAGGGGTGGCGGGGTGGCGGTGGTGGTTAGGAGGAGTGTCTCATGCTCCATTCTCCCTATGGATACTATCGCAGGTTCTGAGTCCCTCGCCTTTACTATTAGGCTGTCCCCGCATCAAGCCCTGAAAGGCCTGCTGGTTTATAGACCTCCTGGATCGGTGGGCTCCTTCTTTGAGGACCTCCAGGTGGTCATATCCGGACTAGCTTTGTCTGCACAGCACTGTCTGCTGGCAGGTGATTTTAATTTTCACCTGGACATAGCGGGGGACATGAATTCAAATAAACTGCTTGACATCACGACCCCTTTGGGCCTCGTTCCTTCGTTGATAGGCCCTACACATGATAAGGGACACACCCTTGACCAGGTGTTTTCATCGATCCCCTTAGTGGACATAGAACTTTTTCCGGTGCTCTGGTCCGACCATAGACTGGCCAGGTTCTCCATATGGGGGAGCGAGCATTTATCTAGCAGCGCTCCTGCCCAGCCTGGAGCAGCCTCTAGGGCGTTACATAGAGTGACGCCAGAACTGTTAGCTCAGGCGTTTGCTGACCATCCTTGTCCTATTGTGTGTGACCTGGAGTTGGACACAGAGGCTCTGCAGATGTGGCTGATAGAGAGGTTGGATGACCTGGCCCCTGTAAGGGCTCCTCGACCTACGGCCTTGCGGCAGTCTGCGCCGTGGTTCACGGGGGCGCTGCGTACTGAGCGTAGCCAGTGTAAGGTGGCTGAGAGGGTGTGGCACTCTCAGTACGACGGGGAGGCCAGACTTGCCTACAGGAGGGCGGTTAAAGCGTACCATCGTAATATTCTGTGCGCAAAAAAAGAGTATCTTGCCAGGAGGATTGAGGTGGCCTCTAATTCTTGTAAGAGATCTTCACGGTGGTGAGGGAGTTTACGGCCCCTAGATCCAATCTACAGCAAGGAGCGCCATCTGAGTCTTGGGTCTGTGACCTTGCCAGGTTTTTTACGGATAAAATTAGATCAATCCAGGCCTCCTTTTCAGTAGAGTCTGCAGAAGGGTTTTTCAGCATCGGGGCGGGACGAGCTCCATCGGCTTCGCCAGACGTCGTTCTGGCGGAGTTCCCGCCTGTTTCCTCCGATGCTTCTCTTTCACTTTTGGCCAGTCTCAAATCAGGCTCGCCACAAGATCCCTGTCCCGCCAGATTTTTGGCCAGGATGGCGTCGCTGATGAACCCTTTGGTGAACCCTCTCCTGAATTCATCCTTGAGAGAGGGGAGGCTCCCTCTGCCCTGGAAAAGGGCGATGGTGATCCCCCTCCTCAAGAAGCCTGGATTGGATACTGAGGTTTTGGCCAATTATAGGCCAATTTCTCTTCTTCCGGCCCTGGCGAAGCTCACGGAGAAGCACGTGCACGGCGTGCTTTCTGGCTTCCTTGAATCTAATGATCTACTGCACCCCTCGCAATCCGGCTTCCGGCCTAACTTGAGTACGGAGACGGCACTTCTTGAGGTGTCAGAGGCTATCCGGGAGACGCTGGGCGCAGGAGGGAAGGCCATGCTTGTCATGCTGGACTTGTCGGCGGCCTTCGACACCGTCCCCCACGAGGCACTTCTTGCCAGACTCTATGACATCGGTCTGAGGGGGACGGTGCTCAAGTGGTTTACATCGTTTCTTGAGGACCGTCGACAAACGGTCTGGGCCTCACCGAGCTCCGCAGAGATGCCGCCACTGGGAGTCGGAGTTCCACAGGGCTCTGTGTTGAGCCCGACTCTCTTTAACATCTTTATGACTCCTCTGGCGGCACTCGTGGAGGCTTTTGGGGCCCAGATCGTGTCCTACGCGGATGACACGCAGCTTCTTTTCACCTGCAGGAAAGACCAGATATTTGATGGGGAGAGCGTTCGGGGGTGTCTGGAGAGGGTCTTTGACTGGTTCCAGCGGAACGCTCTTAAGGCCAACTCCAGTAAATCGGAGGTCCTGCTCTTTGGCTGTGCCTCGGAACCGGATTGGCGTGAGTGGTGGCCGGCGGATATGTGTCCGCCTGCTCAGCCATCTATGGCTGCCAAAAATTTGGGAGTCAAGTTCGATAACAACCTCACGCTCAGATCTCACATTCTCGGTCTGACAGGCACCTGCTTCGGTATCTTAAAGACGCTCCGGAAGTTCCTACCTCTGCTTACAGAGGAGCATAGAAAGATCACTGTCCAAGCTCTAATAGGATCTAGATTGGACTATGCTAATGCTCTATATGTAGGGCTTCCGGATTATCTGGTTCAGCGGCTGCAAGTGGTGCAGAACTCTGCGGCTCGCACCATTTTTGGCCTTCATAGGCGGGCGAGAACATCCGGGGTGCTGCAGTCACTTCACTGGCTCCCTATCCGAAAGCGGATTATGTTTAAAACTTTGACGCTGGTGCATAAGGCACTCTTTGGCTTGGGAGCGAAGTATCTGCAGCGTAGACTGGCCTTTTATCGCCCGGCTCGCTCACTGCGGTCGGAAACTTTGTTTATGGCCGTGGTTCCCCGAGTGAGGAAGGCTCGGATTGGGGGTCGCTCCTTTAGCCTCAGGGCCCCCCAGTTGTGGAATTCCTTGCCTCTCGCCCTTCTCAGTATTCCCAGCCTGCTCCTATTCAGGAAAAGCCTTAAGACCTGGCTTTTTAACCTTTAGGGTGTTTCTTTTTTTCTTTTCTGTTCACTGTTTTTATCACTGTTATGTCTTTTAATTACTGAATCGCCCACATAAAGCACCGGGACACTCTTGTTGAGTAGCCGTGCGCTATATAAATAAACATTTAACATAACATAACATAACATTCAGCATTGTTTTATTCTGACTAGATTTTGATTTCATTTTATTCCATTGATGTTGGGTTTTCCCGGCAAATGCCCATTTCCACAAAAATGTATTTCGATGTTTTTATGATGGGGCATTTGGTCAGAACACTGGACATATAGGAGCCTATTATGATGAAGGTTAGATGTCCTTGACACTGCAACTCCCTGCTGCGCGTAACGCTTTGGCATTATAGCGCTCTGCTGTATTTTTAAAAGCAAAAAAGGAGTAACTGGATGCACAGCGATTCTCGTGATAGTTGTTTAAACTTTATGGTGCTCCGGGGTAGCGCCCTCCGACTGAAGGCGTAATGGATCACTGACTAAGGTAGCACTTCCCTGTTGGGAAGTGTCCCCCGGGCTCCACACTTGTCCTTATATAAAGGTTTCAATTGCGTCTTTCCAAAGTTTTGTTGACGAAGTAATAATATAAAAGATTACTCGTTCATGTTTTCATCTTGTTTTATTCACGAGCGTGTAGTTTGTTATTATTTGTTTATTCCATCACATTTCCAAATGAATGCACTCTAATAATCCCAATGCATTTCGGCATGATTAAATGCCTTCTTCTGGGGATATATGTTCTGTCAATGAAAAAAGAAATATACTCGATATACATGTGATAGTCTTCAAATTATGCCTCAAAATATTAGCAACAAACATATAGTACCACCTATGTTAAAAAAAGGGGAAAATTGAAGCATTTCACCGTGTGGCAATCGTTAACGTGAGTGACTTGTCCTGTCAGGGTAGCGTGCTGTAGTAGCGTTGTGGTTACGACGAGATATTAAAGCGTGGTTTAAAAAGAGATTTAACCGAAAGTGCTCGAAGCTGATCTATGCTAAACGCCGTCAAAATAAACCTTATACTGCTAACACAGACACGTCCTCTTCGGAAGGCGACACAGGGAATCAACAGGGAAGGAGAGGACGATTTCCTCCACCAAAACAAACCAGTAACATTCAGACCACCACAATTTCATCTGAAACACCATCTACATCTACGGAGTCTTTTTTAGAGGTAGGCCAGGATTTACACGAAGACCCAGGAGGGCAAAAAGAAAAAACCAAAGAGCCTCCTCAAACACGGAACATGACGAGCAAGAAAGAAAAAACCAAGGGGAAACCAACCTGAATCTGGTCATCAATATTTCAGATTTTCATTTCAGCCCAATACAAATCAACACCTTACAAAAAGGCACGTCATTCATACCTACAGCTCGAACAAACAAGTTGGAACTGGAAATTTCTTTCTTCAAACTAATGAGGAAATTACGGCTAAGACATTTTTATGAGAATGTGATACAAACGCCCATTTCAACTCAAGACGATCAACTCAAAGGACTTCGTCCAAAAAGTACTTTCGTAGCTCCGCTTTCACACAAAAGCCTGGATACGTTTGAAACCTTAGTCAAGAATGATCTAACAAAACTTAATTGTCAATCCGGATCGAGGAACAAAAACTTCACCATTAAGGAAATCAATATTGTGAAGTCCATCTCAAACAACAAGGAAATAACATGCGTAAAGGCAGATAAAGGCGGTGCAATCGTTATTCTCAACACCACCTATTATGACAGCCAGGCATCCCTCCACCTCGCGGATACAAATACATATTTCAAACTACAATTCAATCCAACCACACAATTCAAGGAGAGGCTAGATGCAATTCTCAACACGGCACTTGATAAAGGAGTGATTGCTGACAAAACTAAAAAATACCTTACCACCCAACATCCCAGGAGTCCCAAGTTCTTTCTGGTTCCTAAAATTCACAAAAATCTACATCAACCGCCATGTAGGCCGATAGTCTCTACTTGCGGAAGTATCCATGAGCCAGTAGGAAAATTCTTGGATAAGTACCTTCAACCCATAGTCACCGCAACACCAACCTTCATAAGAGACACCTCTGATTTTCTCAACAAACTCAATCTTGTAACTATTGAAGACCACAGTGACATTCTATTATGCACGGTAGACGTGACATCCCTATATACATCCATTCCCCATTCCATGGGTATAGAAGCAATAGAGTATTGCCTGTTAAGAACACAACTGGATGATGATTTTAAGATCTTCCTTATGGAACTGTTGGAATTCACTTTAGTTCACAGTTATTTTGTCTGGAAAGAAGATTGGTACCAACAAATGACAGGTACGTCAATGGGAAATTCGGCAGCTCCTGCCTATGCGAATATTTTCATGCATAGATTTGAAGAAGACCACATTCTTTCCAAACCATCGTGGACAGACCATCTGAAACTGTTCGTAAGATTCATCGATGATATTTTCTTAATATGGCAAGGTTCATCAGAATCATTACAAGAGGAACTGGTTCTACTTAATTCTATCGATCAACGCGTACAGTTCACCCACGAAATCCAAACTACATCCATAACTTTTCTTGATGTCAGGATTACCAACACAATCACCGGATTTGAAACCAGTTTGTTCAGGAAACAAACAGACAGGAATAATACATTACATTATTCAAGTTTCCACCCGCAGCCTCTCAAAAATCATCTGCCATATAGTCAACTTATTAGAGCCAAGAGAATCACATCCAACACCACCCAATTCGAACAAGAGATTCAAATCATGACAGAGAGATTCAAGTCGCGTGGCTACCCACGCCAAGTCCTCGAGCAGGCCCAACAACGTTGCGCACTTAAAAACAGAAGTGAACTATTGGCAAGTACTATCGCCCCCAAAAAAGAATCCATCACGGTAGTTTCCAAATACTCCACTGCCAGCAAAAAATACAAGCAAATCATTAAGAGACATTGGGATATCCTCAGAGTTGAACCTGACTTTAATAACATTTTCAACACAGAACCCACCTTTGCCTACACAAGAGCAAAAAACCTAGGAGAGCTTATCAAATACTCTGATCGCACCATCACTAAATTTAAAGGAACTAGTCCCTGCTGGAATTGCAACCATTGCAACAGCGTGATGAAAGGACAAACCATCAGTCATCCAATGAAAGGACACCAAATAAAGATCAGAGCGACAGCAACATGCGACACATCCAACGTGGTTTATGTGTTGAAATGCCCATGCGGTAAACTTTATGTTGGTCAAAGTGAGAGAAAGCTCAAAACACGTCTTAATGAACATAAGTCCAATATAAGAAACAAGCATATTAAATCTACTGTAGCACAACATTTTCTGGAAGCAGGCCATGGCATCAGCCAATTGAGCTTTTGTGCATTGGAAACTATCGCTAAGCTAGAAGGCAAAGACAACCACACTGAACTACTCAAAAGGGAAAATTACTGGATTTTTTTGCTTTCAAGCATGAAACCGTTCGGCCTTAATGACCGTGTGGAATACTCATGCTATTTATAAAACACGATATATTCATGGACTTACATGCGACCGATAGATAATTTTTCATGTTAATTTTTCATGTCAATTTTTTTGTTAACTATTACGTTGATAGAATTGTATATACATGTATGCCACCAAGCGTTCCTTTATACCAAATGGTCAGCCATATAGTACTGTGATCCGTAGTTACGCACACACACACCGTCTCGTATAACATTTACCACTCTTGTTTTTTTAAACACGCCTTTTGATTCTAATACTAACATTGGTCATAGCACGTTTATAACACGCATCACATCACGGCAGTATTAACCAGCGCACCACGCTTTTAGCCGAGAAACCGGACGTTTCCTAGCAACCATCACAGCTAAATACACTTCCGGGGTCGAGCCACGCTCTAACCCGGCATGGAATTGAGCCACACCCAGTTTCATCTCCTAGCGTCTGCACGCCACGGTAAGACTCTCACCGCCGCGTTTGTAATACCGGTGTTGGAACTTGTATGCATGAGCACATTTAACATAGCACTTTAGTTTGTTCTTAATTCGTGTTCTTTGCGGTCCATTTGATTTCTAAGCACATTGACAGAAGAATCAGCTTCGAGCACTTTCGGTTAAATCTCTTTTTAAACCACGCTTTAAAATCTCGTCGTAACCACAACGCTACTACAGCACGCTACCCTGACAGGACAAGTCACTCACGTTAGCGATTGCCACACGGTGAAATGCTTCAATTTTCCCCTTTTTTTAACGTAGGTGGTACTATATGTTTGTTGCTAATATTTTGAGGCATAATTTGAAGACTATCACATGTATATCGAGTATATTTCTTTTTTCATTGACAGAACATATATCCCCAGAAGAAGGCATTTAATCATGCCGAAATGCATTGGGATTATTAGAGTGCATTCATTTGGAAATGTGATGGAATAAACAAATAATAACAAACTACACGCTTGTGAATAAAACAAGATGAAAACATGAACGAGTATTTTTAAAAGCCCCATTTTGCGTATTTTATTTAAATCTTACTTTGACTATTTTGCCCTGTTTTTAATAAAGCTCCACATTCTTGCACCTTAATTGTGCCCACACCGCGGTTTCAGCGGCTCTCCTGCGCCCTCCCTCCCAGTTTTACACGCCACCTTAGGGGTCTGAAAGGGACGCCGGACGCCATTGTAGGTTAGCGCTCTAGCGCTCTAGCAGTCAGGCTGACTGGCTAGAGGCGATTGAGAAGGGCATTTAAGGACTGAAAGAAGGGTAGGTCAGCCTTGACAAGGCAACTCCCTGCTGCGCGTAACGCTTTGGCATTATAGCGCTCTGCTGTATTTTTATAAGCCCCGTTTTGCGTATTTTATTTAAATCTTACTTTGACTATTTTGCCCTGTTTTTAATAAAGCTCCACATTCTTGCACCTTAATTGTGCCCACACCGCGGTTTCAGCGGCTCTCCTGCGCGCTCCCTCGCAGTTTTACACGCCACCTTGGGGGTCTGAAAGGGACGCCGGACGCCATTGTAGGTTAGCGCTCTAGCGCTCTAGCAGTCAGGCTGACTGGCTAGAGGCGATTGAGATGGGCATTTAAGGACTGAAAGAAGGGTAGGTCAGCCTTGACAAGGCAACTCCCTGCTGCGCGTAACGCTTTGGCATTATAGCGCTCTGCTGTATTTTTAAAAGCCCCGTTTTGCGTATTTTATTTAAATCTTACTTTGACTATTTTGCCCTGTTTTTAATAAAGCTCCACATTCTTGCACCTTAATTGTGCCCACACCGCGGTTTCAGCGGCTGTCCTGCGCGCTCCCTCACAGTTTTACATGCCACCTTGGGGGTCTGAAAGGGACGCCGGACGCCATTGTAGGTTAGCGCTCTAGCGCTCTAGCAGTCAGGCTGACTGGCTAGAGGCGATTGAGATGGGCATTTAAGGACTGAAAGAAGGGTAGGTCAGCCTTGACAAGGCAACTCCCTGCTGCGTGTAACGCTTTGGCATTATAGCGCTCTGCTGTATTTTTAAAAGCCCCGTTTTGCGTATTTTATTTAAATCTTACTTTGACTATTTTGCCCTGTTTTTAATAAAGCTCCACATTCTTGCACCTTAATTGTGCCCACACCGCGGTTTCAGCGGCTCTCCTGCGTGCTCCCTCACAGTTTTACATGCCACCTTGGGGGTCTGAAAGGGACGCCGGACGCCATTGTAGGTTAGCGCTCTAGCGCTCTAGCAGTCAGGCTGACTGGCTAGAGGCGATTGAGAAGGGCATTTAAGGACTGAAAGAAGGGTAGGTCAGCCTTGACAAGGCAACTCCCTGCTGCGCGTAACGCTTTGGCATTATAGCGCTCTGCTGTATTTTTAAAAGCCCCGTTTTGCGTATTTTATTTAAATCTTACTTTGACTATTTTGCCCTGTTTTTAATAAAGCTCCACATTCTTGCACCTTAATTGTGCCCACACCGCGGTTTCAGCGGCTCTCCTGCGCGCTCCCTCACAGTTTTACATGCCACCTTGGGGGTCTGAAAGGGACGCCGGACGCCATTGTAGGTTAGCGCTCTAGCGCTCTAGCAGTCAGGCTGACTGGCTAGAGGCGATTGAGAAGGGCATTTAAGGACTGAAAGAAGGGTAGGTCAGCCTTGACAAGGCAACTCCCTGCTGCGCGTAACGCTTTGGCATTATAGCGCTCTGCTGTATTTTTAAAAGCCCCGTTTTGCGTATTTTATTTAAATCTTACTTTGACTATTTTGCCCTGTTTTTAATAAAGCTCCACATTCTTGCACCTTAATTGTGCCCACACCGCGGTTTCAGCAGCTCTCCTGCGCGCTCCCTCGCAGTTTTACACGCCACCTTGGGGGTCTGAAAGGGACGCCGGACGCCATTGTAGGTTAGCGCTCTAGCGCTCTTGCAGTCAGGCTGACTGGCTAGAGCCCTATTTAAACATGAGCATTCAAGCGCACGGCGCATGTGCACGGCGTGTGTGCCGTAGTAACGCCGTAATCACGCCTGAGTCCAGCCCGTCTGCGCCCATCCGCGCTAAGGACGAGCTGGACGAGGGGGCGCTCAGCTCTGCTGAGAATGGACGCATCAGGTACTTTCACCAGGTCCTGTTGGATTTTAAACCTTCCCGACTACCGTGTCACTACTCGCTTACCCCAGAGGCTTTTCAAAACCTGCTGGTTGACAGGTGTCGCGGGTCATGTTGCCCAGGAGTGGCGCTACCCCCCCGACCCGGAAATGTAGGTACCATAGATAAACTTTTAACCTGCATAAGTAGAGACTATGGTTTTCTGATTAATGCTACATCCCTGGTTCAGAACAATGTTTCCTTTAAGGATTTCGTTTTGGATAGACCCTCTTGGGTCTTCATTACAGAAACGTGGGCTAAAGAGTCCTCGGGACCCGATCTGGTTGAGGCAGTACCAGAGGGCTACACCCTAGTTAGAATGGATAGAGTGGGTCGGATCGGCAGGGGGTTGGGCATTCTATACAAGGATTCTCACTCCTGTCGAATCACCCCTTTATCAGCCCCCCACGAGGCCTTTCAGGCTCTACATTTTTCTATCAATGCTTCCTATGCTGTCCCATTTATGGGCATTCTTATATATAGACCCCCTGGGCCCAGAGCAGATTTTGGACAGCATCTGCTTAGTATCCTAGAACCCTATTTTGGCTGTGAGCACGTCACAGTTTTGGGTGATTTGAATTTTCATTTAGAAAACCTAGAGGTGAACGAAACTCTCTCTCTCCTTGATACCCTATCGGCCTGTGGCCTGCAGTAGTTTGTTAAGGGTGCTACACACCAGGCGGGCCATACGCTCGACGGGGTCTTTTCTAATGATAGTCGGTTGACCACCGATGCCCCTGTCCCGCTCACCTGGTCGAATCACTCCGCAGTCCCGTTGAAATTGGACACTACTCTCATAAGCAACATTCCGAAGGGTCCTAGTAAAATGGAATCTAGACGAAATCTGAGGAGGATAACCAATGACTTGTTGGCTCCCCTAATTCCCACCATGATGATCTCTATGGATGAGGATGTGGTTTCAGCGGTACGTAACTTTGAAAACGCTACCATAGCCGCCATGGATGAGTTAGCTCCTGCCTCCCTACGCTATTCTGCTAGGAAAAGTCCATCGGCTCCTTGGTTTTCGGAGTCGTTAAGACACCTTAGACAGGGCTGCAGGAAGCAGGAACGACTCTGGAGGGCTAGCTGGAACACTCAGGATAGGGAAACCCATTAAACTCTTCTGAGGGAATATATGGCTGAGATCATAAGAGCCAAGCAGGAATACTTTTCGAATCTCACCACGGCCCTTACTTCGCCGAAAGACCTATTTAAGATAGTGGACTCGTTGACCACCCTGCAGACTCCGGACCCCGTCACCTGCACTCAACAGCTGTGTGACGATATTGCCCACTATTTCCATACCAAAATTGCAGATATTGTCGCTGCTTTAGAGCTACATAGGGCCTCACTATCTTCCTCCTCCTTTCAAGTGTCTCCCTCTCCAGTACCTGCCAGACCGGGTAGTCTAACTGTCATGCGGGCTGCGCAGGTACACCTACTTGCCAGTCCCTAAACCTTCCCTTAACTTCATGTTAGTCACCCCTATGGTAGGCCCACGGGCAGTGTGCATTGTAAGCATAAGGTAGGACAAGCCTGACAAGGTTGGCATGTCCTAATAGTGAATTACAGCCATATTCGTTTTTCACTATTGAAAGGTAACCTGCTTTCCATAAGTTAGAATGGGCTGCCAGGATTATTAATGCTATAATCCTAGCGGGCTCGGGGAGCATGGTGCAGGGTCGAGTTTGGTATCCCTGAACTCAGGGTTTAATAACGCATCCGTTTGGGTGGATGGTTTTTGGACTCTGTGTTTGAAAATAGCACTTTTAGAAAGTGGCTATTTTCTTGTCTGACTGTCTACTGGTTTGGTGTGCGTGTGACAGGAGCTGGGTGGCTCCAGAAGTCTGAATGAGTCAGTGTGGGGTGAGTGGGGCATTTGCATTGAGAGTAGGGGAAGAGTAGCTCCTGATAGCCTGCCCTGCCTGACACAATGCTGGTTCCACCTCCTGCCAGGCGACTGATGGCTCTGTGCCTGCCAGGGACGATCCTGGCCCCACCTCCTACCGGGCGACTGATGGCCCTGCCCCTGCCAGTGACAATGCTGGCTCCACTCCTGCTGGGCGGCTGAAGACTCTGCCCTGCACAGTGAATAGGCCAGGTGCCTCGGCCTGGCAACACCCACAACAAACCCAGGATGGGGGGAAATTCCCCTGCATGGACAAAGGGATAAAAGCCAAAAAGGGGTATAAGAGAAGGACCCCTGAACTGAGAATTTAGATCACTTCTGACAAGGAAACCTGAACCAAGGACAAGAAGCCTGCTGATCCAAGGACTTGCCTACCCCTTCTGCCAGTGTGCTGAGTGTGTACTCTCAAGCTTTGCCAAGGAAAATCTCCAAGGGCTGGAAGAGTGCCAGCCTCCTGTTGAAGTCACAGGGTCAAGGGACTTCATTAATTTGCTGAAAGTGCTTGTTGCTGGAACCTGAAAATCCAGCACCTCTGAAGAATCCAGCAATCTCGACGCCGACGGACGCCGCCGAATCCAGCTCGACATCGTGAGTGCAGCTCCCGTGTCCCGCACCTTCGACGCCGGCCGCCGGGCCCGATCGACGCCAGTAGCGACGCCAGTGAGTAGCGAGTTCGGCTCCAGCTCCAAGTGACCCTGTGTCGACGCCGCCGCTGATCGCATCGACATCGAGCCCTCTCGACGCCGTGAGTGCTGCTCACACTTGCAACATCAACATCGACGACGACGCCGTATCCTGCTTCACCTCGTGAGCGCTGCTCCTGCCTGACAGCTGTCGACGCCGCTGCAGATCGTCCCGACTCCAAGGCCCGATCTACGCCGAAGACGCGACGCCGGACATCTCGACGCCGCTGATCATCGAGTGCTTCACTTTTCCAAGGTACTGTGTTGTGGGGGTCTGTGCGACTCCAGGGCTCGACGTAGCACTCCTCGCGGTCGACGCCGAACCTTTGGATTAACTTTGCCTCAACGTCGTGTGACTCCTGTGTGGGTTACATTGTTGCCAAGAACTTTGATTTAAAGAAGAAGAGTTGCTTTTGTTACCTAAGACTTTGTGCTAAGAAGAAACCATACTTGAACTATTATTTTTCCTTCCAAATGTATTTATTAAGATTGTGGTATATTTTTGTCGTTATTTGGTCTTGTGCTAAGCCTTATATAAACATCCTTATTTGTATAATACTACTGTGTCGTGTCCATTTGTAGTGTATTCACTTTATTACTGTATGTGGTCATAAATGCTTAACGCACTGCCTCTGAGATAAGCCTGTCTGCTTTGCCAAGCTACCAAGGGGGTGAGCAGGGGTTATCTAAGTGTGTGATCCCATTGCCCTGACTAGAAAAGGTGAGTCCCTATTTGTCAGAAGTGTATACCTCTGCCAACTAGAGACAGCCGCTTCTAACACTTACGAACACCAAAGACACAGCAAGAGCAGAGCTAAACAGGAGGCAAGCAATCCATGACGTGCTCAGCATTCTATTTTCATTAGAATGTCTGTTGAAAGATGTAAAATGGATGCTGCCCAAGGACGGCAACTCACGTCCCCGCTTTCTCATCCTCTGTGTCCTTGCTTACCGGGTTGTATGGAGAGGAAAAAACGAGGAGTCCTGCCAGAGCAGCCTCCTAAAAGGTGAACCTGGCGAGAGGCCCCTGCATTGCATTTTGGGGAGAGGGTGTTCTGAGGATGGCTGCCCAAGAAGTCTATTACAGCTAAGTGCTGACTCAGCTTGGCAAGCCCACTTCCTCATTGCAGCTACTTTATATTTATCTTATTCCTTTGTGGCTTCCTTTATAAAAAACAGTGCGTTGTGCAGCCTGAAAAAAAGACGGACTTACAATCAGTTCTGTCACTCATGACAACTCCAGAGGTCAATGCACATCCTTGGCTCTAGTTAACAATCCTGCCTGCCACAGGAGATCACCCTGCCTCTGATACACCAGAAGATAGAGAAGCTGTCCACACCTGACTAGTTAGCAGGGATTGGTTGCCTGTGAGGAGGTAGCAAAAGGTAGCAGAACAAAGGGCAGTCTTGACACTATCTCTTTTTAACTTGGAGATGCTAAACAGGGCTGTTGATAATAATTCACAGACCCCTTGGCTCCAACCCCAGCAGGAGGGAGAACCAGTTCGGACCATGCCACGGGTGCAGAGGCCTCATGTAAATAGGGGAGTGGTTTTGAAAAGCGACAGCACTTCTTCCTGTGCAAAAAGGGTTTCCGCCATGTTAGGATCAAGACTTCTGGGAATTTTCAAAGTAAGGCAATGAGAAAGTTCTGCAAAGGGAGGCGAGTGTAGAGTGAGAAAGTAGACAAAATTGGGCAGGTAAAATTCTCCAATCACTTTTTAGTGCACAGAATAAGACTGGTACCTCACCCCCACCTCTTCTGAGCTTTCCTAGACCTGGGAAGACCAGACCTGAAAAATAAAACGTTGCTTTAAAATAGAAGAGTCCTGACTTCTACCTGTTACCCAGTACCAGGAGCTGCTCTGCAAGGGTCAGCAGGCTGACCTTATGTTTACCTGTTCCAGGGATACATAAGCAGAATAATTGTTAATTCCAAGAGGGCCCAGATGAACCTGGAGGACCGGACCCTGCAGGAGCCCAGGTTGGGGAGAGAGCTGGCTTCTAGAAGCCTGACCCAAGGAACTGGTAGCTGCAGGACTAACCAGAAATACAGTTTCTAGCATTTGGAGAAAATGGGACTTAGTGATTTGTTTCACCTCAGGAGAACCAGCACAAGATACTGAGGAAGGTCACACACACCAAAAGCAGGCAAGAAAACTAGGTATGTTCTCCTTAGAGTTTTTTGTGCACTGCAAACTGGTTCATCAGGGCCCAGCACACAAAGTATCCGGCCTCAAGGAGATTTGCCTGGCTACAGCATTCAGTCTTGCCCAGATGAATGATTTTGTGGATTGAAAAAGTAATTGAATACAAATGTTAAACCTTGGACTAGGCCTAAGTGTCGATTCCATCTCAGCAAACAATAAATTACCTCAGTGGCTATGATATTCAGCTTTGTTTTGCTCGAAGCACATACGCGGAGCTCAAAGTGGACATATCTGACTTTGTGAACTTGACTGCTTAAGCTTTAGACCTTGCTCTCCTGAAGGACTATGAGCTCCGGAAGAAAGATTAGGTCAGGAGATAAAACTTTTGAACAGGTTGACCTGCCTTGTATAGCTAACCTTTGCAGTCAGTCTGAAATCTCACCTAGGTCTCGGTTGATTTACTTGGCCATCTCTGCAGGGCCATCCTCAAACATTTTGACTTCACGTTCCTGTTTTCTGAATCCATTATTGTTGGCTCTTGGGACTCTACACACTTTACCACTGATAACCAGTGCTAAAGTGCTTTGTATTCTCATTTAAACATGGTGACATTGGTTTACATCCAAGTGGCACATTCCATTTACTTGTAGGTCTGTTGCAAAGTGGTACTACATTTGCCCAGTACTTCTATCTTAAATGCTACTAGTGGGCCTGCAGCACGTAGTGTGCCACCCACTTAATTAACCCTTTCAACATGTCTCAGACCTGCCAATGCAGCCTGTGTGTGCAGTTTCAAACTGCTATTTGGACCCGGCAAAATACACTTTTTGCCAGGCCTAACCCTTCCTTTTTAATACATATAAATAGGCCCTAAATAGCCCATTGGGCACGGTGCAGTATATTTAAAAAGTTTGACAATGCAGCCCGTGTGTGAAGTTTCAAACTGCTATTTGGACCCGGCAAAATACACTTTTTGCCAGGCCTAACCCTTCCTTTTTAATACATATAAATCACCCCTAGGATAGGCCCTAAATAGCCCATTGGGCACGGTGCAGTATATTTAAAAAGTTTGCCAAGTAGTTTGAAATATTTCAGTCCCTGGTAGTGAAAAACACCATAAGGTCATTTTTCACTGTTGCACGGCATGCCTCTCTCATAGAATAACATTGGGTTACCTTATTACTTTTATTGAGTGATAACTTTCAATTGGGGGCAGGAAGGAATATCGAGTTTGGTTTCTAAAGAATTGCAATTTAATATCCTCTTCAATGGTAAAGAGCTTTAAAATCACAATTCTGAAAATGCCACTTTAAGAAAATGTAGACCAAGGGGTTGGATATGTCTATTCTTCAAGGTTAGACCACATGCAAATCAACAAACAATAATGTATCTTGTCTGAAACAATTTCACAAACACAAATGATTATTATTATGTGATCAAGAAATTTAATTAACATGACCACATTCTCTTTCCACGGTGTATCTTCAACATTTTTCTTGATATATTTTGCACATCAAATCATATACATTGGAAAACATAACCATCAGACTATGTCAGATATAATTAAACAACCCACATCCTATTTCAATATTGTATCAAAAAGTCTAAATGGCACATTTTCAAAAACAACAATTTGTGACTAATATAAGATCAGGTTACAACTTTCTGAACATTAGGAGTGTCATATTTATCTCAACTGTCCATACTCCTATCCTAAAGTGAAGCATCAACAGGGGTTGTAATAACTTGCTAGTTAAACCAAAACAATGCACCTATTTTTTAACCGGTTGCCTGCATAAACAGGAAAACTATACAACTCCCTAATGTGTGGTATTGATGTGTTTCACGCCCCATAGTTTTGGGGTCTCCCCAGGACAAAGAAATGGGTACCACTGTGAAATCAATCAATAAATAAAATAGCATATTACACTTTTATCAGTTATGTGGAGATATTTGATATAACTACGATTACAGCCCAGCTTCTGTGGGATTTAAATTTTTTGACATTTATTTCTTTGTAGAAATGTGACAATAGTCAAGCATAGCAAGCTACAAATGCATGGCTTAAGTGACTAAAATGTAACATTGCTGGAATTTTAGGTGGTGTGTGACACGAACGCCGCATCAAAAATAACAACTTACTCATAGATGGCTTTAACCCGTTCGGAATTGCCGCCGCAGCGCTAAGGGGGTGAGGGGGGTGGGCTGTGCGGCGCTCCCATGCTCGTGACGGAACCGCTCCGTCACGAGCCTTGGGTGCGCTGTGCTGATGACGGAGCGGTTCCGTCACGGCCCCGCCCGCTCAATAGAACGTCCAGCGGGCAGTGACGGAACCGCTCCGTCATCAGCACAGCGCGTCCGTGGCTGGTGATGGAGCGGTTCCGTCACCAGCATAGGAGGGGTTAAAGACAAACCAGATGTAAGCATACAAATTGGATCACTTGCAATGTTTACGTAATGTCAGTGCTGTGGGGCGGTTGGGTGGGGTGGGGGAGGGGCAGGGTGAGGGGTAGTAAACTCCGGCATACGGCCGATCAGAGTTAGGTAAAGAAATAAATAAATAAAACAAATTAAATGTAATTTGTTTTATTTATTTCTTTCTTTACCTAACTCTGATAGGCGGTATGCCGGAGTTTACTACCCCCCACCCCTCCCTTCCCTCGCCCACCGCCCCGCGGCACTCCCTCCAGGAGCCGCCACTGCGTAATGTTGGTTTTTAAAATGTTCACACATGCATTTAAAATTTCATTTTTTTGCTTTTTGAAAAAAACCCAACATAAAGCAGCTACATTGTTATGGGGAAGGAGCTGTCAGCCAACAAAAGACGAAACATGCCACCATAGCTTTAAATACACAAACCACAGCCTTGGCTTGTTTGAAAATGCTGACTGAATAGAGCAAGTAACCATTCAATTTGTTACAAGCTTCAAAGTATAACATAAAGAGAAATTATCGAATTACATTGTGCTTTTTCATGGAAATATTGGACAGCCAAATGAAAGCCTGCTGATACAGCAACTAGAAGAAATCAAAGACCATTGCGCTCTCTGCACGCCTCAGTGAAGAATAGGAAAACGGTGCCCATAAGAAGACAAAGCACCAACAAATCATGTAGGTCACATTTACACAAAGGATGTCAACAAGTTTAAATCTGGCTGAATCTGGACTGTAACCACTAGTTTTTCTTTTTCTTTCGTTTTTGGCTTCACAGTCTTATTAAATAACCAGACACAGTAGGAACAGACATTTAAAAATGTAAAACCCGGAGTGACTAAGAGGGGCTGTAGTTATATCAAATAACCCCACATAACTGATGAATGTGTAACGTAATATTTTATTTATTTCACAGTGGTACCCACTTATTGGTGCTGAGGAGCCCTTAAAACTACAGGGCTCGAAACTCATCTACACCACACATTAGGGAGTTGTATGAGCTTCCTTTTGTGCAGCAACCTGTACTAAAATAGATGCTTTCTTTTGGTTTAACTAACACGTGGTTATACCCTGTTGATGTTTCATTTTAGGAGTATGGACAATTGTAATAAATATGATACAGCAAATGGTCAGAAAGTTGTGAACTGGTACATTTTATATTTGTCACAAATTGTCTGTTTTTGAAAATTTGTAATTTACACTTTTTGGGACAAAATTGAAATCAGATTTGAGTTGTTTAAGTATGTCTGACAAGGACTGATGGTTATGTTTTCCAATGTATATGGCTTGATATGCAAAATATGTAAAGAACAAATGTTGAAGATACACTATGAAAACAGCATGTGATCAAGTTATTTAAATGTTTTGATCAGATAATATTAAACTTTAGTAATTGTGAAATTCGTTCAGACAAGGTACATTCTTTGGTTTTTTCCTGACTTTTTAGAAAGTTGTCATTTTCTTGTCCCAACTAATTGCTGCCTGGGGCCGGTATCCTGGGTCACATAATTAGCTGTAGTTGGCAGTTGGTCTTTGTGTATTGCTCCCAGACAGTGAGACATAGGGGGATAGGTGTTGACAGGATGGGTCATCTCTGACTTGATAGGGGGGCAGAGCTGCGACCTGCCACACTTGCACATCACAAAGCCTCTGTTTCAGCCCACTCAAAAAGGGGTTGGCACTAGTCTTGTATCTCCCCAGACAATCTGGGGCCAGGGCAGGGAGGCAGGAAATAACAAACACCTCTGGCGATGGAAACCTCCAGAACCTTCTCCTACTTCAAAGCAGTAACTAGGTATAAAAAATCAACCCTCTGACCCAACTCTTTAGCACTTCTCTGGGTCTGTGGAAGACTCAGAAAGATGGCTATACTGGTGTGCTGGAAAAAGGACTGCTTCCCTGCTACTCTGCTTCCCTGCTGCCTGAGTGAGGACTTGGCCTGCATCTTGAATACAAGATCACTAGAGTGATTCCAAGGGCTGGTAATTTATTCTGTGCTTGTATACTGCCAACCACTGGGATCGTTCCTGTGAGGGTCACTGGCTGTTCTGCTGTTATTTTTTTGCCCTCTTGTTTTGCTGGTGTGCGGGTCCCTGCCACTACAAAGCCCTGATGGGACTCAGAGCCCCAGGGTGCATCGCATCACCTCAACCAGCTACAGCTCCTGTGGGGGGAGGAGTGACCATCACGCTATGAAGCGCTGCCTCGACCCCCGCGGCACGTTCCGCGTTTGGACGAAGCCCGGGCCAAGGGCGGGCCCATCTATGCCAATCTGAGACTGATTGAGGCTGGGCCACACCATTTACATCTCCAGGTGTAACTTTAGTACGTATAACTCATGGGTGAGCTCCCAGTGACACACTGCGCCGGTTATAATCTTGGACTGCTTAAACCTTCAAATCATCTTAGTTGTGTGAACTTTTGTCATTTAGACCATATATGAACTATCGTAAGCGGCCGAAATTGGACTATTGTGTGCGCAATGTGTAGTTTTACGTTGTCATTAATATTTTTACACGGCTGAACTTTGTTAAACTTGAAGGCACTTTTATCCTGCGCAAAACTTTGCTGCATCTTAGCAACGAGTACTGGGGTAAATCGCACAATTTAAGGGGAGGGATTTTTAGTATTAAGAGGGGTTAGGCCTGCCTTGTGGGTAAAACGAAAGCTGAGACAACTATAAGGAGAGTTGGTGGGTCACAAGACACACTTATGAAATACCTAACAGGGGCACTAGGAACTATAGAGAAACAAATCTACACTGAAGAAGTTTCTCTGAATCAGGGCATGAGGGGTAGTGAGGAACCTGGGGGCTCTATAATTCCTGTAGTGTTAGAGTCATGCTTATCCCAGAAATCCACTGGAGTCCCAATCACACAGTCAAATGGATGTGGGCAGGACACGTTAGACAATATAAATGTCCTAGACTGAGATTGGGAAAATCAGCCCCCGGCTAAGCGCCCTAGAAACACAGAGATGTCAGGCATGGCTCCGAACCCTGATGTGTCCCCTAGTAATTCTAAAACAAAAGGATCTTAGAGAGTGGAAACTCAATGAATAAAGCCAATCCAAAAAAGACCCAAAAAGCTGGTTTGGGTTTGTCAGGGACCCCCAAACCATCCTTTGATAAAAACGGTACTAAGGAGGGCTACAAACAAATTTGCCTTAGACTAGATGCCCTCCATAAAACAGTCATGGAGCCCCTACAGAACTCCTGACCAGGGTTACAGCTATTGAGGACCTGCTTAGACGCAGTCATCAAAACACACACGATGATGGACGGAATGTTGCAAAATGGCAAAACATTCACCCCCAGTCACAGATCTGGGTTTAATCCATCGTTATTTTGCTCACCAAGCCACCCCCATTCAGACATGGTCATATGCAAATCAGTCTTGACCCTGTGCCTCAAGGGAACAGTCCAGCCCGAACTGCCAAGCCATGTCTTCCCTGGACCGGAATCAAGCATCCTACGAAAGGTTTCTGGGTATCAGCCGTCTTCAGCCAGGATAGCTTGACTCCAGTGGCTTAGTGAGCACGGGACCCACGTCTGGGCATACCCTTCCCACATAGGGTGAACAGCAAAACACACAAGATGATGGACGGAATGTTGCACAATGGCAAAACATTCAGCCCCAGTCACAGATATGGGTTTAATACAATGTTATTTTGCTCACCAAGCCACCCCAGTTCAGACACGGCTATATGCAAATCAGTCTTGACCCTGTGCCTCATGGGAACAGTCCAGCCCGTACTGCCAAGCCATTTCTTCCCTGGGCCGGAATCAAGCATCCTAGGACCGGTTTCTGGCTATCAGCCATCTTCAGCCAGGATAGCTTGACTCCAGTGGCTTAGTGAGCACAGGACCCACGTCTGGGCATACCCTTCCCACATTTTTTTTTTTTTTATAAACTCTTTATTCATGACTGGATCAGATATTACATTTTGTAATACATTTCTTTTAACATATTGTCAGTCTTTTCCGTTTTCTGAACCTTAACTTTGGCGCGGTGCTCCATACATCAAATCCTACATATCGGTTCGTGAAATTCCAAATAGCAAATCAGAGTGTACATAGCAAATCAGAGTGTACCCTTCCCACATAGGGTGAACAGCAAAACACACAAGATGATGGACGGAATGTTGCACAATGGCAAAACATTCACCTCTAGTCAGAGATCTGGGTTTAATTCATTGTTATTTTGCTCACCAAGCCACCCCAGTTCAGACATGGCCATATGCAAATCAGTCTTGACCCTGTGCTTCATGGGAATGGTCAGCCCGAACTGCCAAGCCCTGTCTTCCCCGGACCGGAATCAAGCATCTTAGGACCGGTTTCTGGCTATCAGCCGTCTTCAGCCAGGATAGCTTGACTCCAGTTGCTTAGTGAGCACGGGACCCACGTCTGGGCATACCCTTCCCACATAGGGTGAGCAGCAAAACACACAAGGTGATGGACGGAATGTTGCACAATTGCAAAACATTCACCCCCAGTCACAGATCTGGGTTTAATCCATCGTTATTTTGCTCACCAAGCCACCCCAGTTCAGACATGGCCATATGCAAATCAGTCTTGACTCTGTGCCTCATGGGAACAGTCCAGCCCGAACTGCCAAGCCATGTCTTCCCTGGACTAGAAGCAGTCATGGCTCATGCTCCACTTCCCCTCTGACCAGAACTTCTTACTCCGCAGCAGACACTGAAAAAGTAGCTTCTTCCATTCTGGTGGCCTCTACTCAAGCTATAGATATTACACGTTATGTAGATAAAAGTCAAACTATTGTAAATAGCAGGGATGCCCCTGGTCCCAAGGAGCCAAGAGAATTTTTCCTACCCCTCACAAATAGCGACCTGCCAAAGGACATGGTAGATGTGCAACTTAATTTGCCACCTGAGGCTACCCCTTACCCCATTATATTAGCCAATGATGAACCTCACCTTTCACCCCAGGCAAATGAAACGTGGGAGGGACTGTGAAATAAGGCCCTATGTTGGCTCGGCACCAAAACCGGCCTAACAGAGGTCCTGTTTTCTGAATTTAAAATGGTGAGAAAAGTGGAATGGGTGGGGAATAGAAAAAAACTGTATCTGGCGATTGTATAGTCCTTACACTCGGAGCACCCAGACTGGCGAGTAAGATATTACGTAGACTGGGTAATGACTTTGTGACTAATAGAGGCATAAATCCAACAGCGCCATGAAGCCTAGGTGTTAGCGCGCTTTATAAATCGCACTTAAGATGAGATAAGATAAGATAAATGTATTACCCCTCGGATATTTTTATCCTCTTATGACATAAACTTACCATGTCCCACAGCTGAGATTTTCAAATCCTAACACCCAACATCAATTCTCTATACCCACTCAGAACAGGCTTGATATACTTCCATCTCTGGAAGATATAGATTGACTTACACCTAGCGGTAAACATGAAGCACAAATAGGGGATGACGTTAAACATCAATTCAGTTTGGACATGATACCCATTGATTACAGAGAATTCACATATGGTGACTTAAGAGCTATTGAGAATTCACACGTGGGCAAGTGCATTTCCAGCACAGGAGCCCAGGATGACAAGCTACATTCTGTCCCCCCAGCAGGTCTGATTTCATTGTATTGTAACAATGAGAAGGGAGTAGACTCGATAAACCTAAGCGCCCTCTCCTAAATCCACCTAGTAAGCTTGATGATAATACTACAGTCACTTCTGTAGAACCCGCCTACAACAAGGGCAATACAAAGGTCGAAAATAGGACTAGTCTCGGGAGAATCTTATTTTGAAATGTAGCGGGATTGCTTTCTAAACTTTCTAGTCCTGCCTGGCTCGATTTCGTAACCAGCTATGATATTATATGCATCCAAGAATCATGTGTGGATAGCCCACAGCATATTAATGGGTTTAAAACTTTCTCTACTGCGGCCGTACCCGCTAGTCATGGAAGACATAAGGGTGGCTTATGTACCTATATTACCCATAGGCTAAATGTAAAAAAGATAGACTTCTTGGAACTTAATACCTTTTCCCAGGTCATAAAAATGACCATCGCTGCTTTACATTGCACTATTTTAATAAATCTTTATAACAACATTGCTGCCCCGCAAATGGAGGCAGTTTCGAGGGGTCTACAGAAGCACCTGGATAAAGCCCAGATGCAACTTCTATGTATTACTGTATAGTTTGGGGAGGCTCTTTTAATATTGTCCCTTGTACCCTATCCAAAGGTGGCAATTGTGTACTAACAGCTGATGACGAGATAGATAACTCTCATTTCTTGCACACCTCCCTTGGGGAACAACTAAACCTGCTTAATTATTCCTTGGATTTGGGCTTTGCAAACGACTTGTGTTCCCCACCCATACCATTTAGTAGCACATTCAACGGTCGTGGGCTGCTTTTAATCATAGATTATGTTCTAATCTCTAATAGACATGCCAATAGATTACACAGTTTTACAACTCACGCTGTCCATTTTCCAATCAGTGTCACCTTGGATCTACCGGCTAAGGTATTATCTAGAAGAACTAAGATTGTGAAACCTGCCAAAAACCTAGTTTCAAATATAATCAATGTTTATACGATCAAGTGGAAGGTTGTCGACCCAAGAACGTTAATCAAGTGGCTATTAAGTAGTTGCAAAATGGACTTCAATGCCTGCCTTGATGAGACCAGTCCAGACTCTGCTATCTTTAATTCATTTTGAACAATTACACAGGCTATTCAACTTAATTTATCATCAGATGCTAAAAGGCCTCGTACTGGTAAATTAGGCTGGTTTGATACTAACTGTAGCAAAGCCCACGTCGCATTAAAAATTGCCCTTCATAAGACTCCGAGAGACCCGGAAGTAATAAAAAGAGCCAGGGCAGCCTATAAAATAACACTCAAAGCACGAAAAGAGGCCATAATAGCAGAATTATGGGAGGCACTTAAAAAAGCCTCTGAGCTAAAAGACACAAAAGGCTTTTGGAAGGCTGTGAATGCCCCGTTTCTGGCTCCCACTAACCTC
The DNA here is from genome assembly GCF_964261635.1 of Lissotriton helveticus. Classification (NCBI taxonomy): domain Eukaryota; kingdom Metazoa; phylum Chordata; class Amphibia; order Caudata; family Salamandridae; genus Lissotriton; species Lissotriton helveticus. Next base: position 360,317,183 of record NC_136063.1, on the reverse strand, counting down.
CCCATATCGAAATTTCGATTGGGGAAGACCAGTGGGTGACCCATTTTTCCAGGCTATACAGTTACAGCTGTTGATACAAATCATTTTAATGCGAGGAATACAGGACTATGATTAACTCCGGAACATGATTCCATGGAGCGTTTTGAAAGCAGATAACAAACTGAACGAAGACAGACCCTAGCATTAAAATGATTTTTATCAACAGCTGACGCAGGCAACCATTCGGCCCTTGCTTCATCATCCCCCCATCCAAGTCACAAGGGACGAGCAGTTCCGATTTAAGATACCACCAAGTCCAGGTCCTGACGAAAACCCCAAAATGAATGTGGGGTTGAAAACGCGTTGACCCCGGCCTGAGGAGAAAAGTGTATGATTAACTACTCTCTTAGTGCGAACACTTCTAATCTCAAAGTCCCAGAGCTGCACACATAGGCAGGAGATTCTTAAAACTTGATGCCTGTATACTTCAGATGATCTCCGCCACAGTGTGTTTACCTATCAATATAGGACTGGTGATCTGGGTTATGTCCAATTGTGTTCATTCGTTTTGATCAATTGTGCTTATTCATTTTTTCGATTTTGTTTAGTGTTAAACAATTCTTAACTAACTGTGTATGTTTGTAATGTATGTAATGTTAAACCGTGAAATTGTGTTCTTTAACATGACATACTGTTAAAGTGTTTATTGGTTTTCAAAATATGAGAATAATTGTGAAATAAACCACACAAGCTTGTGGATTAAAAACACTGGCTCGTTACATGTTAAATTGTGCATTTAACTTGTGCCACTTTTAGAAAGTTGCCATTTTTTTGCCCTTAGCCATTTATGTGCCTATAACCTGGCCTGGGTCACATGACTGGGTTTAATTGACAGTTATACTTTGTGAATTCCTCCTAGACAATCACACAATAGAGGGTTATGTGTGCCTGGGTGGCCCATCTGCTGGCAGGGTGAGGGGTGGAGCTAAGCACAGCCCCACTTACACCTGAGTAGGATGTATCCTGTCCCTACACAAAAGGCCTAACGACCCTACATTGTCACTCCAGCCAGTTTGGAGCCAGGGTTGGGGAAGCTAGAAATTGCATGCACTTCAATGCCAATGTAAAGGGTATAAAAGGTGGACCTCAAACTGTAAAATATAAAACGACAAATATGAACATTGCCGGCGCCATCTTGCTTAGCGAAGGCCTCTGCGAGCGCGTAAGCAGCAACCATTTTAGATATCGCAGCCATTTCATTCACTGCTAGTTACCTATGATTCACCCTGACCCCACAATCATCCCCAGCACCCTGACTAAGCATGACCAAACATACTGGGGTTATAAAACCTTGTCCTCGTGACAAAGCCCCGGAGCCACTTCCCGCCCTAAACCCATTTGTCCTTTCATCCTCTGCACATGAGCAAGGCCTCCTGATAACCTCCTTGACCGCACTTGGCTGCTCAATCCGGTCTCAGGCACTAACCGACCCCTGCAGACATTGTTTATTGCCCCAACACGGCAGGACTTGTAGAACTAACAAAGAAGTCTGATTTAATCAATAGCACGAACCCTCAGATCTGACCGATCCCACACACTTTTAGATCCTGTCGGAATGTCCAGCTGCAAAATAGCAATCATCTGTTAGATTTGGGAGGGGGGGGCGACAGCTGCTGGGTCTGTGTGGGAACCTGCTGGAGGCAGAAATTCCAAGAATGTTTGACCACCAATAAACTAACTGAAATGTGTATAAAAGACTGAGCAGCGGAGAAGTTGTTAGAGCACCTCCTGACGATAGCCTCGGTGTCCGAAGCGATGTGTTCTCCTCTAGAGAAACAAACCTGTTCTTCGCCTTCCAATTTCCAGTGCCTGCCTCGTTATTTGAGCGCTAAATCTTAAGGTGAATTAGAGGTGGTTTGCACCAAGCGGCATCGAAAGTCTTGGGAGTCTCGCTGCTTTTCATCAATTGGCGCACCAACGTCGGGCCCATCAGCGACACGTGGGTCCGGTGAGAGAGGTCCTAACGACGGAGTGAACATCTAAACGATTGGAGTGCACCTGCCTGAAAGAGACCCTCGTCTGGCTGCCGATCAACTGAACTTCACCGGTTCCGAACGGACCTCTCTCGAGTGACCTGTGGTCCTGACTGGGACCTTACAGGAACACCGCATTTTTTGGAGTGAGAAGACAAACGGGCGCTGGAAGGGGACGACGAAGAAACTGTCCATAACGGTCCGGGTAAGGTCGTGATATACGACAAAACTGGTTGTCTGATTGTATTGAAATTGTTTGCTCGAATACTAGTATTCCGTTCTTTGAAGTTATTGGTAGTAATTGAGGTATTCCCTGCTTGCAAACAAGCGTAGAATAGGAATATTCCCTCTTTGCAGGCAGCGAAGGACAGGTAGTGCGGACCTTTGTCCACGACCTATTGAGATATTTATTTTGACCGCTTGTACGTCATGCCTGTCTTCTCAAAATTGTTTGATTGTTTTGGACCGGACCGTTTGTTAGAGGTCAGTCATCCAGCACCGCCGGAAAGGCACCCCTAACAAGGACATGTATGTCAAATATGGAGTAGCCGTCGTTGCTTACAGCAAACTATGGCACAAATATACTAGAAAGGACCGGGTAAATCAGTGGCCACTGACGGGATCTTTTGATCTCGCTAAAATAGAAATCTTAGAAATAGCGCTCTTTAAAAAGAAAACTACGCCAGCCATGCTCGACAAATTCGGCCTCTGGCGAAAAGAAGCAATACAAAGAAAGAAAAGAGATGAAGCCAGACAGGATAAGAAAACACGAAAGTCTGCTTACCAGAACTGTAAAAAGTTAGAAGATGGTATCAAAGAAAGAGAGAATGATAAAAGAGAACAAGAAGCGAAAATATCAGGCCAGTACCCTGTTAGAACACCTTCAACTCTGTACCCAGAGTTACCGGCTAAGCAAAGAATAAACGATGACCTCTTATTGGGTCCCCCGATTATTTACATGCCACCTCCTTATGCCCCCAATCATTCCGTAGTACAGCAACAAGAACAACAAGGTACCAGCGGAGACGCCTCTATCGTTTCCGCTCCAATCGAGTCACTTGCACCAAGTGCCTCATCAACTAACACATTAGTGGTAATGGACCAATAGAAAAAGGGTTGCCCAGGGTCCCACGACTAAGTACCCACGAGCGGGCAAACATTGACAAGATAGTCAAAACCCTTGTGAATAGGAGAGAAAAAGAAGAGTATGTGACAGACATATGCAATTCCTGTGACGCAAGCCACAAGCGATTCTTCATTGTGCGCTTCTGCTTCTAGGCACTTACTGCCTATGAAGTGAAATACCAGGATGTAGGACCAGGGAGGCTAATGGCTCTTTATAGAAAAGTGGACATAGGAGACGAGAACGACAGCGAGGTAGAAGAACTCTTCTTGTCCGCGTTAGAAGTATTCCGCCACCTCATAGAACAAGGGCGGATAGATGTAGACAGAGCACCGAAGCCAGTAACTCCCCCAATAGAGAAGCCAGATAACATGATGCCGATAAAGGAGGCTGCCCCGTATTGGGTCCCCCCTAGAGGACAAGGGACTCATGACGACATAAATCACCAGGATGCTAAAGGGAGGGTGGTGTACAATTGGGTGTATCAGCCACGGGACAGGCAGGACATCCTGACATTTCGTAAATCTCTTCCAGATTTACGGAAGAATTCTTCTGCCTTTTACACTGAACTAAGTACCGCTTTGGGGTCCACGATAATGACACTTGCCGACATTGATTTGTTCTTCGGGTTATGTTTGCCGTCCGATGTGTGGAAGCAGATCAGGAAGATAAATCACACAGAATTGTTTGGTCATACCTGGGAACAACTCGACACATTAGACAAGCAGCGGAATCCTGGCCAAAAACCAGTTAAAGCTATATTGGACCTCCCCGATAAAATAGTGCAGAAAGTAAAAACATTGATACCAGAGAAAAAGATAGACTGGTCCATAGTGACAGCGTGCCGCCAGAAACCACAAGAGGATGTTTCCGAGTATTTCTCAAGATTCGAGACAGTGTTCTCCGACTACAGTGGACAGGACATGTCCACTGCGACCGGACACCACTTATTCGTGCAGAATTACGTTAAAGGATTACTACCGGAGGTATCCCAGAAATTACAGACTAGCGAAAGTAGTTGGACAGCCTCTAAGCTAGCGGCTATTCTGAAAATGGCCCAGTATTATGAGCATCAGAAGAACGAGAATGACAGAGCCACAGAAAAGAAAAAGAAAGACTTAAAGGAAAGAGTAATGATAGCCCAACACCTAGGAGTGAATACAGGACGGTAACCATACAAAGGAGGATACCAACAGCATGTTCCTAGAGTACAACCGCCTAGAAACGACTCAGTGACACCATATGTACGACGCCAAGACTTAGGACAAGACCAATGTGCATTCTGCAAGGAATACGGACACTGGAAATCTCAGTGCCCAGCCTTATTAGGGGCAAGTAGAGGCAGAGGGATGAGAGAAATACCACATGAACAGGGAGGAAGAGGACGTGGAAGAGGGTATGCGAACGAAGCAAGCGAAGGAAGACCAGGAAGAGTAAACGCATTTGACCGCCCTAGACAGAACTAGTGCCAACAGACAGATTACAACAATATCTATGACTTTGCATAGGATAGCCAGGGGCAAGGGAGGGATCCAGTCGAGCTCTATGTTGACCAACAAGGCCCTTATGTCACCGCAAAGGTCCTGGGCACAAAGTCGCCATTTTTGGTAGACACAGGAGCAACACATAGTGCGCTATCCAAGCAAATGATTCCAAGGGCACCCTTGTCTGGCTTACACATCACCTCAATAGGATTTGACGGTACGCCCTCCACCAACCCTTTGTCCAGACCGATCCCCTCCAAACTTGAGAACGATGTTATCAACACGACGTTCCTTCTCTCCTCCAACACTCTAGACGCCATTATGGGTTTCGATCTACTGAAGCATTTCCGTGCGACTATCAGATGTTCGCCAAACGGAGTACGAGTCATCTTATATGACAATCACCGACACCCAAGAGATAATGCATCCCAACACATGTATCCCATTTCTGAGACAGACATATCTCTACTAGACACTTTGCCTTCGCATCTGTGGGCTAGGGCTGATTCTGACATAGGACGAATGATGATTGACCCAGTACATGTGACAATTCGACCAGACGCAACCTTACCGAAAATACCCCAGTATAAGATATCGCTAGAGGGCAAGAAAGCCTTGACCGAAATCATACAGTCACTAGTAGAGGCAGGAGTGGTAGAAGAGGTAGTGAGCAATGTTTGTAATAGTCCTATTTTACCGATCATAAAGAGACAGGGAGAGGGAGATAGAAAAGCCTACCGCTTCATTATCGACCTGCGGGAGATTAACAAAATAGTTGTACCACAGAACCCAGTAGTTTCTGACATCACCACCATCCTGACCCTAATTCCGTCAACTGCTACCACTTTCACCATTATTGATCTCAAAAATGCCTTCTTCTCCATAACTATTCACCCAGACAGTTGCTATCTTTTCGGATTCACTCTAAGATCCCGCTCATATAGATTTTGTCGAGCACCCCAGGGGTACACAGAGAGCCCGAGAATCTATAGCCAGGCGCTCAAGAGACAGTTAGATGCCGTTCAATTACCAGACGGAGTGGCGTTGATACAGTATGTAGAGGATATCTTCCTAGCAGCAGACACCACTCCACTAACCGTCACAGCCACCATCCAACTCTTACGCTTCCTTGCAGAGAATGGCCATAAAGTTTCTCGAAAGAAATTGCAGTTCTGCAAACCACAGGTAACATATTTAGGTCACCTTTTATCGAAAGAAGGGAGGAAGCTCACACCCGACAGGATCTAGGCAATTCTAGACACTCCAGTTCCCAAGAATCAGAAGCAAGTCCGCTCTCTGATAGGCCTCACCTCCTTCTGCCGACAGTGGTTACCGAACTTTAGCCTCATTGTCAAACCCCTTCTCTCCCTCCTAGCCAAAGACACCCCTTCACCTTTCCCCTGGACACCCGAATGCCAGTCAGCATTCAAAGAATTGCGAGATGCCCTTTGTTCAGCACCTGTTCTAGGAACCCCGGACAACTCCAAAGCATTCTTCCTCTACACACATGAAAGGGAGGGATGTGCATTGTCTGTCTTAGCGCAATCAATTGGTCACAAACATCGCCCTTTTGCATACTTCTCTGCCACCCTCGACCCAGTAGCTAGTGCGTTGCCAGCGTGCTTGCGCGCAGTGGTAGCTGCAGCAGTATCCATACGCCAGAGCGAAGGAATAGTGCTCTCCAACCCAATCACCGTGTTAGTACACCATGCAGTCGACACACTACTGAACCAGACCAAGACCCAACATCTGACTAGCGCACGACTGGCAGGTTATGAGTTGACCCTGCTAGCATCACACATCACCCTGAAGCGATGTACCACCCTCAATCCAGCCACATTGTTACCTCTACCCGAAAATGACCCTGGTGTGACCCCACTGCACGATTGCGTGACCCTCACTGATCAACAGACAAAGAGTAGAGTAGATCTCCGAGACACTGCCTTTCCAAAGCCAGATGGGGAACTATGGGTAGACGGCTCATGCCTAAAACTTCCCGATGGCACCACCTCAGCAGCATATGCCGTAACCACAGCCCGAACCATCCTAGACAGCCCGCATTGCTCAACGATCCGCACAAGCAGGAGAGCTCATTGCCCTTACACGAGTGTGTATTTTAGCGGCTGGCACGACAGTCAACATATACACTGATAGCCAGTATGCCTTTGGGGTGGTTCATCATTTTGGGCTCCTTTGGAGGAAAAGAGGGTTCCTGACCTCACACGGCACACTCATCCTACATGGAGATCAAGTCTCAGCATTAACAGAAGCAGTCCTCCTCCCCAAGCAGTTGGCAGTAATTAAGTTGCAGGCTCACAAGAAAGTGACCGATCTCATTGGCCAGGGAAACGCACTAGCTGACATTACTGCCCGAACCACAGCCCAGGACAGAACCACGACACGGATGTACGTGACCAGGTCACAATCAGAACAATGGACTGATGCTAGAACGACTGTAAGGGACATACAAACGACAGGCACACAGGACGAACTGACTGAATGGGCTCGGGTGGGACTAAAAGAGGAGGAAGGCTGCTGGTGGACAAAAGACGGGGACAAATGGGTGCTACCAAATGCCTATCTGATCCCTATATTGACCATGGCACATTTACCCGCACAGATAGGATGTGCCCCCTTGACCGAACTGATCACCAGAGTATGGCATAACAGTAAGATAGCAGAATCAGCAAAAGGACTAGTACAGCAATGCATAGTACGCCTGCACCACAACCCAGGGAAAGGGACCGTAGTGCCACGGGGAGGGTTTGGAGTCCCCGACCATCCCTTTGAAGTCCTCCAAATGGACTACATCCAGCTAGAAAGGTGCCGCGGTCCTAAATACGTATTGGTGATCGTGTGCGCTTTTAGTAAATGGGTGGAGGCTTACCCCACCAGCGACAACACCGCCTTAGCCACAGCGAAGATGTTACTAAAAGAATTCTTCCCTCGATATGGCCTTTGTAGAATTTTATGGAGCGACAATGGCCCCCACTTCGTGGCAGAAGTTATTCAAAACATATTGAAGGGGTTGGGTCAAGCAAAAGTTCCATGCCGTTTTCCACCCCCAATCAGCAGGCCTGGTAGAGAGACACAACGCTACACTAAAACTGAAGCTAGCAAAAATAGTCGCCACAACTGGGTTGAAATGGCCAGACGCTCTCCCACTGGCATTGCTATCAATGCACTCCACCCCAACAAAACACCGACGGACCCCCTATGAAGTTATCTTTGCAAGACCCATGAACATTTGGGCGGCACCAAAGCCAACTTCCATCCACGATGTCCCAGACATACTAATGTCTGATTACCTGTACAAGTTAACAAGCGAACAAACTCTTATCCACCAACAGGTGCTGCATGCCATTCCAGTCGTATCCAGGGGTCCAGGACCTGATATCCTAGCCTGGGGACTTCATGCTGATTCGAAACTTCCAGAGGTCGAAGAGTCTAGAACCCAGGTGGACGGGCCCCTGGCAAGTCCTAATTACCACCCGAACTGCCCTTCGAGTGGAAGGAAAGAAGAACTGGGTGCATGCGCACCACTGCAAGAAGATACCTCCAACACTGACGGCACCCGGAGAAGTGAACAGCCAAGAAGTGCTCCTGACCAAAGACCGACCAGCCCTGAGTTGCTATCCACAAACAGAGACACTTGAATTGGCAGAGTCTCCCGACCCCACGGTACCATCCAAGGAGGGGTACAATTTGAGATCGACGAAAGGAGAGTGCTCCGACAAGCAGGCCACAAACTGAGTCAAAAGTCTCAGATCGGTAGCTAACACTACAAGGCTACCGAGAGATACGCTAGACGAAAGTATGTGGTCCTGCCAGTCGTCGAGTCTCTTGAAGGTGATGGAAGATCCCGGACTGCCGAAGAACCACCGCGACGACTCCAAACTTGCCAAACTGCACAATGCAAGGACAATAACTCTTGTGGCAGCATCTCTCACCTACCTCTTGCTGATTGTTGCCATCTGGTACCATGAAGAAAATGCTCCCGCTTACAGGACAATGTCACCCACCATGCAACCCACCACTAAGAAAGAACATTACCTGGTGTCACTGTCGCCGCGCCTCTGAGAACGGCGTAAAAAATTCTGGAACAATTCCTTTGTACAATTATTTCACCAGCACAATCTTGCCGCAAACGCCACGAACTGCTGGATCTGTGGGTTGCTACCCCATGCCACTGAACATTCCATTCCTTTCATCCCTTCACCCTTCTCTGTTCATGGATCCTGCCTTGCCTGGTTAATGCTCCTGCAAGAGAGCTACAAAGACAATGCCACATCCTATGGGACCATCAAACAGTTTTACAATGAGTTCTGGTTGAATAAAACGGGCAGAACCTCTGCTCCCTTCTGCCCTCTGACTTCGAATGCAACCTTTCCTATGAACATTCCCGCCAAAGAAAGAATTGAAATACAGGTGTACCACAACCCAGCCAGACCTACCTTTTCCTACCTGAAGAAACGAACTGCCGCCACACTGACAGTGGCCCTATCTCAGGCCTTGTCTGCATCGAAGGCCACGGGACTAAAATCGTAGGTCACAGCTCTTGCCACTGCCGACCCCCCTTCATTTATTGCATCTCCCAACATGTACTTTATCTGTGGTACCAACGCCTACACCTGGCTCCCAAAAGGCTGTGGGGGCACTTGCTACATTGCCTTTGTTCTGCCGCCAACCTACACAGCATCTGCAATCCATCACACAGAAAGGCAGTCCAAAGATACAGAACAAGCAGACTCCGCAGCATCACAGTTCCTTGATACAGCAAAAGGACTCGTCCTGCTCTGGGTCCCGATGGCAAACAGCCGAGCCATCCAACACCTATCACTAGCAGTAGAAACAGCCTTGAATGTCATAGCTGGCATCCTCACCAACAACACAGCTGAGCTTCAGGCGGTCCGCTTGGTAGCTTTGCAGAACCGTCTTGTTCGAGACGTGGTACTGGTAGACCGTGGAGGAGCATGCCGCATCATCGGTGCCAGCTGCTGCACTTGCGTCCCTGACAGCTCGCCTTCAGTCTACAAAGCAATTGAACATCTCCACAGGCAGGCATCTGAGATCCACCAAGAACCAGGACACTGGGAACCTGGTTTTGGGGCACATTCAAGGAATGGGGTTGGAAGTTACTGATGGTCCTCTTGGTTCCGATCTTAGTAATATGTGGCTGCTGTTTGGGGATACACTGTATACCACCCTTGTGCTCTCTTTGTTTGAACTCTTTGCGCCCTAAGACTTTAGACACTCGAATCGAAAAAATGAAAGCAATGTATGACAGAGAGGTACAGGACATTATGGACATTGACGTGAACTGACAAGCTGGCTAGGATATGTTCAAAGGGGCGACTGTACAATATAAAACGACAAATATGAACATTGCCGGTGCCATCTTGCTTAGCGAAGGCCTCCGCGAGCGCGTAAGCACCAACCATTTCAGATATCGCAGCCATTTCATTCACTGCTAGTCACCTATGATTCACCCTGACCTCGCAATCATCCCCAGCACCCTGACTAAGCATGACCAAACATGCTGGGGTTATAAAACCTTGTCCTCGTGACAAAGCCCCGGAGCCACTTCCCGCCCTAAACCCATTTGTCCTTTCATCCTCTGCACATGAGCAAGGCCTCCTGATAACCTCCTTGACCGCACCTGGCTGCTCAATCCGGTCTCAGGCACTAACCGACCCCTGCAGACATAGTTTATTGCCCCCACATGGCAGGGCTTGTAGCACTAACAAAGAGTCTGATTTAATCAATAGCACGAACCCTCAGATCTGACCGATCCCACACACTTTTAGATCCTGTCGGAATGTCCAGCTGCAAAATAGCAATCATCTGTTAGATTTGGGACGGGGGGGCGACAGCTGCTGGGTCTGTGTGGGAACCTGCTGGAGGCAGAAATTCCAAGAATGTTTGACCACCAATAAACTAACTGAAATGTGTATAAAAGACTGAGCAGCGGAGAAGTTGTTAGGGCACCTCCTGACGATAGCCCCGGTGTCCGAAGCAATGTGTTCTCCTCTAGAGAAATAAACCTGTTCTTCGCCTTCCAATACCCAGAGCCTGCCTCGTTATTTGATAGCTAAATCTTAAGGTGAATTAGAGGTGGTTTGCACCAAGCGGCATCGAAAGTCTTGGGAGTCTCGCTGCTTTTCATCAAAACACTAGCACTGCAGGAAGAAGTACTGATTTTCTGCTGAAGGACTGCTACTCTGCTGTACTGCACTCTGCTAGACACCTGCTTTGCTGTCCTGACGTGCTGCCTGCTACCCTCCTGCCTGGGTGAGAAGGTCCGGACCTGCATGCCTTGAACCCAAAAGCAAGAGTGACTCCAAGGGCTAGTTTGCTGGCCTCCTGATCTGAAGCCCCAGGGACAAAACAGGCTTCCAACAACCTTGCATCTGCAGCTGGACTCTGCCATCTGTGAATCTACCCTGCCAAGTGGTGCGACCTCAGTCATGGACCCTTGGAAGTGTGCTTAAGGTGCTTTGCCAGCATCTGCGGATCCAGTGAAACTGACTTATCTCCTCTGCTGTGTGGTGCAACCCAGAGCAGAACTGACACATCTCTGCTGCTGTGTGTATTGGGCCCGTCGTAAAGTCTTGCATCACCGCAGCAGCCCGCATTGTCTTCGGAATGGCCACTGCAAGACGCGTCCTCTGCACTGGCCTTAAGTTCCCTCACTGATGGAAGCCTTGATAATAGACTTTGCAACGCAGCCTTGCAGCCCTTTTAAGCCGACGCATCATCCCGATTGTGTGCTGAATCCTTGATACTGAACTCCGCACTGCAAGCCTAAGCAGTGGGATCCTCGATGATGACAAAAGCCCTTGCACCGCAGCCTTGCTGCATTTTAGTATTGAAGCATTGCCTCAGCTGGTTGATGCATCTTCGACTTGGGTCCACTCAATGCTCCGCAGCCTAGGATTTAAAGAACTCTGTTCAGCTGGTCTAACTGGGTCCATGTAGCCGGCCAGAAATCCATTGTGGCTTTGTTCCGGACCGGCACTGTTAAAGTTTGCAGGAATAGCTGTTAGCATGAGCTAAGGTCATTTTGTTCTTGGCAGCCATTTTAGTTAGCCATGTGCTCACCATGTGCTTTCTCCCTCTTCAGTTGTATGGCGTTTTAGGATCCGAGTACATTTTCCCGATTCATGCCCTTATATAGATACAATTCACATTGCCCTAACATAGGCATAGAAATCATTCCCTTAGTTAGACATAGCCCATACAGACCAAAAGCAGGCATGCCTACTTCCACCCATACCAAAACGTCACAACGATTTCTTGGAAAATCGGCTTAAGCTGTCAGGGACCTTCCCTTGCTTGAATATTGATTTGTCCAAGAATTCATGTACTTTACAAAGAACTACTATTCCCTTGGGGTTCTTTCCTGACGTTATTATGCCCGACTTTATGTCAAACTAGACACCTTCAAGGTATAAATATGCCTTCACTTGCTCTAGCAAGACACAGTGGTTCGGAACAGTTCAACTATCTATTTGCCCGACGCAGCTCGCTATAGCAAGTGCTGAAGGAAGCCGACCCTCCAGCTGATGCACTGATCGAGAGGCTGCATTTCTCTCGGCGAGAATCCAGCTCCAGTGTTTCCAACCTCCCCTTGCGGGGTGTTGGGAAATCGAGTCCAGAGACTGAGATACCAGACCTCCTTCATTCTAAACTAAAGGTATGGTGCTGATTAGAACCTAGAGAACCTTGGATAGATTCTTGGCAAAGAAAAACGAAACCTATGCTACACCACACTTACTCCTTCCCGTGTTCTAGACTTAGGTTATGTACATTGGGGTAGGCGTATTTTAGAAGCACCAGTTGAGTACTTTAGCCATTGATATTTATGTATGTATTTATATATGGTTTAGAAACAATACAATGCTCTTACAGTATTATTTTATAATATTGTTCTCGCTGTACGCATTATACTTTGCAGTCTGCATTACGATTGTAGCAGTTCACTTTTCTTGCATGAGAAAGAAGACTGTTCAATAAGCCTTTTATTGAAAACGCCCGTCTCTCTATTTCTCTGCAACTCTGTAGAAACGAAGCATGCAAGAGTGACTGAGTGAAATACTTATCTATTGTTTCCGCAACTCTAGAGATACATTTCTTATTCTTGGGAAACAAAGTTGTCATGTTTATGCGGTTGCCAGAAACTAATCCCTTCTTGTGAATTCGAGAAAGTTTCTAGTGACCTCTAAGCTAGCTGGCTCTCACTATTAAGTTTAATATATTCGATAGAGACCTAGTCGACCCCAGTCCTACGTCTAATCTATAGGATGTATTATTGCAATGCGCAGAGGCTATTGGGAATATAGGAACTACACTACACTTCCAGAGCCTTGCACAAGCTCAGAGAGACATGTAGCTGCTAGAATGCACCTGCTCGTAGTGTATAACTGTTAAGCTATTCTTACTGATGTAAGCAGTTTAGTCTGCCCTCTCACTCTATTGACTAAGCAATACTTATGTATCCTTATATGTATTTGTGTGCACACTTATACTGCCTCTTTTTGAGTCTTCATGCTAACTCAGCAATAAACTGGCCATAAAAGTCCCCTGTTCTCTGTACTCGTTAGACAGTCTCATACAGCGGCCTGAGGGTATTGCATGACGCAGTCTCCCTCATGTGAGGTTTATAAATGCATTATTTTGATATTACAGCTTCCGTGTCAATCTTTTCTTTGTTGGTTTAAGGACCAGGTGTATCAGTGAACCCCTAAAAAGTTTTTATTTCTACAGCACAACCAGATATCCACAGTAGATGCTTTATGCCTTTTGGCTCTATTCACTCTAAAAACTTTAAAATGCAATATCCCCAGTTCTACTAATAAGATTTTTTTTATTTTGAACTTGTTTTATTTATTTAACTCAACTCTATTATCCCAACCTGGTGTGTGATTCTTTTTGTGTGATGTTGTCACTGTTTTACTGTTTGAATTATTGAAGAAATACTTTACACATTGCCTCTAAGTTATTCCTGAATGATCTGTCCCAAGCTTCCACTGGGTGAGCACAGGTTAATTGGGGTTTTTTGTGGGCCTTACCCTGACAAGCATTGCGGTTGCTGCTTGACCAGAACTCTCACCTCAGTCATCCAATAATCCAATTTCTTACTGAAGGGTACTATGGCATTGTTTGCAGAAGGGCTCACAGGAAGTGCTGTAAAAGGGGGTATCGTTGCTTCTGGGAACTTTTACCCCATTGGCTAAGGATGGGTCAAGAGTCACCGCCACACAGGCATAATTGTGGCACCTACAGTACCCTCCTCAGAACACTTTCTAGACCTGTGGAAGAAAAGAAAAGGATTGGACCTGTTGTCTGTGACCTGAGAAGAGCACAGAAGATGTGACCTACTCTTCCTCTTGTACACAGGGCAAAGAAGCGAACTCCAACTGTTATAAGGCTGATGACCTGTTCAAGCTATGGGAACATACAGCCAGATTCATCAAGGTCAAAACGGCTCGCAACTTTAGTGCATTTTTCTAAGTTGTATGTTACACACACACATGTCCTTTGGACATGTGTGTGCGCAACACCAGTGTACATTACCATTTCAGGGGTGCTACAGGGTGTCCTTTTAACACCCTGGCATCCTTGAAATCGCTTCCTTATTTGCGATTCGCTAATTGCTAATCGCAAATAAGGAATGACTCCCCATTCAATCCTATGTGCCTTCAGGCCCATAAGAATGAATGGGAAAGCCATTCCTTATTTGTGATTAGCAATTAGCGAATCGCAAATAAGGAAGCTGTAGAAATCGCAAAAAATATTGTGATTTCTACATGAATCCCATTTTGCGAGTCTTTAATAGCGATTCCTTACAAATCGCTATTAAGTACTCGCGAAACATGTTGAATCTGGGGGATAGTCTACAAGAGGCCTTTCTTGCAACATCCCAGCTGACCAGTTCCAACTGGACCTGTATGGACCCTGCTGATGGTCTCCGCTAGAGTGAGTCTTGACCCCCTCCATCCCCCAGAATTCTATCCTGAAGGCCCTGGCGCCAAAGTGTACTCCTCCTAATGTTTCTGGAAACCTGGTACTTATAAATTTTTTAGCTCCTAAGACCTCCAGGGGACCGAGACCAACCTCTCATGCCATGGCCAAAGATTCAGGTCACTCCAACTCACAGCTTTTCCACTGCAGCAAATCTGATGCAGCAGTACCTCGCAGAGAGGTATTCATCCTCGTGGAGCCCTCTTCAGCTACACCCTGCAGCCTTGCCCCACTGGAAGAATATGAGGTCGAAAAGTCACTAAGACTGTAGGTAGAAATCATCTATGGGCAAAGGTACCAAATGTATCTGGCCAACGAGGGACCTTCTTTGGGCGTGAAATTCAATGTTCTCCCACTCCCAAGGGTTTCACTGAGACTTAATCTACCAGCTATCTGACGATGTTGAGCCCTTGTTGAGCCCTCTTCGGCCACAGCCTGCTGTCCTGCCCACTGAGGATTTTTGACTTCCATTTCACAGACTAAGATCAAAAGTAAAACTGCCGACCAGCTTGAACCTGGTTTCCTCCCTATCAGTCGGCCTTAACTTGTGCTTAGGTACCGGTCAACCGCAACCAGATGACCGCAGTTGGCGCTTTATTCTTTTTTGTGCTAATTTACACCTTAAACATAAAAGATTTACAATTCAGGTTTCCCGTGGTAGATTTTTGTCATTTTAGTGCAATTTTATTTATTAAAATGTACTCAATATTTTGTGTGATTGATTTGGGATTTGTTTTGCTTGATGCTTTGATTTTATTACTGTTTTAGTACTGCATAAATTCTTTACACATTGCCTTCAGGTTAAGCCGGTCTGCTCTGTGCCATAGCTTCCAGGGATTGAGCACAGTTTAATTTAGCGATGTTACAGATTCACCTTAACAAGGGTTATTGTTATTATTTCAGGTGGGTACTCACCCCCTTCAACTAATACCACAATTACTTACAATGCTCATTCACATTTTCTCTGTTTTCTAAAATTAGGTTTTGTATTTTAATCGATTTTATTTACTTAATAATTGTTAGTACTTCTTGAACATAAACTTTACTTCTATGTGGAACTACCGGCTGCTTGCACCACAGCTACAAGGGGTCGGGCAGCGTTTCTTTGATACTTGTGTTGAGACTTACCCAGGTTGTGTTTATTAAGTTGACAAGGATGCATCTTCCCAAATTAATAAACCACTTTTTAACATTAGACTGGTAGTCATATCTTTATATTCTTGAAAGTGGAAAAAATAATAAAAATCACCAGAATAACTTTCAAAGTTCCATTTTATTAAGTAAATATTTCTGAACAAATATGCTCTACTATGCTTGCTTTTTAGGGGGGATTTCCCTCTACACACAGTTATTAGGAAATGTCCCTCATGTAACATTATACAAATGTACACATCATCAAAGCAGATGTTCCCTGTCCCTCTTGGGCTTATTTCCTCACTGGCTTACCTCCCTCCTACTGCTCAAGAGTGACACAATTATAGACGCAGTAAAATAATTCTCATCATTGTTATTTCTGAGCTCTTATAAAAAGACATGAACACCATATGGCAACTTCACAGCCAATTGAATTAATGAGTCAGGCCATGTCTTCCGTTTTTGTAACGAGCTGAGAAAAAATTATTGTAATATATTGTAATACACCCGAACATGAAAATACATGACTGTTTTTGCTGCAACTCATATTAGGTGTAACTGTTGATCCACAAACAGAATTTCATTCTCGTTTGCTGTCCATAATGTGTTTAAAACTCTGCAGAGGTGGACCTAGTGTGTGTTAATAATGTATTCATACGAATTTAAAATGTAATGAGAGAGAGTACCCATGCAAATGTGTGTGTTTTTATAGAATGTTTATCAGTAGACTAGCACAGTATGGCTATTACCCAGCTCTCTGTTATGAAAGATGAAAGTCCTTGGAGCATGTGAAAGGAACTCACTGCTGTCCCCAAGGTCTAATCCTTGCATGTCCCTCTTCATCAACATCTTACTATGATTTCTCAGGACAATTTGATATGTAGAGCCTGCTTCTAAATGCAGAGCTTTTTAGACAGGCACTACCGTATATCCCGCAAAAGCCTAATTCCTCTGTTGTACCTTCCTGTGTTTTATCAAGACCAGATTACTGCAACAGCCTCTATTTGGTGAATGCCAAGCTATGGCTTAGAAAAACTGCAGAGACTGAAAAATGTGGCAGGTTGGTTGATGTAATATCTGAGCTGCACTGACTGGCCACAAAGCAGAGGATCCTCTATTTATGCTTAGAGCATGAACCTTTTTATATCGTTATCATTTCTGCACCAGTGTTCCTGCTGGTTCTCTTAGATCTGAGAATAAACTACTTAAGAAATCCAGGATAAAATAGGAATGCATTGGAGGGAGATCTTTCAGACTACCAGGACCCAGGTTTTGGAACAAGCTGCCCTTGCAACTTGAAAGATTCAATCACACTTTGTTTTTAAGAAGTCTTAGAAAATGTTTAAGTTTTATTAGTATTCCCTCTAGGTGTCTATGAGTGTTCTTATAATCTGGTTTCGTCGTGCATTCGAGGAGGTAGAGCTTCTGCGGTTGTGGCTGCTGGCTTGCTGCCTCGAGGAAATCACGAGTTGGACATTTAGCCGTTTGGCAAACTGCAAATTGCAGCTTGTAGTAGGCTGTGGTGGGGCACAGATGAACGCAGGTGAGTTCCTTCCCTCAAAGAGCAACAGGTGCACCCCTGCCACACTCGCCACCCCCCTTACACACCCCATTCCACCCGCTGATCCTCTCCCTCACCAAAAATCCTGCCACCGCCAAAACCAACCTCCACAAAGGAATGAAGGCCATCACCGAATGGATGAAGAACAGTCACCTAAAGCAGAACTCTGACAAGATGGAGGTCCACATCCTTGGTTCCACCCCCTCTGCCTGAGACGACTCCTGGTGGCCGGACACGCTGGGAGATGTACCACTCCCACCGACCATGCACGCAACCTGGGTTTCGACCTGGATTCATCGCTATCAATGACCCAGTAAGTCAACGCCGTCTCCTCCTCCTGCTTCAACACCCTCCGCATGCTTCGCAGGATCTACAGATGGATCCTCACCGGAACCAGAAAGACGGTCACCCAGGCCCTCGTCAGCAGCAGGCTGGATTATGGCAATGCCCTCTATGTGGGAATCACGGCCAAACTCCAGAAAAGACTTCAACGCATACAGAACGCCTCCGCGTGCCATATCCTCAACATCCCCCGCCACAGCCACATCCCTGACCACCTGAGAGACCGGCACTGGCTCCCTGTCAACAAAAGGATCACCTTCAAGCTCCTTACCCACGCTCACAAAGCACTCCACAATGTTGGACTGTTGAAACCTAAGGTCGAGGACAATCGATATTTGCCCGGCGGTATCGCCTCTTTAACCCACGAAACATTAATCAATGAAGAGGCAGGCGCTGGAGACTGGAAAGCAGGAAACAAGGTTTATTCTCTCCGGAGGAGAACACAGCAAAACAGACAGCAGGTATCGTTCTGAGGTGCTCTAACCGCATCTCTGAGGCCTGGCCTCTTATACACAAGTTTGTCACTTTATTGCATGTAACACATTCTCGTCAATACTTTGATGTACGGAAAGACATCCCCGGGATCTCCCCCTCGGGCCCGTTCCCACACACATTTACAGTAGAAGTCCCCACCCCGGTCACAACAGGTGATGGTTATCGCGCAGCTGGATATTCCGCCGATTCATGGAATGTGGGGTTCGATCGGATCTCATGGGGTGGGGGCTTTGATCAACTCGGGGGTCCTTTGATGAGGGAAGCCTTCTACTGTACGGGGAGGGGCAAGGAATAGTATCGGCAGAGCTAGGTGTTGGCCTGGGAGCAAGGAAGACAAACGGGCACAGGAAAAGGGGGGTTTTGCATCAAAGGGCCGGGGACTATAAAAAGAATGAAGGGAGGGGTCGCGCTGGGAACAGGATGGGGCTTTGAGGCAGAGCTGCGCTGAAGAGGGGTTTATGACTCGAAGCATGTGCGAGCGAGGGGGGGTTGGTCAGCGTGCAGGCTTGGTGAGGGCGAAGGGCTATGTCGGGGGCCAGTGGCATGCAAAAGGGATGGTCCTGATCGAGGCACCTAAAATGGCGGGCGCGCACGACAAAAGTGTGGCATCAGGGGAAAAGGCAAGATGGCGCAGATAATGTTTACCAAACCGTACTAATTTTCCACAGTCCTCCCTTTAACATATTCAAGACATCTTGCTGATCTATTTCCTATTCAAGTCTATTATGGTGGGCATAAGAAAAAAACAGTAGGAACCCAGGTGAAGGAGTCGTAAACATTACATTTAAGATCTCTAGTTTTAGGAGGCGGGTCTATTGATAAACTTTGATAAACTTGTTAGCAGGAAAGTCATAGTAATGCAATACAAAAACGATTCTGTAGTGGGAGCAGTGAGTACATTGCATAATGTGAACTGACAGGTTATTATATACAGGCTCCGTATATATTTGGTTGGAGCATAGTCAATACAATGGTGGCTGGGAGAGAAATGAGACGTAGCAAAAACGATGATTGAGGGTGTCAATTTTCGAAGTTAATGAGTTCTCAGTATTGGTTGTCGACTTTTGTTGGCACTGTGGAGCACCGGCGGTGGAGCTAAGGGTCCAGCTCTATTCTAGGTCCCGTGTTGCAGGGCACGACCTTTTCCTCGCGTTTCTGGTCAAAAAGGTCCTTTTCGCCCTGTGTCCTTGGGAGTCGATAGTCAAAAAGTTCAGATGGAAGAAGAGTGTAAAAATAGTCCATAGGGTAGGTCGGAGAAAAAGGGGGATGGAGCAAAGGCCAGACCGAGAACAGACTAGGGGAACGGAAAATTTCAGGTTGGCGGGCTCATGACCGAGTTTAGGGAGCGGGGACCTTTCGGCACACATTTGAACATTAGGCAGGGGCATCAGGTTAGCCCTTTCCTCTCACTTTGTCGGAAATAGTGCCTCGTCCTGCAGCTCCTTTCTGTCGCGGTCTCGCCTCGGCCAACGTCGCAGGTGTTCCAAGATCTGTAGTCAGGCCACGTGCTCCCACATCCGGTCCTTCTTTCCTCCGACAGTCGTACCCTTAAATGAGTTCGAAAAGACAGTCTTTAGAGAATTGGCAGAGGAAGGTAATCACATAAGTCTATTTCTCTCCCAGCTCCAGGTAAATGAGAATAGAAACGTCCATTATATTAGGGTTCACAACTGACATATAAATGATCGATGGTGGGCCTGCTGGATTTACTATGACTTTCCTTCACAACTGGTTATTATAGTCACGACAGTTCATCTGATGGAGACCCACCTTCGTAATACAAGCCTGACAAAGCTATACCGTTCTCTAGGGGTTTATATTTACAAAGGGTGTTGTGAGCTATCAACATGGTACTAATAGGTATCTCGCTGAGGGACGAACATAGGCTAAACATCTTTCATTTTATCCATGCATCCTGCCTTTTAACTAAACATTTTCACTTTCAACAAGGTTCATTGTAATGGTTTTCTTCGTTTTGATCTAATCTTTAACTTTGTAAAACATCATTCTGGTTCCTATGCAGCCTCTCACGGCCTGATTACAAAATTAGAAAGGACAGGGGTCTCATGGGAAAATAACTAAGGACATAGAAAACTGTGATGGGGGGGGCATCATCTTACTTTGGGTTATAAGGGTACTATTGGCAGAAGGCCACAGTTCAGTTGGTGAGCGTTCAGTGGCATTTCTTGAATTTCAAACTCTGAAATTTGCCTATCAAAAAAATCACTTCTAGGAACCACAGCTGGCCTGCGTTAGTCGCAAGTCGGCCCATCTTTTACAATCGGGGGTGAAGGATAGTTAAAAAAAACCTCTTATCTGGGGCAACTGAACACAATACTGGGTGCGTCCTGGGAAGATGGGAAGGTTTCGATTACCTTTACGGTTTGGGGATTGCGACAATTCGGAACGGGGAAGGTCGCGTTATCTGGGGCACTCTATTCCATCAGGGGAGCCGCTGACATGTAGTTCCCTTATTATGGGTCAGATTAGGGAACCTCAGTCGTCTTACCTGTCCTTTCCCTTATGGTCAATTCTCGGTTTCGTCAATTTAGCAGAAAGGAGAGGTAGTGACACGGTCTCATGGTGATTTTATTACAGACAAGTTTTGTGCAAATACTGGCGGTATTTGGAGCCAATCGGGTGGTGCGCTAGGGGTGGCAGTCCGCCAATTTCGGAGCTAATCGCTCGGAAGAGTGGGAGTGTGAAGGAGAGAGAGAGAGAGAGAGAGAGAGAGAGAGAGAGAGAGAGAGAGAGAGAGAGAGAGAGAGAGAGAGAGAGAGAGAGAGTGCAACAGCAGGCTAAATAGTACACGTGCGACATGGAGAGTGGCAGTGTATTTAAGAAAGGCTATTTAGTGCATTACACAGCGAAGGGCATTTACGGGTCTGCGTTAGAATCTTGAAAGCATGCAGTTTGAGGCGGACGAGCATTAGACAGGGTAGAGGGGACATGCTTTGAGAAAAAGGAAAAAAGGGTACCACTGTGTCGCACTTTCTTGCATTCTTGGTCCTTCGACCAGTTGAGTCAACGCTTCAGTCACACACACACATTCTTTCATAGTTTCGAACATACGTAACATGGGTTCATTCGTGCAGCATGGGTTAAGGGTGATCATTTTCCATCAGATCATACTAAATTTATGGGCTCGTTAGCTACGTGAGTAGTTTGTGGGCGTGCTTAGGCGCCACCTTGCAGCGTTGGTCCGCTTCGCGTATCGGACGGGGCGAGGCTTCAGATCCTCGCCATACCTCGGTTGCGGCCCCTGATGTAACCTGTAGAGGGAGGGAAAAGAGGGGAAGGGAGGGGGACAACATTCGCGCATATCAAATACATGTATTCGAGAGTCCTTTACTTACCTCATACTCGTCTTTCCTCCTCGGGGTAGAAACCCTGGGGTATGGTTTCTGGAGTCGGGGGGGGCAGTGTGTCCTTATAGGTCGTGTGCGGGGAGACGTAAAAAAAGAAACCAGAGGTACCTAGTGCGAGGTATCTAGTTAGCAGATGTATCTCACTATCGGGGTCCTTAGATCTCCTACAACGCTGTGACGTTCTAAGGTTCTTCGGTTCTTTGGTCAGTTCTGTTCCCTAATACCTTTGAGTGTCGTATCTTTATAATATTTTATCATTTTACATCGTTTCATTTTACCCATCCTTTACATTACGCCATTTCGCTTTTACCCATCCCTAGAAGTCGGGGTCCTTCTCCATGCGCGAATCCCTGAGTCAGTCGCATTTTTGACGGCGGAGTGTCGTGTCTCAGATTCGATCCTCCATCCGGGGCTGGGCAACCATCTTCTTTTAACCTTAAAGAGAGAGCAGAGTAGGGTGCACAGAAAAGAACTCTCCCGCCGATCCCACATTTTTAAATAAAGCATGCAGTACCCGTTCATCATTTCGAAAACCTTTATTTTGCAAAATCATTTCAGTACGTGGATTTATGAGGGTGCAATCGTATTTGGCCGGACACGGCAATGGCTAAAGTGCGTACAGTGGGGGTGTTGTTTTGCAGCAATAAAAACATTAGAAAGTTTTATTCATTCATTTGCAGGAAATTTAAAACGTCTATCAATTGACTGGGGGAATTGGGGGCATTTATTTCATAATTTAGAAGCATAGTCAGACTAGTTGCAATCAGATTTCCTATATGCATACCGTGTGCTTGCGTCATAAGCGAGGTTATACATCAGCTATAAAAATATAATACATCGTACATTTGTAATCAACATTTTTAACGGGATCCTTTTACATGTTCGTCGAGTGAACTCTCCTTCTTTCTCGTCAAGTGTACAAAGGATCATATACATGTCTCAAAACATCAAGTTTTGTATTAGTAAAAAGGAACACCACGAGGTGTTCGTAAGTTCCTATTGATACCGGCGCCATTTTGGGCGGGGCCGGGTCAGTCCGGAAGTAGCATCAGGAAAAAGTTTCCTACAACCGGCGGTTGGACCAGAGTCCTTTTCGGCAGTTCTAGAATTCATGCTAACAGGAGTGGCAATGTCATGTTTATTTCGCTGGCGATCAAGGCAGTTGTCCCTTACCGGAAGCCTGCAGGGGCCGAGGGCTCCGCCGGGTACCTTTTCAGACTCTTCAAGGCTGCGGAGATGTTGTCGGAAGTGGGGGCTCGCGCCCCGGCGGGCAAGCGCCCGAGTTACATTGCTGGTCAAAGTTACTCTAGCGGCCGAGGCCCGCCTTCTAGCGGACCCAGACGCCATTTTGAGGCCCTGCAGCAGTCCCCTCTCGTCGAGTCTGCAAGAGTGGAAGAGACCTTTCTGAGGAAAAATAGGGAATGGAACTTTGTGTTGTGGAAGCGGGACGTTCGGCTGGGGTGCAGCTGTGATGCCCCCACCTGGGGGGCGAGGGAGACTCGTTCGCGCCGTCTCCTTCTCCCGGTGCACTCCAGGCCGCTCTCTTTCATGGGCATGCACGATGGTCTCTCCACACCCTGTGCTCCACAAGGCCCATGCCCAGTGCTACGGAGGTATGGCCACCTGCGGCGCACATTCGGTGCTGCGCAAGTATCGGTGCAGTCATTGCATATTCGGTGCTCCGAAAATATGGGCACCGTTGCACGTTCGGTGCTGCGCAAGTACTGGGGCACCACCATGGGATGTTCGGTGCTACGCAGGTATTGGCACTGCCGTCTGGCTGGGGGAGTTTGGCGTTGGGCCGGGGGCTGGGAGACCTCCTACCCGTGGAGGTGGGAGAGGCTCGTCCGCGTCGCCTCTCCCTCCCAGCCCGATTTGGACAAATTCCATGGAGGTACGAACAGGACATCCCGCCGCCCAAAGCTGCTGTGGCTGTCACGGAGGGGAAAAGGAAGAGGTGTCTCGTTCTTCCCTGGACCGGGCTTCCTTAGGTTATCGGCTGCAGCCGGACTCAGTTGGCCCCCCTGTCGGTCCCTGGCCATGGGTGGTCGGACCGGGAGGACATGTGGCAGGACTACCTAAAATTATCCAGGGCCGCTGCGGCTGGGCCGAGGAGGCATGTGGCGGGACTACCGGCAACTACCCAGGGCCGCTGTGGCTGGACTCCGCTGGCCCCTGCCTCTCCTCCGGCTCCCCCATATGTTAAGATTTCCTGACCAAGTGTTGGCAGCAGGGCCCGCCTTATATGGGTTGCCGCCGGTTGGGCGTAGCCGTAACCCGGCCCTACTTTGGAAGGTTCCAGAATGTGGGGGGGGGGCGAATGTTCTGTTGACTTTCATTTTCTACAGTTTACCGTTCTTGTTTCTAGCGTTATTGTTTCTTGTTTGTTATGTTAAATAAAAGTTCGTGTTCATCAGTGGCTTACCGATTCCGTTTCCCATTCCTTTCTTTCCAGGTTGTTTCAAGCTAAAATTTTTGTTAACAGAGTTTATGTAACACGGAAGCACGTGCAGAGGGATGACGCAGGTTCATACATTATGTACACACAAACTCAGACGGGGAGACAGTAAAAGTATGACACACAAGATCCAAAGACAAACATAAAAACAGTTATTGGCCATAATTATCTTTTTCCGTCTGTTAATTTAGAGCTAGGTTCCCGTCTTTACATTGTTCGACCTAGGAAAACTCGAACATGTCGCTGAAATTGTTCTGGCGAAATCTGTGCCATCGGGCATAATCAAACGCGGTGGTTCTATCTGGTCTGTCCATGTGAGTCTGATTCTTCTTTGTCTCGCGCCTTTTCCCTTTCTGTCGGTCTGTTATTCCTGTCGGCCCTCTATTCCCACTCTTGCTCAGCAGAGTCGGGCATTGTGCTTTCCAGTGTCCGACACATCTACAAAAAGCGCATTGGTCTTGCCCTAAGTCTGGCCGTCCTGCGCGTAGTGCCGGGGGATAATTTTCGGGTCGTGGTGCCCAGGGGTTGTCCTGTCGATATATTTCTCTACCTGCTCTGTCCTCGTCTTTTTTCTGTCGTTGCATTGCCTCTTTGCGCCACATACCGAGACTGTCGAGCATAATAGGCGTTGTCTTATTATTACGAAGGGCTATTTCTAACGTTTCTATTTTATCGAGGTCGAAGGATCCTACCAGTGGCCACTGTTTGTCTTGACTTTCTTTGGTATACCTGTGCCACAATTTATTATAGGCTATGGTAACTAATCCATAGTTTATGAACATGTCCTTATTAGGGGTGCCTTCCAGCGGAGCTAGATGATCCACCTCTAACAAACGGTCCGGGCTGAACCAATTATCAATCAGTGGGGAGAAGACAGACATGACGGCTCGCAGCGAGGGACAAAAAGTCAGCACTGCCTATCTTATCACTGTGCGCAAAGACTAGACAGAATATTTCTATTCTACGTTGTTTGCAGGCAGTGAATACCTCATGAACAAATAACAAAGAATAACCAATAACAAGGAACAATCAATAATAAATAAATAAAATAAAGTCAATGGGGAGAGTAAGTAGGGCGCAAAAGTCTGCGTCCTCTACCCTTTCACTATCCGTAAAGAGGAATCTGTTATTTCCTGTTTGCAGACAGAGAATCTCCAGAAGACAATCCGTGAACAGTAGTTCGGGGTCAAAGAACCCAGTTAATCAGTGTGGGAGAGGGAATCTCCCGAAAACCGTTAATAAATAATAGGATTCAGTGGGGGAGAAAAATAGGCACGACGGCTGCGTTACCTATCCTTCACTGTTTGCAAAAGGGAAAGAGCCTACTGTTTCTCCGCGTGCAGACAGTGAATCTCCAAATAAGTTAACAAAGAGTAATACTAGTATTTCCTAAACAATCAAGCAATTATTTCGCAACTCGTCGTGTTTACACGACCTTACCCGGACCGCATGGACAGTTTCTTGTCTTCCGAATCCAGCGCCCAATCGTTCTCTTTTCTCCGTTATCTTCGCGGCACTCCTGATGGTTCCCAGTCAGGACCGTAGATCACTCGAGAGAGGTCTGTTCGGAACCAGTGAAGTTCGGATGATCGGCTGCCAGACGAGGGTCTATTGGGCAAGAGCTCTCCGGATCGTTGCAGTCGTTCACTCTGTCGTCAGGACCTCTCCCACTGGATCCACGAGTCGCTGATGGGCCCCACGCTTGGGACGCCAATTGTTGAAACCTAAGGTCGAGGACAATCGATATTTGCCCGGCGGTATCGCCTCTTTAACCCACGAAACATTAATCAATGAAGAGGCAGGCGCTGGAGACTGGAAAGCAGGAAACAAGGTTTATTCTCTCCGGAGGAGAACACAGCAAAACAGACAGCAGGTATCGTTCTGAGGTGCTCTAACCGCATCTCTGAGGCCTGGCCTCTTATACACAAGTTTGTCACTTTATTGCATGTAACACATTCTCGTCAATACTTTGATGTACGGAAAGACATCCCCGGGATCTCCCCCTCGGGCCCGTTCCCACACACATTTACAGTAGAAGTCCCCACCCCGGTCACAACAGGTGATGGTTATCGCGCAGCTGGATATTCCGCCGATTCATGGAATGTGGGGTTCGATCGGATCTCATGGGGTGGGGGCTTTGATCAACTCGGGGGTCCTTTGATGAGGGAAGCCTTCTACTGTACGGGGAGGGGCAAGGAATAGTATCGGCAGAGCTAGGTGTTGGCCTGGGAGCAAGGAAGACAAACGGGCACAGGAAAAGGGGGGTTTTTGCATCAAAGGGCCGGGGACTATAAAAAGAATGAAGGGAGGGGTCGCGCTGGGAACAGGATGGGGCTTTGAGGCAGAGCTGCGCTGAAGAGGGGTTTATGACTCGAAGCATGTGCGAGCGAGGGGGGGTTGGTCAGCGTGCAGGCTTGATGAGGGCGAAGGGCTATGTCGGGGGCCAGTGGCATGCAAAAGGGATGGTCCTGATCGAGGCACCTAAAATGGCGGGCGCGCACGACAAAAGTGTGGCATCAGGGGAAAAGGCAAGATGGCGCAGATAATGTTTACCAAACCGTACTAATTTTCCACAGGACCAACATACCTCAACATACTTCTACACCCCGAACTGTCAGCTTCTCTCTGCCGACCTCGCCCTCGCCACCGTCCCACGCATCCACCAAACGACCACCGGCAGCCGATCATTCTCCCACCTCGCAGCCAAGTCACGGAACACCCTCCCCATCCACTTGCGCCAGAACCAGGACCTGCTGACCTTCCGGAGACTCCTCAAGACCTGGCTGTTCGAGCAGTAGCAGCACCCCCCCTTAGTGCCTTGAGACCCTCACGGGTGAGTAGTGCACTCACCCGTGTGTTGAGTCGAGAGGAACCTGTTGTTCTGGAACGTGGCGGGTCTTGCAACAAAGCACCAAGAAAAAGCCTTCCTGGAACTGGTCCATACACAAGATTTAATATGTCTACAAGAGACATGGCTGACCGACCCAGTCCACCTAGAGGGATATAGAACATTTTTTTCAAAAGCTACCAAATCGCAATCAGGGAGAAGCAAAGGAGGCCTAATAACATACATCTCGAATCTTTGGCCATGTCAAGATATAACACCTGTAGCTCTTCACCAGAACTATCAAATAATCAATATTAAAGTCACTATTAATATCTCCTATACAATTGTAAATTTCTATAACAACATGAGCTCGGAAGACTTACTCAAAATACTAAGTGAAATAACTGAAACAATAAATTTCCAAAAAGTCAAATTTGTAAAAATTACTCATTCAATAATCTGGGGAGGAGACTTTAATTTACACATCTGCAGTCAAAGCAATGCACCCACTTGTGGGATCATTGACGAACATGATAATCCCCTAACCCATTTTGTACATACGGAAGAAGGAAATAACACACAAGCCACCATCTTCGAGTTAGATCTAGGGTTTGCAAATATGATAATGTCACCAACAACCCCATTCAAGCCAACCTTTCACGGAAGAGGGGCACAAACACTAATTGACTACATCCTGGTTTCTAACAACAACGCCGGCTTTATAAAGCAGTTTGAAGTGGTTAACAACGTACTAAGTGACCACTATCCCCTCAAATTAACATACCTTGAACCTGATCGCCACAAGAATCGAGTAAAAGACAATCATACTCTATTACTACAAGACAATCTTATGTTAAACAGGTTGAATGGCTTCACCCTAAAATGGGGCACCCTAGATCAAGAACATACCACCAAAAGAATAGTGGACAAATGCAGGCCATTTATCGAAAACTGCTTAAATCCTTCAGCAGGCGCTGACGAAGTTCTGAACGACTATGACAGAATAGTGAAAACCATAGGAAATGAATTAACCAAGCCCAGAAAACAAAACAACACACAAAGAAATGGATGGTTTAACACCAAGTGTACAAAAGCCTACTCTACCCTAAAGAAAGCTCTAGCAAAGAACGAACGAAACAGGGAAGAGATAGCCAAACTACGGAAAAGTTATGCGCAAGCACTCAAAGAACGGAAAAACGAGATTCAACATAATCTCTGGATTCAGCTTTTAAATAGTAGTTTGCAAAAAGACAACATAGCATTCTGGAGAACAGTCAAGACTCCTTTCCTAGCAGGGAATAAGGAGGGTCCATCCCTAGACGTGGCAATCAATGCGAAAGACTGGGTAGTGTACTTTTCAGAAGTCTTCGGAGAGGCAAGAACCGGAGCTCCACCTACTGGACCAGCGCTCCCAGCGGTGAAGTATCCGTTAGATATACACTTTACCATCAACGAGACACAGAAAGCCATCAATTCGGCAAAAAATGGCAAAGCGCCAGGCCCAGACTCCGTTCCAATGGACCTCTATAAATTCCTTCCCGACCTCTGGTCCCCACTCTTAACAAAAGTATTGAATGCAGCTAGGGAAAGAACCCTCCCTAAATCTTGGTCAACATCAATCCTAATTCCCATCTTCAAGAAAGGAAACAGAGACAGTCCTTCCTGCTACCGACCCATTTCACTTCTGGACTCTGTGGGTAAGATGGCAGGAAGGATCCTCCTCGATCGTCTACAGGAATGGTCACAGGAACACGGGGTCCTCTCAGATCTTCAGTACGGGTTCAGGGCTGGCCTGAGCACCGTGGACCAAGTCCTGAACCTAACTCTACTGGCCGCAAAATACACAAGTGTCAAAAAAACCAGTCTCCACCTAGTCTACGTTGACCTCACGGCAGCGTTTGACTGTGTGGTACACACAAAACTATGGCTAATAATGCTGGACATGGGGATTGATCCCCCAATTGTAGATTTTTTACGCGAGTTATACTCTGACGCCACAGGCAAGGTAAGATACGGGCTGGAAGGACAACTCACAGACAGCTTCCCAATACGGAAGGGGGTCAGGCAGGGGTGTGTCCTGGCCCCCTTCTTATTCACGCTGTACACCAACGGACTAGAGGCAGCAATGCTGCAGGGCACAAAAGACTTTCCAATAGTAGGACGGCGACCAATTCCAGCATTGCTATACGCCGACGACGCGGTGATACTTGCCCGAACTCCAATACAGTTGCAAAAAGCCGTAAACAACTACTGTACCTTCATGACTAACCTCAACTTGAAAGTTAATATAAAGAAAACTTTTGTGATGCATGTCGGCAGTAAAGGGAAAAGGACGAAAACATTCTCAATAGATAACACACCACTCGAAACAACAAAAACCTACCCATATCTCGGAATTACCATCGACGAGGAGTTCAAATGGAAAGACGCAATTAATTCCCGCAAGTTATCGCTCATACGAACAGTCGGCGCCCTAAAAGCCTTTTCTCTCCGCCTAGGGAAAAAACCCTTGGCGGAGATGTTAAAGATTTACAAAGCAAAGTGTATCACCACGGCTATCTTTGGAGCAGGAGTTTGGGGAACGGCAAACGTTGAACAAATCCAAAAGATCGAAAACACCTTCCTCAAATTTTTACTAGCAGTCCCTAAGAGTACGACTACCTTTGGATGCCACTTAGAACTTGGACTAGAATATATTTCAGATCTGATCAAGATCGAACCCATAATGCTATGGCGTAGAATATGGGCAACGGAAGAATGCACACTCACAAGAGCAATCATCGAGGATTGCATGAATCTAGAACATATGGAAAAGATCAGGTGGCTTCATTATGTAAAAACCTTCCTCACAGATATTGGTCTACTGAGGTTCTTCAACGACCCACAATCAGTCGCAGACATAGCAAAAAAAGAACTAAAAAAGATATGTCTGTCCCATTTAAACCAACTAAGACTGATGTCAGAAATAGGAAAACCGTCGGTACAACATAGCCTCATGATACAATCTGTTCCATCCATACAACCATATCTACAGGAAGACTTGACACATTTCGAAAAACTACTGTTAACCCGTTTCAGGTTTAATCTTTTTCACATCATGGTTTCATTCCCCACCCAAAACAACTGGACATACACTAGAACACCATGCCCCTGTGATTCTAATTCTTCCCAGTCCACAATCCACGTCCTCTTCTTCTGTACCTTTTACACTCCATTCCGGAAGAGATGGATTTTACCAATCCTAAAAGCAATGAAGGTCAGAAGATGTCGCCCAGCATTCTTGGCATTGCAGCTCTTGGACAATCTACTAGTCTCAAGATCCGTGGCACATTATCTTAGAGTATGCCTTAAACACCGTACGAACTTATGAACAACCTATGAATCCGCCTAAATACGGCCTCTAGTAAATCCATTGCACAGTATACAGTGAACTAATTGTTTTTAACTCATATCATGTACTTTTTAAACGTATCTATTTTTATCAGTGTTTTTTTACAGTATAAATTTGTACTTTTGTGGTTTTCATATTGAAATCCGAATAAAGTTAATTTTGAATTTGAATTTGAGTAGTGCACTCTACCAATGATTGATTGGTTGATTGATTGTCACTCCAGCCGTTACAGCCCTTGCAATCCACACTGAAACCCGTAACTCACAGCTAGCAACCCGCAACTGGCAACTGACACCCCCATCAAGGGAAGAGCAAATGATGGGGCTTGCAGGGGCTTCTGAATCAATCTCCAATGTGAGTTTGGGTGAGACATGTGTTAATGAAGCAGCCCGGCCAGGTCCGGGTGCGGGTTGCAACCAGATGAACCCATCCTCCCACATCCAGGCAGAGAACCTCCTGTGGACCACACATTTTTGTGAGTGCTCATGCCCCTGTTCAAAACTCGAGGAAGTGAGTGGCATTTCTGGGGGGGGGGGGGGTGAGGCGATCCCTGTGTAGGTAGCGTGCGTATGCCCACCCCTGCTGCAATGTATAAAGAAAGCAGTGACACATGGGCGGTGAGGCTGTGCTCGGAAGACCACTGGCATATTTTGAACCACCGGATGCAGGAGCAGGAGCAGGACTTGAGTGTCACAACTTAAGTTAGGACCAAATCATCTGCAAGATAAGTATTCAAGACAAACCTACAAATCACCCTCTCAAGTAGGCACTTACATCTAGCCCTCCACACCATTACACATTGTATGAAATGAGGTCCATTAAGATGAGAAGCCAGGCCCTGGTGCCCAACAAGAGAAAGCTGGGTTTGAAGAGGGGTGAGACAGCATCAAAAAGCAGAGCCGAGGGTGCAATAGTCAAGAACCCTCCACCAGAATAGCACGCCAACCCTGACCTGGTCATAGAGTGGGGTAGTGTCACTGAGGTGAGCCCACTGGGAAAGTAACCACTGGAGGACTGAATGGCCTAAAGGGCTGACACTAACTTTTAAGGCAACAAAAATATCAGAATTTTTCCAGTCTTTAACCATTGAAGATGGAAGGGTCACAGTGAGAGCAAGCAATAGCCAGCCGGCTGAAGCAGCAACCTTTTTTGCCACCAATCTCAGATCACATAGTTACGGGGCAATCATCATCACAAATGATGTTAACATGGTAGTCAAAGGGAGGATCCCGCACAGATTTCCCTTTCGCCTGATGTGTTAAACTTAAAAAATCAACAATTTACACCTTGGTCCATATCATAAGAGCCGGTCATAAATATCCTGGCAGTTACATCTCCAAGGGAGTGGAGAGCTCAGTGAACCAGCATTCCACCTGGATATCTCCTGCAAATGGTTGCAACTTTAGCTCAAACAGCCTGGAAAGCCCCCAGTAAACCTATTGCCCCTTTCGCGGATGGTAATATTGTGGGACTGGTCTCTCTCGACGCTAGCAGCACCACCAACATCTGCCCTACGCAGACATAAGAGGGAAGCTGAACAACACCCCAGGCTTGGCACCCAAAGGCCATGGCAGGGACAGAAGTGTGTAATGGTGGCACCCAAAGCACGGCTTATTACCATCAGACTGTAGGCGGCTATTCTGAGCAAGCGTTAGTCATGGCCTTTAATCATTATGCCAACAAAATGGACATTTAGGTAGACTTACTCAATACCATGGCAGTCTTTGTGTCAGGTATTGATGACAAGCATGAAAAGCTAAATGTCCTGATCCCCCGGGTACAAGCAAGTATGGATAATTACTTCACCATATGTTCTTGCAAGGAGGTGGTCAGTAAGTTGGCACAACTTCTGGTCATCCTTGGAGGAATACTGGGGGAAGTAAAAGCTAACCTAGCACCAGAGGGTGCACATTCAAGCTTTTCCACGTGTATTACATCAGATGATTGCATCAACACTATGGCCATGGTGAACAGAACCCTCCAGGCAAAGGGTAACCGGAAAGGAACACTGTACCTAAGTAGACATTGGACAGTGGGGTAAGTCAAATGCAGGCTCCTACCCCACAAGGGGATGCAGATGATGCACCTAGCTCGCTTCGGGAATTAGATCCGGGTACCTATTCACCTGACGAAAAGGGAGCAGAAGCGTGTGAGGAAGGAGAGAAACAAAGCCTATCCTAGGACCTCCGGCACACTAATACCAATTGCCATGTGGCAGTCACGAGAGGAAGAGGCTAACTGGGAAAGCTCCATCCTTTCGGCCCTGGGCTGGGTGAGCATGCTTCAGTAATCAAGGCGCAACAGCACCCGCTACTAAGGCACCCCCGCTAATCCAGGAGGGTTTCATGGATGACAGCCCACCAATAAGGTCTAAGGGAGATATGGAGCAAACAGCAATCAATGAGGACATCTTCAATTAGCAAAGCAGGTCACCGTTGCACAGAGCAGTGGCCCCCTGCAAATGCGGAGGGGCAACCAGGAGGCCAATAGCATCAGCAATTCCCATCCAAACATCTGTAACGGCTCCAATCAAAAGCCATCCCAACCCTTCTAGGCATTGGGGCAGGTCCAGCCATATGCCAGGATCAAAGACTTGAGACAAGCACTAGTTGAGCACAAAAAGCAGGGGTGCCGGCTTTTATGGTTCCCAGAATTCAAATCCAGGGGTATGCAGGATGTTCTAAATCAGGGATATGTACTAGAACTGATTAGGGCACTAACTGACCTAAGTCATGTAGTATCAGATGATATTCTCTCCATTCAGTTCATGACAGCTAGATGAAGGCAGATTTCAGATCCCAAGCTCATTACATTCTTCGCTCCGGATCTCCCAGTACAGGTCCTAGAAAATAATAAGCAGCTCAAGACCTGGGGAATAGAGGTGATAGCATTTCGGGGAGATCTGTACCCCCTACCACTGATAGAACAGCAGCACCCCGTTGTGGGAGCTCATCCTTCCTTTGTACAATCTGCAAGCCTTGAAAAGTAACCCGGCTTTTCCTTCCAAGTAAATAGAGAGGGGGCCTCCGAAGAGCAATGGAGGATCATAATGAGGCAAGAAACTCAGAATGGCTGGAGCAGGGTGCCATCTGCCCTATCCAAGACAACATTTAAAGACTGAATAATGGCTCAATCTAGCACAAAGAAATGTGGGGGCTTCACCATATGCTCATGGAATATGAGAGGATTGCTGTCAAAAATCGAGGATGCCTCTGTAGTGGAATTCCTGAGCACATTTGATATAATAATGATTCAGGAAACCTGGGCTCCAGCCAGTGTCCCACTTACAGGCCAGTTTGTTAATTCGAATTTGACAGTAAATAGTACAGAATTAACCACAATTTAACCCTGGATTTTGGCCCTGCACCTAGACCACTGATAAACAAAGTACGGCCCGGGTGGCTCTTGCGGCCCTCTTGACCTTTAAATGTGGCCCCCTTGGTGAACAGCAGCACCAGCTGCTGTTTATTTCCTAGCACTAATATTTAGAAAAATATGTTAAATAAATGGGTAAGCATTTATTAACTTGCAAATAAATGTGTTCCCGTTTATTTAACATGTTTTTAAACCTCCTTACACAATCCATGACCCACTCAGACCACCTCCTGCCACCCTGCTGGCATCCGTGTGGCCCTCGTGCACACCACAAACCGTACTTTGTGGCCCCATGGCAAATGTTTGTGAGAAACCATGACCTAGACCATGGTGCTCAGCACTCAGAAGAGTCGCTGGTGCTTGTAAACGCTTACATCAGCCCAAAGAGGAAAGCTGCAACAGTGGACAAACTAAATGCAAATATGTTGCAGTTAAAACAGACAAGTCAGCAATCATATTTGTTACTCGCTCGAGACTTTATTTTAAACTTGTTTCATCATCCAAGCGAGGAGCAGATTGAGGCAATTGGGTTCGTCATGCAATATGCGATTAGATAAGATTGGGGAGAAACTTGTAAGAGCATGTGTAAGAGCATGTGAGCTAGCCAGCCTCATTGCCCTGAATGGCTACCTTGCAGGTGACACACCATCAACTTAGACCAGGTCATCCAACAAATCTGTCTCCTACCTACATTGCACGATGGTAAACTATCCATTATACAATCGGTTGATGGATTTTAGAAGTATCCATCGCCAGGAGAGTGGCCACCATCCGCAGGCAATATCAATTGACATTAGTAAGCACAATCTTAAGCCAGCAAGGGTCCTACAAGAAGTCGTTATTGCTAAAAACCTAAATCACTTGAAAAGGAGCAAAAAGTAAAGTGAAAATTTGAGCATTAAGATCCTGTGGAAATACTTAAGTGCTTCGCCATGGGGAATCCAATCCGATAAAAGATTGGGAAATTTTCACAGACTTTCTGACATCTAAATACCCAGCCAAAATGCAAATAAGGGGGCGAGCATAAGACCTTGAAAAACCATTTTATGCCAAGATCTATCCAACCGATGAGAGCCAAAACTGGCAGAATGCTCAGACAACTACGGTGCTCCACAGAGGATTCAGAGGTGCTACAATGCCTGCAAAAGGAGAGAAGGTCATTAAAAAGAGATGTGTGGGCTTTTAAAAGAAATAAACAAGAATCCTTGTGGGGCGAACTCCTGCATGCGTCAAAGCTAAAAGTCTCAAAGAAATTCTGGAAGATGATCAATGACATCGACAAAGGCCCAAGGGCAGCTTACAATGCAAATATAAGCTCGGATGATTGGGTTAGGCACCTAAACTCACATCTCGCAGGAAGTATGCACAATTCAGTTGGTCCTGAATGGGCTCATAGGAACTCCAGGGGCTGATGCAATAATTAAAATCATAGAGAAATCCTGATCCGACTGTGCCCTGGGCCAAATGGAATCCCCCAAGCCATTTTCAATGAGAATACCTCACGGTGGGCTGACTTCTTGGTGGGCATGTTCAATACTATTTAGGCAGAAGGGAGTATTTCAGGGGGCTGGAAAGGCTCAATTATTCACCCAAACATTAAAAGAGGAGCTGCCGCATCACCATGCAATTACAGTTTAATAGCACTATAGCACTGCTAGACGTAGACCTTTAGTATTTTTCAACATTACTCCTTTGAGATCTGGAGGCAAGGGCGTCAGATGCAGGTAGGTACCCGCTGTACCAGACAGGGTTCTCAAAGAAGCAAGGAACACTAGCCAACCTTATGGCTGTAGGATTAATCCTCAGTAGCTCAACAGCTACTGACCTCCATTTGTATATGCGCTTTGTGGATTTCAAGGCAGCGGTCGATCGTGTCACACGTGAAAAACTATGGGCAAAGCTTTAGCAGTTGAGAGTCTCATATAACCTATTAAAGGCTATAACATTACACTGACACCTGGGTGAAGATCAAGGTCAGAGACTGCACCCACCTGTCAAGAGAAGTGAGAACATTGATTGGCCTTAAGCAGGGGTGCGCCCTTGCGCCCCTCTTATTTAACTTATATATTTGGGATCTCCACCCAGCGCTAGATGTGCTGGTATCACATGCCATGAGCCTTGGCTGCTCCCCGCTGTCAAACATCTTTTGTGCAGATGAGCTGCTTCTGCTTAGTGAGGTAGGCCTGCGGAGAGCAATAAATCATCTGGTTACAAATGCTTTTGAGAACGAGATGGAACTCAACCTTAAGAAGATGATGGTAATATAGTTAAAACACTGTATTCATTCATTGCAAATGGTATGTCAATGGAGCCTCGATATATGGGATAGTCTATGCATAAAGGTAGACTCAAAAGCCTCATTTGCCCCACAAAGGGAAGTGATCAACAAAAAGCCCTAGCCCTGAACTTTGCATTTTCTATGTTGGCAAAAACACAAGTTCCTGTCACTGAGATTAGGAGAGATCCCCGCTCTGGCATTTACACCAAAATGGCAGGAAAAAGACCAAAGTGGGGAGACATGAAGTGTTGCCTGTGCCATCAGACAACGTCATGTCTTATGTATCTGCCTCCGCTTAAATAAACAGAGGAGGATCATGTTAAGGAAGGAGTTCAAGGCGTTGAGGATCAGTACTAATATATCATTGGATCCAGTGAACATAACGTTAAACATCTGACTGGTACAATTTCTGTACATTTTCTCGGTCTTTGTCAAGTAGAACACCCCTGTGTAGACTGGGGATAAGATTGTTAGTCAAGAGGGGCTCCCAATAGTGCCAATGGAAATGTGGGGCGCTAAGAAGACACAGACCCCTCTAAACCCCTATTCCACCATATTGGATGTCACTTCCGGTTCAACTTAATATGCACTGTGGCACTTTTTGTGTTCATCTTAACCCCTCCCATGTTCATGACGATCTCAGCTCATCATGAGCCACGGTGGCCGTGTGCTCATGATGAGCTGAGCTCATCATAATGGCCACAACGCTCGCACGCGGGGATAATTCCCCCGCTGTGCTGAGCATTCTAAAGAAATGGGTGTGGCCGTGAGGAGCTCAGCTCATCATGAGCACATGGCCACCGTGGCTCATGACGAGCTGAGCTCGTCATGAGCACCGGGGCGCTGTGTGCGCCCCCCGCCCCCAGCACAGCGGGGGAATTAGCCCCACAGGCAAGGGGTTAATATTCATGGTAGCACTTTCTGTGTGCTCTTGCTGTAAAGATTGGTCAGCCTAGTAAAGATGGTGCCTTGCCAAGGAGTATACCCCCGCCTAGATTGGAGACAGGGCTGTCAGTCAAGAGGGGCTTCCAATAGGCTCTATGGAAATGGTGGGCCCATCTGGCTAGCTAGTCCAGTCAAGAAATTGTTTACAGTTACATGCATCAGTTTACATTCACGTAATATGTACAGTGGCACCTTCTGTGTGATTCAGCAGCGAAAGAGCAGTAAGCCTAGCCAAGATGCTTAAAGCTTATGTACCCAGGCATCTTGCATGCCCTTAGGGCGCCTCAAACCATACTCTATTGGGTGGGTATTAATTACATTAAAATTTCACACAAGCATTTTTAGGCACCCAGTTGGGCCTATTTTGACCAGCTAGTAGAGTCAGGACATTGTTTACAGTTATGTGGACC
The DNA here is from genome assembly GCF_964261635.1 of Lissotriton helveticus. Classification (NCBI taxonomy): domain Eukaryota; kingdom Metazoa; phylum Chordata; class Amphibia; order Caudata; family Salamandridae; genus Lissotriton; species Lissotriton helveticus. Next base: position 360,279,957 of record NC_136063.1, on the reverse strand, counting down.
ATGGCACTTTATTTGCCCTTTGAAGTCTTGGGAAAGGGACTAGTAGGCCAAGTGAAGGAATGCACTATGGCACTTTTCATGGACTCTTAATAATGCAGGCACACCAGCTAAGGGGTTGGTTTCACATTAAATGTAATTTTATATTTAAATGCACTGTTTTAATAATAATAATAATAAAACCATTTATTAAGCGCCTGGTTACACTGACCAGTGTGTCCCCGCGCTAAAGAACCCCATCATTAAAACATCAGACCAGCCAAACCAGTAGAATCTCTAACCAAACACAGACCGCTAGTCTTTAGGGAAGAGATGCGTCTTAAGTTTCAAGCGGAATCTCCTCTCGGAGGGTTCCATCCGTAATTCAAGGGGTAGTTTATTCCAGTAGAAGGCTGCTAAATAACAAAAAGAACGGCCGCCCATTTTGGCTTTAAAAATGCGAGGAACTGAAAACAACATACTGCCCATTGACCTTAAATGACGTTTTGGGCGGTGGATGCTGAGGAGCTTGTTCAGATAAGGAGGTCCTTTCCCTTGTGCAATTCGATGGGAAATGCACATGGCCTTGAAAAGTATACACTCCTTTATAGGAAGCCAGTGCAATTTAGATAGTGCATCTTTTCCTGAAGCTCTGCGTGGGAGGTTGAGAACTAGGCGGGCAGCCATATTCTGGACTCTTTGTAATTGTTTCAGACCTTTTTGGCTCAGCCCTATAAGTAGGGCATTGCCATAGTCAAGATGTGGGGTGACTAAGGCATGGACAAGGGATTTTACGTGTTTGCACTTTGGTTTCATCAATATCTGTTGCGAAGCTTATTGTAAATTTATTTCATTTTTATTGTTTTAATTGATTAATAAACTAAACTTTGACTGACTAATTGTTTAACATGATTATTGGAGTGCAAAACCAGGTAAATTTTTGTGAAATTCATAAACATTTCTCAAAGTTACGCTTTTAAAGCAAAAATCAAATTCCATAAAAACTTTACACAGTAACTCTTTGAAAGCAAAATGGGATCTGGGGATATCTTGCAAGACTTTAATTGCACCACAACTCACTTCATGTAAAAAAGTGTTGCAAACTACCAGCAAGAGAATGGTTCACACAGAAGATGTCTCTCAAGACATTTCCTGCACAAACGACCCTCTGGTGAACTTTATTAAAGATTGGCTAATATAATTGTTCAATTTTGAGAAGTTTCCCAAATTTTGCATAATATGAAATTCAGAAATGAAATAATTTTCACTAGTAAAATTACCATCACACATTTCAATGTAGATTTTAATTAAATTAGGTCCTGATTATGATAGCGGGTCAGTAAACCACCCGACAAGCAGCTGGCGGTCCGATTACCGCACTATGATGTAACCGCTGTGGTGTCGGTCGCAAAGGGCTCCTTTTCATGGCACCTTGTGCTACGGCCCGGGAAAAGGGCCGCAGCACAAGCTGCTGTGAAAAGGAACACTTCCTCTATGTCCAAGGACCGTGTGCCATGCATTAAAAGGCTGTCAGAAAGTGATATCGTAATTACGATGGCAGTGCCTGTCTCGACACTGCCACCTTAAGGTACTACAAAATTGACCACTGCCCCATTGGGGTCACAGATCCTGTCGGAAGCGGCAGCCTTCCCCCTACCGCTGTGGGTCCGACCATCGGTATTGTAATCGAGCAGTCGGACCGAGGGGCGGTCCGACTGCCATCATAATCAGCCCCTTAGTCTTTAAAGCAAAATCAAACCAACTCTAACATAGATACGTTTACAAATACCTTAGGAAAGTGTTCACTTATTTAGAAAACGTTTTCCTTTTTCACAAATCTCCAGTTTCTAAAAATTGTTAATAAAATGATCAACAAGATCTTCTACAGTAAAGAAAGGTTTTTGCACACCAATGTTGGCTTCTGTCTTTTAATTATGATTTATGGAAGACATTAGTTCTCTGCCTCTCCCAGAACTTTAAAAGCATAAAAGCAGATAAGCATCAGCTTGTTATTTTTTTACATCATGATAACATTACTGTCAGCCCATGTTTACATTCCCTTTCCTCTCTGAGATGTGCATGACACACAATAAAACTATAAACTTTGACAGTTGCATAACTAGATAGCTCTAGCCAGAGCCTCTTTAAAGAGCCAATTGACCAAAAGCCTCATATCTGATATAAATGTAATTCAAAATCAAAGTAAAAAACACTGTTGATTGTTAATCTCAGTGATGTGCTTGGAAAACACTTTTGGAACTCTAAATACTTGCCCTGCCTATTCTAAATTCTGTCTGCTACGCCCATCTTTACCTTCTCTGGGATTATCTAGAACCGCCAAGGTCTTCTGAAACACCAGCTGGAATCTTAGTATCGGGTATCTGAGTGATTCAACAACAGTTTTCTTTCCTTTAAATTTGTGACCATACAGATTTAACATTAACCTGAGGAATTTTCCTCGGTCACAAACAATTAGGCCCAGATTTACAAGTTTTTTCATGCAATACAGTGCAGCATCAACATTTGCTGTGCTGTGTTGCACGAGGGGGAAACCCACTGCCACTCGTATTCCTATCTACTAAGATTGGCCGGCTGATGTGTAGGAAAGTGGAGTATTATGTAGTGAGGCTGGTTAGGCTTCACTATGCAATACCTCACATTACCCCAAATAGGTAGTGTGGCACAGAGAAGTCAGGCTCTACTAGAGGAGCATGTGGTAAGCATTTCAGAATACCTCCATGGATGATAAGTAATTATGTTTAACTCGAAAAAAATCCACAACCAATTTATAAAAATAAAGCAGATTTTTACATAAATTTAGACACCACCATGAAGACAATCTGATGAGTATAACCTGAACTATGGATTTTAAAAGGAAAAATAAATCAGTTCATTTAACTCTTGCAAAACCATAACATTACATTCAATGAGAAAACATAATAGTGACACTCAGTCACTTGCGGGTTGAATCCAGTGGAACCCACTAGGCAGTAAGGTGATGCGGGTCCCAGAACCAAGCTCTGACAGTCAGTTGAATTTTACCTGACTCGTAGTGCCTGGGCACTTGCTGTCCTGGTGCTGAACACGGGAGCCTTGGGTGCTGGTTTTGCTGCAGTGCTGGTGAGGAAAGACGTGCAAAAGCTTGTCACCCGGGTTGATGAGGCATTGGGTTGAAGCTGTTGCAGATTTCCCTTGAGGTACACCATCAAGTAAAGGTAGTGGTAGCTGGGCTGGCCACCAACAAGCTTGGTAGTAGCAAAAGCAGCTTTCCATTACGTCAATGTCCTGGTGTCCAGGGGGAGACAGTCACCACCTGAAACTTGTTGAAGGTCAGGACTACTTTTACCACAATACACTAGACCATTTACTATTGGACGCACCCGAAGGCTATTAATTCTTTGGTTCTGGGAGTGTGATTTGCCTGGGGGCTGCAGAGGACTATTACCTCTAGTCCAAGGGAGTTCTGGAGTTGCCTTTGACTTGCAGAGAGGTTCCTCTTTCCTTTGAAGCCTATCTCTGTACCAGGATTTGGTTGTGCAGTTGCTGGGTGGTTGCCACAGGTGCATATTATTGTACCTTTGCTTGAGCAAGTCCTGAAGTCACAGTAACATGTCTCTTCTGTGTCCTTGGTCACAATGCAGGCAGCTCTGATGTTCCCGTGCCAGGGGAGCCCCTTAAATCCTAGATTTAGGGGTGTTAGGGGTTTGTGTACTGATAGCTAATGGGCTACTAGCCCTAGAGGCTAATCCACACCTGAGGTGACACTTTCTGTAGAGGGTGGCACCTTTTCTTCCCAGAAGCCTCTAATCTGCCACTTTAAAAAATAGTAGAACCCTTCTTCGACTGTACAGACCAGGTGGCCCACCGTAGGGGTGTGGATAGCCTTCTGCTGGTGTATGCCTCCTGAATACCTAATTTTCCCACCTGCTTGGGTTGCAAATGTGCCTGAGGCAGGGGGTTGATTTTTCCTCCTCTGGAGGAAGCCTGGTTGTATATTAGAGGCAGTGAAGGCATTGAAGCTCACCACTTTGATGCACCACTTCACTATCCATCCATCCAGGAAGGGAGGTGGCTCCTCGCACCCAGTCAGTCCTTTGTTTCTGACTCCTGAGAGGGTTCACACATCTTGGCTGAGGGTCAGAATCATTTTTGGTGCCAACAGCTACAGGCTGTCAGCCAAGGTACAGGAAAGGCTGGGGCAACCAGATGGACAACCTCTAAGGTAGCCACCTGGGTGCATATCACATTAAATCCAACTTTAGAAAAAAGTTGGGTTTTATAAGAAACGTTGTTTGACACCAAACATGACACCTTTCAGTGGGACCATAATGGAACTGCAACCTGGGGGTGCCTGGGCACCACCCATGTTATCATATGGACTCTGAACACTTATAGTGACCCCTTATGTGAGGAGGCTACCATAGCGACATATAAGCTAGCACTTATATGTCCACACCTTTAATATAATGCACCCTGCCTCCTGGGTGCAGGAGACCTTCCTTAGAGGTAACTGCCATATACTAAAAATAGTGCTGTGACCTTGTCATTCATGGTGAGGGCAAAGTCGATTTTGAGCAGCTTGCACTGCTCCTACAGACTTGCTATCATCTGTTTACTTGGGGCACTCAGGGTGGCACAATCAGCGTTGTAGGCCCTGGTGACCCTGTTAACTCCCATACCCTGGGTACCAGTGGTACCACTTACCAGGGACTTATAAGGGGGGTTCAAGTACTTGTCAATTGGGGTTACCAATTCACATTCATCATATTTTAGGGAGAGAGCACTGGCACTGGCATCTCGTTAGCATGCTCCGGTTCACTTTCAGAATCAAAACCATCAGCAATGGAGAACAAAGTGTGGGGGTGAGCATACAAAAAGGGTACATTCGTACATGATGGTTCCTCCCCTGCACTGATGCTCAAACAAGGCTGCCTTGTGCAATGCACAGTTGACACAAAGTGGCTCAAATTCATAAACAAAATTGTGCTATCAAACATTCACTTTTACTACACAAATCACCATTTGTGTTGAACAGAAACTATTATGCATTTCTTTGCTTCACATTACATTATGCTAGTGCAGTAGTAAATCTATAAAAATTGACTGTTGACATCACAGTTGCTAAATATCTTAACTCTTGATCCCTTCCTGGAAGCCTATATGTTTCAGACAACTTCTTTGATGGAAAATAGGACATCAGTTGCAGTAGGAAATAAAATGAGTATTACCTGGAAGTTTACATTTCCAAACATTGATAAATTCATTTGGCAATTACGTGGAAACCAAAAATACACTAACTACTTTAGCATGAGGTAAATGAGTAAATATCCAAAAATGTGTTTCAGCAAGACTTAAAAACTCAGTGTAACAACCACATGGATGAGTCTAGCACAAATAATATCTTGACTGGGGGCTACTAAAAGATTCATGCTGAACAGCTCCAAAAGGACGTAGGGCATGATTTAAAGTTCGATGGCAACTGAAAAGCCTTCGTTTTCTGTAAGAAATTTCAGATATGGAGAACCTAGCAGCTGAATTGCCTCGCCAATCACACCCTTGCTTGAGGAAATAGAGATTCTGGATTATATTTTGTATTTAGAGTGTCCCCCAGAAACTCAGGTACAAATGATTGATAAAGCAGCCCATTACAGCTTGATTTAGGTCCGGTGGAGGGAGTCACCGTCCTAAATCGAGAGCACTTCTGCTCCACCACACTTGAAGTTTGCGTACCTCAATTAGATGCTGGTGAAGTTCCAGCTTCTGAAGCCTGAGTCTGAGCTGGCTCTGCCGTAAAAATCTTTGATGGACAGCCAATCTGCTAAATGGCCGTTTACCAATGAACGCCAGAAGACCTCTCCTCTTTCTGAAACTGATTTTCCTGTTCAGGGCCACCAGCAGAAGCTCGGCAGTCCCTAACAGGAAACAATACATCTGAACCCTACGTGCTGGGAAGAGCGATCACTGACTCAGGATTGTTTTTCAGAAACAAATCATCACTTTGGAGCCAAGTAAGGAGCACCAAGAAATACTTGTGGTGGACACTCCTGCTGCTTCAATTTAGGAGAAGGCTGTGCAGGCAACAGAAAGAGCTCCGTGCTGAGCTGCGAATTTCCATGGTCCATGAGTAATGTGCTACTCCAGTCCAGGGTTTCTTCTTTTAATTCGGCCCACATTACAACGTACCACAGAAATTGTTGCACGGTAATTAAACCCCCAATAATAATGATAATCGGTTTATCAGGAATTCTGGGAGCAGCTATTACAGGTAATCCCATATATACCCCCTACCAAATGGGGTATAAAAAGTGTTACTGTACTGATTTCCAAAAGGTATTGTGTAATTCGGGGTCTTTGGCAGTGATACATTCCTCCAGTTTTTACCTGGAGAATTTGTGCCTGCTACTACCTAGGTAATTGTGCAGTTTGTAATACAACATGTAAAGTGACCATATGCTTTGTAATGTTTTCCCCTCAGTTTCGTGTGTAGAGGTCACATGTAATATGGGCCTTAGATTACGGGGTACTAAAATGTTAATGTTAATGTTAATGTTAATAAAATGTATACAGTGCAATGAATACCCTCCGGTGTCTTGGCGCTAGAGGACCTAAAAGTGCTGTGCTCAACTATACTACTACTGAAATAACCAGGTTTTAAGCTGTTTCCTAAATTCCAGATGATGTGTAGTTTTTCTGAGATATAACGGGAGAGAGTTCCATTCTTTGATGGCATTAAAAGCTAGACTCCTCCCACCCCAATTCATCTTATGGATCCCTGCTGGCTGCATAAGGTAAGCATTTGCTGACCCCAGCACTCTGTTTGGGGAGTACCATCTAAACAAGTTCTCTAAGAACCTTGGTCCTTCTCTATGTAGAGCCTTATTTGCAATGCAGAGAGTTTTAAATTTTATCCGCTGGCAGACTGGCAGCCAGTGGAGTTTTCTCAATTCAGCTCTTACCGATTGAAATTTTGGAATATCCAGGATCAGTCTTGTAGCCGCATTTTGTACTGCCTGCAACTTCCTGAGGACGGCAGACTGAACCTTAATGTACAAACTATTACAATAATCAAGTTTGGACAGAACTAGGGCAGTCACTACTGAATTTCTGCAGGATTTAGGAATGAATGGCAAGACTTTCCTAATTGTCTTAATCATGTAAAATGAAGACGACACTACTTTAGAAACTTGGGTCTTAAAATTCAACTTTCCATCTATAATGACCCCAAGATGTTTTGCTTTATCCACCGGTGTAGGGGGAGGTCCAAGATTGTCCGGCCACCAGGCGGGGGACCAGGAGGGAGAGAGATTTCCAAACATTATCACCTCCATCTTACTCGAATTCAACTTCAAGCAATGGGTGCTCATCCAGTAGCTAAGAGACAGCATACAATTATGAAGGTTAAGAGAATAATTAGTGTCCTTATCCACTGTAGAAATCACCAGCTGAGTATCAACAGCATATGACGTTAGAATAAGATTGAAGCTTTTAATCAGAGGTGCTAGCTCTGCCACATACATTTTGAAAAGCGTAGGGCTTAATGAGGAGCCCTGTGGGACCCCACATGGGAGAGAAAAAGGTGCAGACCTAAAATTCCCCAAGTGCACTGATTGAGTCCTCTCACATAAGAAAGATGTCAGCAGGGCGAGGGCTTTGCCTCCAATTCCAATTTCTTTGAAACGACGTACTAAGAGAGAGTGATCAACTGTGTCAAATGCAGCGGATAGGTCCAGCAGCATCAAGGCTGCTGAACCCCAGCTGTCCAATGACATGCAAATTTCCTCTGTGGTCTTAATCAGAGCAGACTCAGTGCTATGGTTCGGTCTAAAACCAAACTGGCTATGATCTAAAATTTAATTATTTGCAATAAAAGTTGCCGCCCGATCAGCTGGTTGTCGCTGTTAGTGGAAGAGAGGAAAGCACCTTGGCAACGCGAACCCGCAACAAGCCCTTTCCTATAAAGCGGCTGCTTGGACGGCATTAAAATAAACATGTATAACGGTAGCCTCCGGTCTTGAAATTAAATTTACCTTTACGCTCAAACGTATGTCTTACATAAGATCTATTGGGAGTATGGTATAAAAACATACTACCTTGTCAGGTGAGACATTTCCTTAGAATAAGATGTAAAAAGTAGGCTGTGGGTAGAAACTATTCTCCCTGCACATACCTCTCTTCATTTTGATGAATGTCCATGGTAGATTAAACAATGAAGTACCATCTCTGTTTAGAACTATGTCTTGGATAACTATGCCCCGGAAGCTTCTTTCCTTTCCAGTGAAGAATTGGCTTGGTAGTTTGGTCTGCCCTGTTCCCATGATGCACTGGGCCAGGGACAAACTAATTTGCATATTGCCAGGTTCTGAACTGGGATGGTGCAGTGAGCTAAAAAACGGTGATGGATCAAGCCCTGATCTGTTGACTGGGTAGGAGTGTTCTGATTAACTCAGATACTCTGTCCATCACCACCCCCTTTTTGTAATTATTTTGGCCACCATGAGTGTGGAAGGGTATGCTCAGACATGAGTCCCTTGCTCATTGCACCATCAGGATTCAAGCAAGCCGGGCCGAAGACGGCTGTAATGCCAGAAACCGGCCCCCGGAAGCTTGTTTCCTTTCCAATGAAGAATTGGCTTGGTAGTTTGGTCTGCCCTGTTCCCATGATGCACTGGGCCAGGGACAGACTAATTTGCATATAGCCAGGTTCTGAACTGGGATGGTGCAGTGAGCTAAAAAACGGTGATGGATCAAGCCCTGATCTGTTGACTGGGTAGGAGTGTTCTGATTAACTCAGATACTCTGTCCATCACCACCCCCTTTTTGTAATTATTTTGGCCACCATGAGTGTGGAAGGGTATGCTCAGACATGAGTCCCTTGCTCATTGCACCATCAGGATTCAAGCAAGCCGGGTCGAAGACGGCTGTAATGCCAGAAACCGGTCCCCGGAAGCTTGTTTCCTTTCCAGTGAAGAATTGGCTTGGTAGGTTGGTCTGCCCCGTTCGTATGATGCACTGGGCCAGGGACAGACTAATTTGCATATAGCCAGGTTCTGAACTGGGATGGTGCAGTGAGCTAAAAAACGTTGATGGATCAATCCCTGATCTGTTGACTGGGTAGGAGTGTTCTGATTAACTCAGATACTCTGTCCATCACCACCCCCTTTTTGTAATTATTTTGGCCACCATGAGTGTGGAAGGGTATGCTCAGACATGAGTCCCTTGCTCATTGCACCATCAGGATTCAAGCAAGCCGGGCCGAAGACGGCTGTAATGCCAGAAACCGGTCCTCGGAAGCTTGTTTCCTTTCCAGTGAAGAATTGGCTTGGTAGTTTGGTCTGCCCTGTTCCCATGATGCACTGGGCCAGGGACAGACTAATTTGCATATAGCCAGGTTCTGACCTGGGATGGTGCAGTGAGCTAAAAAACGGTGATGGATCAAGCCCTGATCTGTTGACTGGGTAGGAGTGTTCTGATTAACTCAGATACTCTGTCCATCACCACTCCCTTTTTGTAATTATTTTGGCCACCATGAGTGTGGAAGGGTATGCTCAGACATGAGCCCCTTGCTCATTGCACCATCAGGAATCAAGCAAGCCGGGCCGAAGACGGCTGTAATGCCAGAAACCGGTCCCCGGAAGCTTGTTTCCTTTCCAGTGAAGAATTGGCTTGTTAGTTTGGTCTGCCCTTTTCCCATGATGCACTGGGCCAGGGACAGACTAATTTGCATATAGCCAGGTTCTGAACTGGGATGGTGCAGTGAGCTAAAAAACGGTGATGATTCAAGCCCTGATCTGTTGACTGGGTAGGAGTGTTCTGATTAACTCAGATACTCTGTCCATCACCACCCCCTTTTTGTAATTATTTTGGCCACCATGAGTGTGGAAGGGTATGCTCAGTCATGAGTCCCTTGCTCATTGCACCATCAGGATTCAAGCAAGCCGGGCCGAAGACGGCTGTAATGCCAGAAACCGGTTCCCGGAAGCTTGTTTCCTTTCCAGTGAAGAATTGGCTTGGTAGTTTGGTCTGCCCTGTTCCCATGATGCACTGGGCCAGGGACAGACTAATTTGCATATAGCCAGGTTCTGAACTGGGATGGTGCAGTGAGCTAAAAAACGGTGATGGATCAAGCCCTGATCTGTTGACTGGGTAGGAGTGTTCTGATTAACTCAGATACTCTGTCCATCACCACCCCCTTTTTGGATAACTGGTGTCCATATTTCATCGTGGAAATATACTTTCATACACCTCTCAATGGCAACACCCATAAATATTTGGGTGTGCACAGCAGCTGATAGCAGTGTGTATTAGAGTACAAACATGAACTTATCTCTGTGTGAAGATCCCTCTCTTGCAATACAGTCACCAGTACTACAGCATGTAACACCTCACTATTGCATGACAACTAACCATACCTGCACTGCAAAATATTTGGCTCCTCTATTGCCAACTCTCTATAGGATAAAAGATGAGAATAGTACCATTCCCATACATATACATATAAAATCATATTCACAATTGCTCAACATTTTTCTGCCGGTTTTACTAAATTTTGTAATTTCACATTTGTAATAAGTATTAAGAAAACTATTCCAATGTAATTTTAAACTTATTTATTACAACAAAACAATTTAACAACAGTAAAAAACTACAACAACTATATTAACAAATAATATAAACAACTAGAACATGAAAGGAAAAAATTACTTTACAATACATAACATTCATTCTGATGCTCATAAGCACTTCCTAAAAACACGGTCCATCCCCTTTTTGCTTTATTTGCCTACTGGATTTTGATGTAGGTAGCACTTCTGTTTCAGTCTTTTAGCCATCTTAGCCTGCGAAAGAGTCTTTAGATTTGTGCTATGTTATGGCAGGCTACGTGACAATAAAGTCTCAGCAAAGCAGCATATCTATATATACAGTTCACAAAGTCTAGATCGTCCAGAGTGAGCTCGTGCTGCTGAAGTACTCAACTGTTCAGGTAACTCCACGTTCTTCCAACCTCAAAACACTGTGCCTAAAAGACAAAGAAGGTTATTGCGATGGCAGAGGGTCTGCCACCGTCCGCCGTGCGGTGGCGGGCCCTCTGTCATTGAATGACAATTCTCCGCCGCCAAATTAGGATGGCAGGGGGAATCGCTCCGCAACCGCGGTGGACGCAAAGACCGTCCGCCACAGGCAATCATGCGATTGCCTGGCAGACGTGCCGATAGCATAAAATGGTGGCGATGCCTAGCAGGCATCGTCCGCCAGATTACGGTGCTGGCTGCAGCCAGCCTTTATGTGGTGGGTAAATTGCCATTGAAAGGCTGGAGGAGAATGCATTTGGGGCCCCCTTGCGGGCTCCCCTTCTGTTGGGGGTGGTGCACTGTACCCTCTACATTTCACTGCACTAAGTGGCAGGCACCATGTGGTGCCTGCCGCATATTTCAGTGAAAAGCACTACATGCATGTTTAGCATTGCGGCGGGTGCTGCAGCCAGTAGCACACGCCACAATGTTAACCATGCACGATGCAATGTCCACGGTGGCGGTCGCATCGTAATCTGACGTGCAGGACCACCGTGTTGCAGGCTGGCAGTCCCAGGCACCGTTACGGTGGTGGGCGGACTCGAGTCCCCTCGCCATCGTAATGACCCCCAAAGTTATTGCTGAACAACACAATAATCCTGCTTCTGTTAACAAGGCTATTCTTTGCTGCTTATGTAAGCAGATAATTATTTCCTCAGAGACAAGTTTCCATTTTCCTCCTAAAAAAATACAAAATTGCCAAAAAGATGAAAGTTAATACAGGTCAATAATTCTTAATAATGATACATTAGTATATTTTGTAAATATTTCTATGATTTTTCACTCACAATCATATACTTATATCTACTGATAAGCTATTGATGGCAAAAACACCTATGGGCATGCAAAAAATACTGAACAGGTTCTCAACAGCATGCACTGACCTTGGTCAAGAGATAAAGAGCTCAAAGACCAATTTCATGTTTTTTAAACCTACCGATATTTTAAACGGAAAATTAGGTTGGGATCAACCACGCTTGACCAAGTCAAGGTTTTCAACTATCTAGGTGTCAGATTGAATAGTAATTTGAGCTAAAGTGACCAAATACAAAAGAGTGACATCACATTACAGCATGTTGACTCAGTAGAGGTAAAAACATTGAATCAATCAGCTTATCACAATATTTCCCCAGCCCTTGAAATACATTGGGCTAGAGGTCTGCCGGCAGCACTCTATGGTGCAGGTCTGTGGGGCCTGGAGCAGACAAAGAGTTTAGAGCTGTCAGAAAATGAGTTCATATGGTCTATATTAAAACTCCCAAATAGTACCCCACTTGCCTTGTGTGTTCAGATTAATGGATGTTCTAAATGGCCTTTAGTAGGGTCTACTAAACTCAAAACTAGAGGGGCCTAAGGTAAACAGGGCTGACCCAATAGTGGAGGGGACACAAGAGGCAAGGAATCCATCAAGGAGAAGAACAAAAAAACGGTTTACAGGAACGCCTGGGCAAGTTTCCTAAAAACTGTGCAAAAACTGTGCAACTCTTGGTAGAGGCCTTACAATATCAATCGGACAAAATGGATACACAATTATCCTTAATGAAGACCTTGGCAGTCTTTGTGGTAGCAATTGACGGCAAGTTAGGCTGGCTAAATACTTCTCTACAAAGGATACTGGAACATGCCCTAGCCAACAATCAAACCTATGGATGTAGCCGGATTGTTGATAAATTAGCTACTCTACCGTCAATGCTGAGCAACTTTCATGAAAGTTTATAGAGTAGCATTCTTCTTTTTCTACTTTTTTTTTAAAACTCTGTTTTATTAAAGCTGCTCGTCACACATCAGCAAAATAAACAATCAGTAGCAGTTGTAGAGATAAATACATAGTGTTATCAAAGTTTGATCACATTTTCGATGTTACAGTATAATCAGGTGACTCATTTGCAATTACAGAACTAAGCAGTAAGTGGCCTATGCATTTATCATTTACACTTTGCATAGCAATTATAATAGTCAATACCTTCCATGCTTTTGTCTTTATTCAGTGTCCTGTATGTCTCCCATAGGCTCCATATTTTTTCAATTTTTTGATGCATCCCCTACTGTGATATATCTCTTCCTCCGCTCTTTGACACCAATCTAGGTCTCTCTTCCAGTCAGCCACCGATGGTGTGCTCCTTGATCCACATCCCCAGGCAATATTTCTTTTGGATACCCCTGTCGCTAATGTGAACCATATTTAAGCATGTCTGGGCCAGTCTTCCTCCTCTTGTATTATCAACAACAATCCCTTTGCCTCAAGCGGAACCTCCACTGAGAGCACCTGTGACATGATGGCAGTTACTGCCTCCCAATATCTACGGATCTGTGGACATTCCCACAGGATATGGAAAAAGAAGCCTTCCTGCCCACAGTCCCTCAGACACAGAGGGTCTGTCGCCTTTCCCATTTTGTATACTAAACTGCAGGAATATTATGTTCTAAGAAGAATCTTGAGTTGTATTAATCTGAATTGGGCTCAGATCGTTATTTCTCTGGGACCTTGTAGAGCATCCACCCACTCCTTGTCTAAGATGTCACCTATGTCATCTGTCCATTTCGCCCTCAGAGACCCCAGTGGGTTTGGTGAGTTATTTAGCAGCTTTTAAGAGATCACTGAGATTCCCTGTTTTGGAATAGGGTCTTCTAGTGCACGGTCTTCCAGGGGGGAGAAGTCATGAATAATGATTCCCTCCTGGATATGCACTCTGAGTGCCTGGCCCAGTCTGTAATAGTGCAGCATCTGAGACACTGAAAGGTCAAATTCTTGCTTTAGGGGCTCAAAGGAAATGAAGGCTCTACTGTTCCACACATCCCCCAAATGCTCAATGCCTAATTTTGCCCACTTTGAGAAACCAGTCAAGTTCAAGACTTCTGTCAGTCTGTCACCATGCCAAAGTGGGTCATGGCTGTCAATGTGTCTCGGCTTCCTAGGTGGGTCTCAGCCACTGGCCAACACTGTACCAAAGTGGCCGCGTGAAAGGGAAGGGTCTTTTTCTTCTTTCAGTTATACAGTATGGCTTCATAATTGTTACCTGGCATTGCTTCTCTATCGACCCTGTAGGCAGGCTCATCCCAGTCAGAGTGGACCCACCCATTGATGACCAACATCTGTGAGGCCCAATAATATAGTTTGTTGTTTGGAACCGCGAGTCCCCATCATAGACTCCTCTCTGCAGTTTCTTTAAGGTGATCTACGGGGCACTTCCATTCCAAAGCAGGGTATGGTGTATTTTGAAATACGTATAGGAGTCTTGGGAGGGACATCATCTTGTATAGATCAGCTCTTCCCATTAAGGTCAGGGGGAGAGTCTGCCAGTGTGTCACATTCGACCTGAGTCGCTCCACTTGGGGAGTGAAATTACGTTGTAGAAACAATGGCTGATCCCTAGTCACAAAGATGCCTAGATACTTGAAGCCCACCAATTCAATCGGAGCTATGCACTGTGCCGGTAGTCTTGGTGGGGAACCAGATAGACAGAAAACTACTGATTTGTTCTAAAGGATTCTGTAGCCAGAACTGCTACCAAACAACTCAAAGATGTGTAAAATACGAGCTACTGAATAGTATGGCCAGATCAGTTGACTGGGGGTGAGTGTTTGATTTGCTCAAGCGCTCCGTCCATCATCCCCTTTTGTATCACTTTGTTCGCCCTAAGTGTGGCGGGGTATGCTCAGACGTGAGTCCCTTGCTCACTTGGCCACTGGATTCAAGATAGCCTGGCTGATGAGTATTATGAATGCGAAACCGGTCCCCAGGATGCTTGTTTCCGGTCCATGGAAGACATGGCTTGGCAGTTCGGGCTGGACTGTTCCCATGAGGCACAGGGTCAGACTGATTTGCATATAGCCATGTCTGAAATGGGGTGGCTGAGTGGGCTAAAGAATGGTGATGGATTAAACTCAGATCAGTTGACTGGGGATGAGTGTTTGATTTGCTCAAGCGCTCCGTCCATCATCCCCTTTTGTATCACTTTGTTCGCCCTAAGTGTGGCGGGGTATGCTCAGACGTGAGTCCCTTGCTCACTTGGCCACTGGATTCAAGATAGCCTGACTGATGAGGATTATGAATCCGAAACCGGTCCCAGGAGGCTTGTTTCCGGTGCATGGAAGACATGGCTTGGCAGTCCGGGCTGGACTGTTCCCATGAGGCACAGGGTCAAACTGATTTGCATATAGCCATGTCTGAAATGGGGTGGCTGAGTGGGCTAAAGAATGGTGATGGATTAAACCCAGATCAGTTGACTGGGGTGAGTGTTTGATTTGCTCAAGCGCTCCGTCCATCATCCCCTTTTGTATCACTTTGTTCGCCCCAAGTGTGGCGGGGTATGCTCAGACGTGAGTCCCTTGCTCACTTGGCCACTGGATTCAAGATAGCCTTGCTGATGAGGATTATGAATCCGAAACCGGTCCCAGTATGCTTGTTTCCGGTCCATGGAAGACATGGCTTGGCAGTTCGGGCTGGACTGTTCCCATGAGGCACAGGGTCAGACTGATTTGCATATAGCCATGTCTGAAATGGGGTGGCTGAGTGGGCTAAAGAATGGTGATGGATTAAACCCAGATCAGTTGACTGGGGGTGAGTGTTTGATTTGCTCAAGCGCTCCGTCCATCATCCCCTTTTGTATCACTTTGTTCGCCCTAAGTGTGGCGGGGTATGCTCAGACGTGAGTCCCTTGCTCACTTGGCCACTGGATTCAAGATAGCCTGGCTTATGAGGATTATGAATCCGAAACCGGTCCCAGGATGCTTGTTTCCGGTCCATGGAAGACATGGCTTGGCAGTTCGGGCTGGACTGTTCCCATGAGGCACAGGGTCAGACTGATTTGCATATAGCCATGTCTGAAATGGGGTGGCTGAGTGGGCTAAAGAATGGTGATGGATTAAACCCAGATCAGTTGACTGGGGGTGAGTGTCTGATTTGCTCAAGCGCTCCGTCCATCATCCCCTTTTGTATCACTTAGTATGGCCATATAACCTCCTCAAGTTGTGGCGAGTGCTTCTACCTGGTATGAACCCTGATTCATCTATTTGAATAAGTGAGGATAAGGCTGGTATTAGTCTCATCACCAGCACTTTGGCTAGGACTTTTGCCTCTACATTAAGTAGGGAAAGAGGCCTATACGACTAACATTCTTCAGGGGGTTTACCCAATTTATGCATGACTACAATAGTGGCTATGCGTTGATCATCGGTAGTCGCCCTTAATCCCCAGCTGTCTTGAACATTTCCAGCATTGTCCGGGTCACCGTCTCAGTCATGCTTTTAAAGAGTTCAACCGGCCCCGGAAATCTCTTCCACTGTTAAATCTGCTTCCAGAGCCTCCACCGCCTTGATGGAGAGCTTTTGGAGAGTGAAGTATACCAGGAATTCGTCCCCGTTTGTTCTCGATAGGGTGCTAGCCTGTATGTATAGGGTAATCTAGTAGGAGGCACATGTTGCGGCTATGTTGGCATTTATAGTCTGTTGGGCCCCAGTAGCATATCTAATTCTAACCTCCCATGACCTATTTCTGTCCTGTTTTTCCAGCCAGGCCAGGAGTTTGGATGCCTTATCTCCCACATCGTAGAGGCAACGCTGGGTCACCAGAGCATTGGATCTCGCTGCATTCTCACTGAAGTAGTCATAGTCTATGTTTAATTTCTGTGCCTCCACCCCTTGCAAATTTGGCTTCTAAAGCCAGAATGTCCCTCTTTATATCCCGGTATTACTGCGCTACCTCCCGCTTTTCCCCCCACGAAGGCGTGGGCTTGATCCCTTATTACGGTCTTGAAAGCTTCCCACAGTATTATTGGGGAGGACACTGAGCCCTGATTCTCCTAAAAGTACTGTTCTGCAGACGTACACAGTTTTGCTCCAAGGTCTTCATCTTGGAGATGCCAGGGATCTAGTCTTGCCAATTGATTGATATGAGGACCCCCAAGGGTGACTCCTACTGGTGAGTGATCTGATATCCCTCTGGCATAATGCTTAGCCTCTGTAAAGGAGCCCACTTGACCATGAGGGTCAAACAGTGCGCGAAATGGAGCCGTGGGACGCAGAGAAAAACATGTATGGGACTTGGCCGTTATTGTGTAATCTCCAGAGGGCCACCATGCCCATAGCCGATACAAACGTCCGCAGGGCTCGTTCATCAGGATGATTCTGAGAGGTCTTTTGCTGGGAGCATAACCACATTCATATCCCCCCATTAGCAGTGTGCCTGTCGGGAGCTTCAACAGAAGAGACCCCAGCTTGGTAGGACCTCTGCATGCAAACTGGGTGGGAAGTACATAGAACAAAAATTCAAGGTAGTGTCCTCCCATGTGCCCGATATGGTTGCATAACAGCCCTGTGTGTCGCTGTATATCACAGAGTCTATGTACAGTGTTGAGGCTTTGATTAGGATCCCCGCCCCTCGTGCATCCATGGAGTAGCCTGCATGAATTAGGAGCTCATATCCAAAGCGATCTAACGCCTTGTAGTGATTACCTTTTAGGTGTGTCTCTTGGAGCTTAACCAAGTCTGGAGAGTGGAGTTTAATATACTGTAGGACCAGGGTTCATTTAATCTTATTGACAAGCCGGTTTACATTCCAGGAACAAATGCGAAGTTGGTTAGGTTTACCTGCCTGTGGATGTACTGTCTCTTTCTGGACATCCATTAACCCATTCATTATTAGTGTCCTCCCCACACCTGCAATTCTTAACCTCTGTTTTGGATGAGCATAACCTGATAATCGTGTAACAGTTTCAAACTCCCTCAACCCCCTCGCCTCCCTGCATTGTGAGCTATCTAACTCCCACCTCCCAACCTGCAGAGTGCCTTTCGCACAAACTTGTACATGTAACTGTAAGGGGGGAATGTGTCGTCCACTGCCAATGTATACAAATTGAATTCTGTTAAATCATTTTTCCCCCTTGTCCTTCGGGTCTTCATTGCTGCACTCACTTATGTGCGAGTACGTTGTATCTACATTTCTCCATTCAACGCTGCCAGACTGTGAGCAACTGCTAGCCATGTCTCTCCAGGCACACCTCACCCTCACATCCAATAGGTCTCCTCCCACCATAGATCCGTCTGACTCAAAATCAATAATCAACACCTTCACTGTCAAGCTGGACCATCCCAACAAACTATCTGTTACAGCATCTTCCTTTTTATTCCATTTACGTTCCGCTTTACTCCAGGCATCCAACCAGTCCCAGGCATCATCTGGAGACATGAAGTGATGCGACTTCCCTTCTATGAGTACCCTTAGTTTGGGTGGGTACAACATCATATATTTGGTGTTTTTCTCATGGAGGGCCTTCGTTACAGAGTTCAATGTTCAATGCTGGCACTGCATCTGAAGTGGGAAGTCAGGGAAGAATCTGATCATTGCATTCTCGCATTTTTTGTCACTGGGTGCCCTAGCCGCATGTAGTATAGCGTCTCCGTCCCTGTAATTGAGAACTCATGCTATAATCGTTCTGGGAGGGGCCCAAGGGACAGGGCGGGTACCAAAGCTCGGAGTGCACTCTCCACTGAGAAAAAAGCAGATATCTTTTGGGACATATTGGTGTATTAAGGATCAAGTCTTCCATAAAGAGGTCTACGAACTGTCCTTCGGCCCCTTCGGGACCACCCACCATTCAGATATTATTTCTGCGTGCCTTCCCTCCTTGATCTTCTAGTCTCACCAGGACCTCCCCTCGTTGCTTGGTCAGTTTGGCCTCTTGATCCTAGAGCCGCTTTGTTTTGGATTGGAGACCACCAATATGTATTCAGCTGTGCCTACTTTCTCTGCCATTGCCCAGAAGTCCTCACGAAGGAGATTCACTTCTTCGGTGACCGCATCCAGTTTGGGTTCAAGCGAACACTTTAAGTCTCTGATTGCTTTCATTATATCTGGGAGAGTGGGGTCTTGTGCTGGAGTCACTCCTCCTGGGGGTCCTGATTACCTGGTGGTGTCCCCTACCTCTTCTGAGGACCCCAGGGAGACAGTATATTTGTCTATTTGGTTAGACTGTCCGGGTGCCTTTTGTGCACACCATGGTGAGCAGGAGCTAGAGAGCATGTGCAGGATCTAGCACTTGTGGCCACTAGAACTCTTTAGATCTCCTCTGTGGTTGGAACCTATTTGCAGGATTCAGACAGGGTCTCTGCGCACCGTCCTGGCCCATACGATTCCCTTTCTGCAATGGTAGGGTGTTGGTAGATGCCCGGGCTGGACCAGGGCTCCACACTTGCAGAGAATTCACAGGCTGTAGGGGGCTAACGCGGACCATGTGCCCTCCTGCTGCCTCACAGGTAGTGGTTAGAGTCTGGTAGATGGCATAATGGGGTCAAGCATGCAGTCTTTAGAGGATGACCCCTAGGGATCTTGACTCTCCCCTGGTGGCCGGAATTTACCTAGCTCTGTTCTTAGGGCCTAGATGTGTCTCCGTGTGCCCTCCTTGTTCCCCTTTAGGTGAGGCAGGGTTTGAAGACCTCTGAAGTTAAAACGGGCTTTGAAATTTCTAGGACAGTCTGGGCCAAGTTCGGGCAGTGCTTACCTTCGTCGATCATCTGGCAGAGGACCAGCCAATAATATCCGCGGGAGGGGCTCACCCGCCGTATCGATGGCGCCCGCTCGATATGAGGGTCTGGTGCTGCCTTAGTGCACCGGGCACGGGGCCAGTTACCATTCTGTTGGCCTAGGATCAATCACATTGCTCCGTGGTGCCACGCAGAGGTCTCGCTGGTTTCTCCGGGCTGCTCAGTGTCAAGGGCAGTCGTCTCACCTCGCCTGGCTCAGAGAAGAGTTGTGCCTTCCATCGACTCTCTGCTCGCCTGCACAGCTCCACCACCCGCCGCCCAGCTATCTTGGTTTGCTTTATTCTGTACTTCGTGGCCTCTTTGTCTGGAGGTCACAGCACCTCCAGAAACCGCTTCACCGGTGGTCATCAGTACTAGTAGACAATTGATGTCTAGCACTCAGCAGACTGCCCATCGGCTGAATATCTTGGGTATCGCTCATTGTAGGGTGCTCACCGCAGAGCCGAGGAGTCGTAGGCAGGTGCCACCACTTTGTTCACCGCCTTCGACCACTCCCTCTGCTCCCGATGTTCCAATTATCTGGCTGTGGGCGGAGGGTCTGAGTTGATGGTCTGGGGGGTTCCCTACTGCAATCCAGGAGCACAGGTGAGTTCAGTGGAAGACGGATTCTATAGGATTTGGGGAATTCAAAACTCGGTGGTGAGGGGAGCCAACTTAGTGTGCGCCAATCCTCTCGGCTGCAGGACACGCTCCCCAGTAACATTCTCCTTGACACACCTTTGCTAACATTCACTGCTACATTTCACTCTAGAAATAGCAATCTCACCACTCTACCATTTCATAGGGCTAAAGTATATGTACAATGACGTTCATAACAGTACAACTTGCTTTATTACATTCTTATTACATTCTTTGTTTTATAATTTGAAAAACACTGCTAGCATTTCTTACAAGTTCACACAGTTTGTACATTTCATTTTTTAACACAATCTGCAAACCTTGATCACATCTCTCTATATTATAACCTGCACCTCTCAAAACCTACATTAACATATCTACGCCTCTCCAAACAACCAACCATTCACTCTGTAAAAATACTGTAGAATAAGTGTACAAACAGTAATACACTTACTAACACTTCTCAACAAAGGCTTTGAAATGTATTGCTAAATACCTGAAGTTGGAGTTCTTTCTTAACCCCTTCACTGCCAGGCCTCCCCCCCTTCCCCCCCGTGCTACGCCTTTTTTGGCGGTTTGGTGTAGTTCGCGCTCAGGTCCCCGTAACTAATTGCTACATATGGTATCCATACCAAATTTGCATCCTTTTCTTCCAACATCATCATGAGGGTTCTCAAGGTACACAGGGTCTTTTGGTTCCCTTGGAGGCAACAGAGAAATTAGCCAAAATACAGCTACATTGAATTTTGGGGGGGGGGTGAAAAAAAAGGTGCTGCTGAAGAAATGATCAGTTTTTCCCCTGCAAATGGTATTAACAAAGGATTTGTTGTACTAAAATTACCATCTTGCCACCTTTCAGGAACAGGTAAACGTTTTCAGAAAAAACACATTTTTCTACACAATTTTGCCATTTTAGTGGCACATAGCCTATTTTTAAAATATTTTGGGCCTTCAACCTCCTTTCAGTTAGTAGTAGAAATGGGTATGAAACCAATAATGGATCCCAGAAAGCTATACATTTCTGAAACGTAGACAAAATTCTGAATTCAGCAATTGTGTAGATCCTTCAAGGTTTTCCTATGAAAAGTAACAGTTGAAAAGAAAAAAATATTGGAATTGAGTAGAAAAAAAACAGCTATTTATGCCTACATTTTCATCTGTAACTTCTTCTAAGATTTTTTAAAGCAATATTCTGTTACATCCGTTGTACCCTTTTGATTGTGGGGACAGTTTGGACTTTGCAGGTTCACCAAGAACCCGAGGTACCCTGAGCCAATAACTAAGCTGCACCTTGCAATGATTTTTCAGTGTGTACCGGGTTTACAGCAATTCATTTGGTAAAATATAAAGAGTGAAAAATAAGTATCAAGGAATTATATATATTTCCAAAATGGGAGCAACATATGGAGTTTAGAAGCAGTGGTTATTTGCACATCTCTGAATTTGTGGGTACCCACACTAGCATGAAAATTAGAGGGCATTTTTCAAAATGAAGTTTTTTTCACACACTGTCTTGCATTTGGAAGGCAGAAATTGTAGTGAATGCAGGCAAGCAGCCTGAACGTCAGAGTTGTCGTCTTCAGCGCATTCGCGCTAACATAGCACCAACATCCTTTGAAGGTTGTTTTACTAGGACACTGCACTCTTGGCAGTTTGGAAAATAATCAACTTATTGCGGCGTGTGAGGAACTATCTATGTGATTAGGTTGCACATCAACCTTGCTGTGCAACTGAAACGCTTAGATGGTTCCTCGCATACCATAATAAATGGATTATTTTCCAAAGTGCCTGGAGTGCCGTATATATACATATAGTAACAAGCAAGACTCATGGATCAATGAGACAAGCAAGGTCCGCACCCCACGCTTCACTTTTGGATGAAATTTATTCGGCAACACATTTGAACCTAAACAGGTCCTTGTCAGTGCCTTGTTTGAATATTGTGCCCAATCGCCCATAAAAATAACCTTAAATATTTTTAAACATGAAATTATACTACCAGAATCTCTCACAGAGAACGAGGGAGTTTTCCACAATAAATATATTATCCTTTTTAGGCACAAATGATACATTTTGAAAACTCAATGAGTGAAAATCACATGTAATCGAATTAGCAATATGGCAAAACTCAAATGTCCAATATAAACAGCCAAGTAAATTCACAAGGCAAACGGAGTGATTTGATATGGAAATTTATGCTTGTTAGCATTGAGATGCAAACACATTGTCACATTGTTGCCAAGTGGCTTAATCCTCACATATGGCATAAAAAAGAAATCAGGAAAGAAGCAATTTAAACCAATGCTCTGCACCGAAAATATAAAATACAAATCCCACGTGTTGCAGTTCAGAAAAACATAGATTCTGGCCATGTGGCCCACATAATATTGCAACAAATGATAATCAATCCATTCATGTTTCACAATACCATATGTATTCGATTCAAAACATGTTTTTGACATTTGTGGACTCCCGCTGTACTATTAAGAGCCCTTAATGCTCACCAGCTCTTAGTTAGAGAAGTTCAGGGTCAGTGAAAATCAATATTCATCAGTCCATGAGGCTTGCCTTGTACAATTCATTAACGGGACTCGCACCCTCTGTTTCGCACCAGTCCGAGAGTCGGATGTGGTGAGGTTTGTTTTTTCTGGACACTCGTGACAGAATATATATATGTGAATATATATATATATGACCTATTGGTGGTCACCAGTATGTAGTTATAGTTATGACCAAAGTTTCCATAGGAAATAAGTTTTTTGTTTTGCTAATAACTTTGGCGCCGCTTCTCAAATCTCCATGAATTTTCACAAAACTTCCCCTTGTTGTTACAACTGCTGTGTTGAAAGTTTTGCTGTGATCCGTGAAGTGGGGGTTAAGAAAAAACATGTTTTTACCAGTCTAAGGGGATTTTTTATTTTTTTAACACGTCTACAGCCCAAAGTGCTGAATGGAATGACACCAAATTTGGCAGAAAGCTAGATGTTAGTCCAGAAAATTTGCTTTTTGTGATTTGGTGTAAATCTTTTCAGTCATTTTTGAGATTACTAACTTTAAAAAAATAGATATCTGGGGATGCAAGTCCTTGCAGTAGACTCGCAGATCCTACTAAACATTGATTAGCTGTCACCACTGTAACCAGGAAGTGTTGCCAGCCTTCTTGGTACTAGGCTTGAAGTCCCAGACAAATAAGTTCAAATGAAAGAAAACGGGGCAGGGTAGGAATACCCTGACCCCCCAGATATAGCAAGTTCAGTTGGGCACCAGGAATCATCCCATGGGGAGGTGTTGCTCTGGAAGATGAGTATCTCTGTTTTGTCGATGTTGAGTTTGAGGCACATGTTCTGCATCCAGCTGGCAACACTAGTCATGCACCTGTGGAAGTTAGATTTGGTGTTGGGGGCATTTGAAGATTGGGAGAGGATGAGCTGAGTAATGTCAGAGTAGCAGGTAATGTTCATGCCGTAGGATCTGACCAGGGTAGCCCGAGGGGCCATGAACGTGTTGAACTGGGTTGGGCTCAGAGAGGACCCTTGAGGAACGTTGCAGATGATGATCTTTGGGACCGAGGTGTAGGGTGGGATGTTGATGCTCTGGGTTCTTCAGAGCGGAAGGATGCGTTCCACTAGAAGTGTTTTCCTTGGATCCCCATCGGGTGGAGTCCGTGTAGGAAGGTATAGTGGCAAACGGTGTCAAAGGCTGTAGTGAGATCGAGGAAGATCAAGGCGGCAGTCCCTCTCTATGTAGGAGAGCTCTGATGTCATTGGTAGCCGAAAGGAGGGCTGCTTCTGTACTGTGATATGTGCGGAATCCAGATTGGGAGGGGAGCCGGAGGTTGTAGTCTTCTAGGTGGTTGGTGATTTGAAGGTATATAACTTTCTCCAGTACTTTTTCAGGGATGGAGCAGGGAGATTGGCCGGTAGTTTTGAGTTCTTTGGGGTCTGTAGTGGCTTTTTTGAGGAGCAATTTGACTTCCACTTGTTAGAGACAAAATGACCCCCAAAAAACAATGAAAGAGTCTCCTGAGCAACCCCCTGTATTCAGAAATTATTTTTCAAAAGTCAATTCAAGGTTAATTTTTCTTCTTTTCTTTTTATTCCTTCATCTTCACATGTATTCAAATGACCTCAGCAAAATAACTCGTAGCTGACACTTGTTTCGACACACTGTACATCAACCTTTGACTACATCAGGGCTCTTCAAATGTATCTGTTGTAAATAGATTCTGGAGCCTGGTATCATTTAGGTTACTTTATTCAAGTCTTCAGGATGTTAAGTCAAGTTACAAAGAAGACCCACCAGGAGTGACTAGCTTGTCACTCAGCCTGCCTGGTTCCAACTGCCAGTTGTCACCAGGCTAAGCCACAAACACTCCATGATGTCACCCAAGGTTCTAGTGGTGACATCATGTGAGTGTCCATGAAATCCCAGAGGTAGAAAGAAGACAGGTTAAATATAACACATCTCCTTTCTTTAGGGGAATCAACAAGATGGAAATACAATAAATAAAATTAGCTTGTGTGTACACATCCATATGAAAGTACACATAGCATCCATTCCACAGATGGAGAACAAACACATCCCAAACAGTTACAAACACAAGTCAACGACAACACATCCCAAACACAACTAGTCCCAAGTCCCATCCCCTTTCCTTGGGAAACACAAACACAAACTTAATTAATTAAATAATGGAGACCACTTTGCTCCGTAACGGGGTACATCCCTCCCCGTGAACTACACCTTGGAGTATCCATTGCTCCGTCCCCAACATCTTAAATGGGGTACTCACCACTCTTAAATTTTAAATTTAGACTCTATACCGTAACGGGGTATAACTCTCCCCGTGAACCATAATTGGGATACACTCATACTCCCAAAAACCATAAAAAAACAGGGTACACTTCTTTAAAATATGAGGAGGAAGTTTATAACTCCCAACACACTTCTACACATGCAGGTCATGTATACAAATTTGAAAAACAATTCCTCCTATTATAAACTGTACAGGGCCCTCCTGACCCCAAAACAACAAGCTATAGATGAACACCACCCTGTAGGTGCACGATAACATAACACTTGTCGCTCACACACCACCAGAAAATGCCCTGCGTGGCTCACAGCATTTCAAACACAAAACTATGCAGGTACTCACTGTACACGCCATTAACTTATAATCAACCATAAAAAAAACACTCTCTTCCCTGAAACATGCACTCAATAAACATCACCCCCCAGAAAGCACTAGACATACACTACAAATGACCAGCACATATAATGTTAAAAATGTCTTATGCTCCGGTGAGCGGTCTCTCACCCGAGTTCTTCCTCAAAGTTTTCCTCAGTAGAAGTAAACGCTGTAAATATGGTAAGATTCGCGACGTCCTCCATAAAAACAGATCATACTTCCCTCATCATCAGGATTTCAATACCCCTCGCATCGTCAGGGCTTAACTTCCATGTTCCATTCAGAGTGTTTGTGCCAGCGTTGGATTTAAACAACCATCATGAGCTCATTTAATTCCCCTGCAATGTGTTTGATTTACGCATTCCTCAAAGGTCACATATGCCACAGAACCAATTGTAACGTGATGTCCATTGCGTCAGCACAAAGCGGCAATATATTCTGCCCACGAACCATTTGTCTTACAAGGAACAAACGACGTTTCCATGGTGACGATACTGCGTAGGGCTGAGAGGCTCTCGGCACGTCGCTGCTCTAAACGTGCAAGCGCGGTATGAAGTGAGAACATCCCCACGTCATAAAGAGCTTCACTGGGAAGGTAAGCTACGCATTTCTTATATTTTAAAAAACATAGACAGTTGAGATATTCATGGCCCACCTCGCAAAGTCAGTTGAAACATCCTTGGCACATCTCACAATGTCAGTGAGAAACGTTTCCAAAAATACGTGCAGACAGCTTCTGCAAGACTCCGCTCAGGCTATAAACATACGCAGTGTGTTCCTCGCTCGGACAGCTCCAACAGCTTTCGCTGCATGCGCTTAAGACTCTGACAATTCAACTGCCTGATAAATATATACGCTGCGTGTTGTTTGGCATGTGAAATTTTACAGTTTTAAACATCATGCGCTGTGCGTTCTTGACCTTGACAATTTCAAATAGCTTTAAAAGAAATGGAATGCGTTTTGACCAGTTTGAAAGCTGAGGTTGTTTTTAACATATTAGCTGCGTATTTTAAACCTCGAAAAGTTCCAGGCACACGATCCGCCGCGCAGCTCACTTCTCAATTCATGCAAGCTTAAGACAGCTGAATTCAGTTCTCGTTCTTCACACCCCACGGTGTCTTTCAATTCAGCTATTTAACAACAGACAGCAAGTACAGCGCTGAACAGTGGTCCCAAAGATTTGCTCAATCCCAATTGGTACGCTTGGTGGATTAGGTTAAACAACAGTCATCTACACACCAGCGAACTTCAGCAAGTCTCATACAATATTAAGCAGGTTTACACCCTGGGTTTGCAGGCCGTCCGATTATACAGGACACTGGTGGGACTTACCAGGGTGGATGTCTTGTCTTCTGCTTTAAACTTCAATTTAAAATTTCTTTAATTTAAAAGTTCTTGAGCTGTTCCATAATACTTGCTTTTGCTTTGCGCTGAGGGTGTTATTCTCCTTTTTCCGTTTCTTGTACCTTGTAAATATGCTCCAAAATTTTCCAAAGTCGCCAAAAATGTTGTAAATAGATTCTGGAGCCTGGTATCATTTAGGTTACTTTATTCAAGTCTTCAGGATGTTAAGTCAAGTTACAAAGAAGACCCACCAGGAGTGACTAGCTTGTCACTCAGCCTGCCTGGTTCCAACTGCCAGTTGTCACCAGGCTAAGCCACAAACACTCCATGATGTCAGCCAAGGTTCTAGTGGTGACATCATGTGAGTGTCCATGAAATCCCAGAGGTAGAAAGAAGACAGGTTAAATATAACAGTATCATTGTACTATGGCCTGCAGTTCTGAACCAGTATGGTTAGTGACTTGTGAGAGTCTGAGGATGTCTGTGCCCTCAAGGAGGTTAATTCTGTTGTCATTGGGGTCGTCCAGGTGAAAGTTGAGATCTCTGAGGAAGATGAAGTCTTTTGAGTTGATGATCAGAGGGGTGATGAAGTTGGAAATGGCCTCACAGAAGGCAGGGCGGGGTCCTGGAGGTCTGTAGGCGAGGGTTCCTCTCACTGGTGTTTTTCCATCTATGTTGATTTGATAGTTGAGGTGTTCCATGATAGGAGTAGTACTGTCAGTTGTGGCTGTGCAGATCAGGGAATCTTTGGGGATGAAGGCTGTTCCACCTCATGTTTGTTGGTGAGGTCCTGGTGAATTATCTTGTAACCATTCGGTGTTGCAGTGGTGATCTCGGGTGCTGATGACTGACTGAGCCATGTTTTGGTGAGAAAAACAACATCCGGTGTGAGGGATGTGATGTGTCCCAGATTTAGTTGCCATCTTTGTGCAGCGACCGGGTGTTGATCAGTAGGCAGAGGAGTTGTTCTGTCCTGGAGTGGAGCGTGGTGAGTCTGTTGGAACTTGACTAGGCCACCTGCTGCTAGACAGTACGGTGGAGGGGGGAATATTTATTCACCTATCCTAGCCTGTTTGTAACTGTCTGTCCTCATTTTTAAAAGCCACCTTTTACTGTGTGTGTCCTTGCTGAATTACGAGCACTGTTCACCTGGTTTTAAATTGCTTACTTGCACAAATGAAGTGTTGAAGCGCCCAGCTACATTTAGACTTGTCTTTCGCCCCGGAGACATGCTGTTTGAGTGGAGGGCGGCGCTGACAACACCTGATTCTCCGCATAGCATTTCCGCCCGAAAATGGGGCAGAGCTGCACTTCCGCTTGCCATCTTAGATCGATGTGCCAGCGTGCGCGCAGCGGAATGCGCCAATGGCGCACCGAAGGCAAGCCCGTCTGCGCCTGTCTATGACCGACCGGGACCAGGGGCCAGAACGCCTGCTCCACCCGGGATAAAATCAAAAAACCTGTTGCGCTACTCAAGAGAAACACTTCTTGGGTTAGCTTCCAATACTGCATGTAAACCAATCTCTGATAGTATCGTAGGATTTTTCTCTTGTTTACGGTGCAAATGGAGTAGTCTAACCTCGCACGGGCAACCTCAAGGAGAAAGGGATAATCATAGTGAACTTAACTGTATCTATTTCAATGCCAGGTCAGTGCCGAAACATGCACTGGAGATCTGGGACACTATTAAAGAGACAGACCCAGACCTGGTCTCTATCACTGAGACCTGGCTTAGTGAGAGCAACTGCCCAGACATCGCCAACACCCTGCCCCGAGTATAAAATACTCAGACTAGATAGAATCGGACGGAAGGGTTGGGGGCTAGCAATCTTATTCAAAGATTATATCACCTGCTCCCTCACCACAATAGCCCATACGGGAGAGTATGAATTACTGCCATTCTAATGATCAATAAGGAATCACATACTATTCGGAAGAGCTGTGATCTACAATCCCCCTGGCTATCAGGCAGATTTTAGCACCAAACTGCTCACAGATCTATTGCCCGCATGTATAAAATACAAAAATTATTTGGTCATTGGAGACTTTAATGTTCATTATGAAATAACGCAACAACAAGTCACCTTGAAAACGACATGTCCATCCTTCACCTAAAACAATGGATTAAGGGACCAACACACATTGCAGGGCACACAGTAGATCTTCTGTTCTCTAACATAGAAAACATTTTAGTTAAAGAGACTATGGCAGTCACATGGACTGATCATTCATTGGTTAGCTTTACTCACTCCTCACACGAGAAATCAGCAAGAGTCACCAAATGCCTGCACGAAACATATAGAGCTTGGAAATTGGTATCACCTGACTCATTCCACCAACATTTTTCTTCCAATAACATTGCAAGTCTGGAGAAACAATCCCCCACCAGAGGTGCACTGCTCCTTGAAATAGAGATTACTAAAATACTAGACCAATTCGCACTCAAAACCAAATCCAAACCCAAGAAAACAGCATCTGAAAAATGGTATATGGTAGAACTTAAGACGCTGAAAAAAGAGTGTAAAACATTGGAACACAAGTGGTGGTTGTCCAGATTGGACTCTGACAAATCAGAGTACAAAACACAACTCAGGGGCTATACACACGCAATAAAGAAGACAAAAAAGGCATATTTTACACAACGGATTAAGGAGAACACAAATTCTGCAAAAGAACTCAATAAAAAAGTACGCGTACTTTGCAAGCCAACCTGTATGTCCCAAACTCTGCCGCCCTCAGCGGACAGTTGTGAAAAAATTAGTAATTTCTTCACAAATAAAATAGATATGATCTATTCATCATTTAAGATTATCCCCCCAGAAAATCCCATCAAGTGGGAAAATACTGACCCTCCCCCAGACAGCCCTGCGCATCTAGATAGCTTTGCCCCTCTTTCAGAAAATGAAATTGCCACAGCAATGGGGGAATCAGATCTGGATCCGCTCTCGATCCATGTCCGCACTTTATTTTTTCACAACTCACACCTACTCTGTGCCCTTAAATTACACAGCCACTTAACCAATCTCTGGAGACAGCTGCATTTCCAGAGGTCTGGAAACAAGCCATATTAACCCCATTATTTAAAACGGTAGGGTCTGATGTCAACAACCTAACTAACTATAGGCCAATCTCACAAATACCCTACCTCTCCAAGGTTCCGGAGAAACTTGTCAATAGACAGCTAGTCAACTATCTAGAATAAAACAAGCTGCTGGATCCCACTCAAACAGGATTCAGGGCCACCAACAGCACGGAGGCAACCCTCCTGGCTGTCCTAGACAATGTAAGATCACTGTTGGACCAGGGAAAGGCGCTAGCCCTAAACCTGTTGGACCTGTCAGCGGCGTTCGACACGGTCTCTCACCAACTTCTACTGGAAATACTACAGCTAAAGCCCTGAAATGGTTGAGCTCATTCCTATGTAACAGAACTGAAACTGTACAGCTGGGGACCTTTTCATCCACCCCAAAAAATCTTAATTTGGAGTTCCACAGGGAGCATCCTTAAGCCCCACACTATTTAACACCTATGTTTCATCCTTGGCAAAGATTGGCACGAAATGGGGCTTTGGAAGGTGCTCTTATGCTGACGATACCCAACTGACAATAGCCATTGAATCCGAAATCCTGCTTCTCGGCGATGCCAATCACATCTAGGATTCCACCCGGTGGCCCCACTCTTTGGGCACGGCACCAGTACCAAAACAGTGCGTCAAAAACCTGGGCATCACCATTGGCAACACCTTGTCAATGCAAGTCCAAGTGGGCATCCTGTGTGGTAGAAGTTTTGCCACCTTGAAGCTCCTAAAAAGACTATTCCCATGGATCCATCTGGACAGCAGGAGAACCATCAAGCAAGCGCTGCTGGTCAGTAGGTTAGATTACGGAAATGCACTATTTGTCGGCATGCCAGACTATCGTTTTAAACGCCTGCAGGTATTACAGAATGCAGCAGCTAGACTAGTGTGCAAAGAGAGCAGATACAGTTCCACGACAAAATGTCTAAAACAGCTCCACTGGCTACCTATGCGCCAAAGAGCGCGGTATAAACTCCCAGGACACGCCCATCCGGTACTCCACCACACAGGCCCCAGAATTCGCCTGAATAGAATTAAATTCTATACCCCACCTAGATGCCTACGATCACGCTCCTTAGCACTAGCTGAGACTAAAAGAATCAGTAGGAGCAGGACAGGTGGATGTTCTTTTTCACACCTTGCAGCAACGCATTGGAATGAGCTTCCACTGGAGTTACGATTAACCAACGAATTTGTGACGTTCAGGAAGAAACTCAAAACATATCTATTTCCCTAACCACACCATTGGCCACTGCCCCATTACTTCTCTGCCACTCCTAGCGCCGTGATATCCCCACGGGATGAATGTTGCGCTTTATAAATAAATAAATAAATGGTGGCGGTGGGTGGGGTTCAAGAGCAGGGGAGTCTAACTTTCACTGGTAGCTTCAGTGGCAGCAGGAGAAGGGTCCTGCTGTTGATTGAGGAGATGTGCGGGTGCAGTCATTGTTGCCTGGTTCGGAGTTGAGGGTTAGAAGGTTGGCAGTGGTGTAGCTCTGGGTTGGAGGGGGCAGGGGTCCTGGCGTTGGGCGCAGTCCAGGTGCGTACAGGCACAGACGGGCTTGCCTTTGTCATGCCTTCGGTGCACCATCAGCGCTCCCGGGGTGAGAGCCTGAAAAGGAAGCAAGTTTCGTGGGCAAAAACGGGGAGAAAGCGGGTTAAGATCCTGAAAAGGAAGCAAGTTAAGTGGGGAAAAACAGGGAGACAACAAGTTAAGAGCATGAAAAGGAAGCAAGTTAAGTGGTGAAAAACTAGGAGAAAATGGGTTAAGAGCCCGAAAGGAAAGCAAGTTAAGTGGGGTAATGATACAGGGGAGGAAAAGTGGGGTTGTGAGAGCGATTTGGCATGCGGTGACCAGCACGAGCAGGGTGCTTGTGCTGCTGGCAGCAAGGAGAGCTTCCCAGGGACCTGCTCAATGGGAATACACTGTGGCCTCCATTAAGTAGGTTTCCTTGAGATGGGGGGGTACGCTGAGAGGGGTCAGTGGGAGGTGGGAGGGAGAGGGATTCGGTGGGTCGGAGGCAATCGGGGAGCAGAGGGGAAGCAGAGGTTGGCCAATAGTAAAAAAGCAGGAAAAAGGAAAACAAGAATTTGCAATGCAATAGGTCTTGCATTACTGAACGTTTAAGCTATTGGCAATGCAAATAATAATGCTTCGTCCATAGCTCAACCTATTGTGAAACCTATTGCATTGCAAACGCTTGTTAATTCACTTGAGTGTCCTAGGGCTTTTCTTTCATTTTCCATCTGTAAAATGATTCATTTTTCAGGAAAATGGATCAGAAGATCTGTTTTCTTTAAAAGAAAATATGAAGTGAACCTAAAGCAGAACCCATCCGAATTAGAATTAAAAGATTAATTCATGCCTGGATTTCATTTACCACCTTGCTTATTGATCAATGCATGTAATGTAGTGATATTTAATACTGTACTCCTTAAACTGGCCATGCTGGTGTCTTCCTATAACAGTCTGGGTGTGTGACCCTGTAAATGTCCACAATGTAATCTATTTTGGATGCATCTACATAAAATGCACATTTGGCAAGGCCAGGCCTACTGACTTGGCTAATGCTTGTTACAAGTTGTAGTAACGAAGGCCCTTCTACTGTCTGGATAGCAATACCATCCCTGCACTCTTATTGGCTTTGACCATATTAACTGCTGCCTCAAAGAAAGTCTGTTCATTCCCTCATGATCAGGGACCTGCACTTCATTGTGTTTATGTTGTAGCAGGTATAGAGACTGTGGAGCTGATGTTCAGAGCATTTATAAGTAATGGAAGTAGTTCCCCTGTAGTATTCTTTTACGTACTCTAATATACCTTTGTGAATAGGCCCCAAAATGTATAATTCACTATAAGAAGAATTGAAAAGAGGGCTCAGTCCTTTCCATTTGTACTAACTATACATGCATACTCTTTTAATATTTCATTTTTATTACTAATTCAGATGTCTTGGAGTCCATTCACAAAGGCGTGTAAGAGTTCATAAAAGAGTACTCCTGTAGAACTTCCTGTACTCATAAATGCTTTTGTGAATAGGCCTCTTTTTGCTATATGCATGGTGTTAATTTTGAGGGCACAGCAGGCGTAGCGTGTGGTTACCCACATCAGTGTATTGACCATTCCAGATCTCCTATACTTGAAAGTTCACTGAGACACCATAATGGCTTCATCTACCTCTGGTTTCTGGGTTGAAATCAGTATTCAACTCAGAGACCAAGCCTGCAACAGTACTTCACTGAAACCTGCAATAATACTTCACTGACACCAATTTGGACAATTGGGGATCCCAGTCTCCCGACCTGCCCAGCAACATCTCATCTCCACTTGGGATGCCTAGCTTGTGACTTGATGGAAAAACATTTGAACATTTCTTGCTTCTAACCCGTAAAACCCTATAAAACCCATCCAAATGGTCTTTGAGTTTGAAGAGAGTGCACCTCCCTCTGGTTCGGCCAAAGAATGCCACCAGTGTTCCCAGTTTGGAATAAATATTGGCCATGATGAGACAATATCCTGTATACATTTAACGGTATCTTAAGCGCTGCAGCACCATCTGAGAGAAGACAAGGCTCAGCACCAGGGCCACGTAGCAGCCATGTGGCTATGGCTTTCCAGGTAGACATGCTGCTGAATGTCTTGATGAAAGCTGGACCTCGCCTGAAGTTAAGAGCAAGTACAGACCCAGCTGACTGACTGAGACCTGCCTAATGGATAAATGTGAGAGAGAGCCTGACTAAAGATATGATAAGCAATTTATAATGTGCACAGCTATTCCCAGGAGTGTCCTGGTGCAAACGTAGAGAGGTTGGTCGGGTACACATCAGACTTGCACAAACAGCCAGGTTTTCAGTTTCTTCCTGAACAGCACTGAGAGCGTAACTCCAACGGGCACTGGTTCCATGCTTAGGCGCCCAACAATGTTAGTGATCTGCCTCCAGATCTTTGTTACTGGTACTTTGGGATTGGGATCACATCTAGAAGTTTGTTGGTAGATTGTAGATGCCTAGACGGGTTATAGAAGGTGAATCTAGCTCTAAGGTATTTGGGGCCCATCTGATACAAAGCATAATGTACCAAAGTCAGAGCCTTAAATTTGATTCTCTCACTAATGGGTAACCAGTGAAGTCCCCGCAAATGTGGGCTAATGTATTGTTTTTTTAGGCACATTTAGCAGAAGGCGAGCTGCAGTGTTATGATTCATCCGCAGTTTATCCATAAGGTATTCCGGTATTCCAAGTATAGAGCATTACCGTAATCTATCCTAGATGTAACTAATGCTTGAAATACTGTTTTCCTAGCAGAAAAGGAGAGCTTGAGCAGACATTTCTCAAGAGACCTCAAAATTCCAAAACATGTGCCCACTAGCTTTTTCACCTGAGGACAAAAGGATAGCCTGTTATCAAAGGCTATACGCAAAGATTCTGAGGACCAGCAGCTCAGATGGCCATGAAGAGACCCTGAAAAGCAAGAACAACAACTGCATCATAAGATTGCCCAGGATGGGCTGAAGAGACCGAAGGACAAAGCCTTCTGGTGACCCCACAGGCCCTTCAACTTGTTTAATATTGAGTACCTGGGCCTTTTACACAGTGGTGACAGGGTGTACAGTATTAAGAAGGCTCAAGAACCCCATTGTAAAGATGCATGTAACACATGTGTCTGAGCATGAGAGGGCTTTTCTTTCACTCAAGGCACTTGTAGTGTAGGAATGGTTGTAATGACTTATGGCCCACTGGAATTCTCACTAGGTATTGTGATCAGAAGATCCAGTGTCATCTTTACCCTTTTCCAGGGATCCCCAGTGGTCAGAGTGGGTGCATTTGAGCCCACTGGGGCCAGATTGAAGGGATAGCCACAATGAGGTCTCTTGATATGTTGCGGGGCACTTGGCATACTGAACTTGTTCGAAGCCAAAGCTTCTCCCCCTTACTGTGTCTGGTAAATGTTTCATGGTACTGAAGCCTCCATGAACTGGTATTTCAGAGACCCCATTGACTAGGGACCCTGTGTAGTGTTCTAGTGCCAGTAACTCAATTTGCAGTATGCTGGGATGCCATTCACAAATGTATACAGGGTTTATGGGACTGGAGCACAGACATGCAGTCCTAGCTAAGACAATCCTTGCTAAACTCCTCAACCCCAGAGCTGCTGGAATACTAAGACATGGGGAGATGGACCAGATCCCTAAAAGCTATAGTTTAACATTCAGCCTGGCTCTAATATTCTTGCTCCAAAGCTGCGGAATCCAAATTTATTGACATCTGACATGCCACAATGCCTGGGGAAATCAGGGTCTGACAAGCCTCTGTGATCCCTCCCCATACACGTAAATTGTAGCGCCTTGCTGCCTAGGCATTATGATGCACTATGATGCAATCCCATGGGATCTCTTTTGGCCACATAGGGTACTGCACCCTGCAACATGGCCAGGTAAAAAACATTGGCAATTATAATGCCAATAACTCCAACTCCAACAAATGCAAGACCTATTGCACAGTGGATAATCCCGGAATAGACGTGCTAAATGGGTCAGTGTCTGCAGGACACTGCTATCCAGTCCCTGGTTTCTATTTTACAAACCATTCATCTATTGAAAAACCAGCTGTAGTTATGGTTAGGTGTTTGGTTATGGTAAGAAATATTTTATAATAATTAAAAGTCATTGGAACATCTTGAAGGCAGAACCAGACTTCAAACAGACTTTCGAAAATCCTCCAATCTTTGCTTTTACTAGAAACAAACATTTTGGTGAAATGTTGAAACAGACCTTAAGCGATCCAAAACAATACCGTGGAACTCGTCCTTGTTTGCAATGTGGTAACTGTAACAACATTTTAAAAGGCAACCAAATATCGGACCCAATGAAAGGCCACTGTATTAAACTGAAAGTGAATGCAACCTGCGAGAGCTCTAACTTAATATACATGCTCAAATGCCCCTGTGGCAAAGTGTACGTTGGAAAAACGGAACGTAAAATAAAGATCAGACTGAATGAACATAAATCAAATATACGCACAAAAAATTTAAGATCTTCTATAGCAACACATTTTTTGGAAGCAAATCACAACATCTCTCAACTCCAATACGTGGTACTGGAGACGGTCGAAAAAATTGAAGGCAGAGACAATAACCGATTTCTCCTACAAAGGGAGAACTACTGGATTTATTTGCTTAACTCCAGCAAGCCCAATGGCCTTAATGACCGGATTGAATTTTTATGTTACGTATGACTGTATGTTTTCTGATTAACCACATGAAATCACATCGTATTGGTATGCAGTTGCTGATCTATCTGTTCCGTTTTTTATTATTGCTGCTTTCTAATATAACATTCAGGTCTAGATCATTCCTTTACCACATTTACATTTTTGTTCGTATTATTTATTTGTAAACAAACCCTATCACCATGAGAACAAAATATTCATTACTGAGTGGTGGATTACAGATCACATGATCGCCACCGTATCCAATCAGGGTTCGTTTTACACGCACCACAAGACCCACGTTTCTTAACATGTATCGCGAATGGCCGCCGCCTTCAGATGGCCGCCCGCGTCACACGCGAGCTTGATCCCGGTCTATGAAATACAAGAGATGCGCTTCGTGCGCACATTAAGTAAGTTAAATAATCTTTATAATGAATTCCCGGTAATCATAACCCTTCAACAGAACATTCCATTTCATCCGCACTTTCATTTTTTTTGTTTTCAGTCTCGAGTCGAAATTGCTGAAAAAAGAATAACACGTGAGAAATCTTTTGTTGTATCTGTCCACTACAACCGTTATGTCTTACAGTTTTACATTTGGTTGATTCTCTTGAATGTTTTGTTACGTTTTCATTTAGTTACAATGATCTGAATTATTGTTTTGGTTTTGTTTCTAGTTATTGTCCCGGATGAAGGGCGCACAGCCCGAAATGCATTGGACACCAATTGTGTTATTTCTACTTTGATGCCTACCAATGAACTTTATTATTGAACAAGAAATGCTTTGAAATTCAACACTTATGAAAATATAATAAGATTTGATTCAAACAAGACATTGCACAAACTTCTTTTTGAATAATTGAGTAATCACTATCCTAGAGTGGAGCGCCGGGGGATGCTTTCAATTTGTATTGCAGGCACTTTTTTGTAGAATACTTTGGACGTCTTTGACAGGAGACGCCTCCCAGGCTGCAAACCTCAATAATTGATCAACAATTGTTTAATCGTTTCTTTAAACTTTACTCGCTGTGCGACCTTCCACCTTTTCTAAAGCATCCAGGTAAGCACATCCGCCTTGCTTAAATATTTATATGCTGCACATTTAAAAAAAAATGTCTAATAGTAACAAATAGATAGTTATCCTGCCCATCATTACAATTAGTAACTTTGCAGCAATTGACTGAAGAACGCTTACAGTAGACAGAAAGTGCATAAAATAAAAACCCATAAGACAAATTTAGACATTTTCAAGTAAAAGATTACATTTCTATTCAACAACATGAGCAAAGAAGACAAGAGAAATTTAAAAGCCACACCTTGGTTGTAAGAAAGCAAGGACTGCATCTCGAACATAAGTAATTGTGAAGAGGTGCTACTACGAAGCAAAAAATATGAACTGGCGGGGGAAAGACTGCTGGCACAATCTGTAATGGCGCATTCAAAGCCAGTCTGCTTTTCAGAAAAAGGCACGATTCAAAAACATCCTGGGCCAAGGATTCACTTTTTGGATGCTTAAGGAAAAAGTCTACATCTGATCACAAACACCTCAGGTGAACCGCTCTAATGACCCCTTAGGACTATGACAGCTTTGTGCAGGTCGGGAGAGAGAAAACAAACTAAGCCAGCTTTTCTGCGTCTGTTCGTTGGGGTGTGTACAAATACTGAAGAGCTCACTTTGGCAATCCAGGCGTAAATGCAGTCCTTTGAGTTCAGGGCGTGAAATCCCCCAGTCCAAGCTTGGTGGGAGAGCGGTGTTACCCTACAGGGGCCGGCCCGGTTTCCTCCACCCCACGCTACTTTCATAGAGGGTCTATGAGAAGAAGAGTTTTAAGAAGCAGCACAGCAGCTACGGGAGCATTTAGCAATGAAAATGAGTTGTGTGTGTGTGCGGCCCCATTTTGAAACTGAAAGCGCGCATGGCGTGCTGAAAACAAAACTAGGCTTGTATTGAAGGGAAAGGCAGCAGTAGAAAACAAGAAGATAAAGGCACGCAAGCAGTGTGCGCATCTCTGCTCACTCCTGTGGCAATACTCCATGGGTGAACTTGCGAGAAAAGGTGGGATATGCACCCACCATTAGCCATTTGCAGGCTACGATTTATGACCGACACACACAAAAGCCAATCCAAGGCATGGGAGGAGTCAGACCCTACAAAGTACAGACAACAGAACACCTAACAGTGAAGGCGCTGTTTAGGCTCGACCTAAAAAACGAGTTAAGACCCTGAAATGGAAGCAAGTTAAGTAGGGAAAAACGAGAAGAAAACCGGTTAAGAAACTGAAAAGGAAGAAAGTTAATTGGGAAAAACGAGGAGAAAGCTGGTTAAGAACCTGAAAAGAAAGGAAGTCAAGTGGGGAAAAACAAGGAGAAAATGGGTTAAGAGCCCGAACGAAAGCAAGTTAACTAGAGTAACGATTCGGAGGAAGAGCAGTTTTGTGAGCTACTTGGCGTACTATGGTTGGCACTAGTGGGATGCTTGTGCTACTGGCAGGACGGACAGCTGCCCGGGGAATATAAGAGTTGTTCATTATCAGGACATGTAAAAATTAAAAGTAAATGTCCAAGTTTTAAGTACACTTCACCCCTCTCCTCTGGGCTGCGTAAGGTATACCATAGGGGTGACATATCTATTATAAATGAAGCTTTAGGTCTAGCAGAAAGTTTATATTGCCAGGTCAATTTGGCAGCTTAAAACTACACACAGGCAATTTGATACCTGAGATGTGTTTAAAGGGCTACTGAGGTGGGTGGCACAATGAGTGATGCTAGTAGCTTTTAACTTACTGTCCATGGGTACATATTGTGCCCTTTTACTAGGGATTTACAAGTACATTAAATATGCCAATTGGGTGTATGCTGATGTTACATATTCGACTAAGAACATAAGGCACCTGCCAAGAAAATATATTCAAATGTTGAACACTTAACACAGTATTTTTTGATAATGTAGCAAGGCTACAGTGGAATACAGTATGGTGAATTAGAGCTCTACATATGAAGTTATGATATGGGATCCAATGAAGCGCTTTTAAAAGGCAAGAAACTGGTATTGTCTAGGCAGAAGCACATAAGGAGTAGGCAGAGTGATAAAAACAAAATATAGTTTTCTAATTATCTGTATCGAAATCGTAACGCGGGATGATATAGAGAGCTCTGGAGACGCTAATGCTGTTCATGTTGAAACAAACACTTTTTGTTACAGATTTGGGCTGAGATTGTGCTAGATAAATGGGATTAATTGAGATAAAGCAGGATGTCGAAAGGTATTGGTTAAACCATTTGCATGTGGAGTGGTTATATTTTTGGCCGCTTAATGTAATAATAACACAGAATTATGATGTGAATTTGACTATATGTTGTTTGAAGCAAATATCGAAAACATACAGAAAATTGGCATGCAGAAGGAGAAAACAGAATCTCTGAAATAGGACTTGTCAAACCAAAGTAAATGTGAAGCTATGAAGTTTGAGCTTGTGTAGACAATAGGTACTGATAGATCGAAATGCTAGGTTTACTGAACATAGTAGAATAATCATTATACATGGGAACACATTTCAATTGAATTTTAATTTTAATTTGAAGGAACTGCATCCCTGCCCACAAGAAACAACCATGCCTGAGAGCATCCTAGACATTACTCAATTATAATTTAAAAGTGGCTTTGGAGAGGGGTGACTCGGTCAAATATTTGACGAATTATAAGGAAAAAACCAATTGAAATAGATATAAGTATGCCATGCGTGCACGAAACAACACTGACAAATACCATGCATTGGGAAGACTTATTTGATAGTAAACTTCCAAGCAAGTCATAGACAAAGCCCAGTTTGATATTACTCAGTGAACCCAGCAGATTTTGTTGGCAAAGGCAATAAAAAGGAGTCCACCTACGACAGGAGAGTTTATTTCTGCATCTCGATTGACTCGTAAATTGGACACATTTTTGGCAAAGGACATGGAGAATCAAAAAACAAATACAACGAGAGGGCCCGATACGATCTGCATTAATCATTATGCTAGAGCCTAAAGGAACATTTTAGGGCCATATTATCAAGAACGGCGATAACATTATCGCCGCTTTAGCGGCAGGTAACTACCGCTAAAGCGGCGATAAGGGGCTTGATAATATGTCCTTGTGAATTCCCATAGAAGACCAAGTTCTGGTGTGAACCTGGGCTTCTATAGGAATTCATAAGGGCGTATTATCAAGCCCCTTATATCCGCCTTAGCGGCAGTTTCCAGCCGCTAAAGCGGCGATAATTTTAACACCGTTCTTGATATATGCCCCTTAGCTTTTTTAACTATTCACGTTAAAGCCATTGCAAATCATTACTTAGTCAACTGATCCAACCCCTTGTTGGAGCATAACCCCTAACCCACAAAATAATGTCCATGTAATCACCATATGAATGGACCTACAGTCTCATGACTATGATTTTACTGAATTGTGATTGTAGAAAAATATTAAAAATCAGATGTGATAATGCGGAGCCCTTCAGGACCCCTCAGAAAGAAAACTAACCAGTGCACATTTAATTTTCCCAAGTCACTGTCTTAAGTTGCTGCAATAGTACCTCAAAGTCCACTGCTCTTATAGCCATACCTAGTAAAATAGGGAGGGAATGCTTTAACTTTCAGATCTTTATTTCAGTTGTAAGCTATAAAAGAGCAATAAAACAAAGTATAAACCATTAAAATCAAACAAGCATACACCAAAAGAAGCGATAAAACTGTCTTAGATAAATCATGCATCCTGAAATATATGACAAAATCGACGCCGCCAAAACATTTCATAAACTCCGTAAAAGAGTCACAAAGGTGAACAAAAGCAGTCTTGGTCCATAAATTCTCATGGTGCTGGCGCAAAGGGGAAAACTAGGGGCCTTATTTATGAAGGCCTTGCGCCGCCGGTGCGTCACTTTTAAAATGGGAAAAAGTGACGTACCGGCGGCGCAAGGCCTTCATAAATAAGGCCCTAGATTTCTAATGGCAACCTATGCTTTATTATTATACAGACACAGTCATGAACCACAACGTTTCAAAGTGCTAGTGCATGAGGGGGAGCTGAGACACTGGGAGCACTCTATGCTAATGTGATGTCAAGACTCATATTAAGCTTGGAAATCATGCCTAGTGCTCTCCATCGTCAGCAGTTAGTGGAAGACAGCAAAAATAACGCTTTGACTCACATGTTTTTTAACCCCTACATTTTGGCATACTGGGTACACATGTTTTCATCCTGTTCATATAGGCGGGACAGAAGAATGGGTATTCTTGCTAATAGACCCCACTGTCATGGGTCTTCCCACAAAATCCATTTTGACATTTTCATTGTGTCTATGATGAAATTAATTCATGGAATTTAGTCATAACCTGGCAGACCCAAGATTTCTTCCCACCCCTGTCGGTATGATATAAGCTCGGGAGTGGCCAATAGCCTCCTTCAACGAGGATTGGTCTCATCCTTATCCCTTCTGAGATCGGCTGACTACGCATATCTAACCTGAGTGGCAACAACGGGATGCTCACAGGTAGGCCTGTCAGCTGCCGCAGTAGTCAAGTTTCCACTAGAGTTAGGGCCGCTGCATTCTTGGGGCCCTAGAGCTCTACTCCATAAAGGGCAGCCCCCATGGCCTGTTGTTTGTTAATTTGCAGCTCTGGGGAAATTAGTCGGAATTTTGAGCTTCCCTTTACTTTTAACAAACCCCCAGCATGATGCTCGAGCTTAGGTTAGCACCTATCAATGTGGTGACATCAGTCCTGCTATTAGTAAGGATCAATCCTAGGTACTCAAAAGTGTGCACACATTCCAGAATGGAGCCTTTAAGCTTTAGGTTGAGGTTAGTGGTGCGACAAGAATTGAATACCAAGTATTTTGTTTTTGTGACATTGATTTCCAGTCCCCTCTTGGTACAAAACTGTCTAGAGTCCTTGAGTGATTTGGATATTAATAAAGTATTGTTCGCAAACATGAGGGCTGGGACCCTGATGCCTGCGAGGCTTGGAGAATCTCCCTCACACCCATTCAGGTGGTCAATTAGGTGATTAATATAGATTGTAAAAAGGGTGTGTGCTAAAACGCAACCTTGCCTGACCCCTCTTGTGACAGGGAAGTGGTCTGTCAGCTTGCCTAATTGACCACACCTCATCTGTGCATAATTGTCTTTGTGAAGTCTTATGATGTTGGCCAGTAAGTATTTAGGAATACCCATATTGGCCAGCACCCGCCAGAGTGTAGGCCTTGGAATCAGATCAAATGCAGAACGAAGATCTACAAACACTACATATAACTCCCATGACCACCATCTTCCAGGAAAGCATTTGGGAGCGGAAGACCTGATCCAACATGATGCCACTGTTCCTGAAGTCAGCCTGTAGGGGGGTGAGCACTTCCTTGGAATCTAGCCATTCTTGCAACCTTCCTAGGAGGATACTGCTGAATAACTTCTGGGAACCGTCAATAAGGCTTATAGGCCTATAATTAGATGGAAATGATGAGCAGCCTTTTTTATAAAAGGGAACGATTTCTGCCCGTGTCCGGTAGGTGGAATGGAAGCCCTCTTCAATATAGAATTACAAAGAACTGTAAAATAGGGACCCCGTACATTCATCTAACTGTGAAAGGGGTCACCCAGATTTTTACCATGACCTGGTTCCTTGTTAGGTATAATCCTCAGGATTGCGGATCTAAATTCTTGTGATGTAATACTAGGAGGTTCCTCACTATCGAGCAGGTGTCTTAGGTCCAATAAGGTATCACAGCTAGGGGCTACCAAAAGGGCACTAGCCTCTGTGACTACGTAGATGCTAGAAAAGTGTGTGACCCAATGGGCAGCAGGTACATTGGTCTCCACAATGCCTAATCCCTCTGCAAAACCTGTTGACACCAGGTTCCAAAATGACCCCTGGCCTCCCTTTCCCACAGCAACTTGAACTCTTTTCCACTTGGCCTCTCACTCCCATTTGGTGTGGCATATAGCCCTTTTATATGTATCCCTCCTACTTTTAATCTCATTCCTGCTGTGTTGCTTGATGCCTTGCGTCAGAGCAGTCCAGGCCTGCCAGAGTGAAGGGTTAAACCATGTCGGAGGAGTCTGCTTCCATGCAGCTTTTTTGGTTTCCACAAAGAAGCTTCTACGAAGCTCTTCAAACATTTTAGAGTGTCCTGCTCTAATCTTCTCCTGTTTATTGATAAAGTCTGCCATGTCCTTGCTGATGTTGATTGACAAACTCCACTAGTAAGCTTCTATAGACATATTCCTTCAGAGGTACTGCATGCTAGTAATTGGGTACGCACTGAGGGGCCCTTCTAGGATGCCTTAGCATCAGGGAGAAGGTCCTCAAACGTCACTAAGACTGGACAAAGTAAGTTGACTTCAAGGAATGGATTTTTAGCCATGCAACCTCCTGCGGTAAAAGTAAACCACAGGTAGAGGGCCCTTTCCGAGTTAACTACTGAGCCACCCATACCCACAGGAGGTCTAACTAACTACTCTTCCCCAGTCAGTTAGCCATTGACCCAGTCCAGGCCTAAATCCGTTAGCTGCAAGCAGGCCCCTTCTTTCAGTGAATCCCCTGCCCTAGCCCTAACACAGACAGAGGTGGAAGGGACGAGCCTAGCACTGCAGATGTACTAGCCTTACCTAGCTTTGTCCCTCCTCTCAAATTGCTCTCCTGGAACATTGCTGGGCTTGCCTCCAAGTTGAACTGCCCTGATTGGACCCAGTTCATCGATTTATATGGCTTCTACCTATTCCAGGAGACCTGGCACAGCAAGGCAGTGCACCAGATGGGATAGGTCAATT
The DNA here is from genome assembly GCF_964261635.1 of Lissotriton helveticus. NCBI lineage: Eukaryota > Metazoa > Chordata > Amphibia > Caudata > Salamandridae > Lissotriton > Lissotriton helveticus. The sequence continues at coordinate 360,236,130 of NC_136063.1, read as the reverse complement.
TCAGTAAGGCAGCTCTAGCAATAGGCAAGGGTAGACCATCTGGGGGACTTCCAACATGGGTGCACACAGCCCCTACCCGCAACATGGAGGAAATTATAATTTCCTCCCTGGCCATCGTGTGTATTTCTCTGACTTTCCCGCAGTTTGCCTTGTACCTTTATAATGTGTATCTTAGACTAGGGCACAAAACAGTGTTTCTGCAACCCTCAATTTGTTAAGTATACACCCTGGCATCTTCCCCCGATGCAGTTTGGAAACTAGTGGGAGGAAATTTTTACTTGTCGATTTGAACCCCTTGAGGGCCACCTAGTGGCTTTGACTATCTTTGACTATGGAGGAAGACTGTACATGGCCCATCCCCAAGCTAGTAATCACTCCAATCAAACAATGGTCTTCTCTTGCACTTAGTATAACTGCTTTAACATTGAAGCAGGGCTTTCGAGCCTGTAATGGCAGCACCGCATCTGAAAGGGAAGGCAAACATACTTTTAATCATACCTCTTGCACCAGCCAAATTGACTACATTTTGGTGGGTGTGCGGGTGTGGCCATATTTTATCCATATGGTTGTCCTCCCAAGAAAGGACAGTGATCACACAGCTCTTTCTAGTATCATAGCCCTTCCACTCTGTGGCATGGCTGTTGGCATCCCCGACCCTTTTGATAGTAGACTAAGGCCAACTAACAACATGTGCAGAGTGAAATGGTGTCCTATGGTTTATTCTGGTGTTGGCAGTGTACAAAATCATAGCAGAACATTTGGAAGGGCTACTATCCTCCACAGAACGCAAACAAATGGAGGGAATTCTGTCCTTCATCTACAGTGTTAATAACATCTTTCACTATGGAAACCAGAACCGCATCCTCCCACATTTGGGCACAGAAACGTGACAAAAAGTCATCATGCCAAGATGCTTATCAATAAATTCTGCATCTGTGAAAGTCTCAGACAACGTGCAACAGGGCACTATATTGTTTATACAAAACACTTCCTTCGCAGTGTGATTTTTATTGAAAGGTGTCATAACAGAGTTTCTTTAACCAATGGGCAAAAATCCAATAAAAAAAAAACAGGTTGACTAATTTTATCATACTATTGGCTATTAGTTCTTGCAAATTATTAGTGGCTTGGGCAGATGCTAACACCTCATAGTCAAAACAAGTGACCAATCTTCACATGACGATTCGGTTACTTAAAAGGGAAATGGCTGTGGGATTTGCATTATCTCTACTACCTTCCTGATGCACCCTTTGACTCTGAACTTTGTGATGGAACCTTAAAGTCCTTAACTTTGGTAATCGAAAATCATCATATGCCTTATATATAACAATTAAATAACATATCGTCTGAAGAGGCAATGTACTTGACAAGAAATTTGGGATTAAGGAAAGTTTGAATGATTCATTTTATCGTTCCTTACATTAATTCTCAGAACTCAAAGCGAAACCTCTTTTTCTCAGCAAAGATTGCCTTTTGTGTATTTGAAAAAGGCATATTTCAACTTCAAATGGCCACACATTGCCCGGATATTCCCCCGATTGTGCCTTACATACTGCATCCCCTTTTGACATCAGCTTCCAGGGTGAAAAATGAAGCAGTCTTGCATGTTTTATTTCTTTTTGTTTTTTGTTCAAATGTTTTTTATTGTCATATATAAAAAAGACAAAGTAAGTAGCAACAGTATACCATACACTCCTGTTATAACATACCTGGGAGGAGAAACAGCATTGATTAGCAGTCTTAAGCAAGAATGGTGGGAGACATAATGAGATACATCATGAACTGCAATCAGAGTGCAGTAAAAGATGCTGGCATGGTGTACTATGATGCCTGGTAGAACAGGAGTGCAGCATGGCAAATTGAGTGGCTCATGGGAGATGAGAGACAGGAGTATAGTGAAAGTTAGATTGAAGAGGAAGAAAGAGAGACAGGCAAGGGGAGAATGGTGGGAGGGGGGGCTACATTGGGTTGACTTCGCACTTAACATTAGGAGTACTATCACTCAGGTGTGTAAACCCATCTACAGGGACCTTTAATATAGCCTTATATGCTGCCGTAGCTGCCTACACAGGCTATTCAAGGCCTGCTCCACCGTTAAAGGCCTGAGCTGAAGGCAAGGGCCTTTATCAAGGGAGCGGGACTCTAATAGCCGGTATAGCCCAGCTACGAAAGGCTATAAGGCTATTAGAACATTCTGCCACTAGAGGGCAGAATGTTCTGACAAATAAAACAAATGCTTCAGGAAGCCTAAGGGGATTGAAATTCCCTCAGGCTCCCTGACGCCTTTGTTCACAGCCAGAGCTGTGAACAAAGTGAAACATTAGAATGTTGGAGCTCCCGGCTTCTAGCAGCCATTAGAAGCCGGGAGCACTCCATTCTTTTCAATGGAGCTCCCAATATTCCAATGTTCTAATAATTATTCGAGTAGGGTTAGAGCATGGGGCAAATTCAGGGTGGTGTGTAGGTATTTGTCTAGGGTATCCCACAGTTATCTGGGTACGGGGTGTGTATTTTGGAGTTTAGTATATTGTCTGCTACCCGGATCAGGCATAGGAGGTTTTACCCTTTGTCAAAGGAGCTTGGGGATGTCTTTTTTCAGTCTGAGTATAGTCTTAGTCCCCAATTAGATGAGATGAGGAAATCCACTAGTAGTGCATTATTTCCAGTAATTTCAAAGGAAAGGGACTTGTGTGGATGCCCAGTGCTTTTTTAAGTAGTCAATTTCTATTGTTGACCTAGAGATTTTCTGTATCAGTGACTGTATTCTTTACCATAGTGGTTGAGACAAGTTACATGTAAGAAACATGTGTTGTAGGCCAACTATGCCTTGCTCACATCTTCCTTGCTCACTTTGCCACTGCATTGCCACTGGATTCAAGATGGCCTGGCTGATGAGGGTTATGAACCCGAAATCTGTCCCAGGATGCTTGTTTTTGGTCCAGGGAAGACATGGCTTGGCATGGCTGGACTGTTCCCATGAGGCACAGGGTCAGACTGATTTGCATATGGCCATGTCTGAACTGGGGTGGCGGAGTGAGTTAAAGAATGATGATGGATTAAACCCAGATCAGTTGACAGGGGGGGGAGTGCTTGCAATGTTCATCACTCCATCCATCATCCCTTTTGGTTTTGCTTTGTTCGCCCTAAGTTGGCAGGGTATGCCCAGACGTGGGTCCTTTGCTCACTTTGCCACTGGATTCAAGACAGCCTGGCTGATGAGGGTTTTGACCCGAAACCGGTCCCAGGATGCTTGTTTCCGGTTCAGAGAAGACATGGTTTAGCAGTTCGGGGTGGACTGTTACCATGATATATAGAAAAAGGAAAGTTGGCAAAAGGAGGAACAGATATGGACAATTTTTCACAATAGATGACAGTAAATTCTCCTATTGGTCCTGTGACTAACGTCCACTGCGGAATTATTCAAATGTTTTCTAATATCATCACACCCACAGGAGGATAAGATTACACATTTTATTTCTTGTAATCTGTTCAAATTATACTTTTTTCATTTCTTTTATATATATCACAAAACACAAGCGCAAAATCCTCTAAAAAAAGTATACATTATACACAAAAAATAAGCCTACCTATGTACATACATATATACAACAAATATACACAATGGAACACCATGTACACTTTATACAGAGAAAACATATAACAAAAACAATATATGACAGAAAAGGGAAAGGTCTAATTTGTATATATATCTCTGTTAAGTACTTCCTATCTTACACCCTATAGAACAGTACTACAAAAGTGTCCTCCTATTAAATCTAGGTGGTACACTGGGAGGTAGTCGAACACACCGGTTCCAAACAAAAACTTTGTGGAACCCCACTCTTCACATGTGTCTAGTGAAGTATCTTTCACAAATAAATTGAGAACAACAGGACTCCTCCAATGGCAAATTGTTGAGGCGGTCACGTTTCGGCCTTCCAAAGAATTAGGCCTCCTCAGGACAGGGCGACAAAAGTAGGGGGAAACAAACCTAGAAATACATATAGTACAATACATTAACTTGCAGGCAGATGATCAACACTCCGCGTGCCACCGCGCCCCGCTCCACAACCGTCACCGTCCTACTTCAACTATGGTCACGTGTCTCTACCAACCAGGATTACATCCAAGTAACAAGCTCAAAAGAGGGAGAAAAGCAGAGGATAACACCATAGCTAACCTGTGATACCGTAAAATCCCCAAAAGGTAAAAAGAGTAAGGGTCGGGGAAGTCTGTGCTCTAGGTCCACATAATGAAAAAACCATTGTGGTGGTTATCTGAATGGGTCAGTGCTCAAAGTAAGAAAAGGTGCGCACAATCAGTGATCACCACATGCCTTAAACTATTAGCAAAGACTACTGAAACCGCAGAACTAAACCAGACTACTTACATGAACTTCACGGTGGCAAGTCACTCGCTATGTCGACAAACGCCAACTATTTCTACAAAATGAAAGCACACGTAAGTCGGGCACATCCCTTGGGACCTAAACGGACTGAGGTGACAAAACAACTTAAAAGTGCAAAGACACCCCATACCCCGGTATCCTACCTTGCGCTGTCCTATCTTTTACTCATGGGGGTCAATCGCAGGGTTCTAGAATCATCCTGTGTGCACTGAAATAAAGGAAGGGGAAATGGAATCGCGTTATTGTGGAGACCCGCCAGATCAAATCCACACCCACGTTGTGTCTGAGACCAAATTCCCTCGTCAAACGCGCTACGGAGCTCACCCAAAAATCCAATGTCGGCAGTCCAAAGTACTGCAGCAACACGTCGCCATGAAGGTCCGATCAAGCACTGACTCAGCTATTGCGGCATAAATCCACAGGTGCCGTCCTCACCGTGGCCCCCCACGTGACCGGGACGTGCCGTGCACACGCAATGGGCACAGAAAGGGGACTACAATCTGTCCCTACTCTGCTCCCTTCTCCCTCCTTACTCGAAAACACAACTGCCCAAGTCAACGTACTGGGGTACATTTAACCATATATAAAACAATATATATGAATGGTATTAACAAATTATAAATACCAGACTTTCTATTATCAACACAACAGTGCGAGGAAGACCGAGGTCAAACGCCTGTGGACTGATTTGATCAAAAGAATATTCCTCCTCATCCAAATGGATTAAAGGAGTGGCCTCTCTCCGTGAGGGTTGCAGGTCCTCGTAATTCAACTGCCTAAACAAAGGTGCATAACTATACTAAGGGCAGAAAACGATGGATTCTAAGGATGTGGGGAAAGCCTCCTGATATTAAGTGCATGGGGCATCTACATTATACACTAGGCCCCCCTCGTAACTTGACCACAATAAGTACCAACTAATAGTGGTGACCTTTGATGGAACGGGAGGGGCAGGGCGCTGGGTGGTCACAGAGTGAACGGTCATCTCCAAGCAATTACATTGAAGTATATACATAGTGACAATATCGCACAGCATTTCAAGCGTTCAGACAATGAAAAAAAAATGACATTATCATTAACAAAACCAATACCAACATAATATTATTTTATATACAATATATACACAATAGCCTATGGCATATATGCGGAACAGCGGGGGTGCTCTAGTTTCCAAAGACACCTCATCATGGACCCAAGACCTTATCAGTGCCCAAATTTCATCACGGTCATTAAGTCCTCCCCTGGCAGTTTCATACTTCTCAATCATCCTTGCCTCCAATTTATTGAGGGTCGTTTGTACCTTCATTTTATTCTGCGCCTTCACTCCCATTAGTACAGACCAATTGATATCGTTCTCATCGTGTCCTGCCTCAACATAATGTTGTACTAGTGGTGCTCCCATGTTTCGGCACCTAATTCTCGACTGATGATGCACCACCCTCATCTTTACACTCTGAGTCGTTTGCCCTATGTATGTTTTACCACACGGACACGTGATGCAATACACCACGTTTTTTGTGTTGCAGTTTGAGAAGCCTAATTGTACATGCCTCTTGTTGTTAATTGTCACTTGCTTGGTATTGGCAGTGTATGGACATACTACACATCCATTGCACTTGTAGTGTCCCACTACAGGGGGGAGACTCAACATACTCCTCAGGTTACCTTTCTCAGGTGGAATTCTTGTTGCCTTGACTAGATGTTGCCTGATGTTTTTGGCCTTTCGGAATGCAAAAAGTGGTTTGGGGATATCAAACTGTTCTATTAATCGCCAGTTCCTCAGAATAATTTGCTTGATTTTATTAGCCTTCGGGTTGTAAGTGAGAACGCAGGTCATCTTATCAGTGTTTTGTTTTTCCTTAGGTGTAAGTAGAGACTCACGCGGCGTAAACCACGCCCGCTTCAACGCTGTCCTAACCAGTTTTTTGGGGTACTCTCTATTGACAAGCTTAGTTTGTAGCTGTTCGGCATTTGCAAAATAGTCACTCTTATTACTGCAATTACGCCGGATCCTTAGAAATTGCCCGTAGGGCAGACTTTCTTTCAGGGTCCTGGGGTGTCCGCTGTTAAAATGGAGTAATGTATTACGATCTGTACGTTTACAGTAGAGGCTCACTTCTAGTTTCCCCTCGTTGTGTATCACATTCAAATCCAAAAAATTAATCTTGGAATTACTGTAAGTGATGGTAAATTTCAGATCCGCTGATAAATTATTCAACCACCCATGAAAAGCCATAAGTTGTTCTAAACTTCCTCCCCAGACCATAAAAATGTTGTCGAAAAATCGACTCCACCTTATGATCTGGGCTCTAAATGGTGTTGTTTCTCTAAAGATGTGATTTTTTTCAAACACATCCATCACCAGGTTAGCAATGTCCGGCGCAAAACAACAGCCCATGGCTACTCCCTTTATCTGCAAAAACAAATCATTTTTAAAAGAAAAAAAGCTATTTTTTAAACAGATCTTTGCCAAAGCTGAAATGAAACTGGTCGGGACAGCGTGTGGTCTAGTCCTCGTCTCCAACACTAGATCCAATACAAGTAGCGCTTCTTCTTGAGGGATGTTGGTGTAGAGGCTTTCAACATCGAAAGTGGCCAGCCACTGCTGGTCACTCTCGAATATTCAATCCTCCACTTTGGAAATAAAATCCATGGAATCCCTAATATAAGCCTCTGTCAATGGTACAAATGGTTTCAAAAACACGTCAATATATTTTGCAAGTGGTTCCAACAAGGAGCCACAAGCTGCAATAATGGGGCGGCCGGGGAGATGATTAATGTCCTTGTGGACTTTTGGCAGGACGTAGATATTAGGAATCTTTTGTGTGGTTGAATTGAGAAAATCATATTCCTTTCTGCACAGGTATCCTTCATCTAATGCTTGTGCAGTAATCTGTTGGATCTGAGCCTTCAGTCTATCGGTAGGGTCTTCCTTAATGGGGCGATAATGATCGATGTTATGTAGTTGTCTCAAAATTTCATTATCATACTCATCCACATCCCAGAGGACAACCCCTCCCCCCTTATCTGCTGGCTTAATAACAGTGAGGGGGTTGTTAGATAGGTCTTTCAATGCTACCATTTCCTGTTTGGAGAAATTGGGTTTAAAGAAATCTTTCTTCCGATTAAGTACATCAATTTCTCTTAGGACCTGTTCTTCAAAAAGGATAATTTCGTCCGGCATAGCCGAACTTTCAGGGCAAAAAATAGATTTCTTGTGTAGCCCGCTATAGTTTGTTTCCAATGTGTCGTCCTTATCTGAAAAAAATACATTCAGTCTGATTTTGCGAAGAAATTGCAACACTTCAGTCTTAACATTCACAGGGTCTTGTAGGGTCAATGGGACAAATGATAAACCCTTATGTTTTCCTCTATCTCAGTTAAAGTGTGTTTGGAAAGGTTGTAAATAGGGATCAATTCATTTCTGCTGGTCTCTATCCCGTTTTGTGTTTTGCTTTTATCTGTTGTAGGTCCTGTGTCTTGTTCTGAAAACTCCCTGGTCTGGGGGTGGTGGTGGCCTCCATGGTCCTCTGAATCCCCTTCTCCCCCGTCCTCTGTCTAAAAAAGGAAGAGATCTGGGATATTGGAAGTATGTGGGGTAAGGTTCCTATTGCTGGTATTGTTGGTAATGACCAGAAGATCCTTGATCAGAGTCAGAGGAAGACTCTGAAAACGTTATAAAGTTTCTTCTTGATCTGCCTCTATATTGTAAATTAAGTGTGCTCGGATTATTATTCTTAAAGAAATCCTCCTTCAGATATGGATATACAGTCTCCAAAATGAAGTTCTTGATATCCCTTGCCACTTTCGTTGTTTTCAAATTTACTGTGTGTGTTTTAAAATCACAGATAGTTTTCTCAATTGATTCCAGTAATGCTTTAGCATCAGTAATACCAGTATCAATCCCAATTTCTTCCTCCAATTTTTTGATCTCCTTTAGTTCTTCCTCACTAATTCTAAGGGCTGTTTGGATGGATAATACTATCCAATCACTGGAACATTTCATACCTACCCCACTAAAGTCCAACAGATATGGTTTATCATTAACAAAAATCACAAGAATATTTTTAACCTGCAATCCCACAGGGATCGTGTTGCTTTTCAAATGATCCAATAATACCTGAGCATGGAGTTGCGTCCTAGTGTTCTTTTTACGTAACTGTATAAGACGTTCCCCTTTGTCAGAGCTATATGTTCCCACAAGTCTCTGATCTCCTCCTAACAAGGATGGGATCTGTAATAGCCTATTGACATCGTCCTCTGAATATTGTACCATATGAGGTTCATTCATATCAGAGCCGTCAATGGAAACCCCTGAACACACTATTCACACATCTAAACTAACAGCACAATTCTACACTAAAACAATTATCACTCCTCCAATGTTAGTGATGAACCGATTAACAAACTTATATACCATGTGTACACTAAATACTCAAATCATACTGCGTAACCCTCACACTTGAAGAAGTGTAAAACAATTATGTAAGCCAAAAAACCAAAAGGGGTTTACCCAAATTACCCTCCTTTGCCTGGGTAATTACAAATATATAGAAAAAGGAAAGTTGGCAAAAGGAGGAACAGATATGGACAAATTTTCACAATAGATGACAGTAAATTCTCCCATTGGTCCTGTGCCACTGGATTCAAGATGGCCTGGCTGATGAGCATTATGAACCCGAAATCTGTCCCAGGATGCTTGTTTTTGGTCCAGGGAAGACATGGCTTGGCATGGCTGGACTGTTCCCATGAGGCACAGGGTCAGACTGATTTGCATATGGCCATGTCTGAACTGGGGTGGCGGAGTGAGTTAAAGAATGATGATGGATTAAACCCAGATCAGTTGACAGGGGGTGAGTGCTTGCAATGTTCAACACTCCGCCCATCATCCCCTTTGGTTTTGCCTTCCTCACATCTCCAGCAAAGGTCTGAATCTCTGTCCACGTTTATGCAATCTGGAGGGGGTCCAGTAAGTGTTGGGAATTGACCAGAACCTTGATTGTGCAAGAGCTGGTGTGATTTACCCAGAAAGGGGCAACTTCCAGATATTACCCTACTTTTTGTCTGTGAAATTCGCTTGCTGTGATGATTGTATGTACAGTCCCCATTTACGGGTAAAGAGTCACAGTAGAGGTGTAGTGGGTGTCCAGGAGTTTGCATACACTTGAAGCGGTGTGACCCTCTTTTCTAAGTTTTCTCAGGATTCCTGGAAGGACTGGGTGGTGTGAAGTCTTCACGCTGCTCAATGCACCAGTCTATCTCAGGAATGTATAGTAGCCTAAGCTTTGGAGATTGAAACTCAGCTGCAAAGATAGGAATGGGATGGGGTTTGCATGTGAGCCCAGGTCATTTATCATGTTAATACCTTTCTTAGCCCATGTTTCCCAGTATACTGTTTTGCCCTATAGTTTGATTGCATGGTTATGCCATAGTGAGGCTATTGTGGAACCATATGAAAGATGATCTAATCACTTGTCCAGAAGTAGGAGAGAGGCAACAGTGTCTGATATGAAATGTCTTGAATGTTCTACAGGAAGTTTAGACATATTGTGTATTGTAAGGGTGAAGGGGAGAGGTATAGGTTAGTTTAATTAAGATTCTATGGCAAGCCAATGGGGGAGAAACTCTTATATGAACGTAGCCATCGCGAGCCCTGTGAAATCAGAAATGCCCTTTGATAACAGGGGTAATCCGGAAGGTTTATACCGCCTTCAAAGTTTCTATGGATATTTTCAGTTTCTTGTCTTACCACAGGAAGTTGGAAATAACTTTATCTACGGATTTAAAGAAGAAAATGGAGAGGGTGACTGGGAGCATACCTGAAGTGAAATTAACGAGTGGGGCAATCATCATTTTGACAGTATCCCCACGTCCCCATCAAGTGAGGTTCTTCATGCATCAGGTATTAAGGAGTTCTTTGATTTTAGTGAGGATTTTCTGCTCAACAGTCAGAAGCCCATATCTGAGTTGAACCAAATGCTCAGGTATTTGATGGCTTTCGGCTGACAATGTTGACCAAGGTCGCCAATGACCGATGATGTACATGTGACATTTAGGGGGAAAACATCAGTTTTGTATTTGTTTAAATGCATTGTGACTTACATCCCACAGAGGTAAAAATCATCATAGATGATCCAGCCAAGGAAAGTCCTGTATACCTCCGTATCTTGGGAGGAGGAAGCAACTTCTACCCACAATAACTTTCAATAGTATCATTGGCAAAGTGACTAAGCTCTAATTGTTGATAAAATATGGTAGCCATCAGAACAAAGACAGAGTTAATGTGGTTCGACTGTATGTATTGTGACAAACCCAAACCATGGAACTGTAGTCATCTTCTTTATGGATAGAGAACTCTACAGCAAGTCTTGAGTGCTGTATCTGTTGTGCCAAGAAGTGGTGTAAAGGCCATTGAAAAATGTAGAGTATCGACCTGGCGTGGTTGAGTTAAATGTTCATGGGAGCGGGTGTTGATGTTTCTAGGAGGTTTTGTAGCTCGGTCAGCTCTAAGAAGAGCAGAGTCTTACCCTGGAACACAATTCAGAATTTTGAGGGGCCAACAAACCCAAATTGGATGTTGTGGGCTTTGAGAGGCTGGAGGAGTGTAAGGAAACCCTTCCTAATAGCAACCGTCTTCTTTGAGTAGTCCTGTGTAATGTTGATCTTGAAGACATTCCAGACTATATGCTGCACTTTCTAAATATGTGCTAATATGGCTTTGGCATGTCAGTAACGGAGTGGTCAGAAGATCATAACCTGTGGTCTCGAGAATGCATTTGGAGGGACATTGCAGGGTTTACGCATCGGTACTCTAAGCGCCCTCTCTATTTCAAAATATTTGTTAAATTTATGCCAAGTGTGTGGGGAATCCATGTTTCCTGAAACTCAACACAAGAGTTTGCGTCATCTTCTGCATTTTCTGGAAGTCCAAAAATAAACAGGTTACCTCTGCAGTTGTGGTCTTCTAATCTTGATATGTGTTTGGTGAGATCTTTATGGATGAAGATTCTAATCTCTTCTTCTCGGTTGTTGAGGAGTCTTTAAGTGTTCTAGCTCTTGCCTCCACTTCTGTTAGTCTCCACGCCATGCTATGAAAGTTATTCCTCAGTGCTTGGATATCATAGTCAATGGCATCTGTGTTCAGGTTAGTTTCTTGGGCTACGTCATGGACTGCTCTAAGACACTGCAATGTCATTTTTAGGCTAGCGCCCTGTTCTGATTTCGGCTTGATTGGAGATTCTGGTAGCAGGTGCTCTGCCTTTGCACATTTTAGGCTTGCCTTGTTCTCTTTGGGATCTCTGCTGTCCTTGATTCCTGTGCCTCTATTATACGCCAGTTTGAGAATCACTGGGCAATCACGTTTATATGATGCAATCCGTGCCATTTGTTAGTGAATGGAGCGCTTGTAAAGTATGGAGTTATGGATACCACAGTGGATGAGCCAGGAGTTGGGTTAGATGCCTACCCTCATTGATGGTAATTCCGGAGCTGGTATTCTGATGCACATCTGGTGACTCTATCTGTTACTTAGATGATCTCTGCGATCTCTGACGGTGCATACATTGGAGCATAGGTTAGAGTGCAGATTCTCGATGGAGAGTAGATTGGTGCGCAGGTTGTGGTGTAGGTCATCAACATAGACACTGCAGGCCCACTGCATAGGCAGGCAGTGGGTTCACATGTTGGGGTGCATGTGCGTGGGCTGGTGAGCAGTTTGGAGAGCCAGTCCGCAATGGTGTGTGGGTAGGTGTGTATGTTGGATATCAGGCCCACACAGGAATATCCCATCTGTTTTGTCAGTCAGGCATGCCATTTATTAGATTCGCAGCAGGACGCAATTTTGATCAGCAGTGTCTGATTTTCATTAGCTTGTTATCATGGCATCACTGTCTATGTATCCACATTAGTATCAGCAGTGTCCATGGAAGTAGCTAAGATTATAGAGTAAAGTTCAGGTAGCTAATTTCTGGATGCACTCAAGCTTCTCATTGTAGCGCTTCCAGCCAGTTGTGCGAGAGGCTGCCATCTTGTGTGTAGACATATTATTTATACTCAAATGCTCTTACTTGCACCAAGTGCACTTAGTGCGCATTTAAAACTGATGATTATTTGCGTGGACAACCTCTTGGGGATGCAGGTGCTGATTCTCATTACGTTCTGGAATTTGCTCATCCAATGGATGTGGAAGAGATTCAGTCCAGGATGCGCATGATCGTGTGGGATCGCCTGGGAGTCGCCAACACGGGTTCTCTTTCAACCCCATTATTTTAAAAGCAGTGCGAATGTTTAGTGATCGGTATCGGCGTTTGGTGTCTGAAGATATTGGTGGTGAGTGCAGAGACTCGGGCAGACTGCTTAGGGCCTTGCAGCTGCAGTACAGCTCAGCTGTGGGTGCTCACATTTGATTATGGCTGCAGCACAGATCAGCCTCTTTTACAGTACAGATCAGTACCGTTCCCGCTTGCATTTGATTTCAGTGTGTGACAGCTTTACATGCACTCAGGGCACACCAAAACTTGGTGATTGGTGCTGGACATGATCCAGCGCCCCTATAGAAAACCTGTCTCAACAACGCTACCCAACACCATGATACTCGCCATTAATCATAAATCACTCACAAGGCCCATAAAACTACGAGACAAATTTTTGGCAACTGAATCATGTGACCTAATTAATCAGAACCTATTCACAAACTATTTACACATTTATATACATCTGCAGTTTATCATCTCTTACCATAGTTTTTATGCAAATAACATTTTAATTAAGTCACTAAGGTAAATGGATCAGCTAATGGTAACTAGACCATGAATAAACAAGACCAGCTTGTTGTTTCAAAATCTAATTTATTAATTTTAATCTTCAAAGAAAAAGCATTTTCTTTAATATATCAATATTTTATTAGAAAATAAGCAGCATTTAATGAGGAATGATCAATTAGACTGACATTTCAAAGCAAATCAGTAAGCATGAATTAAGGCAAAATAACAGTTTCCAATCCCTCAAGCTATTTCCCTATCTATTCTTTGCTCCACCTGAAAAGGAAAATTCATTTGGGTCTATTATCCTTACGTGCGCCAAAGAGTCCAACAGCACGTCACGCCCTTCAGGAATCGGAAAGCGAGAAGTCAAAGGGGTCAGGTTTTATACCTTTTCTCTCTGACTAATCTCACTAAAATGTATTCTTTCTTTTGCCATCCAGAGTTCTTATTGGCTGACAGATGTCAGTCCATGTCAGCTCATCACTTTTTCAACCCAAAAACCGAGCCTTTTCTTTGGCTCCATTGTCCGACTAAATACATGACTTTAGCTTCCTCGGAAATGCAACATTCTTCAAGTAACAGACCGTTACTTCCTTAGCTTGGCAGACTTGCCGCATCCTGTCCTTGATTTTGTCATTCTCAGAGCACGTCCTGCACAAGAGTCATTCATCAGTATTTCTTTGACAACTGTCAATGTGGTAAAAGTTTCCACTTCTGAGAAAACGTGCAGGGCTCCACACTGGACAAAATTCTAAGCACCATCTTTAAAACGCTAGGCCTTAAGCCTCTCCCTTGGTAACTAGTATTCAAACAAACACAACACATTAATTAATTAAAGTATTGAAACTCGTTCTGTTACCCACCCCCTTTGCTAATTATTATCCCATTAATATATGCTACCTAGCTGAAGCACACAGAACTGCGTGTTTATATCTACCATCTTCATTTAGGCCGCAGAATCCTCCACGAGCTAATCCCACATAAAGACGAAAGGACATAACATAAGCACACAAAATAAGCACATGCCATTAATTAAACAGCCACATTTAATACTGACAAAGAAAACAGACAAGGTTAGTTTATTATTTTCAACACACTTATAGATGCAACATAGAGCACATAGATTAGTCCCTTGTGTCGTGTAATGCATTTTAAAACTAGATTGATTAGTACTTTTCAACATACACTGATTAATACGGTTATGATATTATGGAAGTTTAACTTTGCGAGTCAGAACAACATTTTATTCTAAACCTCGCTCCATCAACTCCCTCATCTGGTGATTTAAAAATCACCAAACTACACCCTAAATTTTTAGCAAAAATTTAAACCCTTGAACATGTTATGACTTTTCACTGTATTAGTATTTCTAAAGTTTTGATTCTGCTGTCTGCTTGTAACTCTCATACTGTGATCTACGAAACTCTTCTAATTCTATTTATTTTTCTTGTTCCTTTCCTTGTTCCTTTCTGAGCTTATAAATCCTTTTCTATTCCCTTAGATATTTCTTTCTTTTGTGTAACATGCAACTAATTTTCAACAAAAGTATCACAAAAACTATAACTAACAAAGGAGTCAGTATTTTGCCTAAAAGTGAACTACCAATCTCTTGAAACCAGGTTTTGATTGCTGCAAATCTTTTGCTCAAACGTTCTGAAAAGTCTTCATCTTCTAAAGGAACACTTTCTGAATGTAATTCTGTAATGTTTTTAATGTACATTTCAATATTCTGGCTCTTATCTGGAATGTGTGTGCAGCAATGCTGGACATGAAAAATTCCACAAACTTCTCCCTCTTTTGCTAGCAGAATGTCTAAAGCAAGACGGTTCTGCATAACCATAGATCTCATAGCAATAAGTTCAGTATCCACTAGCTGAAAACCACCGGCAGTGTCAGTAGACAATCTGTCAACAATTGTAGACAGTTTTCTGATTTTAACTGCATTCAGGGTTATACCCACAAAAGGTATTACTGCACCAAAAATATCTCCCAAAATTTCTGAAAAACTTTCTCTTTTGAATCTACTCAGATGATTGCTAATTTCAAATGAACCTTTTTCATTTCTGTCTACATGAAAAATCTTTGGGAAAACTAAACCAACATAACAAGTCCCATACCAGTGGTCTGGGAGATTGTAGTAAGCTTTGTCCCCACATACAAAATAAATTCCAGGAAAAATTGGATCTTTGCCACCTTTGAATCCCCATCCACCCAAGATCTGGTAAGAATCCTCGCATTGGCTTGCACCCACAAAGTAATTGTCAAAAAGCGTGTTGTCTCTCCTAATACAAAGCTTTCCACTAACAGGTTTATCTATGTGAATAGCAACGTTTTCTGATGATCTACCATTAAGCTTTTCATCCTCAATTTGCCAAAACTTAGATTTGGTTTGTTTCAGCATCTCATTTCTTTTAAAAATTGCTCTTCTCTCTTCAACTAAGTTTAATAAAGATTTCTCTTCAGCTCTCAATTTACAAGTTAAATTGTTTCTAAAAGCATACTCATAAGTAAGTTCATTAGTTACAATGAAAAATACCCACATCTGTTTAGCTTGTTTATGCTTATTCAAGCTTTTATCAACTTTTAAATTTGCAAAAAGTTTGTCATAATTAGAATAATAATACTCTAAACGACCTGTTTGATAAAACAGACTAGCTATTACGCTGCAAGTGATGCCATAAGTAAGGGTAAGCATATTATATGTCACCCCCTCCGAAACAGAAGCAGGTAGTTTCACACAAATGTAGCAATCTTTAACATCCATGACCTTAACATATTCAGATAAAAGCCTTGAAAAAGTATTACTAGAAAAATCACCAACAGATCTATCTTGGTGGATCTCTGGTTTATGATCAATAACTCTGTTAATTTTGCCTGCTGCTCCATGATTATCTTGTTTAGCCATAGCTTTGCTTGTCATATTAGCTTTGTACATTTCCTTGTCAACTCCAAAAGGGAAAATGACAGCTAAAATTAACCAGACCAAGATTATTAAAACCACACAAATAAAAGACATTTTGCAACATCTTCTTAGGATAGAACATCTTGAATTTCTGTTAGTAGTAGGCATCTTTACTCTGTAACAAGAGCCTTACAAAAAAAATCAAAAATTTAAAAATTACTAAATATACTACTACTAAATATACCCCCCTGTTTTACTTTTTTTTTTAAAGAAAACCCTACTTTCTAACAACTTTTCTTCGACCTTACGTCTTACATCAATGTGTTTTTCCAGCTAACACAATTTCTTCGACCTTGTGTCACCTAACACAATTTCTTCAGCCTTATGCCAAATGCAAATTAAAAATGTATATTGAAACAAAATCAGTCATTATCACTTGTGTCATTTATATCTTCCTGACTACTGCTATTCACCTCCACCACAGGTGGGATGATAATATAAGTCCACTTTTGGTTAGGCTTTACAACTCTTTTTGCTCTATTGCTAATTACTTCTATTTTCTTTCCTGCCTGAATTTTCTTATCTGTATCTCCATTCTGACTTGATATTTCGTTAATTTGCTCTTTTGTTCTGTTCACCAGTTTACATTTTAGGCCCTCATTTTCATTAGACCAATTATCACCTTTTCTTGGTAATTTCTTCTTTGGTTCAGATTTGTTACACTCTGCTCTCCAAGCTCTCTTTCTAAAATTTCCTATTTCGGAATCTTCATCACTTTCATCTGATTCCGTTTCTGAGATTTCAATTCTAAATCTAGGTTCTTCTTTACTCGGCAGTTTCACTCTGTTAGGAACATCATCCTTATAGCTGGTACTCGGAATTTCGTCTCTTCTTCTTCTGCAATAACTTCCAACTTCCCAGTTTCAGGACTTCCGTTCCTGCCTTCAGAGCTTCCAATCTGCTTTTCAATACTCTCCTGATTTTGAATTACCACTTGATCAGACTCTTCTTCTGCTTCTTTTTCTAGCAGATTTTCATCATCTTCTGAGTCTAGTATCTCAATTTCTTCAGTATCTTCATTCAATACCTCATTCGCAATTGAACTCTCCAGATGTCGACCTTCTTGTCGATCTTCAGGATCTGGAGTTCTTTCAGGTTCTTCTTCAGAATCTGAATCAGTTGTAGTGTCACCTTCGTCAGGATTTTCAGGTGGTGGCACACGAATGGTGTGACTAGCGTGAATCCACCTCTTCAATCCTCTGTACTTTACTGCATTTGTTGTGACAAGTATCACCTGTCTTGCCTTCTGCCACCTGGGTACTAGGCAATTTCTTCTCCGGTGTATTTTTGTCCTCACCCAGTCTCCTGGTAACAGATTATGAGCTTGTTCCTTCTCTCTTGTAATTACTTCAGTTCCCACCTGATGGAACACAGAAGTCACAACGTCAGAAAGGTTCCTACAGTATTCCAAAATGACGCTATCATTTATACTCATTAATTTTCCAACTGGTACAAATGCTTGTCTCATGACTCTACTCATGACAATATCATGAGGGCTTAAACCTGTCTTTTAATCAGGAGTACTTCTCAAAGACATCAAAACAAGTGGAAGTGCATCAGTCCACTTTACTCCTGTAGCTAGACACATTTTAGCTATCCTATTCTTGATTGTACCATTTATTTGCTCAACAACACCTGATGCTTCTGGTCTGTAGGCACAATGCAGCTTTTGTTTTATATTCAGTGCTTCACAAATCATTTGTAATAGTCTGTTTTCACAATGTGTGCCACGATCAGTTTCAACAGTCACTGGAAAACCGTACCTAGGTATGATTTCCCTTAAAAGCAATTTTGCAACAGTAACTGAATCATTGTGACGTGTTGGGAACGCTTCCACCTATCTTGAAAACAAACAAACTATCACCAGAACATACCTGTTATGGGGTGGCATGTCAATGAAATCCATTTGCAATCTAGTAAAAGGACCACCCTCCCGTCCTATGGTTCCCATGCTCACAACTGTTTTTCTGTTTGGGTTGATCTGCTGGCAAGTCAAACATCTCTGACAAAAAGATTCTGCAATTAGTCTGAATTTTGGGTTGAACCATGTCTGCCTAAACAATCTAATCATTGAATCCCTTCCAATATGTCCTGGACCATGATACATTCTAGCCATGTCAGCAATAATGCTATTTGGCATAACTGGTCTGTCATCTTTGTAAACCCAAATTTCATCTTCTTCTCGCTGTCTGCAACCTGCTTTTAACCATGTGTCTTTTTCCTCATCATCTGCCTCATCCTGTAAATCATTTACTCCTTGCCATGTCTCAACTACAGATGTTCGCATAAGTGAATTCAAAACATGTTCATTGTTTTTCTCCCGATCGATTGACATATTGTTCTTAGCACAGAACTTGGCAATTTCATCTGAATAGGCATTTCGTTTAGTTAGGTAGTCATTGCCCTTTTTATGCGCTGTACATTTCACGACAGCGATTTTCTCTGGTAGCTGAATGCCATCGATCAATCTTTTGATCAATTTTGCATTCCTGATCGGAGTTCCCGCAGAAGTTAAATAACCTCTTTGAGACCAGAGCTGGCCATAGTCATGAACTACGCCATATCCATACTGACTATCAGTCACTATGGTAATTCTTAACTCTTTTGCTCTTTCACATGCTCTAATCAAAGCAATCAATTCTGCTACTTGAGCTGAACGAATTCCTTCGAGACAAGAAGCCTCAACTACATCTGCAACTGTGCAGACAGAATATGCTGCTCTCAGAACACCTTCATCTGTTCTTAAGTAAGAACCATCAACAAAGTAAACAAAATCTGATTCAGTTAATGGGACATCTTTTATGTCCTGCCTGGGTTTGGTGCAATATTCTAAAACATCCAAGCATTCATGATCAATGTCATTTTCACTTCTGATTTCTGTTATTGTACCATCAGGCAATAATGTGGAAGGATTTAAATTCACACACCTTGCTATCGAGACATTATCTGATCCCAAAATTACTTTTTCATATTTGGTTAATCTGTTACTTGTCAAATGCTGTCTTTTGCTTCTGGTAAGAAGAATCTCAGCTGAATGGGGTACATAAACTTTTACAGGAAATCCCATCATAATTCCTTCACTCTGTTCAAGGCTTTCACTTGTTGCAGCCACTGCTTTTAAGCAGCCAGGTAATGCTTTTGCAACTGGATCAAGAACTGCTGAGAAATAGGCTATTGGCTTTCTCAGTTTTCCATGTCTTTGAATTAGAACTGATAATGCACAACCTTCCCTTTCACTGCAATACAGCTCAAATTCTTTCTCGTAATCTGGCATACCTAAAGCAGGTGCTTCACACAAACTTCTTTTTAACTGCTCAAAAGCTTCCAACTCAGTTTCTGTTAGAATAATCGGGTCTTTTATGTCTGCTTTTGTCAGTCTCTGAAGTGGTTTTGCAATTACTGAACATCCACTAATCCATTGGCGACAATAACCAACCATTCCCAAAAACATTCTGACCTGTGTCGGTGTTTTTGGAGGTTGAATTCCCTGAATCATTTTAATTCTCTCAATTGTCACTTGCCTGATTCCTTTTGCAATCCTGTGACCAAGATATTTAACTTCTTGTTTGCAAAACGGTAATTTTGCAGGAGACACTTTATGTCACTCATCTGCCAGATGATTCAAAAGAGTAATGGTATCTGTTACACAGTTATCTCGTGTTTTTCCAGCCACAAGGAGGTCATCTATGTATTGCACCAATGTTGATTTTCCAGGCAAATCTAAATTTTCCAAGGATTTCTTTAACAACTGATTAAAAATAGATGGACTCTCTGTATACCCTTGAGGAATACGACACCATGCTAAAATGCGATCCTGGAACCTAAACGCAAAAATGTGTTGGCTTTCTGGATGCAATGGAACAGTAAAGAATGCATTGCAAAGGTCTATAACCGTATACCATTCTGCATCATGCGGAATCTGATAAAGAATTACCGCTGGGTTTGGAACAACTGGGCAACATGGAACAACTATTTGATTAACCTTTCTCAGGTCTTGAACAATCCTGAAAGTTCAGTTTGGCTTTTTAATCCCCATAATCGGTGAATTACATGGACTGCTTTCAATTTCTTTTAGAACACCCTGTTTTATGAATTTATCAATTACAGGTATGACACCTTCAATAGTTTCTGCCTTCATTTTATACTGAGGTATGTTTGGAAAATGTACTCCTTGTTTCACTGTAAGTTTAACTGGGTCAACATTTTTCATCAAACCCATTTCACTTCCTGTCAAATCCCAAATTTTAGCATTGACTGTCTCTTTTAATTCATCTGGAAGATTATCTTTATGAAATGCAGGAAATAATTTACTTTCCTCTGTTTCAACCATTAACATTGTTAACCTGTAAAGCCCATCTTCCTCTTGAGTTTGGAGCTCTACACCATCCGGTGAGCAATATATTTTGCAATTCATCTTGCAAAGGATGTCCCTTCCTAACAGGTTTACAGGACTGCTGTTACAAACTACAAATCTATGTTTGTCTTTAAATTGACCAATTTCAACTTTGACAGGTTTCGTTAAATCTGTTTTAATTTGTTGATTCCCTACGCCAACTACTTGGATGGTGTCACCAGAGAGAGGCAGATTTTCTGTTTCCACTGATCTAACAGTAGAACGGGTAGCACCTGTGTCCACAAGAAAACTGATTTCTACATCATTCACTTTACCATTTACAAATGGACCTGATTGGTCTACCTCAAGAGTGGCTCCAAGCACACACTCTTCCTCCTCTCTCAGGCACCGTCATAAGTAATCCTCAGAATCACTCCCTCCATTTTCTTTCATCAAATATTGTTGAGAAACATTTTGCACATTCACTCTTTGCGATCTGTTTACCTGTTCACCTCAGCAGAATCCCGTTTCTGTATTGTATCTCTGCACATTTACACAGTTTGGAAGTGGCGGTTGTGGAATCTGACTCTGCTGATTCACTACCTGTCGCTGTAGCTGTTGCTGCAGATTTATCTCATTCTGCATCTGTGGATTTAATGATGCATTTTTAAAATTTCTGGGCGGATTTTTACATTCACGCTTCCAGTGTCCAATTTCGCCGCAATTAAAACATGGGAGTTAATTCTTCAATATTACCCATCAATCTAGGCTTATTACCCTTACATTTTCCTTGATTCTGATTAGCATTTTTGTTTTCCAGGGTTGCTATTTGCTGTTCAGCTACTTTCACCTGTGCCCACATTGCTTTCTCCTTTAGCTTCTTTTGTTTGGCATCTATCTCGTCACTACAATATTTTGCTTTTCTCAAAATGTCATCAACTGATAGTGATTGCCAACCAACTATTCTGTTTCTAATCATTTCACCAATTTCAGGACTTAAACCATAAACAAATCTGTATATAAAGTGGCTCATATCCCTTTCACTTAATTTTTCATAGCCACTGTATTGTTTAAAAACCAACAGTAACCTTTCATAAAATGAATGTACTGATTCTTTTGGCTCTTGATATGTTCTGTCTATTTTAACCCAATATACTTCTTTTGGGGCAATCTTGTTTTTTAACCACACAATTACTTTGTCATACAGATCCATAACATCTGCTGATGGAGCACCTGTTATTCTATCTCGAGCAGGTTCTTCTTTGGGCCAACTTACAGAAATGTTACATTCTGTCCAAAGATCCGATGGGACAACAATGTCAAAGAATCCATCAAGATCAATCCACAGAACTTTTGAAACCTTAATAAATCTATCCACCTGTCGATACCATTCCACAGGCTTTTCTCTCAGCCGAGGGAAATCATTGGTAAACAATAGGATATCCTGCCTTGTCCAAGGAACATGCACATACCCACCTCCTGCTATTTCTCTCATCGGAAACTGATATGCTACTTCACCTCTTTCTCTCCTTTCTTCCTCTCTTTTCTTTGTCCATTTTACTCTCCATTTACTTAATTCATCTAATCTTTTTAGGAACACAATTAATTCTTTTATATGAATTATTCTTCCTGTAGTGTTCAGGTTTTCAATGTCTTTTTCAGTAAAATCTACTCTGTAATGTTTTCCCAAATTCTTCTGCCTGCTCAAACCAACTTCTAATTCAGTAGCTATTTCTTCTACTGTTCATACTTGGTTTTGGTTTTCCATTATATGCTTTTACAAATAAACAATAATTCTTCATCCTGATACAGCTTTAAATTGTCAGGTCCAATTGTGCCAATAATCAATTCCTCCAAATCTGCTTTCAATTTTGCGACATCAAGTAATTTAATTTCTGGAGTCTTTGGGGTATGCGTTAAATCTATTTTATTTATGCTCTTTTCTGGCGAATCAGCATCAGATTCTGCACCTGTTGGTGTTCTACATAACGGATTTTGATTAAAAGTTAAATTGGGCATCATTGTTTTTTCTCGGTGAATTTCTGACAAATCTGAATAACATTTTTCAGTACTTTCTGGATTTCTGCATTTAATGGAATAGTTAAAGCTGAGTGTCTAACTTCTCTTTGATCAAATACTGGTTTAACAGGTCCAATCGTTACTGGAACTGTTACTGCTTCTATGCTTTTAGTTAACTGCTGTATTAATTCATCTTTTGTTCGAAAATATTCTGAAGTATTTGGCATTTCCCCACGTCCTTCTGTTCTCATTACATTTCTTGGGGTTTCATTTCTGCGAACTGGGGTTTCAGCATAATTTCTGTTTTCTCCAGATATACTGGAACTAGATCTTGTTTCTACTCTTTCAGGAGTTTTTGCATTATTCGGGTATAGTCTGGGTGATGCCTCATCAATAACTACTCTTGGAGGAGCACTTGGAGTAGTTCCTGGAGGAACCATCGGGGAAGACCATGTACAGGCTGGTTGATAAGGAGTCTTTTTTCTGATTTGTAATATAAATTTCTTCTAAAACTGGATCTTCTAATTCACTTTCTTCAGCATTATTATTTTTCTTTCGGGCACTGTTTTGACTAGTTGCCTCACCAAATCTTGCTAGACACAGTCCATCACATGCACTACTTCTCCAACGACGCATTCTATCTTCATGAGTTTCTCGATCAATGTCTAATCTGGTACCTCTTGTTATACCTTTATTCTCCCTTTCCAATTGAAACATCTCATCCTCCCATTCAGCTAAAGCCTCAAATTGTGTAGGTCTAGGCTTTGGTTCAAGTGTCATCATCTTGTCTCTTAAATTTTTCATAACCTTAATGTTAAAGGAACCATCTTTTGGCCATGCTAAAACACCATCATTCTTGGTATAATCCATCCAATTCTCAAACCAAAGGCAAGTATGATAACCATATTCACCTTGCATATAAGCTGCGGGTGTTTCCACCTCGCGTTTTAATTTTCTTGTCAGATTTCAATTTATTTTTCAATTTCTGAAACCATGAAAGTTTCCTTTTCTGCTTAATATAATAATAATTCATGTTTTAAATCTGTTTGCCTTGCTTCAGTAAAGATCGTAACAAGGAAGTTGGTATTCCGCTGCACCAGCCAATCCGTGCACGAAACTCACTAACAAGCCAATCAGGTTAAGCTACGTCACCACCTTGCTCAACCAATAGAAACACTGCTTTCAGGATAAGCCAATCAGTTGTCAGCGCGTCTTAGTCACGTGAACCAATCAGCGTGCTTGCTGTGACGTATGTTAGCCAATCACAGTGCGGACCCTGTGACGTACACTGCCGCTGCAGCTTCTTGTCTCTCACTCCTAGAGCTCACCCCTACTTCACAAAATATTTTCACAGCGCCATTTAAAAAAAACTTTTCAATGGAATTCAGTTAGTAACTCCAGAAAAACAAACCATTTGTCTGTTTCACTAAAATAAAGTGATAGCTTTTACAGTCACCCAAGTATTCTTTTGCATGAAATAGACGACGCTATTTTCACAGAATATTAATTCGTTGATAAAGTAAGACTACTCTACCCTTCTAACAGGTAATAACAAACTTGTTTCTCTCTGAATGCACTTAAAGTGGCAATTCAAAGTTTCACTTGATCGTATATTACAAATCATTTACGCACAATCAAAACGGAAAAATATCCCTAACCATACATACATGAATCTTGGTAGGACTTTAACCAACCAATGAAATCCTCACTCACTAGTAAGAATAGACAACGCTACCTTACCCTTCACTCAAGCTTGGATAAATTCTACTACTCTTTTCACAGTGAGTTTTAAAACAGGACAAATATCCCTATACTCGAAAGCAACATATTCATAAACAACCCTCGCTATACATTTTACCTAGCACACCTAGAATCCCTAAACTTGTGCTGTACGACCACAACACTAGTGATATATGACAGTACCACTGTTTTGAAACAGAACAAATGCACTGTGCAACTTCACCTGTTACACTACTCATATGCCGGCACAAAACCAGGAATTTTCACACTGCTGGAAAAAACCTTTCGACTACATATAACACCTGTAAAACTCAACATATGTTAAACATCAATCCTATGTAATTACCATGTAGCATGACAGTTACCATAGCAACCGTAACTCTGCTACCAAGGAATTGATCCAGCGCCGCTATAGAAAATCTGTCTCAACAACGCTACTCAACACCATGATACTCACCATTAATCATAAATCACTCACAAGGCCCATACAACTACGAGACAAATTTTTGGCAACTGAATCATGTGACCTAATTAATCAGAACCTATTCACAAACTATTTACACATATATATACATCTGCAGTTTATCATCTCTTACCATGGTTTTTATGCACATAACATTTTAATTAAGTCACTAAGGTAAATGGATCAGCTAATGGTAACTAGACCATAATTTAAACAAGACCAGCTTGTTGTTTCAAAATCTAATTAATTAATTTTAATCTTCAAAGAAAAAGCATTTTCTTTAATATATCATTATTTTATTAGCAAATAAGCAGCATTTAATGAGAATGATCAATTAGATTGACATTTCAAAGCAAATCAGTAAGCATGAATTAAGGCAAAATAACAGTTTCCAATCCCTCAAGCTATTTCCCTATCTATTCTTTGCTCCACCTGAAAAGGAAAAATCACTTGGGCCTATTATCCTTACGTGCGCCAAAGAGTCCAACAGCACGTCATGCCCTTCAGGAATCGGAAAGCGAGAAGCGCCCTCCTGTCAAAGGGGTCAGGATTTATACCTTTTCTGTCTGACTAATCTCACTAAAATGTATTCTTTCTCATGCCATCCAGAGTTCTTATTGTCTGACAGATGTCAGTCCATGTCAGCTCATCACTTTTTCAACCCAAAAACCAAGCCTTTTCTTTGGCTCCATTGTCCGACTAAATACATGACTTTAGCTTCCTCGGAAATGCAACATTCTTCAAGGAACAGACAGTTACTTCCTTAGCTTGGCAGATTTGCCGCATCCTGTCCTTGATTTTGTCATTCTCAGAGCACGTCCTGCACAAGAGTCATTCATCAGTATTTCTTTGACAACTGTCGATGTGGTAAAAGTTTTCACTTCTGAGAAAACGTGCAGGGCTCCTCACTGGACAGGATTCTAAGCACCATCTTTAAAACACTAGGCCTTAAGCCTCTCCCTTGGTAACTAGTATTCAAACAAAGACAACACATTAATTAATTAAAGTATTGAAACCCATTCTGTTACCCACCCCCTTTGCTAATTATTATCCCATTAATATATGTTACCTAGCTGAAGCACACAGAACTGCGTGTTTATATCTACCATCTTCATTTAGGCCGCAGAATCCTCCACGAGCTAATGCCACATAAAGACGAAAGGACATAACATAAGCACACAAAATAAGCACATGCCATTAATTAAACAGCCGCATTTAATACTGACAAAGACAATAGACAAGGTTAGTTTATTATTTTCAACGCACTTATAGATGTAACATAGAGCACATAGATTAGTCCCTTGTGTCGTGTAATGCATTTTAAAACTGGATTGATTAGTACTTTTCAACATACACTGATTAATACGGTTATGATATTATGGAAGTTTAACTTTGCGAGTCAGAACAACATTTTATTCTAAACCTCGCTCCATCAGACATGATGGTCGGAGGTGTGCGAGAGTATCCTATTGTTTGTCACCCCACGGCATGGGCCTGCCATACAGGTAAGTGCTGTACACACTCACGTTCATTTGCGGTGTGTGACGTGTGCTCTCAAGGCCTACCCTGTATAGTATCCATAACGGGGGAATTAGCACTTTCTTCTTCCTTACTTTGGTTCTGATGACTTTGGAGGTGAATCCAAAAACCTCGGGTGGAATGCTCAGCGCCTCACGGCATTGCGGTAGGCGCAGCCATGCATTAGTTCTAACAGGTTTACTTGTGGCTATCTAATTGCATATATACAGGAGTTTATCACATTAGTAGCAAAAAGCTCAAAATATTTTTTAGTGAGACATTGTGTCATAGCATATAATGCGGTTGCAATAAGTCGGACAAGATATCAGTCAGGTTTATGACGGAGTAACCCATCCAACAAACTCTAACTCAAATTCTTGATTGATATTAATCTGTGTCAGTGCATGTCAGGAATGAGGAACATCCTTTTTGGTCCAGAAATAGACTGTCTAGAAAGGGATCAGTAATGGAATATATATAAATGAAATGATGTATCCAGCCAATGGAAGTGGTGGATATTGTGGGGCTTATTTATGAGAGGTTGCGCTGCTGGAGTGTCACTTTTTTTGATGCTCCAGTCGCACAAGCCTCTTAATCATATCTGCGTGGCTTTGCATGACCTTGTGCATATGGAGTGAGACAAAACAGTACAAGTCGCTGCCTTACCTTAGTCTGCGTCAAAGATGCGGTCCATGGGAGTTGTGGTGGGTTTTCCCATTTTGCACCCATGGATTTTGACGCTGCTCCAGGTTTACTTAATCATGTAAACCTGGATCAGTGCCCAAAAATTACACCTCCCCAGTGCAGACGTAACAAGGAGAAATATTTTTTATTTCTCCTAATGTTTTCCTCTTTCCATGGGTGCTGCATTCTGCAGCACACACAAAAAGAGA
This sequence comes from Lissotriton helveticus, assembly GCF_964261635.1. NCBI lineage: Eukaryota > Metazoa > Chordata > Amphibia > Caudata > Salamandridae > Lissotriton > Lissotriton helveticus. The sequence goes on along the minus strand of NC_136063.1, from coordinate 360,209,032 downwards.
AAAACCTTTCTATGGATTGTTTTTGTGCAGGACATTGTCCCTTCCTGCACAAAACAATTCTGTGTGCAATGGAGGCACTGTGCTGCAAGGGTGCCTTCATTGGTGCTAGGCAGCAAATAGTGCACCAGCACTGGGAGAAAGGACAGGAATGCACCGTATTATATGATGATTGACAATGTGTTAGGACAGTGCAGCAAGAAGAATTGGGTCACTGCCCTACACCAATTTCTCATAAATCAAGCCCTGTATTTCTAGCTGCATCACAGGTGAGCACAATATTTAGACATTAGGCATTGGTAGGTTCTGCAACAATTAGTGTTAAGAATCATTGTGTTTTTAATTCAGCCTAATATGGATGGAACTTCTTCTGTAAAGGGCATTTCCATTGTTGATGAAGGGAAGCACAGGTGGGAGGAGGTCATGGAGACCAGAAAGAAATTGTGTAACACTGCCACTCAACAGTTTTTCATTTTCCAAAACTAGGCTTTTGATTAACCGGTATTTATGATGTGTATTCTGCTCATGCAGCACCCAAAAAGCAATTCAAGAAACCTCCCATATATATATAAATATTCAGTGAAAACACCAAAGGTGACAGGGACATTGTAGTTCCGAAATAGAATTTAGAAAAAACCTTAGAAATTCACTGGAAAAAAACCCAAAGTTTACAGGGACGTTATAGTTAGGCTCAGATTTTACTTTTTACTCGCACAAAACCAGAGAAATTCAGCAATTATAGTTACCTGAGCTAATTATAATTTACACCCCGCAATGCACTGCTTATGACCTCGCATATTACATAACTTATGACATGGTCAGTGACATCACTGATGACATCACTGAAGAAATCTCAAATGACATCTCTGATGACATCACTCATAAGATCATTCAGTAATTGAGAGTGTTTTTTTATTGTTTTTGTGTGTTAAATGTATATCCTAAGGTACAACAAAAGTTAAATTAGTATTTCCTGTGTACTACTAATGAGTGATCCCTTTTTAGGTCTCGCCTATGCAGTGCGCATGCGCTACATAGGAGGAGACCTATAGCCATCGGCTCTCTTTTTCAACCCCAACCGTACACGCGTTCCATTTCCTTCAATGGCAGCGCGTGCACATGTGGAGATTCTCTTGTGGGAGCGAGCACCACCATTTGGTAGCAATTATCGCTTCCGCAAGTGAATCTCGCAGGCCCCCTCCTCCTCCTCCCGCGCGAGGCATGCGCGCGCCTCCCCCTGCTGCAGCGTGACCTTGTGCTTGTTGACTTTTGGTGTGGCGGTTGCTTGGCAAAAGCATGCATCCTAGGCAGCTGGTGGTACTTACTGGTGTTAAGTGCAATAATGCATTAAAAACATACATCCTAGGCAGCTGGTGGTACTTACTGGTGTTAAGTGCAATAATACATTAGTCGCACATTTTGGTGACCGCTTTCTTAATCGGTGTTATAGGGTGGTGTGACTTGGTGCGCAAAGCAATTGTAATCATAGGGCTGCTCCACTTTATGGCATATTATTCAGCTGTCCGCTTTTTGTTTTAAAGAAGAAATTGGATCTGTCCACCTTGATTGGCACAGAGCCTCAGTTTGCTTTTAAAAATATGCCCCAGGCACCGACCTTTACTTTAAACGTGTTAGATAGAGAGACGCCGTTTGAATCAGCCACATCAGTTTTCAACTGCTCGCGCTACAAGTGTCTTTCCTGGCTTGCATGCTAGCCCCAATCTCGTGCAGGCAGGGCACGGCAGGCTTTGTGATAAACGGCACATGCTTGTAATTGGTCTTCGGCTGGGAGGGGAAGTGGCGCGAGCCTCTTTGAATCTCAGCTTTTAATCTTTTTTCCACCTTTTACCAAGCTGTGGGCAAGCGACCCCGTTCAGAGTATTTGTCACACTCGCTGTAAGGGGCTGGGTTGCAGAGTTTGTATTCGTATATGCTCTTCCGGAGGCAGGGGATGGATGTTACTATTGTTTATTACATATACCTGAGAATGAGAAACCGTTCTGCTAAACCAGATTTAATTACATTCATTCCACCCAACTCTCTCTATCTAAATTGCGTTAGTGTGACATACAATGAGGGTCCCTCTACACATTTGGATCAGAGACCCATATAACCTCTCTCCCCTCCCCCCCTGCAGTATGTGAGTCCAGCTGCCGAACAGAGGACTGACTGGGTCTATCTTGATGACAGGCACAGGTTTTCAGCAGTGTTTCGGGCCTTTTGGATTGGAGGCGACTGATTCGATTCATGGGGGCTAGAGATTTCCTGTACCTGTCGTAAATTATTGCTGTATTTCACAGTTCAAACAGTGGCTACAGGACACATTTCCCTACTCGCACTAGAGCCCAAGACACAGGCTTCTCCACTGGCACTCGGGGCGTAGGCCCAGGTTGCCCAGGACAAATGGTGTGTGATATCCCTTCCTCTACTCCTTGCAAATTGGTGTATGGACATAAATTAATCTCTCCGGAATTATCAGTTCCACATGACTTGAGTTAAGCAGTGGGAGATTTCGGTCTGGATGTTTGTTATTTCTCAGGATTTGTGGACATCAACGCAAAACTCCAATATTCATGGCTTATTAGAGAACCCTGCTTCTTACATCTTACTACGAGATTTAAAATGAATGTCTGTGTGCTAGTACTTTGTCTTAGGGTGCTAGGCCATGGGCATGATTTTCTGAAATGTTTCTTCCCTGTTTTACTTTATTGTGGATTTTGAACTTATTTAATAGTTTTTCAATCTGAAGTAAAACTAATTGAATTGACATTCTGTTTGTTCCTTTCACTACTCCCAAAAAGAAAGCGATCATATGGGCCACGCATTTACCTGGAGTATGCAGTCAACCTAAAAATGATCTGTCATGTTTACCCACAGCATAGAAGGAAAAGCAAACCCAGAGCATTCAGACAACCTAAAAATGAACTTTCATGATGTGTCATGTTTACTCATAACACACAGAAGTAAAAGCCAGACCAGAGCATCCAGTCAACCCCAAAATGAACGGTCATGCTATTTCATGTTTACCCACACCACACAGAAGGAAAAACCAACCCAGCACGTGCAGGCAACCTAAAAATGAACTGCCATGCTATGCCATGTTTACTTGCTTTACACAGAAGGAAAAGCCCACCCAGCGCATGCAGGCAACCTAAAAATGAACTGCCATGCTGTGTCATGTTTACTTACAGAACACACAAGGAAAAGCCCTCCCAGCGCATGCAGGCAACCTAAAAATGTACTGCCATGCTGTGTCATGTTTACTTACAGAACACACAAGGAAATGCCCACCCTGCACATGCAGGCAACCTAAAGATGAACTGTCATGCCACGTCATGTTTACCCATGGCACACAAAGAAACAAGCATTTGCAATGCGATAGGTCTCGCATTTGCAAGAGTTTGAGCTATTGGCATTGTAAATGATAATGCCTTTTATTTATGTTTTAAAAACGAAAACATAACCAAAAAGCATTGTCATTAACAGTGTCAAAAGCTCAAACTCTCGCAATTGCGAGACCTATTGCATTGCAAATGCTTGTTTAACATAGTTTAAATGAGGTGCTGTTTGGCTGTGCATATCCATGTGTGAGTGGGTATCTGAATGACTTTACAGGAGTGTGAGTGGCTGTATAAGTGTTTAAGTGGGTGTCTGAGTAGCTGTCTGGGTAACTTAGTGGTTGTGTAAGTGGCTGTATTGGTGAGTGACTGGGGTGTCAGTGATTGCATGGGTGAGTGAGTGGCTGTTTGAATGAGTGCTTGATTAAGTGAGTTGGTGTGTGAGTGACTGTACAGAAGAGTGAATATCTGTGGAACTGACTGTATGGGTGAGTGAGTGGCTGTGAGAGTGGTTGTATGGATATGTGAATTGGTATGTAAGTGGTTGTGTGGGTGTGTGAGGGAGTATGTATTTTTGTCATATTTCCTAACTATAACATCCCTGTAACCTTTGCTCTTTTTCAATGAATTGCTTTGTTTTTAAAAATTCTATTTCCTAACTATAACGTCCTTGTAGCCTTTGTTTTTTTTAAGTGAATTTGTAAGATTTTAAATTTTGTTTCCTAACTGTAAACAATATCCTTTGACAATGAGTGTGTCTGAGTGGGTCTCTGAGTGGGTGTGTGAGCCTCTGATAGAGGCAGGCGGTAAAGTCCGCTCCGCCGGCATAGTTTGTTGAGTTTTGCCACTCTGCGCTCAGCTTGGAATATGGGGTTCATCAAAAACCAGAGCAGAATTTACTGGTGCGCTCACCCCTACACTTCATCCTTCAAGAATAGTGTGCCAGGAGGTGTGTTTGTTGAATTAAGAAAGGGAATGGGCCTCCGACGAGGCTTACTTGTGGCAACAATATGAGTTCTTGGCCCCCAACGACCCTCAGCAGCCATGGGGACTTCATCACACAACCAGTAGTGCACCAGGAGGCACAGTTGCAGAGTGGTTGAGAAAGGGGACAGGGTGTCCAACGCGGTCTGAGCAATCCCTCTGTGGGGGAATTACTAGTGGCAGCAATACAACTTCTTGGCCCCCAATGACCCTCAGCAGACAAGGAAACTTTATCCCCCAACAAGTAGTGCACCAGGAGGTGCATTTGCAGAGTGGTTCAGAAAGAGAGCAGGCCTCTGAGGTCTGCGCAATCCAGCTGTGAGGGACTTACTTGTGGCAACAATAGGAGTTCTTAGCCCCCAGTGACTCTCAACAGCCAAGGGGACTTTACCCCCCCACCAGTAGTGCACCAAGAGGTGCATTTGCAGACAAGTTAAGAAGGGGGGATGAGTCTTTTTTTGGGGTGTCACCACCAAAGCTTTGGGCTGAGGCTATTCCTAAAATGCCCCCTTTTAATTTATTTACATGTTTTTGTGGGACCCAGCTGAAGCTGAGTTCTAAGATAGCTGCCAACACTTCCTCTTTGAAGTGTTGGCAGCCAATCAGATCTCACCATGAGATCTGTGCTTAGGCTCTGCCCAGATATCCTTATTTGCTTTCCCTTAAACTTCTTAACAACTACTGAATGGATTCACACTGCATCACTGATAGAGTAATCATCAAACCAAAATCTACCTTGTTGCCAAATTTGGTGTAATTCCGTCCAGTGGTTCGGGCTGTAGTCATGTTCAAAGCTTCCATGGGAATTCACATTGGAAATCATATTTTTTTTACCCCTCTTTTTCTTGGCCTCCACTTGCTAGATCACCCCCAAACATTCCATGTGCAACAAGGCTAACTGTAATACTTTTATGGGAATTTTTGTGAAGATTTGCAAAATGGTGCAAAAGATATAAGCAAGTCAAAAAACACTTTTTCTATAGAAACATGGTCCTAACTAGAAGTACCTACTGTTGACCGCCAGTAGGATATAAATATATATTTATAAATATAGATATATATTCCACTCGATGCTTGACCTCCCATTGAGGAGGGGGCCTCTATGCATGGGAGTAGGATCACATGTAATCTATCTGTCCTTGAACAAAGTCAACACTGGCATTACAAAAATGGCATGATCGTCTGAGAGGAAATTTGTGGGCCCCATTTTGTGAATCAAGACACAGGGAAAATAAAGTAAAGATAGGATATAAGGGGGCAGGATACGAGTATCCTAACACCATGGAACTGATGGAGGGGCCCCTCAGGGGAGGGACCCCTAATTGGTGAGGAAAAAGTACAAAGATGTTTTTTGTGCATGTGAGGATCTACGGATCTACCCTGGTGATCAGAGACGCCCCCTGTTTGAATCAGCATCAGATCTGTGGATCCAGAGGACAATTAAAAAAAGACGCACTCACAGACCCACTAACGCTCACTCATACCCCCACACAACCATTCACAAAACTACTCACACATCCATAAACCCACTCACACACCATATAGTCACTCCCACACTCATATAGTCACTCACACATCCACACACAGACCCAGAGAACCACTCACAGACTCACACAGGCACTCACATACCCACTCACACAGCTACATACACACTCATGTCACCACTTACACACCTACCCACACACACCCACGTATATACCTACTCACACACCCATGCAGTATAACCACTTACACACCCACTCACACACCGATAAAGCCACTCACACACCATTCACAGACTCACACAGCAACAGCAACGTATACACCCTCTTATACAGCCACACACATTCACTCACAGACTTAAAAACCCACAAACACACCTCCTTACACAAACCTATACAGCCACTCACACACCCACTCAGAGACCCAGAAATCCACTCACACACTCAGTCACACATCCATGGAAACACTCACACCCACTTTTCTCTTTGGATCCAGCAAAGGTTTGCAGGTACTTTAAGCCCAGTTTTGAAAGTATGCAGTCCTTCAGCTGCAACAAAAAAAGTCCACTTCTTGGAGAAGTTACTTATTTCTTTACACCCCATGTCTCTGGGTATATAGACTCTTTGTTCTACACTGGACACAGTCGTTTTGCTTCCACCATTTTTGCTATGCTCTAACAGCTATTTATACTTCAAGTACACTGTCTTGACAGTCACTTCATGAGCCAATAAGACCTTTTTCTCCTCCAAGGCTCTCTCAGCCTCAGGGTTTCTCTCCTCTGCATCCCCCTGGGTCAGCTGCAGCCTCAGGTTCCTCTTAGGATATCTGTCCGTGAGCCCCTCAGGGGACTGGGTTTGGGAGAAGACACTAGTTCCTGCATCGATCCCCTCTCTCTCTGGAACCTTCACCCGGTCATTTTAATACTCCTTTATCTCTTTCTCAGAGCCGATACCCTTAGGGGCCCTAATTTAAAGGCCAACCACAATCAGGGTTTCCCCTTCTCAAGAGTGCTGAAGTAGTTTTATTAAAACTCTTGCTGTGGTTCAAATTGCATTCTGGGGATGCCCTCCCAGACTGTAATGGCACTATAGTATTCAAACGTGGATGTACAAGTGAGTAAATGGGTGAGTGAATGGTCCTATTGGTGTGTAAGTGAGTGTGGCAGTCACTTCCTGGCTATATGTGTGTTGGGTGCATAAGTGTTTTTGTATGAGTTTAACTGGGTCTTTAAGGGCTTGCCTGACTGTATGAGTGTATGAAAAAGAAATACTAATAAAATACATACTGAAACGAGTACCCACATCTAATTCCTAAACACAATCATTTATACAGGCATAATAAAATTAATATTCATTCAGTATACCAACTACTCATTCTCCTTTCACTGCTAACTGTACTTTTAGTTAATGTTCTTATCTAAGCACCCTTGTATTTTCCCTTCTAGTATAGTGCATAGAAGGTACACATTTTCTTTCAGCTTACAGACACTCTCAATTTTTTTTCCAAAATGTACTTTTATGTTCAACAACTTAATTAACATACCTGTATAAGATCTTTGCTGTCTCTCAGTTTTATTTCTGTCTGCTATCATTGTTTTATTGTGAAATCTCCTGTCACAACATCTGTAAACCACCTCCTCTCTCACCAGAAAAGCAGGTAAAATAGCAACCCCTGACCATGTGCTCTTACTTATGGTGCTCTAGTTAACAAATCACAGGCTTCCTTTCATCTTTCTTTTTTGTTATAGCACTTCTAAATGGTCAGTATTTCTTTAACCCTTTCCATGTTTTCTGCAAAGAAGCCCAACTTGGTTGTTTTTTGCCACAACTCTGTAAATCCCCGGCGACGCTCAACGCGACCCATGCTACTTTATGGAGGATTCGCAAATCTATGCGGGAGTCTGTTAAACCATTTAACATTATACTACTATATGTTTACACCTACGTTTTACTTTATAAGATAGTACTGAGTTAGGAGATAACTGCTCCATACTAAGGAATGTGTTTGAACTATTCTACTTTTATGTTTGAAAGGACAGTCTCTTCACAACCCTCCCCCTACACTGCCTTGTCTCAGTTTCCTTAGCAACCACCTTTGGAACACTCTCTTGTATTGGTAACTCAAAAGTTCAAAGCATTTTCTGTGAGCAGCGTACTAGCTTCAAATTTAACTATTGCAGAAGTGGTTGACTGTTTGGAAATACAAGCAGATCCCAATTAGCATAACATTGTTTTAATTTTTCCAGCGCCAATCACATATCTAGTTACGTTTTTCTCAAACTCACTACCTAATTTTAAAGCTACCTGCATACACAACCCAATAATTTTTTTATTAGGTGCTGTCCTCCATTTTAACTGCCTTTCATTTTGGAAACTGTCTCAATCAACTCTAGCCTTCGCCTGTCTGCTACTCCTCCATGCCTTCAAAATGGTTAGAGTGTGGATTGTGGGTCATAGCTTTGTGTTTTGGGCTAGAGCGTGTGCTAGAAAGAGTGGCTTTGAAAAGGACTTGGGTTTGCCTAATGTGGCCATTACTTGGGTTGGCAAGAGAGGGTTAAAGTCAGTGGCATCAATTGCTGCCTGGGTTGTAAGCATTGCAGATTGCCAACATCCAGACCACATGATTGTGAAATGGCCTAGACACACTTACTGGGGTTGGACTGGAAATCCTAATAAAGGATAACTTTGTCAATTAATGGCACTTTTCATTCACACTGCTTTAGTGTTTTCTAACATTTGTCAAAGGCAGAAATGGAAGTGGTCAAACGAATTCTGTCCACTGATAGACAAAGCCAGGAATCATGTCAATAAAACTATTTCTGCATTCCACAGAAACTACAACATAGGCTCCATCTACTATTTACACTTTGACATGGAGGGTATATATAGAAATGATGGCATTCAATTGACAGGGAAAGGCAACAAGGTGTTCCTCATGAACTTCAAAAACTGTATCGTGTATAATTTATAGTTATCAAATACACATCATAAACACAAAAACTCTTTTCAAAGCCAACCCTTTCACTGAAAACTTATTTTTTTACATTTTCAATTCCAATTTCCTAAATCTCATATAGATCTGGGTATCCGTTGCGGATTCACAAAGCCAATACACACCGGTAACACTACAGAATGTCTTACTGGATATGTAAGTGGTTCATTTAAAAGAGTGCAAGTGAATATGTGCATGTCTGTTTGAGTAGGTGTGTGTCTGGGTCTGTGAGTGGGTGTGTGAGGAACCGACTAGGTCTGTGAATGGATGTATGACTGTCTCTGTCAGTCTGTGAGATGTGTATCACTGTCTGTGTGAGTGAGTGGGTTTCAGAGTGTCTGTATGCGTGAGTATGAGAGAGTTTTGTATCGGTGTCAGAATGGGTATGAGAGTGTCTGTCTGGGTGTGTCAGCTTGGGGATTACTTTGGGCTTGCTTGCTGCCAGAATGTTCCACCCAGATTGGGCGTGAGAGCATCTCTTTGAATTCGATTCTAAGGGTTTATATAGTGCATGACTACCCGAAGGCCCCCCAACACTGCAACAGACACCAAAATGCACCAAGCTGCCAGAGGATTAGTTGCAGAAAAGCAAAGTCTTCAGACCTTTGCGGAAAGGAAGTTCATGCTCTATTAGGCACAGTTCCAGAGCCAGAGAGCTCCAAAGTTTTGGTGCCAGAAAAAGAGTGGAGCTGCCGCCCCATTGGGATTTTCCGATCCTGGGGACCCTCAGTAGATGGGCTGAAGCAGATCTGAGAGTTCTCCGAGGCGACTATGGGGATGCTAGCAGTCTCAACAGAGTGGGCCTTTTTTGTTGGTAGCCGTATGCATAATACAGAGGGTCTTGTACTGCATTCAGCATTCCACCGGAAACCAGTGAAGGTCTCTGAGAGCCATGGTGGCAGACTGGTATTTGAATGTGTGAGTGGGTTTGAGAGTGTGTGTCTGTGTGTGTGAACATGTTTGTATGGGCGTCAGAGTGGTTCTGAGAGTGTCTGCCGCTATTAGGCAGAAGAGATACCGACAAAGACACATAAATAATAAATGGTGTGAGTCTAACAAATATTGGCAATTGGTAAAAAACCATAAACAATACGGACAGTGCTATCTCCTTAAACAAATATGCAGAATAAAATAATGAGGACCAAGTACATTAGTCAATAAGAAAATACAATCTCAGTATGAAAAGCACACTTATGTGTTTTACTTATGATTAGATAATATTGTACAACACTGTACTAAATGCAAACCAACACAATGAATTGTAAAAAACATATTTTTTTTGTTTTTAATAATAGTTTGTCATGTATAACTACCAATTCCATAATGCCTAGTAATGGACACAATGTGAGCAATGTATATAAAGTAGAAAGCAATGATGGACTCACAATACTGTGAGCAAGTCCAGTTTGGTTGAAACATGTTGATGGTGGTGAAATGTTGATATTCGTACCGACCTAATAAATGGAAAAGCAACCTACCTTTCAGTGCGGAGTTATTCATACTTTGAAGGATTTTATATATATGTATATATGTATATATATATATATATATATATATATATATATATATATATATATATACATATATATATATATATATATATATATATATATATATATATATATATATATATATATATATATATATATATATATATATATATATATTACCTACTGGCGGTCGCCAGTAGGTATATATAGTTAGGATTTTTTCCCTATGGGATTTTTGAAAATTCTATGTCTAATAACTTTGGCGTTTGTGGACGGAATTGGCTGAAATTTTCTGGAAAATGGAACATTTTGTTTCTGAGCAGCCTCTGAAAATTTGGGGGGGGGTTCGTCCAGGGGGGGCCGAGAAAAAAGGGGGGTCCCAAAACGTGTTTTTAACATTGAGTTTTCCATAGGGCGGTTGGCCTCACTTTTAGCCCGAACGGCTGAATAGATTTGCACGAAACTTGGCAAAATTGTAGGGACTGGTAGCCCGATGTGCCTTTTGTAGGTCTCAATATATGTGCTCCAGTGGATTTTGAGAAATTAACGTTTTAAAAAAGATATATATCTGTAACAGCGGACCGGGCAGCGCTCCAGTTCGCGTACTTTTCGCGTAAGGAACTTCGCGTAGCGAAGCTGATTGGCTCTCCGGTGTCTGTCAACATTCTAAACAGTCCGGAGCGGCCGCCATCTTGTCTCTCGGGAGGATTGAGAGACAAGAGGAGGCCAAAACAAAGGTGGAAATAACCATAAGGGGGCATAGTAGATCCTCCCTGATCCCCTAGGTTTAATGTGGAGGCTTTAAAAGGGCCCCGCGGGGCAAAAAAAAATAAATATATTTTTTTGTTTTTTTTCGTGGTTAGCGCCCGGTCCGCGAACCGGGAAGCGTTCTAGGCAGCGTACTATAATGAAAAATGAATGATAGACTTTTCAAATACTGTATGTTAATTGATTGTTGGTTTTGTTGATTATTTTTTATTTTTTTTATTTTTTAAGCAATTATTTATTATTGTGATTGTGTTTCAACATTTAATAACATTTCTAACATTTCACTAGTTTATGAATTACATATAAAAATGATTAAAGACTCAAATAATTTTTTAATATTACATATAATTTTATTTTTCGGATTGTTTTTCAAAATTTAATAGAATGTCTAACATTTGACTGTCAGATATGTCCTCTTGTTGAGTGAACATAACTTCCCACATTTGACCGTCATCATAATGAAGTAAATGATCCACAGATTCTACACATTGAACTAATTCATGGTCCCGTGATTCATCCATGAAATCTGAGTCATCATTGTCCTCAATATCTTTTTCTGTGTTGTTCTCCAGAACAATTTCGAAGGAAATATTCTGCTCTCCTTCCATTTTCTTGCTGTAATTTGCATAAAAAATAAATATATCAGTAGAGATAGGGCACTGTTGGGTTTAAGTTCAGACAGGTACTTGTGAGTTTATAACAGAGAAGTAATCTATGGGCACTGTATGGTTTCAGGCGTGAAGTAGTACTATTAAAAAGTGCCTGTGAAGAAGCCTAAGTAAATTCATAATTATACCACAGAAACCTAAATCAATCCATAATTATAATAAAGAAGCCTTTCTCAATGTCTAACTCTTACAGAGGGATAGTATATAACTATCTGAAAATGTTTTCAAATTTATAAAATAATATCTCACCTTCTAAAAAGAAGTTTAAGTTGTGAGTGAAAATGATCTTGCAATGTAATTCAGGAAGTAGTAGTCAAAATGGCTGTGTTTCTCTCTCTTTCTTTATATATATTCAGGTACATAACCAATCAAATGTCAGGTAAAAAAAGTAGAAAATGAAAGTAACATTTTCATTGGTTGTCAATTCCAACACTTCAGATGTGTTTTGAGAAGTAATTTACCTCAGGGTATTTAGAGAGGTCTACAGGTTAAATGGTTAAATGGAATTCCAATCAAATTTGTGAAAATGGTAGGGATTGGTATGTAGTATGAGCTAATCTATATTTGGTGAAATTGTCTCCAGTAGATTTTCTGTGAACTACTTTCCCACCTTTTTTGATGGTGCGCTTCCCAGGGAGCGACCCGGTACGCGAACTGTTGAGCGCCCCGGTTCGCGAACCTTAAGCGTTACGGGAGTCCACCATTTTGTGTTTTGGTCGAATTAAGATACAAGATGGAGGGCAAATAATGTTCAGAATGGGTAGAAGGGGGCACGGTAGAGTTATCTTGACCCCCTAGGTTTTGTGAGGGTGGCTGAGGAGGCTTATATGTGCGAAAAAAAACCATTTTTTTTTTAAATTTCGCGAGGTTAGCTCCCGGTTCGCGTACCGGGTAGCGCCCCAGGGAGCGTACTTTGTTGAAAATTTGTGAAAAATGTTAGAGTAAAATAATAATTGTGAGTGATTAGATGTAGGGTAGCTCTGAGAAGAGCTTTTGGGTTTATGGTACATTTAGGTACTTATAAGTAGGTACCAATGCACATTTTTAAATTCAGAGTGAAAATTCTGTTGCCCTCATCTGAGAAGTGAACTCCATCTCCTCTGTAGATATCTTGCATGTAGTAACGCAAGTTATTGTTGTACAGGGAGCCCATTCCATGGTCTCTCATGTAAGCTGAAACAGATTTGTTTACATGCTTCCTCGACTTCTCAATTTGTGGACAAAATTGGTTTGACCACCTCCATTTCTGTCTTTGGCATATATTTGAATATACCAAGGCAGTCTGAGGAAAAAGTGCCATTAATTGCTCAAAGGTGTCCTTTAAAAGCATTTCCAGACCTACACCAGTCAAAGTGCCCAAGTCATTACCTCCACAGTGCACAATTAACAGGTCAGGTTTGGGCAAATGCATAAAGGTTTTCACCAATGGTATCAATTGGTGACATTTTAATCCTCTGTGGCCAAACCACTTAATTTCAACATCTTGTAAATTGAGGTTAGGTAATTTCCTGTTTTCAACGTACCTTTGAGCCCAGTGAATATAACTATGTCCAACAATCCAGACAGAAAACATGGTGAGAGAAGGTTCTCCTGCAGTCAGATGAAGTGTGGCAATGAAATGGCAGTTGAAAAAATGAGAGTTTAAAATGAAAAAAACTGTGGAGTTTCTGTGTTCATGAAGCAGTAACAGTGATTGGTGGATTTTGATTGCTGAAAACAGAAAGTTAGGGTGCACGGATGTGTTCTTTGAAAGATGTATTTTAAGTGGTCAATAAAAAATCATTAAATGAAAGAATGCACTGGATATGCAGGTGCACTGAGAGTTCAGAGTTCAATTGCAACATTGTTGTGTGAACTTGCAAACAACAGAGGCCTTCCAAGAGGTGGTTGCCATGCAGAAAAGGCATGAAATGGCAGAAGGGGGAAGGGTTTTCATTTGAAAAAAAGTGAGGGAAGAGTTTTGATTGGGTGACATGAGAGATATGTGTGAAGAATTACAGCATTTCTGTGCTTTTGATAGCTGCAGACTCTGGAGTGCATACCTTTTGCTCTGCTGAAGACAAATTGGTGTGTTTCTGACACTGTTTTCAAACTCAAAGTATTTGCTAAGGTGAGAAAATATTTCTTTAATTTAGATAGAGAATAGTGTGCTTTAAGGAGAAAATTATGAATTATGTGGCGCAAATTGCTTGTAAATATGCTCCCACCTGTGCATGGAAAATTTAGATTTTGAATGTTTGTGTTACATAGCCATGTTAAAAGTGACCCAACCATGCAGGAAAGGCAATCAAAAAACGCTTTTATGTGTCTTAAGGACATTTTAAGTAATTTTCCCATGTGCAGTGTTTTGAAATTATGAATTGAAAATCGTTTTTGAGGTAAAGGAATTGTTTTTAAATTTATGACAAGGACATAATGGTGTATGCTTCTTTATAAGGCAATTGACTGTCCCTGATGTTATTTTTCCCATTTTAATGTAAGACTTTTCTCTGTGGCGCAAATTGCTTGTAAATATGCTCCCACCTGTGCATGGTAAATTTAGATTTTAAATGTTTGTGTTACATAGCCATGTTAAAAGTGACCCAACCATGCTGGAAAGGCAATCAAAAAACGCTTTCATGTGTCTTAATGACATTTTAAGTCATTTTCCCATGTGCAGTGTTATGAAATTATGATTTGAAAATCGTTTTTGGGGAAAAGGAATTGTTTTTAAATTCATGACAAGGACATAATGGTGTATGCTTCTTTATAAGGCAATTGACTGTCCCTGATGTTATTTTTCTCATTTTAGTGTAAGACCTTTCTCTGTGGCGCAAATTGCTTGTAAATATGCTCCCACATGTGCATGGAAAATTTAGATTTTGAATGTTTGTGTTACATAGCCATGTTAAAAGTGACCCAACCATGCAGGAAAGGCAATCAAAAAACGCTTTTATGTGTCTTAAGGACATTTTAAGTAATTTTCCCATGTGTAGTGTTTTGAAATTATGATTTGAAAATCGTTTTTGAGGTAAAGGAATGTTGTTAAAATTTATGTGCGCCATATGCCCCCAAATTTCTTTTTCAGGGGTGCAGCAGGGTGTTATTGAGACACCCCTGCAGCTTTGGAAAAATTCCTAATTTGTGATGAGCAAATTGTTAATCGCAAATTGCACCTTCATTGATATGAGCCTCCTAGCCCATGGAAATGAATGGGTAATTTGCAATTAGCAATTTTCTCATCGCAAATTTGGAATGGTAAAGAATCGCTATTTATTCCTTAAAATTCGCTTTTTTGGAAATGCAAAATAGTTATATGATACATATGGCGGTTGATGTCTAACAAGATAAGAAGCTTAGGGATACATTTATGATGACTGGCGCAATGAAGTAGAAATCACTTACTTCATTGGTAGAGCTTTACATGTATTATCTCCTCTGCATTCTTCATCAAGCGTAACTTTAATCTGCAATCCTGAGTAGGCCTCACTTTAAACAAACCTCTGGATAGGCCACATCTTATTGTTATCCTGAATTAATCATTTAAAATGCTAGGGACAGATTTATGATAGGTGTATGCCTCTTTTGCGCCACTTAGAAAACATTGTCCATGGGGAAATGACTTAAAATGTCCTTAAGACACATGAATGTGTTTTTTTAAAACGTTTGCAATTTTTTTGGGTCACTTTTAACATGGCTATGTGACTCAAACAGTCAAAATCTAAATTCGCCATGCACAGGTGGGAGCATATTTACAAGGAATGTGCTCCATGGGGAAAGGTCTTATAATGTAATATGGGAAAAATGACATCAGAGACACTGAAATGCCTTATAGAGAAGCATACACCATTATGTCCTTGTCATAAATTTGCAAACCATTACTTTTCCCCAAAAACGATTTTCAAATCATAATTTGAAAACACTGCACATGTGGAAATGACTTAAAATGTCCTTAATTCAAAATTTGCGATTCCTTAAATGCAATGTATCAAACAAAAAATATGTAAAAAATGATATTAAGGATTTGGAAACTACCACCAACTTCTAGTTTGTGGTAATTTGCGAATTCTTTTCAAAAAGCATTTTTTTCCAAAAAACAAAAGGTCCCATATGACGCCCATACATGCCCTTAGGGCATGTAGGTGTGCCATATGCCCCCAAATTTATTTTTCAGGGGTGCAGCAGGGTGTTCTTGAGATACCCCTGCACGCTTGAAAAAATTCCTATTTTGTGATGAGCTAATTGCTAATCGCAAATTGCAACCTTCATTCCTATGAGCCTCCTAGCCCATGGAAATGAATGGGTAATTTGCAATTAGCAATTTGCTCATTGCAAATTAGGAATAGTAAAGAATTGCTATTTATTCCTTAAAATTTGCTATTTAGGAAATGCAAAATAGTTTGATGGTACATATGGTGGTTCATCTGTAACAAGATAAGAAGCTTAGGGATACATTTATGATGACTGGCGCAATAAAGTGGACATTACTTACTTCATTGGTAGGCCTTTACATGTATTATCTCCTCTGTATTCTTCATCAAGCGTAACTTTAATCTGCAATCCTGAGTAGGCCTCAACTTAAACAAACCTTTGGATAGGCCACACCTTATTGTCATCCTGGATTAATCATTTAAAATGGTAGGGACAGATTTATGATAGGTGTATGCCTCTTTTGTGCCACTGTGCGTCACTTTTATGATGCAACGGCGGTGCTAATTTGCAATTAGCAATTTGCTCATTGCAAATTATGAATGGTAAAGAATTGCTATTTATTCCTTAAAATTTGCTATTTAGGAAATGCAAAATAGTTTGATGGTACATATGGTGGTTCATCTGTAACAAGATAAGAAGCTTAGGGATACATTTATGATGACTGGCGCAATAAAGTGCACATTACTTACTTCATTGGTAGGCCTTTACATGTATTATCTCCTCTGTATTCTTCATCAAGCGTAACTTTAATCTGCAATCCTGAGTAGTCCTCACCTTAAACAAACCTCTGGATAGGCCACACTTTATCGTCATCGTGGATTAATCATTTAAAATGCTAGGGACAGATTTATGATAGGTGTATGCCTCTTTTGTGCCACTGTGCGTCACTTTTATGATGCAGCGGTGGTGCAAAAGATTTGCTATGAGGCGACAACATTACAAATTGATGCATTTAGGCAGATATGTCATGGTGTTCTTGAGACACCCCTGCACCCTTGGAAAAATTCCTAATTTGTGATGAGCAAATTGCTAATCGCAAATTAAACCTTCATTCCTATGAGCCTCCTAGCCCATGGAAATGAATGGGTAACTTGCAATTAGCAATTTGCTCATCGCAAATTAGGAATGGTAAAGAATCGCTATTTATTCCTTAAAATTCGCTATTTAGGAAATGCAAAATATTTTGATGATACATATGGCAGTTCATCTCTAACAAGATAAGAAGCTTAGGGATAGATTTATGATGACTGGCGCATCACCAGGGATGTGCCAGTCATCTTGCGCCGCTGTTCCGCCACCCATGGTGTGCTGCATTTACAATGCGGCGCAGCATGGGGCAAAAACGGCACAGATGCTTGACGCATCTGTGTCGTTAAGGTGGCGCATTGCTGGAGTTGTATCGCAAGTGCGATGCAGCTCCAGCAAGGCTCAGGGGTGCACCATCTCCACAATGTTGCGTCAAGACCTATGCCTGCTTCAAGCAGGCGCAGGGTTTTGACGCAGGTTTCTCCTATCTGATTGTAAATGCGGCACACCATGGGTGGCAGAGCAGTGGTGCACGTTAACTGGTGCATGCCTGGGGATGTGCCATTTAACATAAATCTGCCCCTTTACATTTAAGTATGTGCAGGGGACACAGAGTCGGTGAGGCTTATCCAAGGTTAAGAAGAGATGAGTCCTGTTCAGTGAAAAATTAGACATAGGCTTCACCTGCTCAGCATCGCTGGACATGGCTAAATAATAGCTGCAAAATGTTACTCTTGTTAAACAATTTTACTATTATAATCTGTGAGATTTGTCTCTTACTCTGCAACATCTCATTGTTGTTATCTTTCTTTAAAGATAAAGACAACCTCAACATGAGCGACAATCTGCAATCAGTTGATTTTGACCTCATCATTGAACTTGTAATTGAAACATCAGTGGATGTTGATCCCTTGGATGATTTAAATCCTGAGGATGAAGAAGAGCGTGATGAGGATGCAGATTTGTCCGAATTATATGATATAGGATGGGAAGCTGACCTGCTTGAGCCTTTGGAAATATAAACATTTATTTTTAAAATTTATAATTAATAAAAAGTAAAAAGGTAAACCGTTTAATTTAAAAATAAAGACACCTTCAAAAGCAGGTTATGTGTAGTGTCTTCAATAAAATATTAAAATATGCTCATAAAATTAGATCAGATTCACATATAAAATAGCATAGGTAACATAAATATAAATGTCATTTCTTTTCTGGTATTTCTGTATTGTAAATTTGCCAACGACTAAAAAATCTTCTAATTAAAATGTCAAGTAGTGTGTTAAGTTTTTGATCACTGTTACTGATTTACTGTTTGGTAATAATGGTTAATAACATTTTTTATTATATTTTTCCACAGATTCAACTGCAGATCATTTCAAGATTTCACCATGCCTACAATAGAAAGACAGATAAAGGCTGCAAAACGTCAAAGACAGCAGGTGAAAAAAAATACGCAGCAGTCCTCTAACAAAAAGATTTGTCAAGTCACGAAGAAAGCACCGGGTAAGAGCACAAAACAATTTATAAGAAATATGTGTAGTAAAAAAAATATTACTACAGAAAATGTTTCAGTCCATAAAACGAGAAGGAAATCAAATGGAAAGGAAAGGCCAATGAAAAATGTTACTGCTAGAGCAAGAGATAACTCTGTGCATGATAGTAGAAGGAAACAACAGTTTAGGGAGATTCGTAAACGAATGTTCCGGAACAGGATAATTGGCAATTTGTTAAAAAATATTAGGGAAAGGTCAACAGAAACTGGTTTTTTATAAGACAAAAAAAAAAGTTGAGAAAGTTATTGATCAGGCTTTTGAAATTAAACGTAAGTTATTTATTTTGATAATCAATAGAATTAGGAAGCTAAACAAGGCAATTTTTGATTTCAAAAGAAATAGTAGATGGAAGAGAATAGTTAATCGTAGTAATTTTTGTGAAGTTTTTTCTGGAGAATGGATGCATAGTTCAAGCTGTGAGGCATTTTTTAATGAGGAGAGTTATTTCCAGGATAATGATTTGGTGCATGCAGTTGACACCAGTGGTCGTGCTTATGAAGTGAAAGATGGTTGTCCAGTTGAAAAAGAAAAACTTGTGACAACAGAGGCAGAAGAGGTGTTAGGTAATGAGGTTTTAGGAAGACGTGCTAAGGGTCCTGTGTACACCTGGAAGTGTAGTAGTATTTGCAGTGTGCGACAGGATTCCATCAATTTGCTTTGTGATTTTGTACGGTCATTTAATAAGAAAAGTTTGAAGCAGAAAATGATGTTGTTGCAAGAATTAGATCCTTGCAGAGTAAGAGAAGTGACAGGTTTGCATGGACATTCACTGGCTTGTCTTTCCAGGAGAGTATGCCAGAGTGTTTTTCATCATTTCAGGATGCTAGCAGTGCATCATAACAAAGTGAGGAAATTTGTTAGAATGTTGTATTATGCTAAGAGTCCAGCAATTATGCTTAAACAATTATGCGCTGCTCTTTTGCATGGTTCTGAAATAGATGTGAAGAATATATGTGAAGAAATTGAGTTTTGTTACTTTGGAAGTAAAGAGGAGAATGTTGAAATTGAGCAAGAAGAAGAGGGTCATGTGGAAGATAGTGTACAGGTTTCCAGTACAGATAATTTCCAGAGGGAAATTGCGACGTTTGAGGTGAAATCAAGTGAGAGGCCTAATTTCACTTGTGTGTGTTGTCGACGCACTTATTATAAGAATCAGACTAAGTTAGTGGATTTATATGCAAAAAGTGAAAGGGAAAATAATAGTGAATGGAAGGATTTTGCAACATACTTGATGGTAGAAAATTGTTTTGATTTGGGATTGGATCAACGTGTGTGTACTTATTGTTCTTGCAAATTAAATCAAAACCAGATGCCTGCTAGAGCAGTTCATAATAATCTGGAATTGGTTGAGATTCCTTCTGAATTGAAGGATTTAAATACTTATGAATCTATTTTGATTCAAAGTATCCATCCCTTTCAGGCTATTGTAAGAATGGAGCCAAAGACAGGGAAATTGCCTCCATCAGATTTACAGAGAGGATTAAAGGGAAGAGTTGTTTATTTGCCTCTAGATTTGAAGAAAAACATTAACACAATTGGAGTAGAAAAAGTGGAAGAGGAACCTCTGGTTATCTTAGTTAATGGGGTTCCGACAAAGAATAAGAAAATATGGCAAGATTTAGTAGATGTTAGGAAAGTTAAAAAGGCAACATTGTATTTGAAAAAAAATAATAAATACTATAAGAATGTATATGTTGCAGAAGAGGAAGTAAGTGAGGAAGAGGATAGCGATTTGTGTGCTGGTCAAATTGAGAAAGTAGAACCCTCTACTAGTGAAGAAATATATGAACATTATAGTGTTCATCCTTTGCATTCCAAGGAAGTCATGGGGAATGCTATTGAGTTGTTTCAAATGAAACAAGCCAAAGGGAGTCCCATTAGTGTTTGGGAGGAAAGTTTGGAAGCTCGGTGTTTCCCACAGCTTTTTCCAACAGGTCAGGGAGGAAGATATGATGAGCGACCTCATCAAATTCCTGCTTCTGAATACCGGACTTTGCGATTGTATGCAGGAGATGCTAGGTTTCGACAATGCATTCCTTATTTGTTTCATCTCCTGTTTGAAAGCGATCTGTCTGGACTGTCATATGCAGTGAACCACATCTTGAAAAGTGGTATACACATGCAAAACATCTCGGCAAGTGACTTTATGGATAAAGTCAATGTCCAAGATAGTATTTTGGATTCTCACCTGATTAATCTCATGGCGTGTCAGCGTGGTACTAATGAGTACTGGTACCGTCGTCATGGTGATTTAAAATGTATGCTGAGGAACTTAGGTACTCCCACATGGTTCCTCACTCTGAGCTGTGCCGAGTATGGCTGGGAAGACTTACTTGAATTTCTACGAGAGGCAAATGCTAACGTAGATAACATCGAATTCAAGACACCCGGAGAACTGTGCTCTTTGGATCCAGTCAATGTATGTAGGTACTTCAATCATAGATTTGAAGCTATGATGTCTTTCATCATGAATAAGAAGAATCCACCTCTTGGAGAGGTGTTGGATTTCTTCTGGAGAAAAGAGTACCAAGCAAGAGGTGCTCCTCATATACATATGTTGCTGTGGATCAAGGATGCACCTAAATTTGGAACGGATCCAGAAGACTCAGTGATGAGTTTCATCCAACAGTATTCTACGTGTGCTGTTCCAAACGCAAAGGAGAAGAAAAGCCTAAGAGAAAAAGTTCTGCGTTTCCAAAGCCATCGATGTGGAAAGTACTGCCGTCGTAAATTCCGAAACAAAGACAAGTTCTACACTAAATGTCGTTTCGGCTTTCCACGACCGGTGATTTCTAAAGGAAGAGTAAACAGTTTGATGTCTTCGCTGCGACACAATGTCATGAAGAAATCACCTAAAAACACTTACAATTTGAAGAGAAACGAAGAGTCCAAGTACATCAACGACTACAACCCGGTGATTTTGTCCATGTGGAATGCTAACATGGATATACAGTTTGTGGCTGATAACTGTATGGCTGTGGCTCGGTATGTGACGTCTTACATCACCAAAAAAGAGAAGACAGAATTGAAGGATATGTGGGAGGACATTTCCCATGAAAAGAGCCTCAGCAAGAAGTTGTACAGTTTCAGTCTGAAGATGTTGTTGCATCGAGAAATCGGAGCGTACGAATGTTCTGACCGGTTGTCTTCAGCAAGTCTCTATGCCAAGTCCAGGAGTATCGTTTGGGCGAGTCTTGGTCTTGCTGCAACGCGTAATCGAGTTCTCAAACCTGTGCGGGAAATTGAGTATTTGGTGGAAAAGGAGCCAAACAGTACCGACATTTTGAAGACAAACATGTTGGATACATATTATCCAAATCGAAGCAGTCACCTCGAGAATGTTTGTCTGTATGAGGTTCTGCAAAATTACATATTCAAGAGGAACATCAAAGAAGATACTGAGAAAGGAGTGTATGCTGTAATAGGAAGTGAGGGATGTCTGGTCAAGCAAAGAAAATGCCACTTGGTAAACCATCGAAGATTGAGTGGCGAATCTCCTGAAAAAAAGGAGTTTTTCTATTTAGCACTTTTGCAACTTTTCAAGCCTTGGCGTGCAGAAGAGGAACTGCTTGGAGATTTCCTCTGTTACGAAGACTCTTTCAATGCCGCCAAGGAGACCATAGAATGTCCTGCTTTTCCCAAATATGTAGAAATGTTGAATGCGGAAATTGAGCAGGAAGCAACAATTGCAGCCGAGATTGCCAGAGACAGTTCTCAGGACAGTCAGAGTTCTGCTTCATTGAGTCAGGATCCACTAGGAGGACCTGTTATCGAAAATGAAGCTGCCACTGCTATGAATGAAGTGGAAAGAGCCATGGCACATGCTCAGGAGGATGCGGTTAACTTAGAAGAGTTGGAAAGACAACTCAACGTTGAGCAGAGGAAAATATATGACGAAGTTACCATGCAAATTGATCATGGATTAAGTCATGATAAGAAAGAGTGCTCATGTACGTCGTTGAAGCCTGTCCGACTGTACGTGAGTGGAGAAGCGGGAACTGGAAAAAGTTTCCTCATTAAAGCAATTTCATGCTATTTGCAGGAAAGGACAGAGTCATCGCTGTCTTGTGTTGTCACTGCTCCACTGGACTGGCAGCACATAATATTAAAGGGATTACTTTACATCGTTTACTGATGCTGCCAGTGGAGCATGACAACAAATTACAATATCACAAGCTATCTGGAGATGCTTGTTTTGAAGTTTCAAGAATCTTGAGGAAAATGAAACTTCTTATCATTGACGAAGTAAGCATGGTTTCCAATGTCATGCTTGCCTTTGTGCATTTGAGGATGCAAGAAGTTCTCAAAACAGAGTATGATGTGTTATTTGGTGGCAAACACATCATTGTTTTCGGAGATCTTTTGCAGCTGACACCAGTGAAAGGGCAACCTGTGTTCAAAATTCTCACGCATGAAGATACCAGGAAGTGCCTAGGCAGCATTGGCAACGTCAATATATGGTTAAACTTCAATTATGCTGAACTGCATGAAAATATGCGTCAGGCGAAGGATGAAGTTTACAAGACTATTCTACAAGATGTTAGAATTGGAAAAGTGACCGAGCATGGGAAAGAAGCTTTACATGCACGATTACTGTCAAATTTATATCCAGAACAAGATGTTGTGCCTGAGAATATTTTTCAGAAAATTACTGAGAAGAAATCTGGAATATGTTTGATGCCAACTCTTGCAGAATGTGCCAAATTTAACAACAAAATGTTGCATTTAGAAAAGCAAGAGATTGTGAAACTGGAAGCTATTGATAGAGTAGAGCATATGGGATCAACAATTATTTTGTCTGAGAATCTGAAAACAAAATTGGATTCATTAGAGAAGAGTATATCTAAAACTGCAGGTTTTGAAAAGACTCTGAATGTGTGCTTGAACTGCCGTATAATTTTAAGAAGGAATTTACATGTTGAAAGAGGTCTGGTAAATGGATCAATGGGTAATGTTGTTGATTTTGTGAAATACAGAAATAGAGATGGAATTGAATTTTTAAAAATTAAATTTGATGGCATTGAGGAAGTACAGCTAATTGGTCGTTGTTCTGCTAGATTTTTGCTTGTAAAAGACTTATATGTTCGCCGTAAGCAGTTTCCTGTTTGCTTGGCATATGCGGTGACAATCCATAAATCGCAAGGTTTAAGTGTAGACAGTGCATTGGTGAATATTGGCAGTTCTGTGTTCAAGGAGGGTATGGCATATGTGGCATTGTCACGAGTTAGAACTTTATCGGGATTGTACTTGATTGAGTGTGATGTCACAAACATTTGTGCGGATCTAGATTGTGTTAAGGAATACAATAGGTTAAGAAGAGAGTATGTGCCACATTTGCCTCAGTATCCTTTGTTTGAGAAACGTTTGGTAGGCCGGAAACGAAGAAATGAGAACAATACTGGGGAAGTTGTAGCAAAAAGACAAAAAGTCAATGAACCTAAAATTACAAGCAGAAACAAAAAGGATTCTGTTGAAGATGTTGTTGGTTTTCAGTTTGAAAACAGTTCTGGTGTCAACTGCTATGCTAATGTAGTGGTTAATGTTTTGTTTTCTCTAGAAAATGTAAAAGAAGAGATTGTGGTCAATTCTGATCAAAGATTTTGCAGTTTGTTAAATTCTGTGTTAGAGAAATGTAGCACTGATAGAAGAAACATAGAAAGTGTGTCTGAAATTCGAAATCTGTTAGACAGATGTTCAGGCCAAACACAATTCTCTCAAAATATTCAGCAAGATTGTCAGGAGTTTTTAATGTACATGCTTGATGTATTACATGCTGAAGGTGTAGATGTAGATCAGCTGTTTGGGCTTTCTTATCAATGGCAGCATGACTGCGAGAACTGTATGGTATCAAGTACTACTAGTGTAGACTCAGAAAGATTTATATATTTAACTTTGCCAGACAGTAAATCAGTCTCCTTTAATAAGCTAGTAAAAGCAGCTGATCACAACATGGAGTGTAGCCAATGTAAATCTGAAATGATGTCCACATTATTTATACGAACATATGGCCAGTACGTCATTTTAATGTTCCAACGATGTAGGCCTGATGGAACAAAATTGACAACTTTAATTAAAAATGTTGTAGCTTCGCAGTTGTCAATATCAGGAAGGACTTTTGTAACTGCAGCAATTATATATCATGACGGCCCTTCAATAACATCAGGACATTACACAGCTTATTTAAAGTCTAGAAATGGCTGGTCATTCTGCAATGATTCTGTTTTAATTTTCAAAAAAAAATTGCCGTATGACCTTAAAAACTCTTACCTGGTGTTTTTAAAACCAACATTTTAGGGAAATAATCTCGGGATGTGCTCTGTGGAATTTCAAGAAGTTCTAATGGCTCCTACACAATTTGGCCTTGAGGATAAGTGTAGTTCAGAGACATAACTTCTAACCATAGGACTGGACGTCATGGAGAAATATGTGCACTTTGAATGAGTTCAGAAAAACTGTTTCTTTTTATAAGCTAATTGAAGCAGCCAATCAAAACATGGAGTAGAGGGAATGTAAGTCTGCAATGCTGTCTACTGTTTTACATTGCTTTGTGATTAAAAGTGATGTAGAGAATTAAATAATTGTAGTAGTCATAGAGGTAGTGTAAGTCTGCTTCATAGTAAGCAGTATCAGTGTCATAGGAAATGTAGAACATGACTGAGCAAGAAGGGGAAGATATTACTATTCCAGGATTGTGAAAATGATCTTCAACATTTTAATTCTGAAAGTTGCGGAAATTCCAAATGACGGGATTGGCTTACAAGAAATCCAAGAGTTATAAATGGCTCTGACCAGATTTGGCCTTGAGGAAACTTGTGGTAGAGAGCAAGAAGTCATTTATTCGATGTAACGTGTTTTTAAAAACGATGGAGATTTTCTTTCAGAAAGTGGCGGGCTGAAAGTAATAACAGCACAAAAGAGTGTAAGCTGTTCATAGGACATCCTTGGACGTCATGGAAAGTAAGTTAACTTTAAGGAGTTCTGAATTCTGATTTCTGATGTTGTATGGGTTTTTAAAACACAATCATTTTGATTGTGTTTTTTTTTCCCCGCTGTTATATTATGAATACCTTTAAGTCACTGTTTTTAGTGAATTTTGATACATTCTGAGAACAGCAAAAATAAACCATTTAACATGTATAATTAATTCTGTACTGTTTGCATTTATGATGTACATGTAGAACTGTGTAGGAGGCATGGAGAAGGTGAGGCTTCTGTAAGTGTCAAAGGTGTTGCATACAGTGCTGCACTTCTGCGTATTCTTTCATATGCTAGACTACATCTGCACAATGAGATACCTAAGCAAAGGAAACGCAAGTGATGTGATTGAGAAATGAGCAAAATAAATTGCACGTATTTCAATTACATCACCTGTGTTTCCTATCATTACGAATCACATTGTGCAGATCAAGTTTAGGTCTGTCCAGGGAAACATAGAAGGTTTGTACTTTGTTGAAGAGTGCAGTGGACATGACTCACTTCATTGGTAGACTTTCACAGATATTATCTCCTCTGTACACTTCAACAAGTGTAAATCTCATCTTGAACTCTGAGTAGGCCTCACCTCAAACAAACCTCTGGATAGGAGACATGTTATTGGCATCCTGAAGCGACACTTTTCTGAAACAAGAGCAATGCAAAAGATGCACCATGTTTTAAGATAGGCCTCACTTCATCTGCATCAAGATACTGTTAGTTTAAAATGTATATCTTTAGGACTGTGTAGGGGGCCTGGAGAAGCAGAAGCTTCTGTCAGTGTCAAAGTTGTTGAAAAACTATTTGTCCTTCAATCTTTTCCCTTGTCTTTTGTAATTTTTAAATACATGTTTTAATATTTTTCAAATGTTGGTTCTCTCTTTCACAGATTGAAAGTATAAAAACAAAAAGTGAGTAATTTAACGGCAATTATAAGGTAAATATTTTGTACTCTTTTCGTTACATTTCTATCACATTCACCTACTATTAGTTCCACTGCTTCACTTCTTTAACCCTCAGTTTCCTGCCTTTGCTACTTTCCTCATTCCTTTCTCTATTACCTACTTACTCAACTCCTTCCACTCTTTTTCTCAGTCCCTCTCTTCTCATAGTTCCTCAGTCTTGTTCACTCACTCCGTCTCTATTACTCTTAGTGTCTGTGAATTACTTTCCCACCTTTTTTTTTGGACCGCTTCCCGGGAAGTGGCCCGGTTCGCAAACCAGCAGCGTTACGGGAGTCCACCATTTTGTGTTTCGGTCGAATCAAGATACAAGATGGAGGGCAAATAATGTTCAGAATGGGTAGAAGGGGGCACGGTAGATGTATCTTGACCCCCTTGGTTTTCTGAGGGTGGCTGAGGAGGACCATAGTTCTTCACTCTTGTTCACTCTCTCTGTTTCTATTAATGTCACTGTTTCTGACTGATCAAAATTTTTTTTTTTTAAAAAGAACAGTAACTATAAGGGAAGGAAACAGACAGTTATGTTAAAAGAAAGACAGCTATAGGGAGTAAACTAAGGATACTGTTACCCGCAATCCACTGCTGATGATGTTACTGACCATGTCATGAATGATGTAATATGTGACATCATCAGCAGTGGATTGTGGGTAACAGTATCTCTTGTTTACTCCCTAGAGCTGTCTTTCTTTTCACATAACTGTCTGTTTCCTTCCCTTATACTTACTGTTCTTTTTTTTAAAAATAATTTTTTTGGTTAGCTTCCGGTTCGCGTACCGGGTAGCGCTCCGGGGAGCGAACTAAGAGAAATAGAGGTTGGCAGAGTTCCAAATATTCTACCAATTTTTTTATAACGGGGAGGTAGTTCTGAAAAGAACTTTTTTTTAAATGTTTTTGTTGTTTTATATTTGTTTTAGTATTTTTTTAACATTTTTTTACTTTTTTTGTATTTTCTGAACGTTTTTATATTTTTTTAGTTTTTTTTGGGGGGGATGGGGAAACAAAAACGATCCATTGTAAAGGGCTCAACAGGAGCAACAAAAAAAAAAGAATTTATTTTTTGGGGCGTTTCGGACAAACATTAACATGATTCTGAATAGCTCTCATAATCAAAATGATGCTACTTTCCCTGTAGCAAATGAAATCGCCGCAGTGCACGCACACTTGCTTCACGTGCCCAAACAACATTTGAATGTTTGGGATCATCTCCCTCGCCTCTGGTCCCGACACCTCTGGAACAACCGATCTTCTTGCCATCGGAAGGGGATTTTGTTGCTCATCACGTAGCTGGGCAGCACTATAATTATTAGGATGCCACCTACTCATATGCCGATGCATAGTGTAATTGCCGTAACTGTACTTTTTTTCAGTTCCCCTTGACAGTCTATCACCGCATATACGGCAAAACACGTAGCGTGCATTTACTTTTTTTTGCCCCTCAGGAAATTTATAGAATTGCCAAATGTAGTTCTCTTTTCGATTATACCTCCTGGGCTCCTCTGGCAAAAACCTTGGCTCTTCCTCCTCTTCCTCCTCTTCCTGTTCTTCCTCTTCTTGTTGTAAAATTACTTCAGCAGGTGGTCCTCTCTTCTTTGGATTTGGTGGAGGTGGTGGGTTAGAACCAGCTGAAGCTACTAATGAAGCCATGTCACAATGTAAATAAAGGGTCTTTCTCTCACCAAGATGAAAGTCAGAGTGAGGAAAGAAGGAGGGGTTTTCATCATTTGGGAAAAGCAAAAGTTCTAAACCAATGAAAAGTGTTCATTTTAGATCACATGACCTAGTATTACATCATTAGGAAACCAAAAGTGAAATGAACCAATGAAAAGTGTTATTACCGAGTCACATGACCTGCTGTGTTTACGTTACGCGGTCGGCGCCGCGCCGCGGATCGCTTCCGGTTCGCGTACCGCTGCGCTTCCGGGTACGCTAACGTAGCACGTCATATGACGTATCACGCGAGAACGCGAAACGTCATGCTGACGCGACGCGTCACGATGTTGTTTTCTAACGCGACAGTTGCGCAAACGGAACGTTTACCGGTTCGCGGACCGGGTCGCGGCTCCGAATTGAGCTAACGGGAAGCTAACCGGTTCGCGTACCGGGAGCGAAACAATAAAAATAATAAACATTTTTTTTTTTTTAAAAACATGTAAAAAATATTTTTCGATTTAAAGAAGAATACATTGTAAAGGTTTTGATATTTGCTATTAAAAAACCATTGAAATTCACTGAAAAAACCATAGGTTATAGACCATATATAGTTAGGAATTAGCATTTACAAAACCTTGAAAATTCACTGAAAAAACCATAGGTTATAGACCATATATAGTTAGGGATTAGCATTTACAAAACCTTATTTTACTCACACAAAACCATTGAAATTCCATATATAGTTAGTTGTACTAACTATATATCGCGCACCCGCAATCCACTGCTGATCATGTCACATATTACATCATTCATGACATGGTCAGTGACATCACTGATGACATCACTGATGACATCTCAAATGACATCACTGATGACATCACTGATGACATCTCAATGACATGACTGATGACATCACTGATGACATCTCATTTGACATTACTGAAGACATCACTGATGACATCATTCATGTGATAATACGATGAACTTCTTCAGACTCTAAAATAACCTTAGATACACTCAGTGTAAACAGACACTCACAGACTGTCACTCATCCATGGAGTTACTCACACACCTACTCAGTCATGCAAAGAATCAATTACACCTCCATTTCCTCAACTATACAGTTATATATACCTTACTTATTCAAACATATACTAACACATATTTACTCTCTTTTACAATCCCTGATACAAGTTCACAATGATCAATACAGCCACTCACACATTCACGGGCTCTTATGCACAGTTATTTATATATGTCAACTCTCACATGTACTGTGTTTTACATATGTTCTTACTTTGACATGTAGCACTCAGATATCCATTCACTCACCAATGCACTCAGTCAACCGCCCATACACCTGTTTCCACATGCACTTTTGAATCCATATATCTAGTGAATCAACTGCTTACACATCTATGCACAGAGTCATACACCTCCCAGCCACCCACACACACACTCAGTCTCCCATACAAATACTTGGGCAACCAATCAATAACCCATATACTTACTCATATAGCTACTGATCAACACATGCAGCAGTTTACAGAACAACAGACATAATGATGCACAAATTAAGACAGTTTACTCACTAACCCATGCACTCAGTGACACACATTTAATCACTCACTCATACAGTCAGTCACACACCTACTAAATCCTTCATCCAGACACTTATACATCCACTCATTCTTCAATATGTAAGACATTTGAGATGTCATCAGTGATGTCATTTGAGATGTCATCAGTGATGTCATCAGTCATGTCATTGAGAAGTCATCAGTGATGTCATCAGTGATGTCATTTGAGATGTCATCAGTGATGTCATCAGTGATGTCACTGACCATGTCATGAATGATGTAATATGTGACATGATCAGCAGTGGATTGCGGGTGCGCGATATATAGTTAGTACAACTAACTATATATGGAATTTCAATGGTTTTGTGTGAGTAAAATAAGGTTTTGTAAATGCTAATCCCTAACTATATATGGTCTATAACCTATGGTTTTTTCAGTGAATTTTCAAGGTTTTGTAAATGCTAATTCCTAACTATATATGGTCTATAACCTATGGTTTTTTCAGTGAATATATATATATATATTACCTGCTGGCGGTCGCCAGTAGGTATATATAGTTAGGATTTTTTCTCTATGGGATTTTTTAAAATTCTATGTCTAATAACTTTGGCGTTTGTGGACGGAATTGGCTGAAATTTTCAGGAAAATGGAACATTTTGTTTCTGAGCAGCCCCTGAGAATTTGGGGGGGTTTCGTCAAGGGGGGGCCGAGAAAAAAGGGGGGTCCCAAAACGTGTTTTTAACATTGAGTTTTCCATAGGGCGGTTGGCCTCACTTTTAGCCCGAACGGCTGAATGGATTTCCACGAAACTTGGCAAAATTGTAGATATTGTTTGCCCGATGTGCCTTTGCTAGGTCTCAAGATATGTGGTCCTGTGAATTTTGAGTAAATTAGGTTTAAAAACAGATATATATCTAGAGCCGCGCCCGGTACGCGTACCGGGGAGCGCTTCAGGCGCGCCACGCGACTTGCGCACGGCAAGCTGATTGGTTCTCGGGTGTCTGTAAACATTCGAAACAGTCCGCAGCGGCCGCCATCTTGTGTCTCGGTGGGATTGAGACACAAGAGGTGGCAAGAATCAAAGGGGGGAAATGAGCAAAAGGGGGCAGGGTACACCCCCCTGACCCCCTACTTTTGATGTGGGGGCCATAAAAGGCTCTCGCGGGTGAAAAAAAAATAAAAAAAAAATCGATTTTTGCGGGGGGAGCGCCCGGTACGCGCACCGGGGAGCTTACTGGGGAGCGTACCATGGAGATTAAAAATGACAGACTTTTTTTTTTAAAAAAAAGCTTCTTTTTATAAATTGGAGGTAGTTCTGAAAAGAACTTTTTTTTGATTTTGTTGTTTTATATATATTTTTTTGTTTTTGTTGTTTTATATTTTTTTTAGACTTTTTAAAACAATTTTATATTTTTTTTGGATTTTTGTCAAGGGAAAAACAAAAACAGGGATTCCAAAACTGCTCAACAGGAGCAAAAAAAATTGAAAATTTAGGGACTGGCAGAGCAGCGGTGTTGCTGTTTCTTTAGGGCAATGAGTTCAACACTCTGCTCCCCATAGCAGAGCAGTTCGTCACACTCCGTGCACAAAAATTTGATGCCTGCAAACACCGGCAGAATGTTAGGGACCATTCTTCCACGGGGTGGTCCCGAAGGTGTTGCTCCACCGGTGGAGGTGCTGCCGCCATCTGTTGGTACATTCCGTGCCAGCTCTCTGACACTCTCCCTGGCAAAGTTGTTAGGGTGTCTTCTTTTCACATGCCTGATCAAATTAGCATTCCCAAAACTATATTTTTTCAGAGGATTGCCTCTGGATAAACTACTCCCACATATTTTGCAGGTTACTTTGGGAGCGTTGACTTTTTTCTGTCCTTCAGGGATGTCGTAAAATTTCCAGATGAAATGGGTTTTTTTCTTTTGCTGAGGAGGGTCCTCATCTAAAAATCCATCTGAATCACTGCTGGATGACTCTCTTGCAGCCATTGCTGGAGATCAGAAAAGTAGGAGATAGAGTAGACAGAACAGCTCTTGCTCTCTCCAAGTACAAAGCAATAGTGAGAGAAATGGGTGGGTTTCACACAATTTGGAAAAAAAAAAGTTCTGAACCAATGAAAAGTGTTATTTTAAAGTCACATGGTTTGACGCGCTTACGCTACGCGCCTCGGGGCGCGTCCCGGGCGTGTATCGTAAGCGCATCGGGGCGCTTACGTTGCGCGATCGTATGCGCTTCCGGGTGCGCTTACGCGGTGCGTCATACGACGCATCTCGCGGCTACGCGATACGTGTCTTATGACGCAAGGCGTGGCGGCTACGCGATACGTCACGATGTTGTTTTCGTTCGCGGCAATAGCGCTTCCGGGACGCGTATTAGTACGCGCCCCGAGGCGCGCCGCAAAATTGCGCTTACCCGTGCGTTCACCTGTCCGCGCCCCGGGAGCGAACAAAAAAAAAAGTATTAAAAAAAATTTACAAAAAAAAAAATTATTAATAAACATTTTACAGCTACAGATATTAGCTTTTAAAAAACCAATGAAATTCACTGAAAAAACCATAGGTTATAGACCATATATAGTTAGGAATTAGCATTTACAAAACCTTGAAAATTCACTGAAAAAACCATAGGTTATAGACCATATATAGTTAGGAATTAGCATTTAAAAAACCTTATTTTACTCACACAAAACCATTGAAATTCCATATATAGTTAGTTGTACTAACTATATATCGCGCACCCGCAATCCACTGCTGATGATGTCACATATTACATCATTCATGACATGGTCAGTGACATCACTGATGACATCACTGATGACATCTCAAATGACATCACTGATGACATCACTGATGACATCTCATTTGACATTACTCATGACATCATTCATGTGATGATACGATGAACCTCTTCAGACTCTAATATAACCTTAGATACACTCAGTGTAAACAGACACTCACAGACTGTCACTCATCCATGGAGTTACTCACACACCTAATCAGTCTTGCAAAGAATCAATCACACCTCCATTTCCTCAACTATATAGTTAAACACACCTTACTTATTGAAACATATAATAACACATATTTACTCTGTTATACAATCCCTGATACAAGTTCACAATAATCCATACAGCCACTCACACATTCACTGGCTCTTATGCACAGTTATTTATATATGTCAACTACCACATGTACTGTGTTTTACATATGTACTTACTTTGACATGTAGCACTGAGATATCCATTCACTCACCAATACACTCATGCACACAGTAAACCGCCCATACAGCTGTTTCCACATGCACTTTTGAACCCATACATCTAGTGAATCAACTGCTCACACATCTATGCACAGAGTCATACACCTCCCAGACACCCACACACACACTCAGTATCCCATATAAAATACTTGGCCAACTAATCAATAACCCATATAGTTAGTCATATAGCTAATGATCAACAATTGCATCAGATTACAAAACAACAGACACAATGGTGCACAATTTAAAACAGTTTAGTCACTAACCCATGCACTCAGTGAGACACATTTAATCACTCACTTATACAGTCAGTCATGCACCTACTAAATACATCATCCAGACACTTATACATCCACTCATTCTTCAATATATAAGACATATTTTAACTTTACAGAAACATACAGTCACTGGATGTTATCATCAGTGATGTCATCAGTGATGTCATCAGTGATGTCATTTGAGATGTCATCAGTGATGTCATCAGTGATGTCACTGACCATGTCATGAATGATGTAATATGTGACATCATCAGCAGTGGATTGCGGGTGCGCGATATATAGTTAGTACAACTAACTATATATGGAATTTCAATGGTTTTGTGTGAGTAAAATAAGGTTTTTTAAATGCTAATTCCTAACTATATATGGTCTATAACCTATGGTTTTTTCAGTGAATATATATATATATATATATATATATATATATATATATATATATATATATATATATATATATATATATATATATATATATATATGTATGTATACATGATGCTACTAAGGTAAGTTTACATATGTGGATCTACTTACCTGTAGGGCTACTCTGACACTTAGATATAAATCTCCACCTTTTTGCTAGTCTCCATTTTGGAGTGGAGACTTACCCTGACATTTACACTTAAGAATCTGCCCTCCTTGATAAAAATGTAATACAATGTATTTACAAAAAATCATGTAATACACAATAAAAAAAGTAAAATAATTTTTAAATAATATTTGAACAAATTATATTTTCCTCGGACTAGCTGGAGAAAAAGATACAACATACCTTGTAGAATTACCTTTGTGTTAAATTGTAAAATAATTTAAATACATTCATTCTTTTGTAAAATACTGTTTTTAAATATCTTCAAATCACTCACCCTTGTTAACAATTTTGTTTCTTCTCAATTTGAACCAAATATGGTTGTAGTGAAGAAATAAAACTTTTTGAACTAAGTTTAAAATCCTATGTGTATGAAATGTAAAAAATTATTTTATTTAATTAATTTATTTATTTATAAAGTTTTATATAGCGCGAACGTGACCCACGAGGGTATCAGAGTGCTTTACAGTATATAGTTAAAGATATAGGAAATAAGGTAGTCTACACGCATTTGATAAATAACATTACTCACAAAAGAGGTAAGAGGTATTAGATAACATAGGTATTAGATAATATAGGGGACCGATGGACATCACATTTGATCATAGAGGGCAACGGTACTTTACAATTTAATCGGTCATTACGCCTTAGGTCAATGTTGCGGAAATAAACGAGCATATAATGACATGCAGTACCCAGATATAAGAGGATTGTGACATCTTAGGATGTAAATTTGTTCATTAGGAGTATTTTTACCTCCTTTTTGAAGGCGGTAAAGGACAAGATTCCCTGAACCACTGGGGGTAAGGAGTTCCAAATCTTTTGAGCGTACCCTGAAAAGGCTCTGCTACCAGTTCTCTTTTTATGAAAGGATTGTGGTTTTAGAAGTAAAGAACTAGCACTTCTCAGTTGTCTGCAACCTCTGGAACGTTCAAGCTTTAGGGCTAGATAACTGGGTGTGTTGTTATAAAGTGTTTGTGGGTCATGCAAGCAACCTTCAGTTGTATTCTTGCCTAATATTGTAGTCAATTCAATGTTTTCAAAGTTGGGGAAATGTGGCTATTTCTTTTAGATCCTGATACCAGTCTTGCTGCAGCGTTAAGTGAGGCCCTCAGCAGAGCCAGCTTGTATCTTTGGAGGTCACAGAGAGTGCTGCGTCCATAGTCTAATCTTGATAGCACTAAGGCTTGCACTGTCATTTTTAAGTCGGTCTGAGGGAGGAAGGGTTTAGGTTTTCTTAGTAAGCTCATCTGGTGATTGGCTCCCTTGGTGGCCTTAGAGATGTGCGACTGCATATTCAGGTGTTTGTCTATGGCGACTCCCAGGGATTTAACTGAGTCAATGATGAGTGGTGCACAGTCCATGGCTGTTAGGTGTTTCAAACATTGCTCCATCTTTGGTGTGTGGTTGGGTGGGGAGATGAGAATGAATTCTGTTTTTTTTGTATTATGCATGAGGTGGTTGTTCATGAGCCAGCTTTGCTTGTTCAGAAGAATAGCGTTGAGGGAGATGAAGTCTTTAGGAGTGGACATTTTCAAATACAGTTGGGTGTCATCCGCATACAAGTGATAAAGGATATTTGCTGATTTCAATGCATTAGCCAGGGGTTCCATTAGTAGGTTGAAAAGAATAGGTGAGAGGGCTGATCCCTGGGGAATGCCTATGTCGACCCCGGATGGTTGAGAAAGAGCATTCTTCATTTTGATTATTTGAGACCTGTTATTAAGGAAGGAGGAGAACCAGCGTAACACTGTGCCTGAGAGGCCCATCCTTCTTTCTAATAGTGATAGTAGGTTGTCATGTTTAACAGTGTCGAAGGCGGAGGATAAATCAAGCAGTATCACTAGGCAGGATTAGTTGCGGTCAAGCATTAATAATATGTCATGCAATAAGTGTGCGAGAGCAGATTCTGTGATGTGCCCTTGGCGGAAGCCAGATTGGCGAGTGTCTAGGAGGTTGTAATTCTCAATATGGTTGCATAATTGTATGTGTACTCATTTCTCTACCAGTTTTGCCAAAGTGGGGATGTTATATATACGGCAGTAATTGTTGAGATCGGATGGGATCACATCGCATTTCTTTAGTATAGGCGTAACTTGCCCGATTTTAAGGCAATGTGGTATGGTGCCTTGCCTCAGGGAGGCGTTTACAATTTTTGCCCATAATGGTAGGATGGATGTTTTTATCATTTTGAAGAGGGCAGGAGGAAGGGGTCGATGAAGTGATTGGAGGTATTGATTCCCAGAAGAGTATTATAGATTTTTTGTTCAGAGATTGTCGCGAAGGTGTTCAAGGAAGCATTGTTTTTTGTGATTTCCCGTGGAGAACTGATGAGGACTTTGAATTGTGAGTGACCGTTAGCATCCTTGGTCAGAGGTTGTAGGAGGGCCATCTTAGATTGGATGTCGAGCTCGATGACCGTTATCTTTTCACGGAAGAAGTTGGCAAGATCATCGCACGAAGGTGTAGCCAGGTTGTTTAGATCCGTAGAATTAGCCGTGTAGCTAATTTGTTGCTTGACAATTTTGAAGAGTTTTTTTGGACAGTAGATTGCTTGGTTCAGCTGCGTTCTAAAAAAGTCTGCCTTGGTCTTTAGAATCTTCCTGTTGTATGAGTTCCTTAGCGTTCTAAGGTGAAGTAGGTGAACATCGGTGGGTGCCGATTTCCATAGACTTTCAGCCACTCTTAGCTTGCGCCGCTCCGTGTTGAGGGATTCATTGAACCAAGGTTTGGAAATTTTGGTGGAAACATGTTTTTCTTCGAGGAGAGCTGTGGAGTCCAAGATTTCAAGCATTGTGGAATTGTAAAAGGTTGTGAGGTCATGGACATCCTCCATGCCCGTTACTGGGGTCAGGGCGGAGTGGCATCGATTTACCAGGGTGAAGGGGTCGATATTCTGCAAGTTCTTTTTCCATTGTTTAGTTTTTGGTGGTTGACACCTTTTTGGAATTACTTCAATATTGATGGAGAAGAAGATGCTATGATGGTCGGTCCAGTCACATGGGGTGATGGATTCTAATGAAATGATGCTTGATTTTGCTATGATGAGGTCCTGTGTCTCTTCCTTGTTGTGCGTTGGACTGTCACAGAATTGGGATAAATCCAGGTCTGTGACAAACGCTTTAAGACTTCCTACACCATGATCCTTTGCATTATTCCAGTGAAGATGAAAGTCACCCAGGAAATTGTGTGGTATTTGTGAATTGACATTTGAGGAAATAACTTCCATTAACTCGTCAGTGAAAGTCAGATTATCCCTCGGGGGTGTTAGAAAAAAATGAAGCTTGCTAGCTAGGTCTTATCATCACAGCTATTCATGCATATATATTCGCAGGTGGGTCAAGCGATGGAGTCTGCTTACTTGACTGATATTGTGTTACGATAGATGCAGGCTAACCGTCCTTCATGCGCCACTTTTGTGTCTAGGCGGATTAGGTCGTGGCTAGGAGGAACCAAAAGATCAAGGATGGGAGCGGAGGAGCTATTTAACCATGTTTCGGTAAGGAAGATAAGGTCGAAATCATTCTTTAGGATGAGGTTGAATATGTCAGGAGCATGTTTACTAGCTGATCTGCAATTAAAGAGTGCACATTTCAACATGTTAGTAGAGTGTTTTAAGGTAGTCTGTTCTATGTTGATATTTGTGAGATTATCTCTATTTACAGATCAGTTGCTGTGAGTAGGTTCTTTGAAAGGTTTGGTTAGACTGGATTGGATAGTGCCACATTGTGGCGTACTGCTATCTGTTGCTATATCATAAGATAAGAGGAGGTGGTCTATGTCGTTGTCTGATAGTTCAGCGATTGCTCTCCTATTTATTTATTTATTTATTTAGTGTTTTATAGAGCGCAAACTTGACCTGTTAGGGTATCAGAGCGCTTTACAAGGGTCATAGAGTTATACAAAAGTTAAGCGTCACAATATTCACACAGTGCAGGAAATATGATAGAAAGAGGACAAATATGTACACATTATATTTACAATTAACAAGAAACGGGCTCCAGGTATCTTGGGGGAAAAACTAGGTAGTCAGGAGGGAGGCAAAAGCCGGACGTTAGACTGGGTCTCTGTGGTGATTGGTGGCAAAAGTTAGACAAGGAATTTACCCATAAGGTAGGTTTTGGCTTCCTTCTTGAAGCGTGCTAGAGAAGGGATTCTTCTAACAGTGGGTGGGAGAGAGTTCCATATTCTTGGTGCTGCCCCGGAGAAGGCTCGATTGTACGTTTTTTCCCCCCGAAAACATGCAGGTTGGAGGAGGAGGTTGCTAGCGGACCTGGAGATTCTGCTTCCTCCAGATATCACAAGTTTCTGTGCAAGATATGCTGGGGAGTTTGTGTATAGCGCCTTGTGCGTAATGCATGCCAGTTTCAGCTGTATCCTGGCCTCAAGAGGAAGCCAGTTTAGAGCTTTCAGGTGTGGAGTAATGTGGTTGAACTTCCTTGTGCCGGTACTAGTCTGCCGGCCGCGTTGAGGCATGCTTACAAAGGGGCCAGGGAGGTCAAGGGTAACCCAGTGAGAGTGGAACAGCCATATTCCAGTCTAGAGATGACAAGTGCTTGGACTGCCATTTTTAGGTCAAGGGCGTCAAGGAAGGGTTTCAGTTTCCTAAGGTAGCTCAGGTGGAACCTGGCTGATTTGGCCATCAAGTTGATGTGATCACGCATGTTTAGGTTACAGTCCAGGGTTACTCCCAGAGATTTGGCTGATTCTACGATGGTCGGTGAGCAGTTTAAGGCTGTGATGGAATTTATCCATAGCTGAAGCTCAGGATTGATTTTTGTAGGGGAGATTAAGAGAAATTTTGTTTTCTTTGTGTTCAGTTTAAGATAATTGGAGGCAAGCCATTGGACAGTTAGTTTCAAGGCCTCATTCATGGAGAGGATCTCCCTGAGAGAAGATATTTTGATGTAGATCTGGGTATCGTCCGCATACATATGGTAGAAGATATTTGCAGTGCATAGAACATCGGTAAGCGGTTCTAGATAAAGGTTGAAGAGGGTGGGGGATAGAGGTGATCCTTGAGGGACTCCGACCGTGACCGGAGAGGAAGCAGACAGGTTACTATTAATTGAGAATCTCTGTGATCGGTTTTGTAGGAAGGATCTAAACCATTTTAGAACAGAGCCATCCAATCCCATCCTTAGTTTGAGGCGTTCAAGTAGCTTTTCGTGGCAGAACGTGTCGAAGGCTGAGGATAGATCTAGGAGGATTAGGAGACAGGTTTTGCCTTGGTCTAGAGCTTGGAGGGCATTATCAACGATGTGGAGCATGGTGGTTTTGGTGCTGTGTCCAGGTCTGAACCCAGACTGAACCCAGACTGGAAGTCATCTAGTAGGTGGAAGTTGTTGATTTGTTGACTTAGCTGTTGTTGCACACACTTCTACAACACTTTGGCTAAGAGAGGGATGTTGGAGATAGGTCTGAAATGATTGGGGGAGGCTGGATCCAGCAAAGGTTTTTTCAAAATGGGGAGGACTTGGCCAGCTTTCAAAGAATCAGGAATTGATCCTTGCAGGAGAGAGGCGTTAATTATTGCAGTCCAACTAGGTATAATTGATTGGGCGACGGCAGCTAGGCAGTTGGAGGGGAGCGGGTCATTAAAATGGTTGTTAGGATTTAAGGTGGATAGCATTTTTGAGATGGAGTTTTCATAGAATTTGAAGTCGGATCAGTGTGCTTGAATTTTAGGTGAAGCCATTGTGGGTGGCGTGGAAGGAGGAGGTAGGTCAGTAAGGGTTAGGAAGTATGTGGCTGAACTGAGTTCTTTCCCTAAGGCTGTGATTTTATCGGAAAAGTAAGAGGAGAATTCCTCAGATGAGATTAGCGACTTGGGGGTTTCTTTCAAAGTTTTGGCCAGTTTATTGGATTGGTGTTTGACCAGTTCAAAGAATTTGTGGGGCCTGTTCTTGGTGTTCACCAGTTCGGATCTAAAGAATTCTTTTTTTGATTTGAGGATGTTCTTGTTATAGGTATTTCTGGCCTGGCAAAGTAGTTTTAGAAGGGTGGCAGAGGGGTGTTGTCTCCATATTCTTTCGGCTTGCCAGAGGGATTTTCTTTTCATTGATGAGGGATCCAGTGAACCAGGGGTTTCTGTCTTTAATTTGGGTTCTTTTTAGTTTTAGTGGGGCTAGATCATCCAAAATGTTCGAAATAGTCGTAGAATAGTGATCATTGAGGTCACTAACCATAGTGGTAAGTAAGGGGGGGAGGTCTGATTTGCAAAGAGCCTTAGTTCCCTTTGGTCTAGGTTCCTGGTGTCTCTGATCCAGCGTTTGGGAATCACTGGTTGCGGTGCCTTTGTCTTGAGGGTGCAGGAAGGCGATGGCATGGTGGTCAGACAAGTCACAAGGGTCTTTGGAGATGAGCTTGACTGTTGATTCCTTGGAGATTATCCAGTCAAGAGTGGCCCCTTTTGAGTGAGTTGAGAGTGAGCAGGCTTGGGTCAGGGTTTGATTGGCAAGGAGGTTTTTGATGCCATTGACATGAGAATCCTTGAGGTCATTCGAGTGAAGGTTAAAATCACCAAGGAAAATATCATTAGCGTTGGAGGAAGTTTTAGCTGTGATGATTTCCATGAGTTGGTCAGTGAAGGAATCGTTTTTCCCTGGGGGGTAGTAGAATATGTGTAGGTTACACAGAAGGGTGGAGTTGCTGCAAATGGAGAGGGTGAGGTGCAGGAGTCGGCGGTATCCGCTGAGAGCTCCGTGAAAAGGAGGTTAGAGCAGTAGATGCAGGTGATGCCTCCTCCTTTCTTACTGAATTGCCTGTCCAGCCTTGTCATGTTATAGAATGGAGGGACCAAGAGGTTGAGGCATGGAGATGAGTATTCATTAAGCCATGATTCAGTAAGAATCGCTAAATCGAAAGGAGATCAGAAATATCTGCAGCCTGCTTGACTGCAGATCAGCAGTTAATTAAGAGATCAGATAAAGTGGGGTTGGATGGAGTGTCGGGAGATGGGACAAGTGTATCGGTGCTAGATTGCTTTTAACCACACTTCTGTTGCGAAGGGTAGCTGGTCTGTTAGGGTTAATTGTGACTGTGCTAATGGTCTGTTCTGTAATCACCTCTAGTAAACCTGGGGTAGCTGGGGCATGGTTATAGTCCTGGAGGATGGCAAGAATTTCCTTTTCATTGAGGTCGAGAGGACTTGGGGTTGCAATGGTGGAGTTGTAGGAGAAGACGAGGGCCAGGGTTTCCTCCTCCGAGAGGTAGCATGGTTGCTTGCGAGGGCGAAGGTGTCTCAGGGATAACGGTAATGGGTGCTTGGGTACCTCTGAGAGATGAAGGGGGTGGGGTTCAGCCTGGGCTTGAGGTTAGCGAGGGAGAGTTTGGCGAGATGAAGGAGCTGCGTGAGATCCCGAATGGAGATATGGATGCTTTGAGTTAATTTGGCAGCACTGGAGTACAGGGTTGCGGAATCCATATGAGAGGGCG
Organism: Lissotriton helveticus; assembly: GCF_964261635.1. Taxonomy (NCBI): domain Eukaryota; kingdom Metazoa; phylum Chordata; class Amphibia; order Caudata; family Salamandridae; genus Lissotriton; species Lissotriton helveticus. The sequence continues at coordinate 360,167,827 of NC_136063.1, read as the reverse complement.
GCACTAGCGGGCAGAGGAGCAATGATGCAAGAGGCAATCTGTCAGTATGTCTAGTTGGTGGGGTGGGGGGTGGCTCGACCAGAGATGTAGGTCTTGGGCTGCGTACCAATCTTGCAGACAGAGTGGGAAGCTAGTGAGGAAGGGGCCGAAGGCCTGGGGATGATTCTGTTGGCAAGGTCGGGAGATGTGCTGTAGGGATTAGGATGGTCTGAGTTGGAAAGCTTAGCAAGGATAGTTTGTGGGCTAAAAGGGCTATCTGCACCTGCAGTGGAGAAGTGTGGCTCACTGGTTAGAGCAGGCAGACCCTGAAGCAGAGGTCATACCCGGGACCAGGGTTCAATTCCCGACGCGGCAGGTTCTCGAGCTCAAATGTCCACGGACCCGATAATTCTCGCTTCGGTGCCTGACCTAATCATGGGTTCACACTCTGCAACTCTGGGCATTAAGCTTGCTTAATCTCCACAACGGCCCCCGCGGCGGGATGCCTGGCTTTCACCTTGGGGATGCCCTGTGGGGGCTATTTCACAGGGAAAAGCCAGGACGGGTTCCCAAGGCAAAGCGCTTAGAGACCCCTGGGTTATAAGCGCTATATAAATCCAAACATACAAACATACATACATACCTGTATCGTGGGTACTTGGAGGCATACCAATCTCACAGAGTGAGGAGCTAGGGGGAGGGGACCATGAGTCCAGAGATGTTACTGTGGGCAAGGCCAGGAGGTGTGTAGGAGGTGTTAGGATGATCTGTGTTGGAAACCCGTGGAGGGGTGGGTTGGGGTGGCTATGCGCACAGGGGAGGCTGATCTGACGGTCGTTACAACGGGTGTAAGTGGCTCTACTGGGGTTAATCACATGGTAGCGGTAGCCGGCAGCAAGAGGTACGATGAGTGGCGATGGGGTCCAGCAAAGTAGGAGCGGACCAGGGCAGCCGCCTCCGACTTTCCAGCAGGAGAGATGTATGACCAGCCTACCTTCCCCGGTAAGTCCCGGTAGTGGAGCGCAGTCCGGTTCAAAAAGTAGGTGGCGGGATGACTTGTGGGACGGTTTATACAGGGATAATTACCACTTGGCAATCCCTAAACTGATAGCTTCTCGAGGAGGCTCCTACACGGTGGCCATCTTGAGTGAGGCCTAGAGGGGGGAGGTAAGTTAGTCTGTGTACTATCGTCAGGGTTTATGATCTTGGGGATGAGACTTCTAATTTGTGGATTGATTTGGTTACTCTGACTAGTTTTCTCATGGTGAGAGTTCTTGGGGAAGTATCTACTAGATTGGAGACTGATTTGGTTCACTATCACATTGGTGGCTCTGTAACAATTATGAAGTTCATTGGAGATGTTTGATAGGTTGTTCATCTCAGCCTTGAGATGGGCTAGGGCTAAGGTTAGCTCGTTGAATGTGCTAGCCAAAAATGTTGGGAAGGTTATTAGTATGTGTGGGAGTAGGAACATTTATGGGGAGCAATCTGCCGGAAGGGTCTGTGTGCATGAACAAGTTCTCAGGTTGCATGGGGATATCATCATCAGGGATTGGAGTGGTATGCAGAGGGATATTTGTAACGATTTGGAAAAAAGCTATTATTAAGCCCTTATTAAAAAAAACAATCTCAATCCAACAGAACAAAAAAGCTACAGACCATCTGCCTCTCTTCCCTTCCCATCCAAATTATTTGAAATAATCATGAATACCCAGTTGTCCCATTACATCGACCAGAACAATCTGCTGGTGACACCCAGTTCGGTTTCAGGAAGGGACATGGGACTGAGACGGCACTAATAAAGGCATCAGACGAAATCAGAACGATCATTGATCAAGGCGGCGCGGCAGTCCTGATACTATTGGACTTGTCCGCAGCCTTTGACACGGTCGATCACACCACCTTGATCGACCATGTATCCTCCATTGGCATCCATCACAAGGCAAAATCGCTTCTGACTTCCTTTCTGTCTGAACATAAACAGTCAGTCAAACTCGGTGGCTACTATTCCCCCGTTTTTTCCCTCCCTTGTAGAGTTCCCCAAGGATCCTCGCTAAGTCCGACATTATTCAACATCTATGTGTCGGACTTGGCGAGGGCCATTAAATCATATGGGATAAAGCTAATATCATACGCCGATGATACCCAGTTGGTATTGTCTATACATAATGATGGAGGAGCAGTTGTAGCCAATTTTCAAGAAGGTATGATGGCTATTAGTTCTTGGATGGACTGTAACTGCTTAAAACTTAATTCCGACAAAACGGAGGTCGTGATTTTTGGCAGCCTCACCCCTTCTTGGTCCCCAGCGTGGTGGCCTACTGAGCTGGGCCCCCCTCCATTACCTGTTACCAAAGTTAGGAACCTATGGGTAATATTTGATGATACGTTATCTTTTGTTAGCCATGCAAATGCGGTTGTCTCTCCTCTCCCTTCTTTACCCTCAGAATGGTTAGAAAACTTCTACCTTTTCTTCCTCCTAGTGCAGGCAAGACCCTCATGTGTACCTTGGTACTATCCAGGTGGACTACTGCAATGGACTTCTACTAAATGCACAAGAGAAAGTCCTTAATAAAATGCAGTTAATATAGAATGTGGCAGCAAGAATATTGACCCGCACCCCAAAGTTCTATTCGATATCCCCTATTATACGTCAACTCCACTGGCTCCCAGTCAAAAGCTGTACTAAACTTAAAGCCTTGTGCATCGCGTATAAAGCCATGGATAACATTGGGCTGGAGTTTAAAAAAAAGCTTTGTGCATATACACTCCTAAAAGATCGCTACGTTCATCCACGACCCTACTTCTCCCAATTCTGCGTACAAAAAAGTGACCTGGGGAGACAGACGATTCATAGTGGCCGTATCTAGATTGTGGAATACCCTCCACCTCCACATTAAAAACAGTCCATCCTTGATGATATTCCGAAAACAAACAAAAACATGGCTCTTTAATCGGTAATACCATCCAGCGCCTCTTCAGCCTCGTTCAGCGCCGAGACACCCCAGGGTATTTGCACGCTATACAAATCGTATAAATAAATAAATAAATGAGGTTCAAATCAGTGTGTGGACTGGCAGTTATGTGTCGTGTTCGGGTTGGTGGAGTGAATATTGACGGTGTTAGTGTCAGATCCGATGTCGAGGTTGACCGTAGGACCGGGGGATCTATGTAGTCTAGATTAGATGAGAGTGAGGATAGAGACACGATGTGGGTGGAGTCCGGGTTGGAGGCGCTATCCATGGTGGAAGGAGATAACTGTGAAGAATCATTCATCCAGCGATCAGTAGCTAAGATTAACCCTGTCCCTTCTAGGCTGGGGGATCCAGGTGTGGAAGCGATTGTTGTTATAGGGTGGTAGTAATCAATGGGCGTGTCTATAGTAAGATGGTTGGTAGCTGCATGTAACCCAGGCCCTCCTGGGCTAGGGGATCTGAGTGTGGTTGTGGCCGCAGTGGTTGGGAGGTAGGGCTCATTGGGGGTGTGAAGAGATGTCAGTTCAGAGGAATTTGTTACGGGGTTTTGCCTTGGAATTGGGGTGGCATCTAGAAACAGGATGGTGAGATGCGGGCAGAGTGCTATTCTTGCTATTTACTGCTGTCTTGACAATAGGAAAGATCCTGTCTATGGTATCTAGATTAGCATCGGAGGCTTGTATAAGGATATTACCGTTATTGTAAATGGTGATGGTGGCATTCGCTGGGCAAAAAGCTGAAACTGTAACCGACAGTTTGAAGGCATGCTGTATTTTTTTCACATTGGAGATACGAAGCAATGAGTGAAAGATGTTTCTCCACTGGCACGTTTCTTTGAGTGGAAGATGAGGTTGATGGATAGTATGCCTTTGCTGATGCATTATACTTACGTTTTGTATAATTAAAACACACATATATATATAAATACATACATATATATATATGTGTATGTCTATATATTACCCACTGGTGGTCGCCAGTAGGTAGTTATAGTTAGGACCTATTTTTGATAGGAAATCCGCAACATTTTCTTCGGAATAACTATGGCGTTGGTTGAGGAATCTTCGTGAAATTTTCAAACTTGGTGGGGCGCTCTGGTCCGGTCCTATCCTGAAAGTCTTGGGGCGATTTGTGAGGCGGGGGCTGAGAAAAAAGGGGGGTCCCAAAACATATTTTCCCCATGCAATTTTCCATAGGAACCGTTCATTGCAGCTACAGCCCAAACGGCTGAACGGAATTACACCACATTTGGCAAAGAGGTAGTCCTCGGGTCAGACTCATGCTTTTTGATTAAATGGTGTAAATTTGTTCAGTAGTTTCTGAGGAAATTACAAGTAAATGTACATATATATCTATGGCCTCTGTGGATGCGCGTATCCTGTGTACACTAAGCGCACCATCCCGATCACGCACTGAATGCTGATTGGCTGTCAAGTGGTTGTCAACATTTGAAACCAGGAAGTGTTGGCAGTCATTTTGTCCCTCGGTAGAAGCGAGGATCTGGAATTTGTGGAACAAGTGTTCGAAATGTATAAAGGCGCAGGTGAGAAATATTTTGACCCTCTAGACATGCTCAGGGGGTCCCACAAGGACCCCTAGGGCCCTAAAAAATATTATTTTTTTTAATGAAAAAACTGAGAAATGTGCGTTGGTGCATGGATCCGCTGTAATAAAAATAAAAACGAAGCGGGGGTTCCTGTGCTTGTTTAAAAATTAGTTACTTGGGATGGCCATATCCCGGGGTCTAAAATATTACATTTGATGGGGGATCCAAGGGGTCCTGTAGCCCGGGGACTGCCATTCCTCGGTGCTAGAAAGTAAATGGATGAGGGAGCTCAAAGGTCTGTCTAAACCTGGGGATTACCACCCTCCATGGCTTTTTATATTTTGAGAGGGGGGGCCGGGTGGTCTCCATTCTGGAGCAGTCGAAAGCCTTGGGGAACACCACCTCCTGGGTGCCTACCTCCGGGACACTGCTCTTTGCTAAAGCAGCAGTACAAAAGGGGGTGGTGATGGACGGAGCATCTGAACCCATCAAACACTCACACCCAGTCAACAGATCTGGGTTTAATCCAGCAGGGCGGAGTCGAGGTTCCAATTGTCATAGGAAAATGGCATATTAACAAGTGCCATTTTGCTGCAATAAAAAAAAAAAGCCAAAAATACGGTGAAAATTATATTGCCCTATTTACTAAAGTGACTCTAAGATGCATTAATGCATGTTAGCAGCCGGTTTGCTAAGGGCTCACCTTGTAACTCCAATGAGTTGCAATGTAGGTGTTCTCAGTGGTAAAGTAGGTGTTTCTATGAGAATATAAAAAGGAAGAGGGAGGTATGACAACAGCATTGTATTTACATAGCAGTCTTGGATTTAAGGACTGATAGCAAAACTCTCGCTAATTGCGGTTTATGTCAGATCCTAACATCTGTTCTGAAGTAGACTTAAGCATGTTTAATACGAGAGGTGGATTGATATGTTGAGTCCACAGCCTTTTATTAATAAGCTTTTCACTTGCGAACATAAATTATCGGTGTATTGCTCGCGATATTGGGGGTACATTTACAAGGACAGCGTTAAAATTATCGTTGCTTTAGCGTTAGGAAAGTGTCATTAAAGCGGCCATATTGGCTTGATAGGCTTTTGATAATTCATGAGAATTCAAATAGAAGCCCAGGTTTACACTAGAACATGTTAACGTTGTCCTTGATAATATGCCCCCAATTTTGCTATGTTAGGGCGTAAGCCCCGGCTCTCACTCTTGCATAGCAAACAGCATTGTTGAAAAAATCTTTCGATAAGATAATAAAGGACTTTGAAGTCCATTATCACCGTTTTAGTTGCAGTTTGCTGTTGTTAAAGCGGCGACAATTTTAACGCCGTCCTTGAAAATATGCCACCAAGTTTTGTGATGTGGACAATCCTGTCTCTCATTTAAACAGGCACAAAGTATTTGGAGAAGTGCATTGTGAATCGTGAAGCAACACTGCCTAATTGTGATCTATAAAGAATTCGAAGACTTGTGTACTTCTTATGCTCGTAATGTACATAGTGGCAGATTTACAAATCCACTGCGCCACCATTGCATCACTTTTAACATGTGAAAAGTGACGCAAAAGTGGCGCAGGGGGCTTGAAAATCTGCTACAAAGTGTCCTGTTTTACTTTGATTTCCTCTCTGTAATGTAGAGGTTCCTGGGTAAATTTAACGGTTTCTGTACAGCCAGTACCTTTCAACCCTACCCCAAAATTGCTTACTGCCTGTTACCATAGTAACAGTTCATGGAACACTTAAGTGAGCACACAGGTTACAAGTTCACCACATAATGTTGCTAATCGAAAGAGTTACTGTGCTGGAGCTTTAAAATTTGTTCATAGAAACCGTTAATGATAGGTACAGAGTCTGGTAAAGAGTCGTAAAGAGTTCGCCTCAGTATTATACTTCTAGTTATAAACATCATTTCTATTTTTAATTGTAAGTATGATAATCATACTAAATAATAGTGAAACGTTGTTAGAAAAAGAAGAAAAAGAAGACGTATATACTTTTTTATTAACTTTTATTATAACAAAAATAAATAACTAGAAACATAATTTAACATAACAATTTAATAAACTAAATGTGAGATGGAGTCCAATGAAGGGAGAGTAGGTAACCTGCAAAACAAAAATGAACATTAGTATTTAAAATTAGATCGATGTGACTGAATGAGGTCAAAGATCACAAATTAAGGTAACACTTGGCCATATTAGTTAATTTGCACATCTGCAGTGTGCCTGATACATTCCACCTCTCTATAGGCCCGCGTTGAAAAGGTGTCTGTAAGGAAGTGCCTACTGCGTCAGATTTACAGTATGGACTAACAGGTCTTTAAAATGATTCAGAGATGAGACAGAATTAGGAGAACGATCAGGTCATATGCAGGACAATATTTTTAATTTTGAATACATTTAATCGGAGGCATTGTGTATCTAGGCTGCTCTGCTTACCTTGTGTAAACACTGTGACCAACAGAGTTCACACCTTGAACTCAGCTTTGGTTCAACACTGGAGACTAATGAATCCAGCCTTGATTTTTTTTATCGGCAGAATGGACAGCAGCGTCCATAACTTTAAAAGAGAAAGAGAAACAATGTGAGAGAAAGTGAGAGAGAGAAAGAGAGAAAAACGACATTAAAAGTGTGAGAGAGAAAGTAATAGCTGGATCAGTTATTCCTGGAGAAAATCTTTGTATCTCACCGTTTTGCCTTTGTTGTGTGTTGAAGCACGTGCCGGTTCATAGTGCACCATCCAGTTTAGTTATCTGAAAGATAGTATAGAGTTAGTGATAGTATATTACATACAACTGCACAAGTATATTTTTGTCTAATGTCTTTGTACACTTCGGAAACTGTATTTCATCAATTTCCACTGCAAGGATGTGTTTGTGCGATGTTTTTCTTCCAAAGTACTATACCCCATGCACTCCCACTGCATAGCGGTGAGTTCTCATTACTGCGTACCCAGACTGTTGCATCCCATTGACTCCCAGATTCCTGAGGTGAGTGCTTCTTCTTGCGCACTCAGAGGCAGATTTATAAGTTCTTTGTGCCACTTTTGCTCACCTTTTAACGGACAGGGCACCTCGTTCAACATGCAGTCCCGCTCTTCCACCAAGAAGTCTCACATATGGTGCAGAGTCTTGATATCGCTATGGCTAATGACATACTCGTACTTCCATCATAATCGCAGGTTCCTCACCCGCTCAGTCCTTGCGGTACCACAAACTCAGTGACCAAAGACGCCATGCACGTAGTGGTGGGCCCCACTACTCGCTGGTTCGGGCCTACATGAGGCGTCGAACCACTAGGACAGAATGATTTTTGTCTGTGCCTTAAATCAATCAAGGCTTACTTCTCTACTGTCTGTAGTGTAGCTCCAAAGCTGAATTCAAGTTGTAAAACCTGCTGTCCGCAGAGTAGATCTTAGGGTGGACTGCATTATCTGCAATCATGATTGAAATGAAAGATAGAACATGTATGTAGCGTACATTTTATTATTCAACTAAATCTATAAGTGATAAAAAAGAAGTTTTTGAAGAAAGCATAACAAAGGGATTTTGTGTAGGTTTGATAGGTGTTATACTTAGTTTGGTTTGCACTGAGTTAGCGGTATCTGAGACAACAAGGTTTTGTGGAGCCTGCAATGATGCGTGGTCCGAGCAGGCCGTACTGATAGTAATATTTTTTGTGTTGTGAATGCTGCCTTAGTAAGGCCACTTGATAATTATTTTTGGTGCACTGAGTTACTAGTACCATTGGTGCTTAGCGTGTACGTATCCTGCGATGATGCGTTGTCTGGGAGGAGTGGGTCACAGTAATTGGAGTAATGTCTTTTGTCGATTGGATTCTGCATGAATTCCACTTAAAAGTGATAGTATGCCTCATTGCTGACATAAAACTGTTCACTCTTCTTTCCCATGATTTATGGTGCACTGAGTTAGTAGTATCTTTGGCTGAGCTTGTACGTACCCTGCGATAATGTATAATGCAGTGTGGCTGTACTGGGAGCAATGTTTTTTGCTAGTGAATTCTACTTTAATAAGGCTACGGGGAAATGACTTGTGGTGCAGTGAGTTAGTGGTACCGAAAGAACCCAGCGTGTGCGTACCCTGCGATGATTTGTGGTTCGGGGGGTCGCAGTACTATAATGTCTCTTGTCTATTGGAATGCGTCATGTACAATCGTCATTCTACCTGAATGGTGAGCCCTCACAATGTAGATCGAAGGCAGTAGTCATCATTGACATCAAGAAATTCTTTTTGTCGTATCTTTTAACAAAATCTGAGGACCTAAAGTCGAATTAACTCTACCTTAAAAAAAAGCAAGGCTAAATTTCATGCTGTTCATAGTATAGATTCAGAGCTGATTTCAAGATGTGAACCCTGCTGTCCGCACTGTAAATCAAAGGCAGTAGTCAGCAGAGATCTCGACAAATTATTTTTGTCACTTATTTTAACAAAATCAGAACACATACAGTACAATTTTCTCTGCATTAAATTAATCAAGGTTGAAGTCCTTACTGTCCGTCGGATACATGCAAAGTTGACTTCAAGTAGTGAACCCTGCTGTCCACATAGTTCATCGAAGGCAGTAGTTGACACAGACATCGAGGAATGCTTTTTTTGTCACATACTTTAACAAAATCTGAGGACACAGTACTATTGTCTCTGCCTTAAATAAATCGAGACAGAATTTTATGTTGTCTGTAGTACTTATCAAGTGGTAAACTCTTTTAATCGCACTGTACATTTGAAAACAGAACTCAGTACAGTCATTGAGGAATGTTTTTTGTGGCATCCTTTAACAAAATTGTCTTTGCCTTACATAAATCAAGGATAACTTGAATACTGTCCGTAGTGTAGATGGAAAGCTGAATTGAAGTTGTGAACCCTGCTGTCCACAGTGTAGATCGAAGTGCAGACGTCGACACAAATATCGAGGAATGCTTTTTGTCACAGTTAACAAAATCTGAGGAAACAGTACAATTATCTCTGCCTTAAATAAATCGAGAATTCATTTAATGTTGTCTGTATTGCTGATGCAATTCTGGTATGTAGTAGTGAACTCTGTTGACCGCAGTGTACATTTGAATGCAGTATTCAGTACAGACATTGAAGAATATTTTTGGTTGCATCATTTAACAAACTTGTCTCTGCCTTACATAAAACATGACTAACTTCAATGCTGTCCGTAGTGTACATGGAAAGCTGAATTCAAGTTGTGAACCTTGCTGTCCGCAATGTAGATCGAAGGCAGTAGTTGACGCAGATATCGAGGAATGCTTTTTTGACACATACTTTAACAAAATCTGACGACATAGTACAATTGTCCCTGCCTTAAGTAAATCGAGACTGAATTCAATTTATTTATTTATTTATTTTGTCAATTTGTAGGGCGCAACAGCTACCCAAGAAGGGTTTCCCGGCGCCTAGACACAGCTAGAAGCGAAGAGACAGAAACGGAGGGAACATTGAGGGATTATTGTTCAAACAACCAGGTCTTTACAAGCCTTCTGAAGCTATGGTAGTTATCTTCCTTCCGAATGCTTGGAGGAAGCGTGTTCCACAGGGAGGGTCCCAGATAGGCAAAAGATCTGCCCCCTGATCTTACACGTTTGAACCTTGGTATGCAGAACCGTGCTGCTGTCTGGGACCGGAGGTTTCTCTTAGGTGTGTAAAGGCAAGCAAGGGATTGGAGGTATTTTGGGGCTCCTCCTGTTTTTATTTTGAACATGTAGTTCAAGGCCTTGAAGCGAACTCTGTTCTCAATCCTGAGCCAGTGAAGGTCTCGGCGATGGTTCGAGACACCAGCGTTCCTAGGAATCTTACACAGGAGTCTGACCGCAGCGTTTTGCGCCACTTGTAGTCGTCCAGTGACAGATTTATTTGCGCCTAAATATAGGATGTTGCCGTAGTCAAGCCTTGATGTGATAAGGGCATTGACTACGGTCTTCTGAGTTGACATAGGCAACATCCATAGGATTTTCCTCAACCATCTGGTTATGGTGAGACACACTCCAGTAACTTTGCTGGCCTGCTTATCCATGGATAAGGCGTTGTCTAATACAAAACCCAGATTTCGAGCATGGGACACCGGGGTAGGAAGAATACCCATCTGTTCTGGCCAATGCGCGGGGTTCCAGAGATCTTTGTCTTTTCCCAAAATCAGAATTTCCGTCTTGTCCCCGTTCAGTTTTAACTGGTTTGCTGTCATCCAGTTCAGTATTTTTAGTAATCCTTCCTTGAGTAGTGACGGGGAGTGGGGACAAGAATTAGACAAGGAAAAAATGATTTGGGTGTCGTCAGCGTAGTTCATGAGTGTGAGCCCTAGCTTCTCAACAAGTTCTACCAATGGTTTGAGATAGATATTAAAAAACAGAGGGCTCAGAATGGACCCCTGTGGCACTCCATGAGCTGCGGGTAAGGTGTCTGATTCGGCCTGTGCTGATGCGATCTGAAAGGTTCTGTTTGCCAGAAAGGATTTGATCCATTCCAGAGCCTTTCCTCTTATGCCATTTGTGTGTAATTCTCTGAGGAGCGTTTCGTGGGAGATGGTGTCGAACGCCGCGCTTAGATCCAGCAGCACAAGTGCTACCGTTTGGCCTTGGTCAAGACGTTGTCGGATATTTTCAGTGACACCTAACAGGGCGGTCTCCGTCGAGAAACCAGCCCTGAAACCAGATTGCGAAGGGTGGAGTAGAAGGTTTTCTTCTGCAAAAGTGGCTAGCGTGGAGTGTACGTGTCTCTCGAGGCACTTAGAAAAAGCAGGAAGCAGAGATATAGGCCTATAGTTGGCCAGTATTTCTGGGTTAGCATTAGGCTTTTTCAAGAGGGGTGTCACCATGGCGTGCTTCCATAAGGCCGGGACAGTGGCGAGGTCGAGGGACAAGTTTAAGAGGTTGGCAATGATATTCAGGGACTGGTCATCCAATTGTTTTATAATTTTAATAGGGATGGGGTCCCTAGGGGAACCGGATTTGACAGTTTTTAGGATTCCTTTGAGATTCTCTAATGAGAGATTCGGCCAGGCTTCCAGCAGGTTTTTGTCAACAGTAGTGGGTTGAGGTAGGCTGGGGTTAGACAGAGGGGGAGGATCATCATTAGATATTTTAGTATTGATGTCTGAGATAATTTTGTCGATTTTCTCAGTAAAGAAGCAAGCTAATGCCTGACATTGTTGAGCGCTTAAGGGGGGTGCAGTGGCTGTAGTATGTGCGCCCGCCAATTCCTTAACTTTGGCAAAAAGAGTTTTGGGCATGTTAGTTGCTTCGGTGATTGCCTTTGAGACGAAGGCCGCTCTTGCCTTTGTACATGCCGCGTGATAGTGGTTTCTGGCTTCATGATAGCATTTTTTGGCATAAGGGTCGTACTTTTTACGCCATTTACGTTCTAATACTTTGCATCGTGACTTTTCGGTTTTAAGGCTGTCGTTGAACCATGGAGCCGGGGGACGATGTCTACTCCCTTTGGTTTGAGTAGAAGGCAGACAGCTATTAGCGGCATATGTTAACCAATTTTGTGTCTCAATTGCTACGTGGTCCATGTTGGAGTTTGGGCTAGGAGGGTTTAGTTTGAGTGCCTCATTTAAGGCGTCTATGTCGACTGACTTCCAATTCCTTCGATTTGTGGCAGTAGTATTTTGTTTCGCTCTAGGGGAGGGTGGAAAAGAGATGCTAAAGCTGATGAGGTGATGGTCGGACCAGCCAGAAGGTACGGTGGCGATGTACGTGAGTTCACTGATGTTAGTTATTATGGGGTCCAACAAGTGGCCAGCTGTATGAGTGGGGCTGGAGTTGATAATAGATAAATTCAGTGCAGCTAGATCTTCCAGAAAATTATGGCATGAGGGGATGGTGGGATCTTCCAGGTGTAAATTTAGATCACCTAGCAGAGAGAAATTGCTAGATGACATATAGTAGGGGGTAATAAGATTTGCGAAGTTTGATACCCATTGAGAGGGGTTACCTGGTGGACGATATATCAAAAGGCCTGACATAGTGAAATTGGGGTTCAAGGTAATTTTAAAAAGACCCGCTTCACAATCTGGAATTAGAACAGGTTCCAAAGTACATTTGTAGTCTCTGTTAAAAATGATGGCTATCCCGCCCCCAACCTGTTTTTCCCTATCGAGTCTGGCAATGGCGTAATTGTCAGGGAGGGCAATAGCAACGTCTGGGCCAGCACTGTCATGTAACCATGTCTCGGTTAGGAAGATGGCACTAGGACATTCTTCAATGAGGAGATTAAAGATTTCATGCTTGTGCTTAGGCAATGATCTGCAGTTTGTACTGTAAAATACGTATGTTGGCTGTACATTATTACGTGGAATTTTACATTTCCTGCGTCTCCTAGGTGGGTCAGAGTAGGGTTTCCGGACGTCAGTGGATAGTTTACACTCGGAGCAGACATGGGTTCCGACTATGTGAAGGTTGGACAGAGAGCAGTTTGGTTTAGGGGTAGGGCGCAGCGCTCTCAAAGCGGAGGATGTTCTTACCAATCGGGAGGGTGCAGTTGGAGAGAGAGCCTCGCCCTCGTGCCCCGTCCTGACACGGACGGGCACAGACGGGCTAGTCTTTGGCGTGTCTTCGGCGTGCCGATGGTGTGCCCGCTGCGCTCGTCCGCTGCGCTTCCGGGGTGTGGACATAGTAAAAGGAGAAGGGGGCGTGTCTACTTGGGAGGGGCGTGGCCCAGAGTCACGTGGGTGGTGCCGTTCGCCGGGAAATTAGATCTTTCCCAAACAGCGCTCGAAATTTACAATTATTATCACACAGTTAAAAGTTCTAAAATCAACATTTAAACAGTGCAAAGTGCAGGTATAAGTAAAAGAAAGAGGAGCAACACCCTCGGCTTCCGCCTCAAGGGTAGCTAGCTGAATCAACACCGGCTGCTGCTCAGCGCGGTGATTTGAAGCCTCCGGGAGGGGGCGTGGCTACTTGGGAGGGGCGTGGCCCAGAGTCACGTGGGTGGTGCCGTTCGCCGGGAAATGAGATCTTTCCCAAACAGCGCTCGAAATTTACAATTATTATCACACAGTTAAAAGTTCTAAAATCAACATTTAAACAGTGCAAAGTGCAGGTATAAGTAAAAGAAAGAGGAGCAACACCCTCGGCTTCCGCCTCAAGGGTAGCTAGCTGAATCAACACCGGCTGCTGCTCAGCGCGGTGATTTGAAGCCTCCGGGAGGGGGCGTGTCTACTTGGGAGGGGCGTGGCCCAGAGTCACGTGGGTGGTGCCGTTCGCCGGGAACTTAGATCTTTCCCAAACAGCGCTAGAAATTTACAGTTATTATCACACAGTTAAAAGTTCTAAAATCAACATTTAAACAGTGCAAAGTGCAGGTATAAGTAAAAGAAAGAGGAGCAACACCCTCGGCATCCGCCTCAAGGGTAGCTAGCTGAATCAACACCGGCTGCTGCTCAGCGCGGTGATTTGAAGCCTCCGGGAGGGGGCGTGGCTACTTGGGAGGGGCGTGGCCCAGAGTCACGTGGGTGGTGCCGTTCGCCGGGAAATTAGATCTTTCCCAAACAGCGCTCGAAATTTACAATTATTATCACACAGTTAAAAGTTCTAAAATCAACATTTAAACAGTGCAAAGTGCAGGTATAAGTAAAAGAAAGAGGAGCAACACCCTCGGCTTCCGCCTCAAGGGTAGCTAGCTGAATTCAATGTTGTCTGTAGTGCTTATCCGCAACTGGTATTAAGTTGTAATATCTACTGACCGCACTGTAGATTGAAGGCAGTAGTCAGCACAGATATTTACGAATTTTTGTCACTTATTTTAACAAAGTCTGAGGACATAGAGTAGAATTGTCCCTGCCTTACATAAATCAAGGATAACTTCAATGCTGTCCGTAGTGTAGATCCAAAGCTGAATTCAAGTTGTGAACCCTGCTGTCCGCAGTGTAAATCGAAGGCAGTAGTTGATACAAACATAAGTCTGCAGAGCTGTGGTGCTGAGTTTGCAATGGTCTGAATAGAGGAGGCACATGGCTATGGCGGCAGCCACGTGGCAGGGTGAGGACCTTCGCTGTGGTGGAGTCTCTTCTCTTTGCAGAAGTGAACCACGCCCAAGGCGTAGCCTAATTATTTATAGTCTTACGCTGATGTTGCGTACGTTGGACTAGCCCACTCCGCTTCTGCTTCAAGGGGGCGGTGAAAACACAGCTCCATAACCAAAATATTCCCCCAGTGTCTGAGATAATATGGTTTTGTCCACTATGCAGTACACTACATGTATCAATAGTATATCTACACACTGAATAGTTTTTGGTTTCTATAGTGATTTGTGTATAGCATTTCACCGGTAGTTTTGCCAATGTGTAAATTATTGTTGATGTGCGAGTTCCTTCCCTTATACATAGTTGGTTGCCACATCTCTGAACATTGAGCTAGTGTGCTGTTGAGGGGATATAATATTTTGGGATGGTCCGTTGTCCTATTTTGCGCTGCCTGTGAAGTAGTAGAGGGGGAGGGGTTAGGAGGGGTGGTTGTTGTGGTGGTGGCGCTGGGTATTCTGATTTTGTTTAGTGTTGGAAGTGTATAATTAGTACCTCTATCACACATTGCTCTTTAAATATGGGTGTGAGTTGGGTGTAATTCACACAGTACATAGTCAACGTCATTACGCTAGTTAAATGTTGATGCTAATTTGTTAGTACCAAGTGGAACTATTGCCGTTTTTTTTAGGTAGCATTGCAGATTTGGTTTCTTGTTCAAAATATGGGGAAGTGGTCAACATTATAATTCCGAATTGTCATTTAAAAAAACCTTTGAAATTCACTCAAAAACCATAGGTTTCAGGCAGGTTATAGTTGGGAATTATCATTTAAAAAACCTTTGAAATTCACTGAAAAAAACCATAGGTTTCAGGCAGGTTATAGTTAGGAATTATCCTTTACAAAACCATAGAAATTCATTGTAAAACCATAGGTTTCAGGGGTGTTATAGTTAGCTGGACATTTCACTCATACAAAACCATTGAAATTCCTCTGTTACGGTTAGTTGTTCTAACTATAACTCTCGCGCCCGCAATCCACTGGTGATGATGTCACATATTACATCATTGATGACATGGTTAGTGTTACAACCTGACTCCATCGTTTTCTACATGAGTGTTTCACTGTGCCAGTGGTTGTTCCTGTGTCGTTCTTGGCTTCCTATTTTTATGATAACCCAGATGTGAAGGACATCTAACATGGTCTTCAATTGGAATTCCATAGAGCATATTATCAAGCCCATTATCGCCGTATCAGCGGCAGTTTTCTGCCGCTAACACAGCGATAATTTTATCGCCTTTCTTGATAATATGCCCCCATATTTCCTAGGAGCTAACACACTTTACTCGTCAGTGGAGCCCATAACACTGCGAGTCACTCATTCACACAAACCACCCTGCTCCCAGGATTAGTGAAGACTAGAGGAGGAGATGCTGGATTTTAGCGGAGTGTCTTATTTCATTCTAAATTAATTCTAAAAATGTATACGCTATATACATCCACAGTTATGTGGTATATAAATAAATAATACCGGATCTATTTTTGAATGAATGAATGAATAACAGATAGCTCAATAAATAAGAGTCAAGATTCGAGGTAGTAGGAGTTTTGCAGGTTTAATACAGCATAAGGACAGGAACAGGACAACCTGCATAGGAATAGGATGACAGGGCCCAGCAGCTGCTGGGGCTGGGATGAGCGCGCTAACTTTTAATAACAATACACGAGCATATATACATAGCGCAAACACATAGCATTACATTGCAGTAGGCGTAGCAGTGGGTGGAGCAGAAGGCGTGACGCGTAGCAGTCGCGAAAGATAAGAGTAAAAAGAAGGTGTAACTCAGACATGTGATGCAAACGTAACAGAATATGTCATGAATGGGCGGAAACATAGGAGGGGGCTACCTAAGGAGCCGGGACCTCTAACCTGGTGGTGCGCGCAAACTGGCAATGACGTATCACTAGGAGAAGCTGGGGGCTATGAACTCTGTGCTAGGAGCAGAGACTGAAGTCTGGAGGGTCGGAGCGACATGTACCTAAACAGTATCTAGTATCTGATGTTTAGAGAACATGTTGATATAAACTAGAAGTCAGGAGAGGAAAGGCAGAACTCCCTTCGACGTCTGGAAAGGGGGGAGTCGACCACACACCCAACAATTAGTGGCATTGCTGGTCTGGTGTGAATAATGCAACATACGGATGAAGGTATTGTTACGCATAGCGAGGCGGTATGAATATTCGTGAGGAGGCAGATCACTAAACGTGTGTTCTACTGTAACATTAGAATGCTTATTTACATGAGGAACTGGGAAACACAGGAAAAATGCGTAACTAGTGCAGGAAATCATTATGCTGATGAATAATATGAAACTTAGAAAAACGATACATCGGTTTGAGTTTTGACTAACTCTCTCACTATGGGGGTCTATTTTATACATGTCAGAAACAGTCTAACCGTTTCACCTAGGGGAGGACTTATACAATCAAACTGACTGACTTATTTTACTAGACCGAAGTTTTTGCTTATACTCCTGCTGCGGAGTTTTCTCTAACAGGGAAGGGGTTGTGTCAATGTCATTCGCGGGACAGTCCTTAGGAACAATGTTTTGACAAGTCTTGATATCCTGGGAAATGTTTTTAAAGACCGGCTTTAATCCGTAGAATTTCTTGACGTGCGAAAGGTGTACCCAGCCGCGGCGACCTTCCAACTTCACGGCTGTACGGGTGGTGAGGAGGACCTGACGGGGCTCTTTCCAACGAGGCTCCAGCGGACTTGATCTGTCGAAGTTCCGGACGAGCACCATCGAACCTGGAACAATCTCATGCGGTGCCACCTCGGTATTGTCTGGAAATGCGGCGGCAACCTGTGAACGACATGAGTTGAGGGCAGACATCAAGGAAGCTAGGTAATCTGTCAGCATATTACATGAAACATCAGTAATACTTCGGGGTCTAGGAGTACCCCACATGTTAGGGGGCCGGCCGAAAACGACCTCATACGGGGACAGACCTGATCTGGAATGTGCGACCATGCGCATATAAAACAAAACGACTGGCAGAGCTACTAGCCAGTCCACACCCTTATCTTTGCATACTTTGGCAATTCGAATTTTCAGAGTCTGATTATGTCTCTCGACCAGACCGGCTGCTTCAGGATGGCGTACACAATGAAACTTCCACTGGTACCCTAGCAAAAGGGAAACATGCTTCATGAGTTCAGATGAGAATGGCTGACCGTTATCAGAATATACGACTCTAGGGAGTCCATATCGAGGGAAGAATTCACGAACCAACTGCTTGGCAGTGGTCGCGGCTGTGTAATCTGGAACTGGATATGCTTCTGTCCATCTGGACAAAGCGCATACAACTACAAGGACATACTTGAAACCTCGACATCGCTCCATCTGAATATAATCCATCTGGAGGACCTCAAAAGGGTGGTCAGGAGGCTGGAAACCACCTTGTTCCACCGGGACACTTTTACCTGGATTAAACTGACAACATATCATACAGGTACGGACTTTCTGCTTGGCTGCAGCTCGTAAATGCTTGTTGAACCAAATGTTCTGGATACTATCTAACATTGCTTTCTCTCCTAAATGTGCTGGACTATGTACGGTATTAATGATGACTTGAACCATAGAGTCGGGGAGAAACCATGTGGCTCTACCCTTCGTTAACCATCCTTGATCTGTCTGGACCCCTCCTTGTTCGGACCATTTCTTGATTTCTTCAGGAGTAGCATGTAACTGGATATCTATGACATCTTGTGTAGGGTCCTTAACTGTCATACATGTAGTCGGATCTGGAGTGTGTGTCATGTTAACTGGACTGTCTAGAGCCTGTGCTGTAAGCTTGGCTGTGCGATCTGCTAGATCATTACCTTGAGAAATAATGTCAGTGACTTTCGTATGTGCTTTGCATTTCATGATAGCGATAGATGTCGGTAAATGTATGGCATCTAACAGAGCTTGGATAAGGATACCATGCTGAATCTTGGTTCCATGAGAAGTCATGAAACCTCTCTCCTGCCAGAGCACTCCAAAGTCGTGTACAACTCCAAATGCGTAACGTGAATCTGTGTAAACATTAACTTTCAGGTTCTTGGCGTGTATGCAGGCTTGTGTCAGAGCAACTAGCTCTGCTGCTTGAGCGGACAGGGTATCAATACGGTGTGTCTTGATAACTTCAGTGTCAGTAGTCACTGCATACGCGGCGACTAGTTCTCCTGTACTAGTCCTCATACATGAACCATCCACATAAAGTGTCAGGTCGGGATCTAGTAACGGAATGTCTGTCAGATCTTGTCTTGGCTTTGTCGTAATGTTGACTACTTCCACGCAATCATGTGTGGCTGGATTTGAATTAACTGATGGTAACAGTGTAGCAGGATTCAGGATGTTGCAGCGTCTAATTTCTATGTGTGGCTGAAACAGTGTCAATTCATAACCTGTTAAACGTGCAATTGTCAAGTGCTGTGTTTGTGTTCGGTTTAAAAGAACTTCCACGGAGTGTGGGACTTGTACTGTCAAGGTATGTCCTAAAACTATGGAATCACTTTGTCTGATAGCTAGTGCTGTGGCTGCAACTGACTTGAGGCACGCAGGCAACGCCTGGGCGACTGGATCTAGTGTGCTAGAAAAATAAGCACAGGGCTTGTATTGTCCTGCTTGATCTTGTGTGAGAACAGATAATGCTGTACCTTCACGTTCAGTAACGAAAAGTGTAAAAGGCTTACTATAGTTCGGTGTCGCTAGAACTGGAGCTTGGCATAAAGCTTTCTTTAACTCGTTGAAACTAAGTGTATGTTCAGATGTCCAAGGGAGAACTGTCGATACGGCTGCCTCCTGTGTCGTTAACTGTATCAGTGGCTTGGCTAGAAATGCATACTGAGGAATCCATTGTCGGCAATAAGAAGTAAGGCCGATAAAGGCACGTACCTCCTTCTGGGTTCTGGGCTGGGGAAGACTCGCTATTAACTGGATACGGTCTGGTGTCAACTGCCTACCCCTCTTGGACAGTAAGTGTCCTAAGTAGACCACTTGCTGGACACAGAATTGAAGCTTCGAAG
Source organism: Lissotriton helveticus (assembly GCF_964261635.1). NCBI lineage: Eukaryota > Metazoa > Chordata > Amphibia > Caudata > Salamandridae > Lissotriton > Lissotriton helveticus. Next base: position 360,148,267 of record NC_136063.1, on the reverse strand, counting down.
GGGATACCTTGTGCCCCATCTCGGCTAGGAAATACAGAACCGTCAGTGACGCTCGCTCGCAGTCACGTTCAGAACGGGCTGTGATCAGTAGATCATCGACATACTGGAGCAGGGCAGTGTCAGTTGGCATGTGAATGTTGTCTAGTTGTCTCTTGAGTGCTTGACTGTAAATACTAGGACTTTCTGTGAAACCTTGAGGAGCGCGTGTAAACATATAGCTCCTTCCATTTAAACAGAATCCGAAAAGAAACTGGCTGTCTGGATGAATCGGAACACTAAAAAATGCGTTCTTGAGGTCGATTACTGTAAAGAACGTGGCTTCGGAATCAATAGCAGTTAATAGGGAAGAGATATCTGGGACAACTGGGTACTGCGGAATAATACATTTATTAAGCTCTCGTAAATCAATCACTAATCGATATACTGGGGGTGCATTTGGATCAGTACGTTTCATAACTGGAATGATCGGAGAGTTACATACGTTGGAGTCAGTTTCTACAACTACTCCTTGAGCCATGAGCTCGTCTATAATTTTGGATAAGGCTGCTACAGCCTCGGGTGGCAATCTGTACTGTCTGATTCGTGGTAACACCACACCTGGTTTGAGAGTCACACGATGGGGTGTGATTTGCATATAACCTACATCAGTTGGACCTTGCGCCCATAAATGCTGCGGAACTTTAGACAGTCTGGAATCAAAATCTCGTAATACATAGTGACCCTTAAAGTCACGTAGGAACAATCGTATTCCCTCTGGGGAACAACATATAACGGCACCTAACTCTTTCAGTGTTTTAATGCCTAATAGATTTTCTGGACATGACTTAGTAAGTAACAGATCAGTAGTGCGGGACAATGGACCTACTTCTAGAGTGACTGGCTTTGAAATCTCATTAACGATAGGCTTTCCTGAAAATCCAAGGGAAACATTTCTTGAGCCTGAGAGCGGAGCCCCTGGAACTTCGGCATGACTAATTGTGGTCCTACTTGCCCCTGTATCAATCAAAAACTTTCTGTCTTTCCCTAATACTTGACTGTGAACATAGGGACCTTCTTGATCTACAGGTATCTCGATGAGAGGCAAGCCTACCTCCCTCTCTAGGCTGTTTCATGAATACTGTTGATACTTTGGATACTCAGACTGTGCATACTGGTACATCTGCGATGTAACATGCTGTGTTGCAGCAATAGGCTGCGGTGCTGTAACTGTCTGTGGTGCATTCTGTGACTGAGGAGTCTGTGAAACTTGTTCTTGTCTAGGCGGACGTGGTCTTTCTTTAGTCTTACCAGTAGCTATGTTATGTTTCAGAACTGCACACTCATTTATGAAATGACCTGGTTGTTTACAATAATTGCAGTTCCCTTTAACGGGAGCTGCAGGATGACTGGCTTGATTCTGACCCCTCTTCTGACTGTCTTGAGGAACGGATTGTGCAACTAGTACTTTCATTTTCGTGTCTTTCATACGTTTTCTCTCGTGTTCTTGCTCTTCCCTGATTCTATTCTGGTGATACTGGAGCATCTGGAGCATCTGGGACGGAGTATTTGCTTGCCAGGTGCTTTCGACTTTCAAAACTCGGTTTTTAACTTGTGGGCTTGAATTCTCGACTAATTTAGTAACGAAAAGGTGAGGATATGACTCACTACTTGTCTTGAGGCCACTGTTGATACTGAAACATTTTTCAAATCTAGAATAAAAATCACTAATATCTTCATCTTGTTTCTGTTTACAGGCTGAGATTGCATCCCAGTCTTCTTTTCTAGTTGTCAATAATCTGGGTAAAACTTGAATCAATAATTCTGGTAATTCTTTACATTTATCTCCAAGACCGGTACCTGGTACACGTATCTTATCTTCTGCTTCTAGGACTGCCCAATCGATCTTTTTCTCTCCCACCTCCCATTCTTTTTCCTTTAGCTTTTCATACACCCCTGCGGGTAGCAGAACCTTTAACATTTTAATGATATCTGGGTAAGTGTATTCTCCCATACGGAGCATGTCTTTTAATTCTCTATGGAACCCTGCTGGATCTTTGTCATGACAGGGAATTAATTTCTTCATTTCGAGGAGTTCCATCTTTGTGATCGGAGTGTATACAAACACTCGTTGCATTTCGCCACCCGCTCCTCTGACTGGGTGGACTTCTCGTAACGGATTCTGTCTGTCTATGTAGAATGATTTACTTTCTGGGGGTGAGACATGAACAAAATGCGGGTTCAAGAATGTTCTATATTTGTGGCGTTGTTCTAGAATGACACTAATTAAATCGGTACCTAGACCTCTCCATCTATACTGGAGTAACTCGTTCAGGATATCGTGTAACGGACCTGGATCAGAATGTTGACCCTCATACAGAGTAATGAGGTGCTGAATCATATACATACCCACCAGTCGCTGCTCGGCTGGGGGCATTTTCAGGAACATTTGTGCCACTATTTCGTCTGGAAAAGTGGTAGAATCAGTAATCCATCTGACTGCTGACCGGACTATTTCTTGTTCATGCATAGTACTTAACTCACTGTAACCGATTCGTGATTTCAGAATGTGATCGGTAGCTTGAAACACTTGTTCTAGGGAACCTTGTTCTGGTGCTGGATGATGGAAAATAGACTTGTGTTCTAGACGTAAATGGCGATCTGGAAATCTAGGTTTTCCTACATACGCTATTCTGGCAGTATTCTTGTCGTCTTCCTCTTCTGGATCAGAGGTACTTTCTTTCTCGCTTACTTGTGCTGCTTTACGCTGTTCGTGTATCTTTATTATCTCTCTACGGATTTTCTTGTACATACTTTCCATGGCACTAATGGTATTGTGCTTTCCTTCGGCTATATTATCACTCCACTTTGTCAGAGTTTTCATTTCTTCCGGGTCTTTAGACGGGTAATCTTGTTCTCTTATTAGACAGTTAATTAAGAACTTTAATATCATGCGCTGAATCTCGGCTTTCCTTTGAGACATGGCATCACTAATACTTTGTGGGTCATCCCCTGTACGGATGAAACGATATATCCTGTCTAGATCTTCTTTCATATTCGGCAGGGTGACTAGATACTCGGTCACTCTCCTTACGCGTACGGAATATAAAACCATATTAAACTCGCCTGGAACTGGATCATAGACACATTCGCCAAGGGTTTGCCTGATTTCTGCGACAGACTTATTACTCTTGGGAGTACGCTGTGATGCTTGAGCATGTAATTCGAGTGCTGATAAGCGTTTGTATGGCGGCGGGGTTTGAGGAAGACCTCCTCCTGCGGCCCCTAAACTGGAATCATCAACTGATGCTTTCCGTCCTGGCAGGGTCGGTAATTGTAACGTGGGCTGGACTTGTATGGCGGGCTGACCCGGGGGGGCTGTTAAGGGCACCCCGGTGTCTGGAGGAGCAGGAATTACCTGATTTACAGGGACTGGCGGAGTGCGAACAGGATTTGCATATTCGGGGACCGTGTCGTCCAAATAGGACGAAATAAAAATATCAGCTGCGGTCGGTTTGTGACGTAGCTTGGTCGGAACTAATGGTGGCGGGAAATTACTGGATGCCTCTGGGGTCGCTTTTGGCAAGCCCTCAGCAAGAAGAGGATACATACCCTTGATGAGGGCATTCCTCTGTCTGTCTGATTGCTCAGTTCTAACTCGTTCACCTATCTCGATTAATTCTCTTTCTTGGGCTCGTTCTTGGGATTCTCTACTTAGTTCTGACTTTCTGATTTCTCTTTCGGTTCTTTTATGAGCTTCTTTGCGCCATAACTCGACGGCGTCTTTCTGTGATTGTCTGGCTTTCTTTTTCCATAATATTTCTTCTACTCGCATGATGCATTCGGCATCCCATGTGCCCGATACGGGCCATCTATACTTTTCTTCTAGCTGTTTGGTATACTCTACCCATAAATCTAGATACAATATGGCACTTATGCCATGTTTCTGATACATAAAGTGACCTGGACTGTCCCTGGGCGGGACGGGAACTGCTGCTTCCAGCAGACCCTTTCTAGTTTTTAACTGACGTAATTTTGAGAAGAGCGGCATGACTGGACTATAATCTGGACATAATACAATACACAATGAAAACACAAAATCACGTCGCACTCATACCACAACATTAAAATACATGAAGAACATTATGAATAACAGTTCGAACAGAATACCACCTGAAAATACTTGAAATTTCTCGAGAACAGAACTGACTAGAACAGAAACTAGATGCACTGCTGAAACAGTACGAAACTTACCGGTCTCTTAAAGAGACACGTCAGGACCCGCATCCACCGAAGTGGACACTTCGTTTGTGGGACTGTGTACCACCAACCCACAGACCAGAGTCAATCAAATTGACCCTGTCTAGATACCACCCCAGTAACGGTACTCACCGGGCAGCAAGAACGGAAGGCCTCGGACTGGACTGGACTGCTACGACGATGACGACGAACTTCGGACTTCGGACTTCAGTTACGGGTGGACCTCCGGATACCTCGGACCTTGGACTCTTGGCTTGGGCTCTGGTCGGGACTCGCCGCGTTCCTCCACCGTCTCGTCTGGATGCTGGACCGCCTCCTCCTTCTCCTCCGTGGGCCTGAGGGATACTTGAGCAGAAATATCTGCCACTGCGCAGAAGAGTTCCGTCACGACTGCAGAGGGTCAGGGGTCGGCGTGGCTTCACCGACGCGTGGGGAAAGGGCAAGTCCCTATTCGGGCGCCATTATGTGGTATATAAATAAATAATACCGGATCTATTTTTGACTGAATGAATGAATAACAGATAGCTCAATAAATAAGAGTCAAGATTCGAGGTAGTAGGAGTTTTGCAGGTTTAATACAGCATAAGGACAGGAACAGGACAACCTGCATAGGAATAGGATGACAGGGCCCAGCAGCTGCTGGGGCTGGGATGAGCGCGCTAACTTTTAATAACAATACACGAGCATATATACATAGCGCAAACACATAGCATTACATTGCAGTAGGCGTAGCAGTGGGTGGAGCAGAAGGCGTGACGCGTAGCAGTCGCGAAAGATAAGAGTAAAAAGAAGGTGTAACTCAGACATGTGATGCAAACGTAACAGAATATGTCATGAATGGGCGGAAACATAGGAGGGGGCTACCTAAGGAGCCGGGACCTCTAACCTGGTGGTGCGCGCAAACTGGCAATGACGTATCACTAGGAGAAGCTGGGGGCTATGAACTCTGTGCTAGGAGCAGAGACTGAAGTCTGGAGGGTCGGAGCGACATGTACCTAAACAGTATCTAGTATCTGATGTTTAGAGAACATGTTGATATAAACTAGAAGTCAGGAGAGGAAAGGCTAACTTGATTCTAAGACTGGACCATGCATTATTCTACATGTAGTGCGTGATGAAGAATATTAAATGACCATTAAATGCAGTATTTCTCTAACGTGGAGACGTGAAGGCTAGACAATGACGGAAACTATTGATGCAGTTCAGTAGCTTAGGAATGCAGAGAAGGAGGACTAAACTGATAGCTGGAATCATAACATAGTCTTGGCAGACTCGGAGGCAGAGCCAAGCTGCACCGGGGACTGCGAGGCAGGAAGTAAGTGAAAGGTCGAGGATACAGGTGGGGGCTGGATCACTCCTTAGCGAGGCTTCAGGAGACAGGAGCTGAATCTGATGTCCGGGCCCTTTTGAGGCCTGGAAACGGGGACTTTATAATGAAATAACGTGCACACTGAGAAACGTGGCAACGTAGCTTTACATAGGCCTGATATTCGTAGTATTCACGAGGACTGGAAACTGGCATACTAGAGGAGGACACAACTATAATTGCGTCTTGAATCGGACATGGGGAATAACATATGCATATTGGTCATGCACACATAACATTGATGGATGACACGTAGGGACACAGAACATGACAAAATTTACTTTTCCACAGTTTATCAAATTTAGCATGGTTTTACCTTTTAGAAACATTAAAAAACCCCACCATTTGGTCAATGATCAGCTAGTAAAAGTTAACTAATGGACAACAAGACCTTATTCTATTTAGCCTTAATTCAATAATCACTAAAACATTTTAATAATCTAGAGAAAAAGAAAAGTTAAATTCAAACAGTTTACATTTATTAGCAGAATAGTTCAGAAAATAAGTCAAAACCATATTACCAAGATTTCAGCAAATGGACATCAGGGTTAGCACAGGAAAGTTAAAAAAAAAACGCCTCTCTATTCTTTCTTGATGTTCACCTCCCATCCGGACTCCGCATCCATCAAAAGTTAAAGTCAAGAAAAATGTCTAAGTTTTGAACCATGGAAAAATTGTTCAGTCTGACAGCATGTTTTGGTGCAAAAATAAATTCAAAAGCAAGCTCTCTCTTCACTTAGAAACGTCCTCTTTACACCCTTTTCCCCTAACTATCTCTCTAAAATTTGAAACTTTTAGGGTCCTCGATTAATTTCATGGGTCCATTTAAGGGGTGGATGAGCATCACTATATAAATAGAAAAAGCAAAACCCTGCCTGAATGATCAACTAAAGGTCCTCTAACGGATCCAGAACTGTTATTTATGGAGCAATATTAAATATGCATCAGAGCCAAAAGACATCCAACAATTATATTTCAGTCCATAATTTATTACGAAAATATATGTTTATTAATTTTTATAGGATCTGACATTTTTTTTTAAAAAGCATTTGATGTACATATACGAATTTTTCATATCACATTAAAAACACAACAATAAATTTATGTTGATCAATGTTCCACACACTACAAGGGGATTCTAGGAAATGAACAGACACTCATACCTTCAGGGGATCAATCAGACTCACATGCATTCACCACAATTCAATTGAGTAGGTACAACATTGCCTGCAACTAATGAATGGAATTATAGTTGCATGGACGGGGGTGCAAAAATAGGATGGCAGATTAGTTGGAAAGAAGTTGTCCTCAAGGGCTCAAATGCTGCCGTTCTATAAGGTAACGCCAACGCGCGTTTCGGTGTAAAGGCACCTTCGTCAGGGCAAGCAGATACCACCAAGGAGGGGAACAAACATGCTGAAAATGAAACACAATGACTGATATTAAATGACTATATAGTCTCAAAGATATTGCCTACAACATTGCTAGAAACAAAATTAGTTTATAATCATGATAACCCTTCAATGATTAGGTGTCATGGCTCTGATATCATATAATAGCTCCCAGGATATGTCTCCCCATAATAGGGGAGTAGGGGTCAACACAACGCTAGGGACCCAGGTGAGGACAAAGGAATCAAGGTTCTATATTCCCAACATTCACACATTTATTTCAATAACATTCTTCCACCTCATTCAATAGACACATTATAAATTCTTTACTATTTTCATCAAGGGACATCTGCATAGGATTAAGGCTGACCAGAGTATCAATATGACAGCCTTTTTAATTCAGTTAGGGATCGATACATATATCCATCGTAGTGATAACGATGGAGGCATTGGAAGCATCTATTTTATGTTAGCACCCAATTAATTGCTTTAGGTTAGAAACAGAACATAAATAAGGAGATAGTTGTATCCTCCTGAATTTCACTATTGGAGAAAAAGGTACATATCCACTGGATAGGACATTACCTGAGGTTAAGAAAGTCACAGTTGAATTAGGGATTCAAAAATTGCACATTTTCCAGGAATTGTTGAGGAAAGAAGGAACAGAAGTTTCAACTCAGTTGATAAATGGTTCCTATTTTCTTTCCTGGTAAGTGAGAATAGAGAATATTTTTAGCGCTAGATAATGAATAGAGAATATCTCCTATCCAGGTGTTACATGGGGCTTCCTATTCAGCTGACCTAAAATATGAGGGAGATTGAAGTTATCAAATCGAGGGCTATCTACCGTCCTCTTAGTGGTTTAAGGATATGAAAAAACATAGTAGTAATTTATCAAATGGCCATATTTGTAAAGGGGCGTCCAGAATCCGGCTAAATAGCAGATGGCACAACATGCTCCAGATAATAGAACTAGTCCTCACCTGGGTCCCTAGCGTTGTGTTGACCCCTACTCCCCTATTATGGGGAGACATATCCTGGGAGCTATTATATGATGTCAGAGCCATGACACCTAATCATTGAAGGTTTATCATGATTATAAACTAATTTTGTTTCTAGCAATGTTGTAGGCAATATCTTTGAGACTATATAGTCATTTAATATCAGTCATTGTGTTTCATTTTCAGCATGTTTGTTCCCCTCCTTGGTGGTATCTGCTTGCCCTGACGAAGGTGCCTTTACACCAAAACGCGCGTTGGCGTTACCTTATAGAACGGCAGCATTTGAGTCCTTGAGGACAACTTCTTTCCAACTAATCTGCCATCCTATTTTTGCACCCCCGTCCATGCAACTATAATTCCATTCATTAGTTGCAGGCAATGTTATACCTACTCAATTGAATTGTGGTGAATGCTTGTGAGTCTGATTGATCCCCTGAAGGTATGAGTGTCTGTTCATTTCCTAGAATCCCCTTGGAGTGTGTGGAACATTGATCAACATAAATGTATTGTTGTGTTTTTAATGTGATATGAAAAATTCATATATGTACATCAAATGCTTTTTAAAAAAAAGAAAAGTCAGAACCTATAAAAATTCATAAAAATATATTTTCGTAATAAATTATGGACTGAAATATAATTGTTGGATGTCTTTTGGCTCTGATGCATATTTAATATTGCTCCCTAAATAACAGTTCTGGATCCCTCAGAGGACCTTTAGTTGATCATTCAGGCAGGGTTTTGCTTTTTCTATTTATATATTGTTCTAATCCCCTCCTTTCCTGCCTATATCATTTATTCTGCTGGGGAACCCCCTTCTATTGTGTAGTGTGGATGAGCATCACCTCATCTCCTCATTGTCCATATTTCCGCCAATTCATAGTTATAATCAAAATAGTGTTCCAATTGTTCTTTACTACATTTTTTTTCACTTGTGTCCTTTAACTTGTCACTTGAAGCAATAATCTCAGGCTCACGACGCAGTCAGACAAATCTTGGCACCCTTTTACACTCCAGGCCACGCTGACCTTGACCCACGCAGTACAGGCACAGACTGCTTGCACATCTATCAAGCATAGTCGCACATGCTTAGAGCACCACAGTTTCGGAGTCTCGCAAACCTTCCATTTTAGTTTAGGCCGCATGGGCCATAAAGTGAACTATTATAGAAACAAACACAATTAAATGTTAGATTTCGAAGTATAGCCCTTCTGTTTACCTCCCCCTATTTCTAAGGTAACCTTGTTAGTTATTACCTAGCATTCTAGCAACATTTAAGCATTGTTTTCTTACCATTCTCCATAATTTCTGCCACAATAAGACTTATAGGAAGCCTACATGCACGGGTTTTCGTTAGATTATGACATTTGCGTACTATGTTAGTATGACAATTTCACGCAATTAATATATTAAGATTCGCAACCCAAGCAAATTAGTATTCCACTTGTATTTGTGTATGTGCTTGTTAGTCTATGTTGGTTGATTTCAAAACCACACGATTAATGCATATTACAGTTATGGGAAAGAGACATTGAGAGGGGTATATAAACATTTTTGTTTTCACCCTTGCTCAGCTTTTAAGTGATTCATTTGTAATCTACGACATACTCTGCTAAAATAAAAACTGTCTTTCAACAATCCCAATAACCCACCCCCTGCAGCATCACCCATTGCGGTATCCTATAAAATTGCAGTGCCCCCTCTTCAGACAGTCAAAGTGAAGAGCTGGTGGTATGAGCTTCCGTTGCAATTTCCCCTGAATTTCTCTACACGGCCTTTGAGGGGTGATGAGCAGCTAGTGAAGGTGAATAGAGTATGAATGCACCTGGTTCTGCAGGCCCAAGTTGCTCTATTTAAGTTGCAGTAGAGCTCTCTTCATTGTTAGGTTCCTCATTAGATATAACTAGAGATTGTGGGCGTGGCGTTTGGTGTTCCTGATTAGATGCCGTGAGTCATAAAAGATCAAGGGGCGTTCAGCTGGGAGCATGTGCTTCTGAGACCAGAAGACGTGTTAATATGCAAGTTAGTACATTTTAGTGCCCGTTCAATTCGGTATCGTGATACATGTGCTAAATAGCGCCACTGGCGTTTCGAGCTCCTTTTCTTGTCAGAATTCAAATTTGGCGAAATTAAATCCACTGCTAAACCTCCCCCTTTGCTCACTGTACTATTTCTTACGGGTTTAGCAGGTCACCCCGGCATAAAAAGACACTGGATCACGGTTCCAATCTCTGCTCGTGTATCCTGTGCGCATGGACATCATACGTACACCCTGGCTGCGTCACCCCAGCTCTGCTGCTGGCCTTTTCAAGCTGGTGAAATGTTAACACATTCTGCTTGGAAACTGCAGTGCTGACAGCTTAATTTGGCTTTATTTGCCGTCTAATGACTGTGCTCCAGCTGTGAAGCTATAGTCATTATGGATATTCAGAGTAGCTGCTTGGAATGCTGACTCGGAGGCTCGGCTGCTGATGTTAACGTTCAGAGACGGGTCTGGAGCAGCGATGACGGCTCTGACCTACTTCTTCAGCCCTCCTGCTCCTCTGACGCATCAGACGCTGAACCGACCAGAGCATCTCTCACAAAACATGGAGCCAAGTCTCTAACTCCGACCCTCGGTGAACCAAGCGCATCATTCGCCTTGCAATTCACGAAAATATATTGTACTTTTTATTCATAACAGTATACAAAAATATGCTAATTGATTATGTTGTGCAAGCAGCGGTCGAAGTGCATTAAAAGGTATGTGTATGGAAGTGTGATCCTGAGGGCACGGGGCCTGGTCAAATTCGTATCTCAAAAGGAGGAAATATTCTGCAAAAAATGTGTTGCTCTTTCACCTTGATGTAACTGCATAATATAGCGCGCACCTTAATTTAAAAATAATTGCAAGTTAAACTAATCAGTGATAAGTGCACTATTTTATGTTGTAAAACTGCTGATTGATGTGATCACTGGAGATGTCTGTGTGTGTGTGTGTAAACAGAGAGCCAAATAACTGATTTGTGTTTGGTGAAGTAGGTAAGGGTGAATTGGGTATGTAGTGCTATGAGGTCAAACTCAAAATAGCTTTATTCGACATATTTTTTATAAAAGCACAACATACAAGATACAAACAATTTAAGACAATAAATATTACAAATTTTAAAAGCAGTTTAAAAGTATTATTAAACTTCACATAACTGCCGAATAAGGCTCTAGTTAAAATAATAAAATAGATTCTTGATCAGCAATATTCATCAGATGTTCTAGAACCCCAGTTCATTGCGAGTATTACAATACGAAAACAACATTGTAGGATTAAGACCATAAACAGCCCTAACAGAGTGCCTTTACCCGGATAGTCCAGGCCCAGCCCAAGAATTTGGCTACGGCAATTGCAATTGGTGGTGAAGAGTCCGTTGTTAATACTCTCAGCGCCACTTCATGCTTTCTGAAACCAAACAGTTTACAAATTGGTATTACCCACATGGCACGAGGTTTCTTATACAGCGGGCAAAAAAACAACAGATGGCTAATTGTTTCTTGTACCTCATTACATTTTGGACACACCTTCTCAGCGGCCCCTACCCATTTACATGTAAATGACCTAACGGGTAATGTACCGAACCTCAACTGAAGGTACAGCTTTCTATCAAATGGTTTTTCAATAAGATCCCAAAACTGTTCAAGTACAGGCCTAATCTTAAATTCAAGAAATCAGCCTGTCAAATGTCTTGCTGAGCTACCTGTGCATGCTGTAACCATAATCTTATCCCAATACATCTCCTTCAGGATCTTTTTAGAAGGAAATGATGCATTGACGGCATCGGCCCACAGTTCGTACAAGCCTAGGTTTTCCAGCAGCGCCCTGATTTCCCTCAGCCATTTGATCTTATGAAAACGATCGGTAACTATTACATCTTTGAGGCCATTAGCGTAGTAAGCAAGCTCAGCCGTACACCACAGTCTTCTCCAGTATCGGAGAGGTCGGAGTTTCGCCAGATCTGGCACTGCTTTTCTACCCAGATCTAGCAGCAGTGGGTACATTGGTGTGCTTTTCAGGACACCGGTAGCCTTCCGAAGAAAAGAATTTTCAGCTACTGACAGTGATGATACATTAGCAAACGCCCAGAGCTCTGCTCCGTAGAGCGCTGAATTTAGAACCTTCAAACCATAGATTTCCATCAATGGGCTAATTGGTTTGGACAATGAGGATCTAAACTTGGTTACAAGGATCCCAGCCTGCTGCTTATGCTTTATCGTGGCAATATCGATTTGTTTTGACCACCCCATATTTGCCTGTATCGTAGGAAATAGCATCAACTTTTTCAAGGGGGACGTTGTTCATATATAGCTTACCCCGGAATGACCTATGTTCATTAAAGGACATGAACTTTGTTTTTTCCCTGTTAATGGTAAGGCCCCACATAAGACAAAAATCCTCAAACCTACTTAAGGCTTTCTGCAGTCCACTGGGCGTCTTGGACATAATTAAGGTATCATCCGCAAACATGAGGATAGGTATATGTTCATTTGCCAGCGTCGGGGCATCCAGGGGGACCGCGGAGAGGAAACGAGCCACCCCATTAACGAAGAGTGAAAACAGGATCGGTGCAAGCACAGAACCCTGTCGCACTCCCCTATCCACGGGAAATGTCTCCGTCACCTCCCCCCGGACCCCCCACCGCACCCACGCATGGTTACCCTCATGTAGGCGGACAATCAATGATAATAGGTCAGGCGACATCCCCATTTCCCCCAGGACATTCCACAGCCTGTGACGAGGCACTAGATCAAAGGCTGCCTTTAGATCCACAAAAACCGCATACAAGGCCCCTTTCCCCAAGACAACTGTCTTCCAATAGATGTTAACAAACCGGAAGATTTGATCGATGGTACTAGTAAGGGGACGGAAGCCCGCTTGCAGTGGGGATAGGATCTTCTCGTCCTCCATCCACACCTGAACTTTTTGCAGGACCAAACGACCAATTATCTTTTGGATGGAATCTATGAGACTGATTGGGCTGCAGTTTGCTGCCATGGATTTATCCCCTTTTTTAAAGACTGGGATCATCTCTGCGCCCTTCCAGGATGCCGGAATTGGGGCACCAAGGGCAATTGCATTTGCTAGGTGTCTAATATACAATCGCCAGGAGGATTTGTAACTCAAGAACACATCCGCAGGGACACTATCTGTTCCTGGTGCTCTACCTGGTGTTATAGAGTCTAATGCCCTATCCACATCCGCTAATGTGAATATCCCGCTTGAGAAATAGCAGTGGGCGTAGGGATCCATGTTCACCTCGTCCCCCAGAGATGCATATTGGGGTTCGAAGTGCTCAACCCAGGAATGGTGGGCAACATTATTTTGAGGGGGGTCTGGGCACACCTCCCGGTCCCACTTATATGTGTCCCAAAATATTTTAAGGTTCCTGGACACACATGCCTCCTTTAACTCCTGCCATCTTGCCTGGTCCCAGGCCTTTTTTGCTTCTTTAATTGCCTTTCTATATGAGTCACGTGCCAAACTTACTTTTACTGGATCCCGGGGGCCTAGTGCTGCCCCTAAGAGTTTAGCCGATTGAAGAGGGCAATGTGTGTTAATGTAACATTAGACAATGAGGACTGGATATCCTCACCAGTTCCCCACTCTTCCACTACCCTGTCCACCTCCTTATTCATGGCTAACAAGGCATCTGGGGAGTTGGTGCTGCATGTCATTGGCTAATGCAAGGTCACTACCCCCTACCTCTATCCTAGATGGATTGGCTACTCCAAATTGGCCAGTTACCGTAACTATTTTTTTTGTGTTTGAAAGCTTTATTGAAAATAAATAATCAATACAACAAGGTGACATCAGTATAATAAGGGAAGAGGAGGGGATATGAGGAGATAATCATAAGAAAGCTAATGCCACAAGTAAGGAACAAAGCATTTTACGTTTTTGTTGAGGGCGGGAAGGGGGGGGGAAGGGGGGGAGGAAGAAAAAACCATTAAATAAGGCAAAAATGCAAAATTTCAATAATGATAAATAGTAAGCACAAAACAGTACAGTAAAAGCACCAAGAACTGCAAATACTCGTTCTAAAGGCAGTAAAAAAGTTAAGCATAAAGCTAATAAAACAGCATAAGTGAAACATTGAGGAATGTATCGGTAAGCAGGAGTACAAATATTCAAGGGGGTTTAAAATTGGCAGATGAGAACGTAGAGGGTTTCTTCTTGGCAGCTTGATCCAAATGGAGAGTGAGAGGTAACCAGTATAAATCAACATTACGAGAGGGTTTACATGAGGTGGCAAAGGCAACGTCGAGTCTATGTGAGTGACAAAGCAAGTTCCACCAACAGATTATGGATAATTTGTTCAGGGACTTCCAATTAGAAGAAATGTGTTGAAGGGCAAGGGCAAGCATGAGATCGAAGAGACCTCGTGAGTGCGAAGGGAGATCAAGGGAGTCAGACAGACTTCCTAGAAATACTAAAGAGGCTGAGAAAGGGACAGAGAAATGAAAGACATGAGAAATACGAGTCCACACCTGTAACCAGAAAAGGCGAACGGAAGGACAGAGAAAGAAAAGATGAAAGGAATCTGCATTGGTAGCATTGCAGGTCCAGCAATTAGCAGTAGAAGAGGATAGAAAGCGAGATAGGGAGAGTGGAGAAAAGTAGAGTCTATGATAGAAGAAAAAGAGCGATTGAGTCAGAGAGGCATTGCGGGAAGTCTTCAGAGATTTAGCCAAGATTTTATCCCAAAGACAAATTGGCCACGTGGAATTGAGATCTTTTTCCCATGAGAGTTCCAACTTGGATTTGGGGCGAGCAGGATCAGGAGCAGAGAAATATCTATAGATAAGAGAAGCTTTAGGAACCTTGGATAGAAGTGGAAGTAGAGAGGAGGACGACGAGGGAGGGATAGCTGAATCCAGAGAATAGTATCGGTCAAGAACCGTTTCCATTAGAAGGAAGTATTTCTTTGCAAAGGAGGCAGGGCAATGGAAGAAGGATTGAAATTGAGGAAAGGAACGAGGAGATAAACCATCGAAAAGATGATGGACCCAGATTATACCCTTCGACCTCCAAGTAGACCAGGCAATAGGTCTGTTGCGTATGAGAATGAGGGAATTATACCATAAGGGCAATAACAAAAAGGATTCACGAGAAATAGGGGCAGTTGAAATCAATGGTCGTAAAAGGGAGGAAGTGTGTCTAAATAAAGGGGGGATAAGGCACGGAGCTTTAGCGGTAAAGTGGAGAGCTTCCTGGAACGAGTATGGGAGTAAGAGGTCGCGTTCAACAGATAGCCAAAGAGGTGAAAAAAGGGTAATGTCTTGTGACAACCAGCGAGAAGCTTGACGAAGAGAAAAGGATTTATGGTAGAGACGGAAATCCGGAAAATTAATGCCACCATTAAGTTTTTGTTTACGAAGGGAGGAGAGTGATAATCGTGCTTTTTTCCGTTTCCAGAGGAATTTGGACAAGATGGAGTCAATACGACGAAAATACAGAGCCGGAATACGGACCGGGAGCATGGAGAGTAGATAAATTAAAATAGGGGCAACCATCATTTTAATGGAGTCAAGACGTCCCCACCACGAGAGGAAAAGGGGATTCCAAGAGGAAAGTAGGGCGTCTATCCTAGAAACAACTGCATTCATATTAAGCCGAACCGAAGACGAAATGGAATTGGAAAAGAGAACACCAAGATATTTTATGTGCTTACTATTCCAAGCAAAACCAGTGGAAGAAAAGAAATGTGGGAGGCAGAATTTATTTAAGGGAAGAATCTCCGTCTTATCCGAATTTATTTTATATCCAGAGACCAAAGAGAAGGACTCAAATTCGGCTAGTAAGGAGGGAACGGAGGTAGTAGGGTCAGAAATAAATAAGAGGATGTCATCAGCATATGCAGATAGTTTAAGTTGGTGGGGCCCATACGGAAATCCAGAGATAGAAGGGTTATTACGAATGGAGGTCAAAAAGGGTTCAAGAGCTAGGATGAACAAAAGGGGGGAAGAGGACAACCTTGGCGGACACCGCGTTGAAGTACAAAAGGGGGAGTAAGTTGACCATTGACTAAAACAGATGCTTTGGGCATAGAATAGATTAAGGAGACATAGGAAATAAATTTCGGGCCAAAACCATGCCACTTCAGCGAAGCAATCAAGAAAGACCAATCAACTCGGTCGAAAGCCTTTTCAGCATCAACTGAGATGGCCGCCAAAGGAATAGATAGGGAGGAAGCTTTACTAAGGACATTGAGGAGAAGTCTGGAATTGTCCGAAGTGAGACGACCTTTAACAAAGCCACATTGCTCTTTCCCTATGAGGTGTGGTAGAAGGGGATCAAGACGGAGAGCGAGAAGTTTAGCAAACAGTTTATAGTCTACATTGACTAAAGAAATTGGTCGGTAGTTTTTGCAAAATTTGGGATCACGACCATCCTTAGGGATGAGGCAAATAGTAGCGTCCTGGAAGGAACCTTGAGCCAGGCCGGTGGAACAAAAGGAGTGAAAGAGAAGGAGAAGATGAGGTAAAAGAATGTCGGAAAAATGGAGATAAAATTCAACCGGGAAACCATCGGGGCCGGGGGTCTTACCTTTGGTGAGAGACAGCAACGCAGTGGATAATTCAGAGAGGCTAAGTTCAGAATCAAGAGCAGAAAAGTCAAGCTGGGAAGTATCAGGAGTAGGTAAACGGTCAAAATAGGACTGAAGAAGATCCGGAGTGGGAGGATGCTCAGGCGTATACAAAGATTTGTAAAAAGAATGAAATTGCTCCAAAATGTCTTTATCAGTATGTAAAAGAGTGTTAGAAGGCGAATAAATAGAGTCAATAAGAGTACGTTCTTTTCGTGATTTAAGATAGTTAGCAAGGAGTTTACCTGATTTGTTACGTCCACCATAGTAACGAGCACTACTTCGGAGAAGATAGGAAGAGGCTGAATCTGTAGTGAGTTTGTTAAAGGCAATTTTAGAACGAAGAAGTTCAGGAGACATCTGATGTGAAGAGGAGGTGTAAAATTGGTGTTCCAGTGACTTTATGTGTGTTAGGGCGACCTTGCGTTTGTGAAGGAATGCTTTCTTTTTTTTGGAGACAAAGTCTATAATGAAACCACGGGCCGTGGCTTTAAAAGAATCCCAAAGGAGATGCAGAGGAATGTCAGGGGTAGAGTTGAGTTGAAAAAATTCTGAGGTGAAAGAACGAAAGGAGGAAGAAAAAAGAGGGTCAGTGAGAAGAGAGGGGTTAAAACGCCAGCGAGAAGATTTAGGAGCAGGAGGAAGAAGATCAAAGACAGTAATAATAGGAGCATGATCAGAAATAACAATAGGCTCAATAGAAGAGGAAAGAAGGTTTTGAGACAAGGAGGAAGAGAGGAAAATATAATCTAGACGGGAGAATGAAGCATGTGGAGGAGAGAAAAATGAAAAATCTAAGGAGTCAGGATGTGTGAGTCTCCAGGAGTCTATGAGATGAACTTGAGAAATGGTATCAAGGAACTGCTTGTGGGGTGTGTGAGGAGTGAAACGAACAGAGGATTTGCGGTCTAAAAAGGGGTCAATAATCTGGTTACAGTCTCCACCTAATACAAAGGAATCATCCTTGTATTGGATACATTTTGCTGTGATCGAGGGCCAAAAGGAAGAATCAAAGCATGTAGGACCATAAACATTCAATAAAGTGATCGGGATAGAATTTATAAGTAATTTAACCAAAACCCAGCGCCCCTCGTCATCTCTCTCCTCAAGGAGTACCTTACATTTGAGACGTTTGTGAACTAGGATAGCAACACCATTTTTTTTCTGAGAAGCAGGTGAAAAGAAAACATTTCCCACCCAAAGTCTTTTAAGTTTCACAGATTCAGCGTCAGAAAGGTGGGTTTCTTGGATAAGGACAATATCAGGATTATAAGAGGACAGGTGGGAAAGTACTCTCTGCCGCTTAATAGGATGATTAAATCCTTTCACATTCCATGAAACAACTGTAAATATGAAAACTCAAAAAACTGTTCAAAAACAACAGGTGCATAAATATACTGTACATGTAATAAGGTGAAGTAGAAAAGGTAAGAACTATTTTAACTAGTAAAGGAGTAGGATGAAAAATAGGTGGGAGGATGAGAAAAAGGGAAAAGGGGGGAATAAAAGAAGGTAGGAAGAAGAGGTAGAGCAAAGAGATGAAAAGAGAAAAGAGAGAATGCATAGAAGACAGAACAAATCCAAAAGGATGTCTGCGGAGAACATACCTGAAGGGGGAGATACAGAAAGGGAGGTGGGGAAGTGGTGCTGCGTAACAAGACAGGGAGACCAGGAACAGAGGCATGACCGCACCGGAACGTCACGACAAAACAAGGGTGGAGATCACAGTGAAGGGGATATCCGAGACACTTCTGTAAAAAAGGAAACAAGGAAAACAAGGAAGTTACATGGGTTAAACACCAGAGGAGCAATGGAAAATATGGTCAACAACAGAAAGGGAGCACAGAAGACAAAAAGGAAGTGGAATCAAGAACGAGAAGCTGCAATGAGAAAGAGCAGTTAAAGACATTACGACTGCAGAACCATGACAGGTGACCAAAAACCAAAAGCACTATAATCAGCCACTAGCGGAGGGTGAGGAGTCCATTCCATCGTTGTTATGTAGAAGAAGGAAATTACGTAGTTCTCCAGGATCCTGGAAAGACCAGGATTTGTTTTGGTGGGTTACTTTGAAGGTACAAGGATGGAACAAGCCATATCGGGCACCAATAGATCGCAATGAAGGCCGAAGAGCAAGGAATTCTTTACGCCGAGAAGCAGTGACATTAGAAACATCTTGAGAAATGAAGACACGTTGACCCTGCCAGGATAATTGACGTTTGGCTCTGGCTGCAGAGAGGATGGATAACAAGTCAGTGTACTTCAAAAAGAGGATGATAACTCCACGAGGTTTCGTAGACGTGGAAGAATGGGGACCCAGTCTATGAGCCCTCTGAATACTGATTGACGTGGAAGGCGGTAAATCCACTAATTTCGGGAGGAAAGAGGTGAAGAAAGTAACTGGGTCATCACCCTCAAGAGTTTCCTGTAGACCATAAAGACGAAGGTTGTTCCTCCTATTTCGGTTTTCCAAATCCTCTGTGTGGCGTTGCAGAGATAAAACAGTCTTTTCCAGAGAGTCTATGCGCCGTGAATTGGAGTGAACCTCCGGAATTTGTTGCTCTATAGAAGAGATACGAGTGTCCATAACCTCCCACTTGTCCTTCAGATGTTGCATGTCTCTGCTCGTTTCTTCAATAAATGGGCGCAACGCACGAATCTCCTCTAGAATTAATGCCATGGAAGGTGAAGGAGGTGAATCTGGTGGAGGAGAATTCTGTTTCAGTCTTTTACTGGATGATTCAGAAGGCGGTGTTCTGGATGCTGATGAATGAGCAGAAGAAGAGCGTTGAGAGGAAGGTGTCGTCATTTTGACAAGGTGTGAGGAGGCAGCCGAGGACGAAGGTGTAGTAGGAGTCTTAGAGGGACGGAATACAAACTTAGGCTTGCGCAGGTTCACCATAGGAGACGAAAATGATGAAAGGAGAACTGGCAAGGGTATACAAATAAGACCCCTGTGGTGAAGAAGAGGCAGGATGAAGGAAATACAAGGTTATAGGTCCAGTTATAACCAATGAGTCGTTGGGAGTGGTACCACTGGAGCTTGAAGGAAGCACACCACAGTCTAGCTGGAAAAGAAGCACATTGCTGCAGAAAACCAGAAGGTCAAGAGAGGACGAGTGCCGCTTTTTACTCTGAAGCCGAAGAAAATGTAGGTGCAACAGGTTCCTCCAATAAAAATGACAGGAATATCCTCAAAGTGGTAAAACAGTACATAGTATGGCGTGGGAAAACATCACAGGAGCATGGAAAGTCATTCCGTGAATGCTGAATGTATATGTCAGGAAGAGGTGCTCCAGGACAAATGTTTAGGTGATAACGTGCAGCAGATAGGAAAATAGCGAACCCCCTACACAAGACACAAACATTATAAGTGGAAACTTGTGTGTCCCATCATAGTTGTGAGGGAGAACACGAAGGTCCGCTGCTGCGCATCCAAAATGGCGGCTCCCTGAGTAAGCAGCAGGTCATGAGGTGAAAATAAGGTGAAAATGAGAAGAAAAATAGTTGGCGTTGAGGCAACAGCAGCGTGGGCTCAGCAAAAGACGTGACAGCCAAAATGCAGCGACTCGCTAAGACCGAGTCTTGTCAGGCGAGTAAAGCGCAAGGCACGTCAGTGAGGCAGAGGCTGCGAAATGGCGGCCGTGAAGAGCGCGATGTAAACATCGCAAGTTGCGGAGGAAAAACGGCACCGTCCAAGTTACAGAGAGGACCCGGGTGCTCACCGATAGATCCGGTTTCAGGAACCGCTACTCCGTGATGGAAATTGTCCCCGACACATCAGGAGAACTGCAGGGAAGCGTTCCAGTGCGGCGGAGCTCCGCAACTAGCCGGCCATCTTGCGCGGCAGCCAAGCCACGCCCCCAGTTACCGTAACTATTAACGGGTCATGATCACTTTCAGCTCGTGTGGTAACGGCCATGTCCCTTACAAACTGCCATAGTTGTAGACTTACAAGGACATAGTCAATACGGCTCGTCCTGACCCCGTTGTTAAAGGTATTGGCCCCCTGCTTAGCTGACAATGTTCGCCCATTCAAGGCTCTCAACTGCTGGCCTACGCACATCCCCTTGAGTTGGACTGCCGCCTCCGTCCACTTCTTAATTGGCTTGATCTCAAGAGTAGGTATGCCCCATTTCCTGTCTTCATCTTCCGTGAGGGCCTGATCCTCCACCCCAAGTGGTTCGAACGTGGTATTGAAGTCCCCCGCTACTATTACACTAGTGCCCCTTGGCATGCCTTCCAACAACTGCTCCAAGTCTGCTATAACCTCAGAGCTTCTTCCACCTTTAAGGCCTCTTGCATATACATTAAAAATACACAAGTTAGGGCCAAGCAAGGGGCTGATTCTTATCTGGAGTATGTCAATGTTGTTAGTAGGGACCTGAGATATTTTGCAGCGCAATGTCTGTCTCACCCAGACCATCAGGCCCCCCCATTGCTCTACCCTTTGCTTGCTTAATTGCTGAAACATGAAATGTTAGGTACCCCAGACTGAACACAGGTTCTGTCGCCCATGTCTCCTGTAGGAGACATATATCATGGGATTCAATAAAAACAGACCATTCAGGGAGTACTACCTTGGAGCCTAGTCCTGTGACATTCCAAGATAGCAACGTCACATTTGCGGCCCTGTGGGTCTCACAGTCCCCTTGCTGCCTGAGGGGTTGGCCCAGTCTCGGATTCAACTCCATGACTGGGGACAATCCCTTTACCTCCATACTAGTCAGGGACCTCGGGTTCCTAACCACAGGAACAGGAAAAGAAGTGAACCCCCTTGGCGGGGTGCTAATAGAGCTAGATATGGCGTCACCTAGATCACCCAATACATAACCAGAAATGAGTGGATTGGCAGCATTCACGTCACATACTGATCTCTGGTTACTAGAATCAGCTTTATGTCAATCGCACTCATCTAGGCCAGATAAAACATTGTACATATTCGATATGTGAATTCCAATGCCATACTCGGGACCTTGCCCAAACCCACCTCTTCCTCCCTGGCCATTCCAAGAACCTTGGGCATTAATTGGGTAAAAGTAAGTTAGTGCAAATGGCTTAATGCAAGAGTCATTACCCAGGTTACCCCAGCTACAAATGTGGTCCACAACTCTACGGTCTCTAAAATTTATAATAATACTATCCCCCTTTATATCCTTGGATTTCAACCCCACCCAATCCACCCTTCTTGCAAATAGGATTTCGGCCGACATCCCTGGGGCAAGGGACCGATAGGCATTGAGCCAATGTATACACTTAATTTTCAAGTCTAGGTAATCCTCACGTTGGCCTGGTCTTAATGGAGGTACCCCCGTCAAAATACACACATAGGGGGCGGGGGCTGGGGGAAGATCTATGCGTGGGAGACAGCCCACTAATGGATCGCTGTTCGCCCGTTTGTTGGAGCCTGGTTTATAAAGCCCCGGGTTTGTACCCCCTTTCCCGAGACCTTCATTTCCCATAGATTGTACACCTTGAATTGCACTAAAACTGGACTGAATAGCGGGGTCACTTGTGGTTATAACAGTATTACCTTTTGAAATTGTTACCTGTGTTAAATTAGATAAAGGATTAGCATGAACATTTAGGGTGGCTTCAGGAGCCCCAGGAGCTTCCTCAGACTCATGAACACTCCTTATGCTAGTCACAGATCCACCGGTACCTATGTCCCTGCCCCCTGCACCTTCCAGAATTGATAGTCTCTTTTCCAAGGCGTCCAGTCTATTATAAATGGGGATGCAAGACCTATAAAATAGCTGTTCAAGTTTATCCCACATTTCTTGTGACCAGTCCTGTGGGGTGTCCATCCTTTAAGGCAACACTGGATCTGGTAAATCATTTGTCGGAGACGATGACTCCGTGATGTTTGAAGATATAGTTTGACCCCCAGATAGTTCTCCGTGGGCATTTATCTTCTTTACTTTAGCTTTTCTCCCCTTCTGGATTGAGCCCCCTCATTTCCTTTTTGTTGCTACTACTGATTCTACTTGCTTTGAACCACGCGTTTGACGCGGTCTTGAGGGGCACTCCATAGGGTCGATCAGAATGCTACGATCTACACCACTATATTCTAATTCCTGCAAGGTCTCTTGGGATGAAAATAAATTGCCAAGATCCCCTTGGTCCTTATGGATTAGAGCAAAATGAGTAACTTGATTCGCCCCCAAGCCTTCACCTATAGGGGCATTAGGGCCTTGGGCAGTTATGGGGGAAACTACCCTAGCCAGCGCTCCTATTGAGGACCTTTTGTTAAGGGCACATTCCATCGACAGCCTTTTCTCAGAACGGTCGATTTCTTGCGCAACAATTGATGTAGCCCGTACTATGAATTGGTCCAACGTTCCCATGATGGAGCCAGTAGGGGCAGTTTTCACTCCTTTGGTCCCCTTTACAGACATGCCTGCTTTTATTATGTATTAAATAATGGTGGGACCCTTGGCCAGCCCGTCGAATTTAGTTTTATGATTTTTTTTTTTTAAAACTCTTTATTCATGACTGGTTCAGATATCACATTATGCATGACATTTTTAACATACTGTCAGTCTTTTCCGTTTTCTGAAACATAACATCGGCGCAGTGTTGCATACATAAATTCCAGCATTACAGTGCGTAAAAATCCAATTATCAAATCAAAGTATTACTTGTTGCAGGTCAATAGAGTACTGTATCGCCCAACCGTTGCCCGTTCCCTCCCACCTCCCCCCACCCTGTTCCCGTCTTCTGGTCAGTCCCACACACCTTAACTAGAACACTCATCTATCAGTTATGTGGCTGCACAAATAGGCGTTTCAAATCATAGGCATGGTCACCGGGTTGTCTAGGCTAGTCAGTCTCGCATATCGCCACTCCCCATAGCCGGTGTGTGTTCAACCACCCCCATCCCGGGGCAGTTCCAGGTTCTCCTCCTCTAGTTCCAATAGCATGCGGTCCCAGTCTTGTGCTACAGGGTATTTCCGGTGGCCCCTCTCCTCCTCCCTGCGCAATTCCGCTGCCTCCGCCCTTCCCCATTTCAGCACATCTGACCTCCACATCTCTATGCCCGGGGGTCTAAGAGACTTCCACCTCATAGTTAGAGTCCGGAGTGCCAACAAGAGAGCTAGGTCCGTAAATTTCAATTGTGCCCTACAGGCCTTGGGTCTCTTCCTATTACCTATCAGGCAGGGTAAGACGCCCTCCGGGACCTGTACCCCCGTCACATTGTGCAATGCGTGTCGGATAGTCACCCAGTATGAGTGTAATCTCGGGCACGCCCATAACATGTGGACTATGTCAGCGTCATCACCCTGGCACCTTGGGCAGCAGTGGGGGGTGGTGGGAAATATCCTGTGTAATCTTTGTGGAGTGAGGTAAGCCCTATGCAGTACCATGGCCTGTATAAATTTGAATTTAGCATTTCTGGACACTCTCCGAGGATGTCCGAGGATGATCTTCCAGTCCCCATCCGTGATGTCCTCTCCTGTATCTGTGCTCCAGGCCTCTCTGAGTGGGGTGAGGGAACTAGCTGCGTGTTCTCTAATGCCCACATATAACCATTTCACTAAGTGTCCGCCTGACCCCATATAGTATAGGAGATGGACCAATTCGTGTTGTGCTGGTTTAGTGCGGTGTGCAGCCCAAGTGCGTCTTACATAGTGGGAGACCGTGGCATGAAGAAGATACAGCCGTTGCGGAGCTCCCGTGGATTGTGTAAAGGTGGCATGATCCAGCAATGTGTCGTCCCCGAAGAAGTCTCCAACCCTGTCCACCCCAGCATCTATCCAGGGTTGTAGTCTGCGTCTCGTCAGGGGTCCCTGTGGAGTCGGTAGGCCCAGGAGAGGGATGTTGTCTGCGTAGGGGGGGGGTCCCCGCCGTGTATTTAAGCGCATTCCGCCAGCACTTCAAAGCCACGAGTAGTAAGGGGTGGCAATCCCTCGGGGTCTTGGCCGCAGGCAGCAGAAGGGAATGGAGATCACCGCGTGCCAGTTCCTGTGGCGTGAAAGCAATTTCATGTAGGTTTCTACCTGCCACCCACCTTGTCAACCACTGAAGCTGGCTAGCGTAGTAGTAGCCACGCAGGTCAGGCACTCCCAGGCCCCCCTGTCTGGTGGACAGTTGTAGTTTTTTTAGGCTTATCCGTCTCCTCCCCGAACCCCAAATCAGGGTGATCAATAACGAGTTCAGCATGGTAAATATGGGTTGCAGTAGGAGAATCGGCAGGTTCACAAAATAATACAAGATTCGGGGAAGCAGGACCATTTTCGAAATTGCCACCCGGCCCATGACGGACAGGGGCAGGGACGTCCAGAAGGTCACACTACTGCGGAGGCCAGTAATTGCTCTCCGTACATTACCCTCAATCTGGTCGTCGGAGTTCCGATAGACATTAATACCAAGGTACTTAAATGTGGTCGGGGCCACCTGGATCGCGTGCTCCCCAAACTGTATGTGAGTGAGCTGTTGTCCGTCGCGGAAAAAGAATCCCAGTGATTTCCCGGGATTAACTGCCAGGCCCGATATCTCTTCAAACCGTGCAAAGGTGTTTGCCAGGGGAGTGTGGTCCCCCTGCAAATCTCGCAGGAACAGCATTATGTCGTCGGCATAGATGGAGACCAGATTATGGGTGCCGCCAACCAGGATACCCGCCTCCGCCGCCCTAGTCCGGAGTGCAATAGCCAGGGGTTCTAGAGTAAGTACAAATAACAGCGGGGACAGCGGGCAGCCCTGCCGGGTGCCCCTATGTACTGCATAGCTGTCCGACGTGTGTCGGCCGGTGTGTGCCCGTGCCGTTGGGTTCGTGTATAGCAGACGAACCCATTTTATCAGGGCATCCGGGATTCCAAAGCGACGTAACACTTCAAACATGAAGTCCCAAGTCAGGGAGTCAAACGCTTGCCGCAGGTCAAGGGCTATGCATCCAGCGTGCGGCAAGTCCGGGGGGGCAGTGGACATGAGGGCATGCAGCCGTCTCGTGTTTTGAGAAGTGCTCCTCTCCGGGAGGAAGCCGCACTGATCCGTGTGGATCAGGCCAGGGAGGTGGGCTTGTAATCTCAAGGCGATAGCTTTACTAAGGATTTTATACTCCGAGGGGAGCATAGACAGGGGCCTATAGTTACTCACATCCAGTGTATCCCTACCGGGCTTCGGGATGGAGATGACCAAGGCCTGCATAGTCGAAGCCGGTAGGTGGCCGGTCTCATACGCTGTTTAGTAGATTTTTTCTAGAATAGGAGCCAGCGTATCACAATAGGTTTGGTAAAACTCACCCGGTAGACCGTCCATGCCTGGGGTCTTGCCTCGGTTTAGAGAGTGAATGGCCATTTTAATTTCGTGCTGTGTAACGGGCCCGGCTAGGGCCGACCGGACCTCCCGGGAAAGGGTCGGGATCGGCAGTTCATCCAGGAAGTCCGCCATGGCATCTCTGGTAACATTAGGGGGTGGGGCGTACAAACTCTCCAGGTGGGTCTTAAACACAGTATTAATCTCTAACTGTGTGTGTACTTGTCTGCCCGCGTCATCTCTGACACTCGTAATTATCGGGGTCTCCGGGTTGTCCCTAATCAGACGAGCCAGCAGTGCACCCGACCTGTCCGCCTCCGCCTGTTGCCTTCGCAGGAATTCTCTGTAGTCCATTACCCTCAGGGACTCCAGGAGCTCTGCATGCTCAATATTGCACAGTTGGAGTTCCCCCCTGCGCTCAGGGTCCGTCCCCACTGCAGTCTCGAGCACAGTCAGTCGGGCCTCAACCGAACGTAGTCTGTCGTGTACCTCCTGTCTTGCGCCTACTAGCCGGCCAATCGCGGCGCCTCTCATCACCGCCTTCATGGCGTCCCAAACCACCAGGTTCGAGGACGCAGAGTCCCAATTGTCTCTGAAGTAGCCCGTTAGTGTGTCCTCCATATGGGCACGGAATGGGCCATCTGCTAGTAGTAAGGGGTTAAGCCTCCAGGTGGGCACCGGAGAGGGGATCCTGCCCCAGTCCAAGTCAAGCGTTAACGGCCTATGGTCCGAAAAAGTTTTGGCGAGGTAGGCCGAGGATGCACAGTGCGTCATCAAGGACTTGGAGCAAACAAATCTGTCCAGGCGGGTGTGCAAATTATGTAATGGGGAATAGTATGAGTACTCCTTATGAGTCGGATATAGTGAGCGCCATATATCTACCAGCCCCCACCCTTGAAGCCATGTGCGAAAGGAGTCGGACAGTTTATAAACCCCTGTCCCCTGTAGTGGAGGGTGTGATCTGTCCAGCCCTGTGTCTAGTATCATGTTCCAGTCCCCTCCCAGGATCCACGGAATGTCCGCCCAGTCTGCCAGGGCCCTACTCACAATTGGGAGGAACCTGTCCTGGTCGTGATTCGGGGCATAAATACAGCCTAGGACTACCAATGCCCCGTCCAGTGTGCCTTTGACTAAGAGGTACCGCCCTTGGTCATCTGTCTTCCTATCTATCTCTACAAAGGGGACCCCATATCGCACCCAGATCGTGGCTCCCCTAGAGAAGGCAGAATATGTTGTGGAAAAAACAGTTCCCCTCCATTTCTTCCGCAGGGTGTGTACTTCGGGCTGTGTTAAGTGGGACTCCTGGAGGAACACAATGTGTGCTGTCTGACGGAGCAGGAAGGCGTGCACCCTATGTCGCTTCTGTATTGCCCCTAAACCTCTCACATTCCACGTAACCAGCCTATATTTCCCTTTTACTTCCGCCATATTCAAATACCGATGCTCGAATAGACAGTAATATATAGTACAGTGTGTGTATGTGCCCCAGTTGCCAGAAGACGGATCCCACCCAACCCCAAACCCCAACTCTAGAGGCGCAGCCTCGGAACCCAGCTGTGCCGAACATGAAACAGTACAACCAAATTAAACAATTAACAGTGCATACGCTCTTGGGGGGTCTGCTATACTTAAGCCACTTCTCATGGACCATGCTTGTCAGCGCCGTCTGCTCAACGGCGCCGCCGGGAGGGTCATTTGTATAATCACTTACTGTTACCGGCCGTCTCTTGGGGGGGGGGGGAGCCGCCTCATTCCCGCAGTAGCAGAGAGACGTGTCTGGGACAATTCCGGGTGAAGACCTTGCCTAGCTCACCCAACAGGGAGGGACCAACAGGACTATCTCATGGCACGGTCACTCAGGTACTGTAAACCAACATGCGTGTTTCCCGCCCTCAGGGTCCCCCGCACTCCCCTCCCCCCCACCCCCCCCCCCACGGAGCCTCATGAAGGTCACAAGAGCGAAAAGTAAAAAGGATATCAGGTGGACTCAGCGAGTCAGGGTACATTTGCAGCAGTCATTATTCCAAGGCAGTGTCCAAAATTTCATCCGCCGCTCGGGGCGTCACATTCGGGAAGAGCACCAAACTGTTCTCAGAATCCGAATGTACGGTGCTGTCCTCCGTGTCCGTAGTCACCCGTTCCCGGTCTTCCCTGAAGGATCCCACCATCGCAATGGCGTCCACTTGACCCTGTTTCTGCTCACAGATCGGAGGCCTCCGACCCTGCACTTCCGCGCGTCGTGGATCTGCTCCGCTAGTCGTTGGGGCCGATCCTTTTCTGGCTCCATTCGACGACGAGCCCTGAGTCTGGGTCATGTCCCGCTCAATGTCCATCACCTCCAGCCACTCTTCCGCGTCCGTGGGGCTGTCAAAGAAGTGGGTCTTATTGTCATGGATCACTTTGAGTCGCGCCGGAAACAGCAGGGCGTAGCGGAGTTTAGCTTTTTGGAGTTTCCTTTTTATCTCGTAGTATGAGGACCTCTGTTTCTGCACCAGGTTGGTATAATCAGGGTAGAGGGAGATGCGTTTGTTTTCATATTCAATGACAGATTTCAGCCGGGCCTGTC
Source organism: Lissotriton helveticus (assembly GCF_964261635.1). Taxonomy (NCBI): domain Eukaryota; kingdom Metazoa; phylum Chordata; class Amphibia; order Caudata; family Salamandridae; genus Lissotriton; species Lissotriton helveticus. The sequence goes on along the minus strand of NC_136063.1, from coordinate 360,119,840 downwards.
TGAGCAGCGCGTCTCTGTCCCGATAATTAAGGATCTTCACAATCAGAGGCCGAGGCGGTCGGCCCGGGCTCGGCTGTCCTGTAGGAATCCTGTGCGCCCTTTCCACACAGAAGTACGGGGACAGCCCCTCTGTAGCAACATGCTCACGGAACCAGGTCTCCATAAACTCCGCCGCGTGGGGCTCCTCACAGCGCTCCGGCAGGCCAATGACGCGGATATTATTCCGTCTATTGCGCCCTTCCGCATCTTCCACCCTATCCATTAGAGTTTGTACCTGGTGTTGGATTCGCTGGATAGATTCAGTGTGTTCAGCCACCGTCGGGGTGAGGTCCGTCAGCGCCAGACCCTGATCCCTGACTTTGTCCGACAGCTTGGAGTGGTCGGCCTTAAGGAGGGAAAGATTGGATGTAAGGGTACCCAGTTGCACCTCCATCGCAGCCCTGGAGTCTCTGATCTCCTTAAGGATCAAGTCCAACTTGTCACCCTGGAGGCCTCCAGGGGGGCCAGAGGCCGCAGTCCCCGACTTGGGATCGCCCAGGGTCTCGTCAGATGAGTTCTCGGTAGGAGTTCCATCTTTGTTGTTGGTCGTTTTCCCTCCTCTGCGCCCCATGCTGTTCGTCGCAGGGTAATCTGCCAGCCCCCTCCGAGCCTCTGAAGTTAATATCCCGGCCTCCTCCGCGGGCACTGAGCGTTCTCCGCAGTTCGGCAGTGACACCGTAGTTCCCGTGTCTGTGAGCCCAAGTATGCGGTGGAGGGGGGAGGGGCAGGCAGCCAGTACTTCACAGCCCTCCTCGGTCGATCTACCTCTGTGGCCCCAGCGTCAGCCGATCCTCGTCCCAGCCCACCGGCCCAGTGCAGGTTCCGGGTCGTAGGCCCCCCCGTTCAGGTCCCGCTCCTCACCCGGATAGCAGCAGTAGTCCAGTGCCCAGTCCGCCGCCCCGGTCCGGTGCAGCAGAGACAGCAGAAACAGCGGGGCGTCGCAGACCCGGGCCCCCAGCAAGCAGCGTCGACGGAGAGTGAAAGCGGGGGGGGGGAATCAGAGAAGGGGGCCGCCGGCGCAATACAGTGTCTCTGACCGTGGCTTCGCGCCACTCCGCCACAGTACCAGGGCGCCTCACGTGGTCTCCTGGGCCGAGGGTACAGCGGAGGCCCAGGGCCCTCCAAGAGCGGCTCTCCTGCGCGCAGCAGCCCCTCCGGTCTCCAGTATCGCGCTCGGGAGGGTCTCCAGAAGTCAGGGGTGGACGGGGGGGGGGAGGGGGTCCGCCGAGGGTGTACAATCGGCTCCGCTGCCCCGTCGGCCACAGGGCCGCCCCCCTTACCTCCGCGCCCAGGCGGGTCCTCAGCGATGCAGTCGAAGGCGTCTCCGTGGTCCAGCTGCAGCCCGTACCAGAGTCCCCGGCTCCCAGCGCGGGCACAGGCCTCAGTCCGCTCCGGCGATTTGCCGGGCTCAGGTAGCACCCAGAGCCCCAGGAAAGCGGTCGAGTCCAGCCAGACCGTCAGGCAGCAGGATCCAGCCGACAGTGACTCAATGCCGGCCCCAGAGACGGCAAACAGGATCCTTTAGTTCCCGGCGGCACCGGAGCTCTAGCAGACTCCGTCCGCCATGCTGGCCAGCTAGCCACGCCCCCCTATTTAGTTTTATGATGTATAGATACTTTAACCTTATGATCCCCAATGACTGATCGTCACTAACCTGATTCTGTCATCAACCGGATATGGCCCCGTCCCATCCTCGAAACGTTCTCGAACGGGCTCAAACAGGCCTGCCTTTGGCCCAGGCTTTGCACGGCGCATCCCGCAAAGCGGGGCTCTGCGCTGCTTAAATGCGCCTCCTGGCGCTGGCGTGGCTTCGGTGGAGCGTGCCGCCGCTGAGGCAGCCAGGAATTGTAGTCTTGGGGCACCAGCGCGGTTTACAGCGTCCTGTGACTCCTGGCGGTGGCGGCGTTTGTCCCAGGACAGGTAATCAGGTAGGCTTCTCTAAATTTTGTTCCCCCACTCCGCCGGGCTCTGCGCTGCTTAAATGCGCCTCCTGGCACTGGCGTGGCATCTGTGGAGCGCGCCGCCGCTGAGGCAGCTGGGAATTGCAGTCCCGGGGCGGCGGCGCGGTTTACAGTGTCCTGTGACTCCTGGCGGTGGCGGCGTTTGTTCCAGGACAGGTAATCAGGTATGCTTCTGTAAGTTTTGTTCCCCCAACAAGTTTTGTTATGAGAGGTCCCAACCTGCGACAGTGGTATACCTCCAGTTATTTGCTGTATCTGTTTCCACTTTTAACATGGTTAAAATATAATAATAGAGGTGTACCCAGGGCTAGTAAGGCAAATACTAGCCCTGGCAAAGTAAGGCAAATATCACGAGTGAACCGCAGCATCTACTGTACCATCCACCACAGTGGCAGTGGAAAAAACACATGGCTTCAGACCTACCATGGTAGCCTAACTATAGCAGTGTAAAAACGTAAATCACCTGTCAAAATAAACCCTTTTGATAAGCTAAACCTTGCTTTTAAATATTAAAAAGTCACCTCTTTGTAGGTCTCCAACCCCATAAGGCCGGGTGCATTGTATTTAAAAGTAGTACTTGTAAATAGTTAATGTTATTAAAGCTATTTTCACCTTCGCAAGGCTGGCTGTTCCAATGAGATATACTGGATGCGCTAATACATTTAATTATGCTATCGTTGGCTAGGAAACACCTAGAATCATTATTCTGGCGCACTTAGTAACCCAAATCAACAACAAAGTTGGATTTTAAATAAATATTAAGGAGAAGGCACTTTTGAATGTTACCTTTTCTCTGCCTGAAGCTTCTGGGAATTGATTTGCATTAGACTCCAGCTGCAACCCCTGAATGAGGTGTGAAAACGACTTCCAGGGCAGAGATGAGACAAAGGCCTAGAATGGGTCGGTATTTTGTTCCTTTGACAGGATTACTATTTGGCTGCGGCCAGGAAATCAATTGACCTCAAAGGGCCTCCCCTGTCACAGGCAGTTGTTACCTAACACCTGAACACCTGTTCCCCCAATCAGGCAGGCACTAATCCCAGTGGGAGGGGAGCTTCCCTCAGAACTGGTTTTGAGTGCCCACAGAAGATGGACTGCCTGTAGGAAAGTAGGATCTGCTTTTATGGTTATCCCCAATTTTTGCCTGGTACTATGCTGTTTCTGACTAGTCTGACTGGGATCCTGCTAATCAGGACCACAGTCTCCCTGCTTTCTCCCTTACAATTGTTATGGTAAGTACTTAGGTACCTCCCAGAATGGATGCTGGTGTACCCTTATAAGTCCCTGGTATATGGTACTATGGTACCCAGCGCATAGGTACCCCAGGGGTCCCCCACAGGCCGAAGCATGTATTATGCCACCTGTGGAAAACCATTCAAACTGTCACTACAGGCCTGCCATTGCAGCCTGTGCCAACTGGTGCTAACACCACTTACAACAGATATAGTTTCCCTATATCTAAGGTCACTGCACTTGAAACCTGTAAGTCACCCATACAGCAGGCCTTTTTATTCTTGAAGGCAGGGTGCTCAGTTCTAAGTGTGAGGGTGCTCCTGCATGAGCAGGACACCCCTACAGCCATCAATTCTATTCTCCAGGGTTGTAAGTGAGACAGCCTTTTGACAGATAGAGGAGCACCATGTAATTACGCGAAGACCATCTCGAAACTGGCTGTAACGAACCCTGTCATGTTTGGTATCAAACATGTTGGAATCATACCCCCACACAGTAAACGGTGTGGGAGGTATGATTCCATGAACTGTAAAGGCCCCCGTTAAGCCCACACTGCTCCTGGTACCAGTCTATTAGACCCGGACAGCACTACATGACTGCTGCCGACCAGAGACACGATTCTACCTTCCTGCTGCTGAGCCAAGCTCGAACAGGGCATTGCAGAACAATAGGTATCCTGTCATAGAGAGGTGTGACCACCACCTCCCAGACATGGTTTAGTGAATAGGGGCCGGAAGGAAGCACTTGCCAGCGCCACTCAGTCTGCTTGAAGGATACATTTGGCGCCCTTCTTGCATAGTCCAGTTCAAACCTGCTCAGGGATTATTGGCTCCTGCTCTGGTGCAAAACTGGCCAAAGGGCATGGGAGTCTCTAAATTCTGATGGTATAGTGAGATCCCAACTGTAGCACTGCAAAAATGTCTAAACAGGCAGCCACCTTCTCAGATTAGTCATTACCAAAGGGCATGATTGATTATTCATTTTTTTAATATGATGATGGTATAGTGAGATATTAATTGTTGCATCGATTTTTTTTTGAAAATATGTCTAAACATGCAGCTATCTTACCGGTTCTTATTTTTATTTTCATAATTTTTTGTTTCCTTTTGAGCACACTTTTTTACTAAAATTTCTCTGTATCTGTTGCTGTGGTTGGTGGCACACAAGTAAGTTTGGAAGTAAGGGACCTGCGCACTATAGTAATTCTGTTGTGGTCAAGTGCGTTGTTTTCTTTGATTCGTTTTGCCACCATTTGTTTAGTTAGTGGTTTTTCTAGTTTCCTTGATGAAAGTAGTGTATTGGTGATCTAGGTGAGTGTAGCTCCAATATGGCACTGAAGGAGGTCAGAGATACGCGAGTCCGTCGTTTATCTTCATTTATGGTCCGGCTGTTGCCTCTGACTGTCTAGTAGTTTTAGCGAGAGTGAAAGATTGAGTCCATCGTCTGTCACAATGACAAGAGCAACAAACGGATTTCCGGTTGCTCATGAAGTTAAAATCTGCCGGTGAGGGTAATTGTGCATAGCACTTGGAAGTTTAAGATATCCACCTTGAAGCGGTTTTCGAAGTTTACACGGTAGCAACTAAGAGGTAAGATGGATGAACTTAGGAGTAAGATGGATGGATTTATTGGCAGAGGTTTAGTTCTCTGAAACCAATCGTTGTTATAGATTTATTGACCGTTATGATTGTTTTTCAGAACGCCGGTACATTTGTTGAAACGCAAGTGCAGCGGATGTTTAGAGTAAGGTGGGTTATCGTAAGTCATGATGATAACTGGAGAAATTTTTTTTATCGTTAAGGTTGATTTGACATTGCATGTATTTATTTTTTAGAGTGTGTAGTCAGCTTAAGAATTTTTTTCATGTCAGTAAGCAACTGAAACACTTGTTTAATTTGCTGTGGCATAGTTTTGGGATTTGAGCACCGTAGCAATGGGTTTTGTGGAGTGTGTCTGAGGCACTACTCCTTAAAAATCTTTATTTCTAGCTGTTCACTTTGAGTTATCACGTTATTTTATGTTAATTTATTTAATTTTTTTATTTATACCCATCAAGTAATCTAATGGAAGAGTTCTTAAATATGTGCTGTGGAAAGACGTACATGTGTGTATTTTGAATGAAGACTCTCTTGCACTGAAAGATTATTATTTTGTACCCTTTGAAAATGTCTCAAATCATTTTTATTTAATGTATTTTATAGATTCAAGCCCCTGAAGAAGGGCTAATGGCCCGAAATGCATTGCGCAATATGGAAGCACCTTGAAAGATTGGACTGAATCAAGCATTTTGTTTTTCATGATTTTGTACACTATTCATGATGAAATGTGATAAAGAAGTAAAGCTGATGAGAAAGCTGTTTTGATTGTTTCTGTGAAATATTGTTTAAAACTGAGTGAAAAAATGGATTAACATGAAGACTGTATAGAACAGTAGATTGAAAAATTGGTGGTAATTCACAAATGCAACTGTGCACAGGGGTCAAGTACAAGTGACTTATGACCCAAGAATGGATGATATACCTTTGGGAAGGGTTGCTATTTTTGAATATTTGGGTCTTACACTAAATCACAAAATGGGGTGGAGACCTCAAATCAATAAAGCTAATCTAAAGCTAATTCAGGCAGTTGAGGGGATTTTAAAAGTTCATAAGAGATGTGCCCTAAAGGTTATAAGCCCGCCTGTAGAAATTTACAAGGTTCAAGCTTGGGGGGCAACTATGTATGGGGCCGAACTGTGGGGACATAGCCTAGCTAATGTCCTCACTGTAACAGAAAATAACTTTTTAAGACAAATCTTGTGCTTGCCTAAAATTACCCCCTTAATACCATTAAGGATGGACCTGGGCATCCTTCCCATTGCGGACTTAATTGCTTCACGCCCACTGCTTTAATAGCAACGGCTGTGGAGTACGCCAAAGTTAGAACATTATAGAGAGGAATTAGAGGCTGCAATGTCTTCTCTGGGGGCAGGTAGTATCCCGTGGTTGTCCTTTATTAGGGACTCATTTTGTGCAATAGGAAGGGAAGACTTACGGTCGGCACCGGAGGAGTCATGCTTAGTTATTTCAAAAAAGTCTTTGGCTAGTACATTGAAGGAGTATAAACTGACACGCATTTTACAGACAGTTAATCCTTCTAGTTTAACTTATGGGTTCCTGGACATGAAACACCAATATAAAATGGAGCAGGTGTTGGATTCTATACAACCACCAATAGCAAAGAAATTGTTTTTGCAATTTAGATATGGGACACTGCCGCTCCGTGCACTACCCAACAAGTGGGCAGGTGCTACCACCCACTTTTGCCCGGGGTGCTTAGTAGAGGAAGAAACTGTAATTCATGTGTTGTTCTTCTGCTGGCATATAAGTGGGCCGGGTCAAAGTGGGTTATTTGACTCTGTAGAAACCTGGGTAACAGAAATTATAAAGAATTCTATAGGGTCTTAAAATCTGATACCAACCTGGTGTTTGTTGTTGCAATTTCTAAATTCCTTTTTGCTATGTAGTGTAAGCGAAGGTACTTATTGAAAAAACGATTCGAGAATTAGTAATACCCGCTCTTACGTGTCAACCATTGTGATCCTGGTTTCTGTTAAAACCCCGTCTGCAAGTGTATGTATTTCTTGAATAACTGATGTGAGATCTATTGATACCTGCTTTCAATTGGGTGCTATTGTGACCTTGGTTTTTTATAAAAACATAGACTGTGAAACTTTTTTCAAATATTTTTAGTTTAAACTATATTTTAATGATTGTTTTTAGTTGATTATATTTCTCATAATGATGATTATCAGCTTATTTGCCTGCTTCCCAATGGGTGAACCACTGCTATGTATGCTTGTACCATTTTATTAATTAGTGCTCTCTATGACACTGTATTTCTTTTTTATATGAATTTTAAGAGGTTGTGAATTTGTATGTGCTTTTATTGCTGTAATAGCCGAAATAAAGTTTCATGAATGAATGAACAAGTGACTTGTGGTAGATTGGTTTGTTGTTAGGCAAGGTTTAGACAAACGTGCCACCCACTGTAGCACACCTTAAGTATAGGCTGTATAGGTTGGATCTTTCATAAATTTAAGAAGGAGTGCTTCTCTTATTGTTGAGAGTGTCCTCCCCACTGTCATACCCCTCCCCTGGGAAGGAACCCTGAATCTTCCCAACCCTTTCCTTAGGGTAATTAAGGGTTTACCTGTGGGTGGGTCCCTAGAATTGTTGTGGGATGCAATTCAATTCACACACCACTTCAACCGTCTGGGCACTCTGGACTTCTCTGGACTTTGCTCTGGGCATCAAGGCTGCAACTGAGAAGATTCTTGCTGCTTCTGATCTCTTCACCCTGTTCGTCTGCTGCAACGTTTGTGCCTGTGCTCCATACAGGAAACCTTCCAAGGCCTGTGCGCATCCAAGACACCTAAAGGAATCTCCTTAAAGTGAAGGAGTCACTTCCCTGCATTTGGGAGGATACAAGGGCAATATTCCACCAAAAACTTGCTCATCATTGGGATAGTCATGCTTACCACGAAATACTTCGGGACGAAGCTTACTATATCCCTTTAGGAGCCTTGCAAATTTCTATACACGCACCATCTATGGATGCAACTTTCAAACTCTACAGACAACATAAGAAAAGGGACGTGGACAATGTGATTAATTAGTCCACAGAGGTTACACACACTTAACCCACCCATTGAAATTATTGTAGATCCAAGACTTGCAAGCTTTCTAGTTGGGCATGAGCAGGATCGGTGCATAGGAAGGGGAAATTCACCCCAGATAGATTTAGACTACTAGAATGCTATTGGAAAAATAAGTAAATAAATAAATAAATAAATGAAAGACTAGAAGTAAAGGGGCCAGTAGCCATGGAAGGATACAAATGATGACATGACCGTCATAAGGAGGGACTAACAAGCCTAAAGCCAATCGGAAGGCAGCATTTAGTAATGACAAAGACACAAGCCAATGAAAATGATGGGCGGAGAGTGGGCAGAGCTTCCACGGAGCATACAATCCATACTGAATACTGCATTTCTCGCAACGCGGGCAGTGCTTGAGCGCTGCCGCTATAGGCTCGACCTTAAAACGAAAAGAAAACTTTTCATTTTTGTTTTGAAAATGCATCCTGTTTTCCTCTAAGGACAACGGTCTGCATTTAAAAAAAATTGCTTTATTTAAAAGCAATCTCAGACTTTGTGGAATGCTGACCCCAGCAGGCCACCATCCCTGTGATTTTAGCGAATCCTAGGGGGTTGCAAATTGCGACGTACCTCATTAATATTAATGAGGTAGAGCGATTTGCGACCCCATAGGAATTGCTATATGAAACTCTTTGAGTTTCATACATTGTAAATTGCGATTACCTAACTGCAATTCTCAGAAATTTGTATTCGTAATATACAATTTTGATACATGTAGCTCCTATTTTGTTACAAAGACCTTGGCACCTCTTTTTAATAATATAAAAGAATACATGCAGTGAGAATGTGTCAAAATGTACATATCAATAATGTTTTCAATATTCAAAATAATGCATTGCTAGAATCTTTTGCATAGCTTAAACAATGATGGAGAGCAAACACGGGACAAGCAACAAGGATCCATGCACCCCATAGCCTCTGGACAAAAGTTCCATCCCTAAGAGAGTTTTGAATAACCCTGGGCGGAGAACTACGCTCCGTTCGCGGAGTTTGCGAATTTTCGGCAACTTCGCACTTCGTGGCGAGCGTGAAGTTGTCGACTACTTCGCAATCAACAGCGTAGCGTAGTAGTATTTCTTCCTCGCGCGCTCAATAGCATTCTCGCGTGCGCGGTAATGACTTACCATGGCTCTGCGTTCGCTTTCTCGCTTTTCTCTCCCGGTCGCGTTTGCTACGATGTTTGGAATCCGGCCGCACAATCCCATGCGATTTTGAGAACGCGAATACGTCATTCGGACGCGCGAACATGTCATTGGGACGTGCGAGCCTCCTTGCACGCCATGTTGGTAAGATCACTTTTCCGAACACGCAGAAACTGCAATCTGGCACAGAATATCTCCCGGGCATGTTAAAATCTTCTCAAAAATGTTCATTTAACCCCTCAGATTGTGATTTAGCTGTATTTTTTTGGGCTAGGAGTCCTCTTTTTGTTTCTACTCTTTTTTGCAAGAGAAAGGAAGTGCCCCTGAGTCTCCAACTTCCTGCTCCTGTCCACCAGGCTCCTCCCAGTGCTTTGTCCATGTGGTGTTGTTCACTTTCATTTGGATTTAGAGCTGGAAGGATCACTCTTTGTGTATCTCTGCTGCATCATAGCATTTAATTGGATTTATTGAGGAATTTTGGATTTGAACTTTTCTTTTACAAGTAAGTTTGAAAATTGAGAATTGGTGTACTGTAAATGTTTGTTTGGTTTGGTTTTTTTAACTACAGTTTTCTGTGCTTCTCAATCTTTCTTAAAAATTATTATTGAGGGAGGCCTGTACTTTCATGAGGGGCCAAGTTGTATGTGTTTAAAATTTCATCCAGTATGCCTAGAGGTACCCAAGGGTCCACCCATGTTTCTGTTGTGTCTGTGGCATTGGATTTAATTGCATATTCTGTTGTAGTGGAATTTAATTTTTTTCTAAAATTAGGTAACCCTAGTAGTTCATGTAGTTAGTGTAGGCCTGCTTGAGTTCATTTACTTTCTGTGGGTGGCTTGGCCAGGTGGTGGTGGCCATTTTGTGTTTGGAGCCATTGTGTTTTTTTTTGCCATGGGCCTCCAAGCTTGTGGCCTACTCTGCCAGTAGGCCCAAGGGTACTACTAGAGTCCTCATCATGTGGGTGCATGAACGTTGTTCAACTGATTTTGGGTGTTTAATTTGTAAGTGTTACATCATAGGTCATGGATGGCTTTGGATTGATTAGCAAAATGTTTTTTTGGTGTTGAATTGCAGGTTTTGGGTGTGTGTTGGATAATATGCGCACTAGGTAACCCTAGAATTCAGCTCGCGTAGTTTTGGTAACTTTGCACAGAGCTACAACGCGACCATACAGTTTTTGTCTTCTTCGCGCGCTCAATGTGCGTGCTCAGGAACACGATAAAAACGTTTTGTACAGTTCGCGCTGCCGAACACGCCGAATTTGCATTCTCGCGAGCTATATCTCCCGAGTTGCCTAAAACGTTCCCGAAAATGTAGATGCTGTTCATTTTGCTAAAAGAAACTCTCCAGGTTGTCATTTGCTTGTAGTTTTTGGAGCATGGACCACTTACTGTTTCTGTCCTCTATGTACTTTGTTATTATTTGAGGGTGGCCTGACCATGTGGGCGGCTTGGCGGCCATTTTGTCAAGCAGCCAACCATTGTCCTTTTGCCATAGGAATGTATTGTCTGTCTTCTCTTTCTTTTCATGTTTCTGTGGGTGGCCAGGCCATGTGGGGGCGGCCATTTTGTGTGACCTTCCATTGTGGTTTAGTTTTTTTGCCGCAGGCCTACAAACTTGTGTCATTTTATTCTGCCAGTAGGCCTAGAGTCCCAGAGATAGTCAGCAGGATGATTGATGTAGCGTTGTCCATATTGTCTGTTGAATTTAACATCATTTAGGGCATGGGTGGCAATGCATTGAATTTTCAAATGTGGTGTTTGGGGTGTTATTTGTCTGGGTGAAAACAACTCTAAATGCCTTTGTTGTTTGTGTTGTTGTGTAACTTTCAAACCTTGTAGCCATGGGGATTTTCTTTTTTGCATTAAGCTGTGATGCAGGCATCCTCATTTTTCTGGCCATATAGGGAGGGATATAGGCCTGCTTGACTTTATTGTTTTCTGGCCTTTGGCCTTTACCCATGTACCTGTGATGAGAGTGCCCATTTGGAGCTGGGGTGGTAGTATTAGTGTGCTGTTTTATTTTTGATAAATTGGCCTGTGTCTTGCCATTGTTCCTGTTGGCTTACTACTGTTGACATCCCCATTGCTATCTGCTGCAGGTCACTGATGCTGCATCCATCCGAAATGATGCACAAATTAAGGATAAACAAGTTCCACTTCCACTGCATTAGCTTTTTAGTTCTTTGCTATTCTTACTCTTACTGGTTGTACTAATACTTCTAGTAGTAATTAAAATTAAAGCTAAAAAAATCAACATTCGACTGATGTTGTTAACTAACTTCTGCCTTATTTGCTTGTAGGTGCTGAAGAGGAGGTGTCATCATTCATCGCCTGTTCTACTGCCAAACGGACGTCCTTCTGTACTACGTCACGTGTGGTGTGACTAACCTGACCAGAAATCATTCTCAGCAACTTGTGCAACTGAGTGCTGCTGCTGACATCTGAAGAAGATGGGCCCAAAGGAAGCAGGTAGCAGGTCCTCCAAGACCAAGAAATTAGCTGAGAAGAAGGAAGAACAGAAGAAGGAAGTGACACTTAAGTCTGGTGTTGACCCGAAAACCTTTTTTGGGCAAAAAAAAAGTACGCCTGCAGCAGCAGTGACCGGGGTCCAAGCTGGGGCCAGCACCTCCGCATCAGTGGGCCCAAGCCACCAACCCAGGCACAAGCAGATGAGTGGGGAAGAGGTAGCCAGCCTAATGGTGGAAAGCAGTGATACTGAGCCTGAGCTGAACTTATCGCTATCTCAAAGCAGTACACATTCCACGCAAGAGGCAACACAGTAGAAAAGTGGTGAACAACAACCAGCGCCTGCAATAGTACATGTTCAACCTGAGCCACCACCCGCAATAGTAGTTGTTCAACAACAACCACCTCCCGCAATAGTAGATGCTCAACGAAAAGAACAACCACAACCACCGCCTGCAATAGTAGGTGTTCCACAACCACCGCCCGCAATAGTAGATGTTCAACCAAAACAACAACCACAACCACCGCCTGCAATAGTTGTTGTTCAAGAACCACCACCGGCAATATTAGTTGTTGTTCCTCCCGAAGTCGGGGCAGTTCAGGAAATTGAGCCTGATGCTGAGAAAGAAAACGAGGCAGCACCTCATGCAGGAGATCTATTGTTTTCCAAATCCCCACCAAGGAAAAGGAGGGTTAGTCCATTGAGTTCTTCGCCGAGCATCCCTTCTGATGATCTTGATATCACTTGGGAGCCACAACAATCTCAGCATGAGAGGAGAGACATCCCAAGAAGACCAGGCTAGGGAAAAGGAAGGTTCCAGGAAGCCTACCACTTATGGAGTGCGATGTTGAGCAGCCGGATAATGATGGTGATGATGAGTCAGACCCAGTCATCACAAGCATTACTCCCGGCCCTGAGGACATGGAGACCAACATTTTAACCCTATCAAGAATGGCTGCGACTAGGGATGTAGCACGCATACCACCAACACAGGCCACACCAAAACTACCTCCAGCTTCCATTTTTACATTTGCACACAGCCGGCAGCGTCCTACATCCAGCACAAGTTCCACCTCAGCAGAAGTATGTAGTGGTACTACTGCACAGCCACATAGTGAAATTCACCACACAACAACCTCCAGTTCATCCGGCATTGGAAGTGGCACCTCTAGCAGGAGACAAAAGTTAAGCTCCCCAGTGTGGGACTTCTTTACAGTTAGCGCAAATGAGGAGAACATTGCTATATGCTCCATTTGTCATTCCTCTGTTAGTCGTGGTAAGCTTGGTACAAACTATGGTACCGGAGGCCAAATGACCCATATGAAAAAACACCACGCCATCAAGTGGGAGGACCACCTACGTCTCATAAAAGCAGGAACCATTATTGTTGGTGGGGAAGCAGTAGAAGGTCCACAGGTCGAACCGGAAGAAGAGGGAGACATTCTAGCTGGTAGTGGTACACTAAGTACCCCTGTCCGACTCCCCAGCACTGCAGTGGTAGGTCCCACATCCTCCGCATCAGCAACATCTCTGTGGCACCAGAGTAAGAGTAACCCGGAGACACCAAGGAGTACGGGTGCAAAGTCTGCGACGCGAATGACAGCATCGGGCACAACAGAAAGAAATACCAAGCAACGTACCATTGTTAGCATGTTTAGGCAGGAGGGAAAGTATGAGCGCAACCACCCAATAGCACGTTTGTACAATGCTAAGCTTGCTAAAATGTTAGCTCTGGACCTTCTCCCTTTTTCTTTTGTTGAAGGGGTGGGTTTCCTGGAATTTGTGTCAACCCTCTGCCCGAAATGGAATGTTCCCAGCCGCTACTATTTTGCTAGAGTTGCTGTTCCAGCCCTACACCACGACGTGCTGGAATTGCGTGGAAAAGCCTTGCAGCAGAGTGCTGTGCATAGTATCCACTTGACAACAGACATGTGGACCAGTAGCCAAGCCACTGATTATATGTGCATCACTGCACACTGGATCTCTTTTACAGGTGTTAGAGACAAGATATCTACAGGCATTGACACTACTGTGATTTTTAATGATACTCGCAAACATACTACTGTAGCCATGTTTGCTATGGAGACATCGCATACTGCTGCAAACATTTTGGATGAGTTCAACAGCAAGGTCTTTGAATGGCTGCGACCAAGAGGCCTCAATATTGGTTTTGTTGCCACCGACAATGGCAGTAATGTAGTTAAGGCCATGGAAGATGGTGGCTATTTTAGGGTCCCGTGTTTGGCACACTGCATTAACATTGTGGTTCAAGACTTTCTGAAAATTGAAAGCAAAGTCAGCAGCTTACTGACCATTTGCAGAAGAATCTGCACGCATTTCAATCATTCTTTTAAAGCCCGGAAGCAGCTACGGGTCTTTCAACGTGAGCATAGAATGCCAGTGAAAGCACTCATCCAGGAGGTACCAACACGTGCTTGATCGGCTGTTTGAGCAGTACATACTACTTAATGCTTATGCCATGACAAGAATATCAGGGGATACAACTGGTGTTATTAAAGCCATGACAGTTGAGATGTCGCAATGGGACCTCATTAAATGCCTGACAGAGATGCTACTTCCTTTTGAGGTATTCACACGTGCAGTCAGCAGGGAGGACTGTACTATGAGCCAAGCTATCCCATTGTTGTACATGCTGGAGCAAGAGCTGAAGGCGGTCTCTGAAACATACGAAGGTGTTGAAGGAAATCTTGAAGCATGTAATTTGGCGAAGTCCTTAGCCGGCCGCTTATCTCAGAATACAAAGATTCAAAATAAGATTGTGTCGCATCAACATTACATTACTGCCACAATTTTGGAACAGTAATGCAGTAATTCCTTTTTCAGAAGGGGATGTTGCCAAGTACAAAACTGTAATAGCCGAGGAAGCCACTGATTTAGAAAACGAACGGCTCTCAATTAGAGGCCTGCCAGTGCCAGCCCAGGACAGTCCAAGTACTACTGAGCATTCTACAGAGTCAAGTTCTTCTTCACAGCATGCGAGCAGTGTGTTTGCTTCCCAGCAGTCACCAACACAAACAATAACAACAACCGCACCAACAGGATCTGATTCATCAGACACAAGCAAAAAAATAGCTGCTTGGTTTCTACAGAAAGGGATGGGTAAGTCCGTTGCTGTCGCAAAGCAAAAAGAGGACGAGCAAACCCGAGCACCAATGAACATTGAGCGGTTGGTCCAGGCCTATCTGGATGACACAACAGAGTGTTCATGGAGCAAAGCCCATTGGTGTATTGGTATAGGACAAGAAGTCAATGGCCACTGCTCAGCAGGCTGGCGATAAAGTATCTAGCTTGCCCTGATGCAAGTGTCTCTTCTGAGCGTGTTTTCAGTGCTGCTGGTGCCATTGTGACTGTGAAAAGGACCAGTCTCTCGCCCAAAAGCGTGGAGAGGTTAACCATGATAAAAATGAATAAGCACTTGATACCACCAGACTACAAAGTACGTGAATCAGAGCTGGAAGAGGAGAGCGAGTCGGAAGAAATAATTAGTGGGTTACAGGACCTACTTCTGTCGGAAGAAGCACTAGGCTTTGCTTGCAGTGCCAAACTTAATCATCATCATTCACAGGTAAGAAGAGAAGTTTGCTAGGAGGTATAATGGAGGAGAGACTGGTAGTACAAATAGGACAAATATGACTCAGTGAGGGGTACCGCATCTATCTGTTGGCATGATGTTGTTACATGTGGTCAATTAATAATTATTTCAATCAAACACTGGCCGCTGCCCTGCATGTAGAGTAAACCTTGTGATGTACAACAGTAACCCCACCACAAAACAACATCATATGTGTACGTTGAAAATAAATAACATTTATTGATGTACATAAAAAAATATCCTCCTGGTCCTCTCCTATACCACCCCTATCCCCACCCTAACCACAACCAATGTCCAAGTCCAAAGAATGTCCCACAAAAATAAGTTAACCCCAACAACCAATTCCCACCCACCAACAAAAGTATTAAAAAAGGGGCAAATTAACAGGGTCCATCACAATCGGCGGGCTTTAAGGTGTTTGTCCACCAATATCTTCACACGCTCCTCTAATTGATCCTCCAACTTTGACACCCGGAGGAGAATCTTTTGCCGAAATGCACGGCACCTACATTTGCATCCATGTGGGGGGCGGCAGATGTTGTTACATGCCGGCGGTGAGCGGATGCCTGACCATGGGGCCGTACTCCTGCAGGTGGGGCCTGGCTGGGGCCTGGGGCCTGGGGCATTGGTAGAAGCAGCAGCTGCTGCCTCTTCCTCCTCCTCGGCCTCAGCCACCAGCCGGCGGTACTCCTCAACAATGGCCTGCAGTTTCCTTTGCCGGGCCCTGGCTGCCAACTCCTTCCTTGATGGTTTGTGGGAAGGAGTATGAGTATCTATAAAAAAAGGAACAGAATTGTAACTGAAACTCTTCCAAATTAATTCAACACATAGTGGCATAGTAGCACTACCAAGCGCAGTACATACAAATGGTGGCAACTTTTAGTATCTATCTAATCTATCCTCCTGCTTCCCCTGCCTGTAACTTTTGTTGTAGTTTTTTCTGGCATTATACTGGCCCTAGTACTATGGGTGGACTTGAGTACACAGAAGAACACCAGTCTTTTTTGTATCTCCTTTTATATTTTCAAAGTAAGACTCTGCTTCCAGTGACAGTCTCCACCTATGATGAATGCAATACATTTAGGGGGAAAACAACCAATAAAAATAAATGAATGTCTATCATTCTTTATTATCGCCTTAGCTGGTTTCACTTTCACCAACAACCACCCATGCGTCCACTCCTTCCTTGCCTTGGGTTTCATTGACACAAACTCCGCTTATGATTCTTGCTATCCACTATATCCATGCACCCATATTGTTTTGCCCAACCAGGCATGCATCTTCTCTTTCACCTTCCAGTTCTACCCATCCTTCAACAACCCATGCATCGAATTCATATCAGCCACGTGGATGAACCTTTCAAAGTATCCTTTTATGGTCTTTCGTCCTTCCTCCTTCCTCCCTAGTTCACTTCTTTCCCTTTTTGTTCAACACATCCCCCAAGGTCATCTGATCTGATTTTTAGTCTTCTCCATAACTTTCACAGCTGAGTTGGAGTCTGATAGAAGAGGCCTTGTTTACTCAACTCACGCTGGTAATGCTGCAAAGGGGTCTTCTTCAACCATTGTATATTGTCCAGTACAATTTCAAATTCATACTTTCTTAATAAGTCTCATAGCACAGTGAGGGAAATGTTCCACTTCCACCTAGTAATGCAAATAAGTAATGAATATAACTTACCACCGCCCACCGCTGAAGTTTCCTCCCCCACTGTTGCTACTGCAGGTGCCGCAGCCACTGTCCCCTCCTGGGTGGCATTAGTATCGCCGCTGGCCCCGTCGGCAGTGGCACTGGTCGTTGGTAGTGACTGTGCACCTATAAAAGCAAGTACACCTTTTGAGTTGCCTGCACAACTTCCCCTATTTTACTAGTTGTACTTCGCCAGGAAGGAAGATTGAAAATACAGTTACGTACAACATAAAGCATTGTAAGTGTGACAAGTCCAAATTGCGTACTACTGTACAGCAGTCATTAGACAGAGTTTAGCTTTACTTTATTAGATGGTCCCTAGGGTCATCTAATCTCTACTCCTACTCTAGTCTTTGGAACGTTAGCCTGAGCCATGTAACAATTTTAGAATGATCCGGGTCTACTGTTTTGCCCATGTTGTTACCTTGCAGCTTGTTGCAGTAAGAAAGACACCTTTGAGGCCACGTGAGTGTTGCAATGCATACAACTAAAGAGGTTGATTTACTTACTTACAGTATTGTTAATCCCTTTTGCTTATCCATAATGTTACACTTTTTTGGCATGACTGCTATAAACTGGCATAGTTATTCACTGTCTAACATGCAACATTTTTCTCCTAGGCAGATGAGAAGATTCCCTTCTACGAACCAGAGATTAGCAGAGCTTTCGAAAGATGCATGTGTAACCAGTATACGTTCAACGGTGAGGGGTCTCCCACAATTCCCACAGTTCTCTATCGTGCACTAGTTGTACAAAAATGTATAGTATTTAATCTTCTTTATTGTGCATGGTGGAGCTGGATGTTTTTCATGGAACAACTTACAAGTTACAACAATACAAAGCTTGTTGTTAAAAAAATAAAGTTTTTGAACTTGCACATAGACTCTGTGGTATATTTTGAGTGTCTGGGGTGTTGTGGAATTAAACGAGTGAGTGAGCGAAAGGGTGTTCTTCTGTTCTGGGTTGTGTAAGAAAATCATTGGGTATATCTAACTATCTTCTTGTGGGGGTCGGGACGGAGTGGGACAAATGCAGCACCTGTGTCATACGGTAACAGAAGATTTTGAGACGGAATTGATCTGCAATGTAACTAAGCGTAATCGTGTTACTTATTCGTCCAAGAATTATACACAATACTTATAATACGATATATACATATATTAATATTACTAGCTACTCACCAAGCCCCACGACCTCGACACCTAGCAGGTCCAACAGGTCCTGCTCCCTGTCCAGAATGTCTGCCCACCGGCGGGCCAGCTGCTGGTGGGTGCGCCGGATATCCGTGCGGCGGAAGACTACCCGGCGCACCTTCGCCCACCGGCGGTGACGCTCCTCTGGGAGGTAACCAGAGCCTGGCCTGCCGCCTGCTGCCAAGGTCAAGGGGAGGTGGCGCTGGATAAAAAAAACAAGGGCGGCCACCTCCGCCTCCCCAAAAAGATTCCGGGCCTTCGCCCCTGAAGGTCGCATTCTGCCGCAAGGCAGCCGGCTCTTGGGCGCAGGCGCCTTGCCCTTCGAGCCGGTTCTGCTGCTCCCCTTTGCCATGGTTCTGGGGTGGAGGTGGAAAAGAAAGAACAAAAGGAAAAAAAGTTAGGGGGAAGAAGTAGGAGTAAAATAAAAAAGTAGAAAAGTTTAAAAAAAGGTGAAAAAGTAGAAATAAAATGCAAAATATAAACTTAGGGACAGAGAGAGATAGATGATAAGTAAAAAAAAGTAAGAAAAACTGTGAAAATAGGTAAAGATTGCACAGATATAAGGTGGATAGAAAACTAGGCCCAGAACCATAGCATAGAGTGTGAAAAACAAGATGGCCGCGCCCATCGCGACCACGTGGGTAAGTTCGCGCCCAAGTTCACGCGTACACGCACTTTGTCAGCGTGAACAAGTAGTTGTGTTCCCGAACAAGACGTGCACCGCGCGAACACGTTATACGTGACCCGGAAGAGGAAATAGGGGACGCGACCGGGCGGGACAATTGAAAAAGCAAGATGGTCGCGCCCATAGCCCACCACATGGGTAAGGTTGCACGCTACAATCCCCCGAACACGCAGACAGCGCCCCGAACACGCATAACGCGCTCTCGAGCAAGAAAAACGGCTCGCGAACGGGACCAGCAAGCTACTACGCATGCTCGCGAAGCTCGCGTAGTGTGAGAACGTCTTTGCGTAGCTTCGCGTAGCGCGACTACGCGTACTACACCCAGGGTTAGTTTTGAAACAGCAGTTACTTCTCCCTGTATGATTTTTGTAGTGCTCTGTGAGACTTATGGTGGTAGTTAGACAATTCGATGTGTGGCATCGTGGATGTCTTTAGCACCCCTGGCAGTCGCCAATGCTCAACAAAACAGTTTAAATGGTGCCCTGTTTCTCTCAGGGCAGTACCATTAGATAATATACAGTTTTAGGAGCCCCAGAAGGTTCAGGCGGGGCACCTGCTCAGCCCATGGCACTGTTTTTGATGAAGCTGCTGGTTGTGTCTTCTTCCTTTGTCTTTCCCATTTTTGGTGTTTCCAGCATGATGCCAGCTGGTGTAAATATTGTTATTTGGAATCTGGTGCCCCGGCTCCCACATGTGGGACCCAGGGGTATCCATGGGATATTGGGGGAAAAGAAGCCTGTCAAGCCCAGCTTCATCCAGCACACTGCGCAGTGCCAGCAAAGGCTGACTTTTCTGTTGTCTGCTCCCAAGTCTGGCACGTGCAGAGGAAACTGCTAGTCTCCCTTTTCCACTTTCCCAGACATGGATAAAGGGGAATGGGATGCAGGGTTGCTCACACTAGGGCACTCCTCTGGTGCACTGGGCCTTTCAGAGGGACACATTGAAGACTGGTGCTTTTGGAATGATTCAAGGTCCCAGAAGGGACAGTATGATGTGCATCAGTGCATACTTCTCATCTGGCCCCTGTTGGACCTGCCCGGGGGAATAATTAATCAGCCCCTGGATGCGGTATAGGTTTCTTTAGCCTGGCAGCCTTGTGGACTCACCTAGCAGCTCGATCATGAGAAGGGTGAAAACAATCTGTTTTCCTGGGCCCTGTGGGCCCTAAATAGATGGCGTGTTTGTATTTTGCTACTAGTAAAAGTTTCCAGCCACCAGAATTTTTGATTTTTATTAGAGTGTTCATAACTGTACTCCCTCTTACGAGGGAGAGCTCATGGTCCCACCCTCCTAGTATTGTGATTTGTAAGGGCTTTTACAGCTTCGAAACCCAGCTACCTCCTTCCAGCAGAAAAAAGCTGCGAAGAAGCAGGACTCCTCTCCTGACTGGGCTCCTGTCTTCCCTAAGGGATGTATGACGTTACAACACACACTTTTACAACGCATACCTTTATAACGCATTTTTTACCAGGCAACATCGATTACAACGCATTCCATTACAACGCATGCCATTACAACGAAATTTTAAAAACTACATTTACAACGCATTCCATTACAACGCATAATACCTTTACAACGCATACCATTACAACGCATAACATTACATTGCATGTTTGGTAAGTATTGGATAGTGTAGGGGTAAAAATTACTATTCTAACTCCAGGGGATGCAACAGTAGGGTAAGTGTTGGATAGTGTAGGGGTAAACATTGCTATTCTACCTCCAGGGGGTGCAACAGTAGGGTAAGTGTTGGATAGTGTAGGGATAAAAATTACTATTCTAACTCCAGGGGGTGCAACAGTAGGGTAAGTGTTGGATGGTAATGTTATGCGTTGTAATGGTATGCATTGTAATGACTGCGTTGTAATAACATGCGTTGTAGTGGTGTGCGTTGTAGTGTCATGCGTTGTAATGGTTGCGTTGTAATTGCATGCGTTGTAATGGATGTTGCGTTGTAAAAGTCTCGTTGTAATGGTAGTGCGTTGTAAAAGTTGCGTTGTAAAGGTTGTTTCCCTCCCTAAGCAGCCACCCATGGTCATCAAAGTAGGTTACACTTATCAGGCCATATCTTCTACTTGGCCATTTGTAGGGTGCCTGTGCAAGCAGGAGTCATTAATCTGCCTTCAGGGGGACCCAACACAGGACCAGTCAACAGAAGTCCAAGAGAACTAACTTCCGCTGCATAACCAGCAAGACCACTTTCTGCTGCCTCCCAGAAGGAGTGGAGAGGACAGCACATGTGGGCCTTTTGACAAGGGTTTAACAGAGTCCAAAAAGATACACGTCCAGATTATACCTTCACTTCATACATGAGTTCGCCTAAATTGGGTTGCTGTTCCCCAAAGTAAATGTCTTTAAAAGTGGAGGTGATGGGTTGTAGAAAGTGACTGTCTTTTCCAATTGAGAAATGCCGCATAATCCCTCCATTCCTGATAGACGCTTTGTGGAAATAGTCTACTGACTAGTTCACCTCCTCGCCTAGCATGATGCAATTCTTCAATATGGGGGAATCAACAGTTGATTTGCCAAAGCTCTCTCCTGGCCTTTAGCCTTGGACCTAACTGCCACTGCAGACTGGTTCCTTCCCTCCAAGACTTCAAAGGAGAGCCCCTGGTGAAATGGTACCAGAGGGCAACTTGATCCCTTTGTCTTTGTAATAAATACACACCAGGCTTGTCAGTGTAATGTGGTTTAGTAGCCCATGCAGATTTCTTCCCCACCCTCTTCCTGTAGTGGGGTAAAGCGTAATCCTCTAACAATTGACCAATTGTTTGTAGGGGGCTTTGATCTACCTGCTTTCTAACAGGGTATTTAACCCGGCTCAGCAGGGTAGTTTAAAGACATCTCATTAAGGACTGGACCAAGAAAGTACTGCGAAATCCAACGTATGTTAAGGAGTGCTAATATGGGCAAATCAATAATGTATTTGCACTCTGGACCTTCTTAAGCATCTAGAAAGAGACCTTCATCTTTTTTTTCGTGTTCAGCCAATGTGAAGTATTAATTCCTGCTGCTGTCACCTAGAGTGTGAACATAGTGAGGCACCACACACCTACATTAAAACACTGCAGACTCACACTCTACTCAAAATAAAATGTGATGTTCCTTTCTGTATGCTCAATTAAATTATAAGGCATGTAAAAATGTTAACCAATTCATTGATGGCCCAATCTGTGACTGACTACCTAAGCAGTGATACTAGGATGATTTGAGAATAGTCCCACCCTCTCAGCCTGTATACATGTGCACATGTATAAGTAATACAGAGCCTCTTACCCAGCTCAGCAGCAGCAACCCTTTTTTTTTTTTAAATGGGCCCTAATTGTGAGAACACTAAACCATTTTACAGTTTACAGTGAGTGAGACTCAATTATGAAGACTCATAGTAGAGGTCCAAAAAAGCTAGAAGTTCAAAATAAAAAAAGTCTCGAGATGTTTATGCAGGTCAGACCAGATGTCTGTCTCTCACAGTTACGAGATGTCTGTAGTTCACACCGGTATGGCTTCCAGGCAGTCTTCCATACCGCCCCAACCCAGTCAGACTTCCTTACAACCTCAGCAAACCCTCACTTGGCACTAAGTTATTAGGCATTCGTCTCTGTATGCTGCACATGTTGGCAGTAGTCATCATACTCTGATGATCTCTGCAGCACATGCCATTCTTTCAATCACACCATGGTCAAAAGACCCTTTGTGTTTTGCTCAAATTCATGCACCTAGGCCCTAGGATGCCTGCAACAGTGGCATTTGTCATCTTCTGCAGACTCTCTCTACTGCACACCTCCCCTGGGGCTGACTCTGCCCTCCATCAGCACCATTCATAGGGGCTGAGTACTTAATTTGACACAGATGCAGAAGAACTCAGGAATACGAGGCTTATGCAGGCAGCAGGCAAAAACAAATTGCTTGAATACTGAGGGCAATCAAGGTAGTTCAGAATAAGTATCATAAGGTCACTTACTGTGAACTCACAAGTCCCACCCACTGCCTTTCCAAATATTTCTAATTCAGTTGAAGTGGGATATCAATCTCAGTTGTTTTGCTAATCTGTGTAATTGTGATAATTTCAATCTTTACTGTTTATTAAGCAAGCCGCAGGCAGTGGTTGTGACATGAAAATAGTCTTCAGCCTTATCTTGAACTTAGGAAATATACTTTACCATCATATTACATGGGGTGGTGCTCATTATTGTGTAGTTATGGTTCAGATGAACCTATGGGTAGAATTAAAAAGGCACTTTTTGATTTGTAAATGATTTTTAACCCAATGGATGGCTTTGCAAGAAAGGTTGCAGTCCACTTGCTAAGTCATGTGCATTTTGCCATTCCAAGATTTGTGAAGTTTACTACACAGGAAAACATTTAAATGAAATTATGCTCACACCTACAGCCCAAGCAGCTGATGTCATCAGTGATGTCACTGACCATGTCATGAATGATGTAATATGTGACATCATCAGCAGTGGATTGCGGGCACGCGAGTTATAGTGAGTACAACTAACTATAACGGGGGAATTTCAAAGGTTTTTTAAATGATAATTCCTAACTATAACGTGGCTGAAACCTATGGTTTTTTCAGTGAATTTCAATGGTTTTGTAAATGATAATCTTTAAATGTATTAATTATTATATTTTTTATTCTGTTTTACTACATTATTTTAAATTATTTATGTTTAGATATTTTATTTTTTAAATTACATCACATATATTTAATATAAATTGAAAAAAAAATGTTTTTACACCTCTCTGCGAAGCAGCCTCCTGACGCGTTTGCAGAGGGGGAACTAATTCCCCTTTCATACTGGGGGCCAACTAGCCCACCAGGAACCTCCAGTATTCCCCAGGGGGCTGCATTGCAGAGAGGTGTAATGAGGCTATGCCCCTTTTTACACCTCTCTGCAACGCAGCCCCCAGGCGCATTTGCAGAATCGACACTAATTCCCCTTGCATACTGGGGGTCCCAGGGGGCCAACTAGCCCACCTGGAACCTCCAGTATGCGCCGGGGGCTGCATTGCAGAGAGGTGTAATGAGGCCACACCCTTTTTTACACCTCTCTGCAACGCAGCCCCCGGGCGCGTTTGCAGAGGGGGAACTAATTCCCCTTGCATACTGGGGGTCCCTGGGGGCCAACTAGCCCACCTGGAACCTCCAGTATGCGCCAGGGGGCTGCATTGCAGAGAGGTGTAATGAGGCTATGCCCCTTTTTACACCTCTCTGCAACACAGCCCCCTGGCGCGTTTGCAGGGGGGAACTAATTCCCCATGCATACTGGGGGTCCCTGGGGGCCAACTAGCCCACCAGGAGCCTCCGGTATGCACCAGGGGGCAGCGTTGCTTTGCCCCAGGGGACGGCAGTCCCCGGGGCAGTGTGGGGGGGGATTGGGCCCCCCCCACACTTCTTTATCACTATGCCCGCGCGATTTGGTCCCCCCGGGGGGTAATTTAAAAAAAACAGACCAGGTTTTTAAACAAAATTTTTTGGGCCTTGGGGGTCCTTGTGGGACCACCTGGGCAGGCATAGGGGGTCAGGGTGTTTCTACCCTGCCCCCTTTTTGTGTTCTACACGTTTGTTTTTCTGATTTCTTGTGCCTCGACTACTGAGCACAAGATGGCTGCCAACACTTCCTGGTTGGAAGTTTTGAAAGCCAATGAGCATGCAGCTCGTGCTGATTGGCTGCCACTGTCTGTCAACACTCCAAAACAGAAATTGTTGGCAGCCATCTTGTGCCTCGGTAGACTGAGGCACAGGAAAGCAGAAAAACAAACATGTAGAACTCAAAAAGGGGCAGGGGAGAAGCACCCTGAACCCCTAGGCCTGCTCAGGGGGTCCCACAAGGACCCCCAAGGCCCCCAAAAAATCACGGGGAACGCGTACCGTACGCGTACGGTGCACGCACGGTGCGCGCTTATAGATATATATATTTTTTCTCTTTTGATTTTCTCAGGAACTACTGGAGGGATTTACACCATTTAAGCAACTGGTGCACCACCAAATTCCAACGCTTTCCCTACTGTTGCTTAGCTTGGAGTGGAAGTAGTAAAGTGGGAGTAATAAGTCTGACTTCCCAAAAGCACTACAAAAGGGGATGATGGACGGAGCGTTTGAGCAAATCAAACACTCACCCCCAGTCAACTGATCTGGGTTTAATCCATCACCATTATTTAGCCCACTCCACCACCCCATTTCAGACATGGCTATATGCAAATATACAAGGGAAGACATGGCATGGCAGTTCGGGCTGGACTGTTCCCATGAGGCACAGGGTCAGACTGATTTGCATATTGCCATGTCTGAACTGGAGGGAAGACATGGCATGGCAGTTCGGGCTAGACTGTTCCCATGAGGCACAGGGTCAGACTGATTTGCATATTGCCATGTCTGAACTGGGGTGGCCGAGTGAGCTAAAGAATGGTGATGGATTAAACCCAGATCCGTTGACTGGGGGTGAGTGTTTGATTTGCTCAAACGCTCCGTCCATTATCCCCTTTTGTATCGCTTTGTTCGCCCTAAGTGTGGCAGGGTATGCTCAGACGTGAGTCCCTTGCTCACTTGGCCACTGGATTCAAGATAGCCTGGCTGATGAGGATTATGAATCCGAAACCGGTCCCAGGATGCTTGTTTCCGGCCCAGGGAAGACATGGCATGGCAGTTCGGGCTGGACTGTTCCCATGAGGCACAGGGTCAGACTGATTTGCATATTGCCATGTCTGAACTGGGGTGGCCGAGTGAGCTAAAGAATGGTGATGGATTAAACCCAGATCAGTTGACTGGGGGTGAGTGTTTGATTTGCTCAAACGCTCCGTCCATCATCCCCTTTTGTATCGCTTTGTTCGCCCTAAGTGTGGCAGGGTATGCTCAGACGTGAGTCCCTTGCTCACTTGGCCACTGGATTCAAGATAGCCTGGCTGA
This sequence comes from Lissotriton helveticus, assembly GCF_964261635.1. Classification (NCBI taxonomy): domain Eukaryota; kingdom Metazoa; phylum Chordata; class Amphibia; order Caudata; family Salamandridae; genus Lissotriton; species Lissotriton helveticus. Next base: position 360,094,207 of record NC_136063.1, on the reverse strand, counting down.
TGAGGATTATGAATCCGAAACCGGTCCCAGGATGCTTGTTTCCGGCCCAGGGAAGACATGGCATGGCAGTTCGGGCTGGACTGTTCCCATGAGGCACAGGGTCAGACTGATTTGCATATTGCCATGTCTGAACTGGGGTGGCCGAGTGAGCTAAAGAATGGTGATGGATTAAACCCAGATCAGTTGACTGGGGGTGAGTGTTTGATTTGCTCAAACGCTCCGTCCATCATCCCCTTTTGTATCGCTTTGTTCGCCCTAAGTGTGGCAGGGTATGCTCAGACGTGAGTCCCTTGCTCACTTGGCCACTGGATTCGAGATAGCCTGGCTGATGAGGATTATGAATCCGAAACCGGTCCCAGGATGCTTGTTTCCGGTCCAGGGAAGACATGGCATGGCAGTTCGGGCTGGACTGTTCCCATGAGGCACAGGGTCAGACTGATTTGCATATTGCCATGTCTGAACTGGGGTGGCCGAGTGAGCTAAAGAATGGTGATGGATTAAACCCAGATCAGTTGACTGGGGGTGAGTGTTTGATTTGCTCAAACGCTCCGTCCATCATCTCCTTTTGTATCGCTTTGTTCGCTCTAAGTGTGGCAGGGTATGCTCAGACGTGAGTCCCTTGCTCACTTGGCCACTGGATTCAAGATAGCCTGGCTGATGAGGATTATGAATCCGAAACCGGTCCCAGGATGCTTGTTTCCGGTCCAGGGAAGACATGGCATGGCAGTTCGGGCTGGACTGTTCCCATGAGGCACAGGGTCAGACTGATTTGCATATTGCCATGTCTGAACTGGGGTGGCCGAGTGAGCTAAAGAATGGTGATGGATTAAACCCAGATCAGTTGACTGGGGGTGAGTGTTTGATTTGCTCAAACGCTCCGTCCATCATCCCCTTTGGTATCGCTTTGTTCGCCAAAAGCACGACACTGTCCTTGCTGTTGCTTAGGTTGGAGTGATAATAGTAATTCTGACACCTATGTCAAATGGCATCACTTTCCCTACTATTGCTCAGATTCAAGTGGAAAGACTAAATGTGATAGATTCACTGACCTATGCTTTCCCTAATGTTTCTTGGGTTGGAGTAGAGCAAAACATGTCATTCTTCTAAAGTCTAACACTTTCCTTTCTGTTTCCTGGGTTTGTGTAGAAATAATGGATTTTAAAGTTTATTACTCCTAAATTGAACACATTTTTTATACTGATATAGAATTTTAATTTTGTTTAATTTATGGTTTTATTTTAATTGTTATTTCAAAGGAGTTCAACTGTTTGATATTTACTTCGAATTTGTATGTCTATTAACTTGGATACAGACATTTAAATACTTTTTTATTAATGTAGTATCTGTTTTGATTAATATTTGACGGTGGTTTTATAATAGTATTTTTGGATTTTGGTTATGTAATATTTACAGTTTTAGGAAGCGTTTGTTATATACTTTTTATGAGTTTTTGGTAAATTTATTTTAGAAGAATTTTTAAAAAAAACTTTTCAGAGTAAAAGAAATGTTTGTAATGTATTTTTAAATAGAACTTTGATGATTTAATAATTATATTGTATAATTGAAATGTTTATTTCATTTTTTTACTATACATGTATATATCTTGTTTTAAAAAAAAGTGTAATTATCATTAGTATTTGTAATATATCTTTTATTTATATATTGTTTATTATGTATTTTTTGTGGTCCTGGCAAAATGATGATGAAAGCCAAATCTACATTTCCGCTCATATGCATTGGGGATGTAAATGCTAGGAGAGACTACTGGAGCTTTAGGAGTGGGGTTAAATCCCACTGTATTGGAGAGCTGCCCCACCCAATATTTTTCTCAAAAATATATCACTGGTGTCCAGTGGAGTTTCTGCCCCCTCCCTGTCCACCAGGGGACAGAATTCCATGTTGCATTAACCCCCCAGTCTGCCCAAAGGTGGCCAGAAAGACTGTTGGGCTAATTAGATGGGACACAGCCGGATGCCAGGATGGACTGCCCCACCACGTTTTTAAGATTGTTCTCTGGTCTCTGGAGGGCTGTGTGCCTTCTGAGGAGACAGATTGAAGGTATATGTCTCCAATACTCCCCTTGGGGGAAGAAAAGCTGTTGTGTCCTTTGAGGGGTTAGGGGCACAGCCTGATGCCAAAATGGACAGTCCCAACCCATTTTTCAGTAAAAAATATCTTCCCTGCTAATCAGTGGTCTTTCTCCATATAAGAAGGAATACTGGGAGTAAACAAATCAATCTGTCGCCTCAGGGGACAGAAAGACTGTTGGACCCTTTCGAGGTGGTAATACAGCTCGATACCAGGGTGGACTCCAGAGCACATTTTTTTAATCCTTCTCTGGTGTCCAGTAGGCTTTCTTAACCATGATGGAAGGGCACATATTAGTTAAATACCCTAAACCACCCCGCTCCTCGCTCCCTGCCACTGCTCCCCGTGGCCCCACCCCCGTTTCCTTCTGTTCACCGCTCCCCTCCCCATTCGCCACCCTGCTCCCGCCTCCCAGCTGCTCCTCCCTCCCACTGGATACTTAAGGTGGTGTCCGCGAGGCGGGGAGCTGTGACCAACCTGACCTGGTCAGAGCCGGTCGCTCCACCCGCCGCGTGGCCCATCCTGAGTGTTCCTGGTCTCCGCTGCCAGTAATTGTATTTGCTTCACTGTTGTGCCAGTATTGTATTTGTATTTGTATTTCACGTCCACTGTTGTGCCCCTGATTTTGTTTTCGTTGCTTCCACTGTTGTGCCCCTGATTCTTTTTGTGCTTCTACCGCCGTTTTCTCCCGCTGTTCCACCCCGCTCCCCGCCGCTGCTCCCCCGCGGCCCCATCCCCGTTTCCTTCTGTTCACCGCTCCCCTCCCCACTCGCCACCCCGCTCCCGCCTCCCAGCTGCTCCTCCCTCCCACTGGATATTTAAGGTGGTATCCGCGAGGCGGGGAGCTGTGACCGACCTGACCTCGTCAGAGCCGGTCGTTCCACCCGCCGCGTGGCCCATCCTGAGTGTGCCCGGTCTCCGCTGCCAGTAATTGTATTTGCTTCACTGTTGTGCCAGTATTTGTATTTGTATTTGTATTTCGTGTCCACTGTTGTGCCCCGGATTTTGTTTTTGTTGCTTCCACTGTTGTGCCCCTGATTCTTTTTGTGCTTCTACTGCCGTTTTCTCCCGCTGTTCCACCCCGCTCCCCGCTCCCTGCCGCTGCTCCCCCGCGGCCCCACCCCCGTTTTCTTCTGTTCACCGCTCCCCTCCCCACTCGCCACCCCGCTCCCGCCTCCCAGCTGCTCCTCCCTCGCTCCACCCCCCCCACTCTCCATTTATGGCAGAGTCCGCACGTACGCGTAGCGATCACGGGCAGTGGGCGCGCCGATGGTGCGCCGAAGGCAAGCCCGTCTGCGCCCGTCCGCGCCTGGCCCGCGCCCAGCGCCCGAACCCCTGGCCCCCGACGACGGGCGACCTCATGACGGACCTACGCCGCCGCCACCCTCATCGCACTCAACACCGGACGGAACACCACCTGCTACCGAGCCACCCCGAAACGCATCCACGGACCCTTCACTTGCCATCCCTGCAAGTTCACCTGCCTCTGGACCGGCTCCGCACCCGACAAGCCGAGCACCAGCAACAACCACCTCAAGTGCATCCTGCTCAACACCCGCTCCGTCCACAGAAACGCCGTCGAACTATGGAACCTGCTCGACACAACAGCACCAGATGTCACCTTCTTCACGGAAACCTGGATGAACGCCTCCTCAGCGCCCGACATTGCCATAGCCATCCCAGACGGATTGTGGTAAATAAATAAATAATACCCTATTTTTGACTAAGCATATAGTATAACAGATAGCTCAATAAATAAGAGTCAAGATTCGAGGTAGTAGGAGTTTCTGCAGGTTTATTACAGCATAAGGACAGGATCAGGACAACCTGCATGGGAACAGAGTGACAGGGCCCAGCAGGACAACTGGGGCCCAGCAGCTGCCGGGGCTTGATCTGGGATGAGCGCGCTAACTTTTAATAACAATACATTGACTTATATACATAGCGCAAACACATAGCATTACATTGCAGTAGGCGTAACAGTGGGTGGAGCAGAAGGCGTGACGCGTAGCAGTCGCGAAAGATAACAGTAAAAAGAGGTGTAACTGGGCGTATACATAGACATGTGGTGCAAACGTAACAGAATATGTCATGAATGGGCGGAAACATTGGAGGGGGCTACCTAAGGAGCCGGGACCTCTAACCTAATGGTGCGCGAAAATTGGCAATGACGTGTTACTAGGAGAAGCTGGGGCTACGAACTCTGTGCTAGGAGCAGAGACTAGAGTCTGGAGGGTCGGAGCGACATGTACCCAAACCCTATCTGGTATCTGATGTTTAGGGAACATGTTGATATAAACTAGAAGTCATGAGGGGAAAAGCTAACTTGATTCTAAGACTAGACCATGCATTATTCTACATGTAGTGCGTGATGAAGAATATTAAATGACCATTAATACAGTATTTCTCTAACGTGGAGCCGAATAGGCTAGACAATGACGGAAACTATTGATGCAGTTCAGTAGCTTAGGAATGCAGAGAAGAAGGACTGAACTGATAGCTGGAATCATAACATACTCTTGGCAGACTCAGAGGCAGAGCCAAGCTGCACCGGGCACTGCGAGGCAGGAAGTAAGTGAAGGGTCGAGGATACAGGTGGGGGCTGTATCACTCCTCAGCGAGGCTTTCAGGAGACAGGAGCTGAATCCAGGGTCCGGGCCCTTTTGAGGCCTGGAAACGGGGACTTTATAATGGAATAACGTGCACACTGGGAAACGTGGCAACATTACTTTACATATGCCTGATATTCGTAGTATTCACGAAGACTGGAAACTAGCATACTAAAGGTGGACACAACTGGAATTGCGTCATTAATCGGAGATGGGGAATAACATATGCATATTGGTCATGCACACATAACATATGATGGATGAGGCGTAGGGACACAGAACATGGCAAAATTTACTTTTCCACATTCCCTCCTTGTCACTACGTTTCCATCAGGAAACATCAATATTCATGATACCGTCTATCATTTCATACAGTACCATTTGCTCGTCTCGAATTGTCTTGGAACGGGATTTAGAACGGGGCTTGGGACTAGGAATACAAGAGGTAGCACACATACTGCAAATCGCAGGGCCACATTGTATACAGAGGCAGCAGCTAAATATGATCGCTACTGCTATACTTAGAAAGGACAGGACTTTCCATCCCCAGGCGGAAATTATATTCCAGAACCAACCGGACCATGTCCAGGTGCCTGGATCTTGGTGTAACAGATGGGCAATTTTATGGAGCCTGGTTATAGCTGAATAAACAGACGGCGCGTTATTTGGAATGAAAATGCAGCAACTAGATCCGATGACTCTACAGGCCCCGCCCCTATCGGCCAGTATGACGTCAAGGACGAGACGATTTTGCAAAACGACAAATCTCATAGCAGATTGTTCTTCGGTTAGGTTACCTAGAGCAGAGGCAGTCTCATTTACTACAGCTTCAAGGGTTCTTGTTAACCTACGGATCAGTTTACTATTCTGGACAGGTCCTACAAAGAAGAAGAAACCTTTATTGAAATCTGTATACTGTTCTAGAGTAGTTTCAGTATAATCGACAATTGGGGACTCCCTTCTATGTCTAATGTGTACTAGATGTGTGTTTCTGTGATAATCAGATGGGGCTAGGAAAACAGGTGGCAGTAGGAAAGCAATGTAACAGGTTCCCTCCCAATCGAGGGGCAGACGGACATATGCAGTTTGACCACAAATAAAATAAGAATGACGTGAAGCTTTGAAAACAGATTTCCCACTGTTACTATACTTGATAACAGTAGTACAGTCACTATGACCTACATGTATGGAACCATAACTACGGACACATAATTCGCCTTTGACAGGTAATACTGAAATAGCAGGTAAGTCTGGAGTAGTATCAGACTGAACATTCAGGACCATGAAATTCGACGAATAATTACCTAAATTATATACTTCGTTTTCTAGATCTAAACCTGTTCTGTGGGGAAGACCTTGCCTGTCTGGGAAACAAGTACTGTTAAGAAAAGACATATCTGTTGCGGATGACGTTAACGTGGACCATGCTCCACACGAACCATTATGTGAGAATGGATAAGGAAAGAGTGGCAGAACTCCCTTCGGTGTCTGGAAAGGGGGGAGTCGACCACACACCCAACAATTAGTGGCATTGCTGGTCTGGTGTGAATAATGTAACATACGGATGAAAGAATTGTTGCGCATAGCAAGGCGGTAAGAATATTCGTGAGGAGGCAGATCACTAAACGTGTGCTCTACTGTAGCATTAGCAGACATATTTACATGAGGAACTGGAAAATACAGATAGAATGCATAGCTGGTGCAGGAAATCATAATACTGATGAATAATACGAAACTCAGAAAAACGATACATCTGATTGAATTTTGACTGACTCTCTCACTATGGGGGTCTATTTTATACATGTCAGAAACAGTCTAACCGTTTCACCTAGGGGAGGACTTATACAATCAAACTGACTGACTTATTTTACTAGACCTGAGCTTTAACTTATACTCCTGTTGCGGAGTTTTCTCTAACAAGGAAGGGGTTGTAATAATGTATTTTGCGGGACAGTCCTTTAAAACAATGTCTTGATAGTTCTTAAAATCCTGGGAATCCTGGGAAATGTTCTTGGAGACGGGTTTCAATCCATTGAAAAGTTTTACATGAGAAAGATGGACCCACCCCTTCCTGCCTTCCAACTTGACGGCAGTACGGGTGGTCAAGAGGACCTGACGTGGCTCCTTCCAACGTGGTTCCAGCGGACTTGATCTGTCGAAATTCCGGACCATCACTAGGGAGCCTGGAACGATTTCGTGCGGTGCCACCTCGGTATTGTCTGGAAATGCGGCGGCAACCTGTGAACGACATGAGTTGAGGGCAGACATCAAGGAAGCTAGGTAATCTGTCAGCATATTACATGAAACATCGGTAATACTTCGGGGTCTAGGAGTACCCCACATGTTAGGGGGGCGGCCGAATACGACCTCATACGGGGACAGACCTGATCTGGAATGTGCAACCATGCGCATATAAAATAAAGCGACTGGCAGAGCTACTAGCCAGTCCACACCTTTTTCCTTACAGACTTTTGCAATGCGGATTTTCAGAGTCTGATTATGTCTCTCTACGAGACCGGCTGCTTCAGGATGGCGTACACAATGAAACTTCCACTGGTACCCTAACAAAAGGGAAACGTGCTTCATGAGTTCAGATGAGAATGGCTGACCGTTATCAGAATATACGACTCTAGGGAGTCCGTATCTAGGGAAAAATTCACGAACCAACTGCTTGGCAGTGGTCGCGGCTGTGTAATCTGGGACTGGATATGCTTCTGTCCATCTGGACAAAGCGCATACAACTACAAGGACATACTTGAAACCTCGACATCGCTCCATCTGAATATAATCCATCTGGAGGACCTCAAAAGGGTGGTCAGGGGGCTGGAAACCACCTTGTTCCACCGGGACACTTTTACCTGGATTAAACTGACAACATATCATACAGGTACGGACTTTCTGCTTGGCTGCAGCTCGTAAATGCTTGTTGAACCAAATGTTCTGGATACTGTCTAACATAGCTTTTTCTCCTAAATGTGCTGGACTATGTGCGGTATTGATAATGACTTGAACCATAGAGTCGGGGAGAAACCATATGGCTCTACCCTTCGTTAACCATCCTTGATCTGTCTGGACCCCTCCTTGTTCAGACCATTTCTTGATTTCATCGGGGGTAGCATGTAACTGGATATCTATGACATCTTGTGTAGGGTCCTTAACTGTCATGCATTTAATCGGATCTGGAGTATGTGTCTGATTAACTGGAATGTCTGGAGTCTGTGCTGTAAGCTTGGCTGTGCGGTCTGCTAGATCATTACCTTGGGAAATAATGTCAGTAACTTTCGTATGTGCTTTGCATTTCATGATAGCGATGGATGTCGGTAAATGTATGGCATCTAACAGGGCTTGAATAAGGAGACCATGCTGAATCTTGGTTCCATGAGAAGTCATGAAACCTCTCTCCTGCCAGAGCACTCCGAAGTCGTGTACAACTCCGAATGCGTAACGTGAATCTGTGTAAACATTAACTTTCAGGTTCTTGGCGTGTATACAGGCTTGTGTCAGAGCAACTAGCTCTGCTGCTTGAGCGGACAGGGTATCAATACGGTGTGTTTCAATAACTTCAGTGTCAGTAGTCACTGCATACGCGGCGACTAGTTCTCCTGTACTAGTTCTCATACATGAACCATCCACATAAAGTGTCAGGTCAGGATCTGGTAACGGAATGTCTGTCAGGTCTTGTCTTGGCTTTGTCGTAATATTAACTACTTCCACACAGTCATGTGGGTCAGAATTTGAACTAACTGATGGTAACAGTGTAGCAGGATTCAGGACGTTGCAGCGTCTAATTTCTATGTGTGGCTGGAACAGTGTCAATTCATAACCCGTTAAACGTGCAATTGTCAAGTGCTGAGTTTGTGTTCGGTTTAAAAGAACTTCTACTGAATGTGGGACTTGTATTGTCAGGGAATGTCCTAAAACTATGGAATCACTTTGTCTGATAGCTAGTGCTGTAGCTGCAACTGACTTGAGGCACGCAGGCAACGCCTGGGCGACTGGATCTAATGTGCTCGAAAAATAAGCACAGGGCTTGTATTGTCCTGCTTGATCTTGTGTGAGAACAGATAATGCTGTACCTTCACGTTCAGTAACGAAAAGTGTAAAAGGCTTACTGTAGTTCGGTGTAGCTAGAACTGGAGCTTGACATAGGGCTTTCTTTAACTCGTTGAAACTAAGTGTATGTTCAGATGTCCAAGGGAGGACAGTCGATACGGCTGCCTCCTGTGTCGTTAACTGTATCAGTGGCTTGGCTAGAAATGCATATTGGGGAATCCATTGTCTACAATAAGAAGTAAGGCCGATAAAGGCACGTACCTCCTTCTGGGTTCTGGGCTGGGGAAGACTCGCTATTAACTGGATACGGTCAGGTGTCAACTGCCTACCCCTCTTGGACAGCAAGTGTCCTAAGTATACCACTTGCTGGACACAGAATTGAAGCTTCGAAGGTGACACCTTGTGCCCCATCTCGGCTAGAAAATACAGAACTGTAAGGGATGCTCGCTCGCAAGCACGTTCAGAACGGGCTGTGATCAGTAGATCATCGACATACTGGAGCAGGGCAGTGTCAGTTGGCATGTGAATGTTGTCTAGTTGTCTCTTAAGTGCTTGACTATAAATACTAGGACTTTCTGTGAAACCTTGAGGAGCGCGTGTGAACATATAGCTCCTTCCATTTAAACAAAATCCGAAAAGAAACTGGCTGTCTGGATGAATTGGAACACTAAAAAATGCATTCTTAAGGTCTATGACAGTGAAAAACATGGCTTCGTAATCAATAGCTGTTAACAGGGAAGAAATATCTGGGACAACTGGGTACTGAGGAATAATACATTTATTAAGCTCTCGTAAATCAATCACTAATCGATATACTGGGGGTGCATTTAGATCAGTACGTTTCATGACTGGAATGATCGGAGAATTGCATACATTGGAGTCAGTTTCTACAACTACTCCTTGAGCCATGAGCTCGTCAATAATTTTGGATAAGGCTGCTACAGCCTCAGGTGGCAATCTGTACTGTCTGATTCGGGGTAACACTACACCTGGCTTGAGAGTCACACGATAGGGTGTGATTTGCATATAGCCTACATCAGTTGGACCTTGCGCCCATAAGTGCTGCGGAACATTAGACAATCTTGAATCAAAATCTCGTAATACATAGTGACCCTTAAAGTCACGTAGGAACAGACGTATTCCCTCTGGGGAACAGCAAATAACTGCACCTAATTCTTTCAGTGTCTTAATGCCTAACAGGTTTTCTGGACATGACTTAGTAAGTAACAGATCAGTAGTACGGGACAATGGACCTACTTCTAGAGTAACTGGCTTTGATATCTCGTTAACTATTGGTTTTCCTGAAAATCCAAGGGAAACATTTCTTGAGCCTGAGAGCGGAGCCCCTGGAACTTCGGCATGACTAATTGTGGTCCTACTTGCCCCTGTATCAATCAAAAACTTTCTGTCTTTCCCTAATACTTGACTGTGAACATAGGGACCTTCTTGATCTACAGGTATCTCGATGAGAGGCAAGCCTACCTCCCTCTCTAGGCTATTTCATGAATATGGCTGGTACTCTGGATACTCGGACTGTGCATACTGGTACATCTGCGATGTAACGTGCTGTGTTGCAGCTATAGGCTGCGGTGCGGGAACTGTCTGTTGTGCATTCTGTGACTGAGGAATCTGTGAAACTTGTTCTTGTCTAGGCGGACGTGGTCTTTCTTTAGTCTTACCAGTAGCTATATTATGTTTCAGAACTGCACACTCATTTCTAAAATGACCTGGCTGTTTACAATAATTGCAGTTCCCTTTAACGGGAGCTGCAGGATGACTGGCTTGATTCGGACCCCTCTTCTGACTGTCTTGAGGAACAGATTGTGCAACTAGCACTTTCATTTTCGTGTCTTTCATACGTTTTCTTTCGTGCTCTTGCTCTTCTCTGATTCTATTCTGGTGGTACTGGAGCATCTGGAGCATCTGGGACGGAGTATTTGCTTGCCAGGTGCTTTCGACTTTCAAAACTCGGTTTTTAATTTGTGGACTTGAATTCTCGACTAATTTGGTAACGAAAAGGTGAGGGTATGACTCACTACTTGTCTTGAGACCACTATTGATACTGAAACATTTCTCAAATCTAGAATAATAATCACTAATATCTTCTTCTTGTTTCTGTTTACAGGCTGAGATTGCATCCCAGTCTTCTTTTCTCGTTGTCAATAATCTGGGTAAAACTTGAATCAATAATTCTGGTAATTCTTTACATTTATCTCCAAGACCGGTACCTGGTACTCGTGCCTTGTCTTCAGCTTCTAGAGCTGTCCAATCGATCTTTTTCTCTCCCACCTCCCATTCTTTTTCCTTTAACTTTTCATACACCCCTGCGGGTAACAGGACCTTTAACATTTTAATGATATCTGGGTAAGTGTATTCTCCCATACGGAGCATGTCTTTTAATTCTCTATGGAACCCTGCTGGATCTTTGTCATGACAGGGAATTAATTTCTTCATTTCAAGAAGTTCCATCTTTGAAATCGGAGTGTATACAAACACTCGTTGCATTTCGCCACCCGCCCCTTGGACTGGGTGGACTTCTCGTAACGGATTCTGTCTGTCTATGTAGAATGGCTTATTTTCTGGGGGTGAGACATGAACAAAATGCGGATTCAGGAACGTTCTATATTTGTGGCGCTGTTCTAGAATGATACTGATTAAATCGGTACCTAGACCTCTCCATCTATACTGGAGTAACTCGTTCAGGACATCGTGTAACGGGCCTGGATCAGAGTGCTGACCCTCATACAGAGTAATGAGGTACTGGATCATATACATACCCACCAGTCGTTGCTCGGCTGGGGGCAGTTTCAGAAACATTTGTGCCACTATTTCGTCTGGAAAAGTGGTAGAATCAGTAATCCATCGGACTGCTGATCGGGCTAGTTCTTGTTCATGCATAGTACTTAATTCGCTATAACCGATTCGTGATTTCAGAATGTGATCGGTAGCTTGAAATACTTGCTCTAGAGAACCTTGTTCTGGTGCTGGATGATGAAAAATAGACTTGTGTTCTAGACGTAAATGGCGATCTGGAAATCTAGATTTTCCTACATACGCTATTCTGTCGGAATTCTCGTCTTCCTCTTCAGGATCAGAGATACTTTCTTTCTCGCTTACTTGTGCTGCTTTACGCTGTTCGTGTAACCTTATTATTTCTTTACGAATTTTCTTGTACATACTCTCCATGGCACCGACGGTCTTGTGCTTACCCTCGGCTATATTATCACTCCACCTTGTCAGGTTTCTCATTTCGGCGGGATCTTTAGACGGGTAATCTTGTTCTCTTATTAGACAATTGATCAGGAACTTTAATATCATGAGCTGGATCTCGGCTTTCCTTTGAGACATAATCTCGCCAATACTTTCTGGATCATCCCCTGTACGGATGAAACGGTATATTCTGTCTAGATCTTCTTTCATATTCGGTAAGGTGACTAGATACTCGGTCACTCTCCTTACACGTAAGGAATATAAAACCATATTATATTCGCCTGGAACTGGATCATAGACACATTCGTTAAGGGCTTGTCTGATTTCTGTGACAGACTTATTACTTTTAGGAGTACGCTGTGATGCTTGAGCATGTAATTCGAGTGCTGATAAACGCTTGTGTGGCGGCGGGGTTTGAGGAGTAGCTCCTCCTGCGGCCCCTAGACTGGAGTCGTCTACTGAGGCTCTACGTCCTGGCAGAGTGGGAAATGGAACTGTAGGCTGGACCGGGGGTACCGTAACAGGTACTCCGGTGTCTGGAGGAGCGGGAAGTGCCTGATTTGCAGGGACTGGCGGAGCGCGAACAGGATTTGCATATTCTGGGACTGTGTCGTCCAGATAGGACGAAATAAAAATATCAGCTGCGGTCGGTTTGTGACGTAGCTTGGTCGGAACTAATGGTGGCGGGAGATTACTAGATGCCTCTGGGGTCGCTTTTTGCACACCTTCGGCAAGAAGAGGATACATACCCTTAATGAGGGCATGCCTCTGTCTGTCTGACTGTTCGGCTTTGACTTGTTCACCTATCTCGATTAATTCTCTTTCTTGGGCTCGTTCTTGGGATTCTCTACTTAACTCTGACTTTCTGACTTCCTTTTCGGTTCTTTTATGAGCTTCTTTACGCCATAACTCGATGGCATCTTTCTGTGACTGTCTGGCTTTCTTTTTCCATAATGCTTCTTCTACTCGCATGATACATTCGGCATCCCATGTACCCGATACGGGCCATCTATACTTTTCTTCTAACTGTTTGGTATACTCTACCCATAAATCTAGATACAGTATGGCGCTTATGCCATGTTTCTGATACATAAAATGACCTGGACTGTCCCTAGGTGGGACAGGAACCGCTTCCTCTAACAGACCCTTTCTAGTTTTTAACTGTCGTAATCTTGAAAAGAGCGGCATTGTAAACTTGAATCGGAACACAATACAATACACGAAGAACAATAACAATTTGGGAAAACAATTCAGGCATACCACGACATTGGAAATACATTAAACAATAGCATAACATAACAGTTCGAACAGAATATTACCTGAAAATACTGAGAACAGAAATACAAGAATTTTCTCGAGAACGGAACAGACTAGAATTACTGGATGCACTGCTGTAACAGTACGGAACATACCGGTCCCATAAAGGGACGCATCAAGACCCGTATCCACCTAGGTGAACACTTCGTTTGTGAGTCTGGGCACCACCAACCCACGGACCAGGAGTCAATTTAGATTGGTCCTGTCTAGATACTACCCCAGCAATGGTACTCACCGGGCAGCACGGAACGGAAAGCCTCGGACGGGACTGGACTGCTACGACGACGACGGACTTCGGACTTCGGACTTCAGTTACGGGTGGGCCTCCGGATACCTCGGACCTTGGACTCTCGGCTTGGGCTCTGGTCGGGACTCGCCGCGTTCCTCCACCGTCTCGTTTGGATGCTGGACCGCCTCCTCCGTCTCCTCCGTGGGCCTGAGGGATACTTGAAGCAGAAATATCTGCACGTGGCCGGTATGGTTCCGTCACGGCTGCAGAGGGTCAGGGGGTCGGCGTGGCTTCACCGACGCGTGGGGAAAGGGCAAGTCCCTATTCGGGCGCCATTATGTGGTAAATAAATAAATAATACCCTATTTTTGACTAAGCATATAGTATAACAGATAGCTCAATAAATAAGAGTCAAGATTCGAGGTAGTAGGAGTTTCTGCAGGTTTATTACAGCATAAGGACAGGATCAGGACAACCTGCATGGGAACAGAGTGACAGGGCCCAGCAGGACAACTGGGGCCCAGCAGCTGCCGGGGCTTGATCTGGGATGAGCGCGCTAACTTTTAATAACAATACATTGACTTATATACATAGCGCAAACACATAGCATTACATTGCAGTAGGCGTAACAGTGGGTGGAGCAGAAGGCGTGACGCGTAGCAGTCGCGAAAGATAACAGTAAAAAGAGGTGTAACTGGGCGTATACATAGACATGTGGTGCAAACGTAACAGAATATGTCATGAATGGGCGGAAACATTGGAGGGGGCTACCTAAGGAGCCGGGACCTCTAACCTAATGGTGCGCGAAAATTGGCAATGACGTGTTACTAGGAGAAGCTGGGGCTACGAACTCTGTGCTAGGAGCAGAGACTAGAGTCTGGAGGGTCGGAGCGACATGTACCTAAACCCTATCTGGTATCTGATGTTTAGGGAACATGTTGATATAAACTAGAAGTCATGAGGGGAAAAGCTAACTTGATTCTAAGACTAGACCATGCATTATTCTACATGTAGTGCGTGATGAAGAATATTAAATGACCATTAATACAGTATTTCTCTAACGTGGAGCCGAATAGGCTAGACAATGACGGAAACTATTGATGCAGTTCAGTAGCTTAGGAATGCAGAGAAGAAGGACTGAACTGATAGCTGGAATCATAACATACTCTTGGCAGACTCAGAGGCAGAGCCAAGCTGCACCGGGCACTGCGAGGCAGGAAGTAAGTGAAGGGTCGAGGATACAGGTGGGGGCTGTATCACTCCTCAGCGAGGCTTTCAGGAGACAGGAGCTGAATCCAGGGTCCGGGCCCTTTTGAGGCCTGGAAACGGGGACTTTATAATGGAATAACGTGCACACTGGGAAACGTGGCAACATTACTTTACATATGCCTGATATTCGTAGTATTCACGAAGACTGGAAACTAGCATACTAAAGGTGGACACAACTGGAATTGCGTCATTAATCGGACATGGGGAATAACATATGCATATTGGTCATGCACACATAACATATGATGGATGAGGCGTAGGGACACAGAACATGGCAAAATTTACTTTTCCACAGGATACAAGATCATCCGGAGAGACTGCGTCAACCAGACCGGAGGAGGTATCGCCATCGTACACAGGAACACCGTCCGCATCTCGACCAACTGCAACGACACCCTCACCGCCGCCGAACACCTCCACTTCCAGATACACACCGACCCCAAGACGACCCTCAGAGGCACCCTCATCTACCGACCCCCGGGACCACGCACACAATTCAGCGAAGACATCGCAGACTTCATCAGCCCGCACACCCTCTCCTCCACGGACTACATCCTCCTAGGGGACCTCAACTTCCACCTGGAGAACAACAATGACAGAAACACCACCACCCTGCTGGACAACCTTGCCAACTTCGTACTCAAGCAACTGGTGAACAACCCCACTCACTACGCCGGCCACACGCTTGACCCCGTCTTCTCCGCCAGCAAGCACATCTCCTTCAGCCACTCCACTGGACTTCACTGGACCGATCACAGCTGCGTCCACTTCAGCTTCAAGAGAAATACGACCCTCCACCACCCACAACAGGCGCCTCGCCGGAGCTGGAGCAAGATCACCACCGAGCAGCTCACCACCTCCCTCAGCCAGAACCCGCCCGCCAGCGCAACAGACCCCAACGAAGCAGCCAGCAACCTCACACAGTGGCTGACCGCCTGCGCCGATGACCTCGCACCACTTAAGAATCCTCCCAACAGACCCGGCAGCAAGAAAACCCCCTGGTTCACCGACGAACTCAAGGACTTCAAGAAGAATTGCCGCACCCTCGAGAAAGCCTGGCGCCACGACCAGACCACAGACAACATGACCGCCCGCAAGCACGCCACCGGCAAGAACCACCAGCTGATCCGCACCACCAAGAAGAAAGCATTCAAAGAACGACTGGACAACAACGCCCACGACTGCAAGGACCTCTTCAGCATCGTCAAAGAGCTCTCCAACCCCAGCACCAGAAACAACAACATCACTCCTTCGAAAGACCTCTGCGACTCACTCACCTCGTTCTTCCACCGCAAGATCATCGACATACACAACAGCTTCGGCGCACCAACCACGCACCCAACCATCGAACCAACTCCCCCCACCACCACCCTCTGCAACTGGACCCCGGTCAGCCTCAAAAACACCACCCGCACGATGAACACCATCCACTCCGGATCACCTACCGACCCTTGCCCCCACCACATCTTCAACAAGGCCGACTCCATCATCGCACCCCATCTACGGGACATCATCAACACCTCCTTCCACACCGCCACCTTCCCGGAGAGCTGGAAGCACGCCGAGCCAAGCGCCCTCCTGAAGAAACCAACAGCGGACCCCACTGACCTCAAGAACTTCTGCCCCATCTCGCTCCTCCCTTTTCCTGCCAAAGTCATCGAGAAGACCGTCAACAGACAGCTCGCCGCCTTCCTCGAGACAAATGGATCCCTCAACCCCTCGCAGTCCGGTTTCCGAGCCAACCACAGCACCGAGACCGCCCTGATCGCAGCCACCGATGACATCAGATCCCTGCTTGACAACGGAGAAACAGCAGCTCCCATCCTCCTGGACCTCTCCGCAGCGTTCGACACTGTCTGCCACCGCACCCTAGTACAGCGCCTCAGCAACATAGGAATCCAATAGAAGGCACTGGAGTGGATCATCTCGTTCCTCGCCGGAAGAAGCCAGAGAGTCCGCCTCCCCCCGTTCAGATCCGAGGCCACCGAAGTCATTTGCGGCATACCACAAAGATCATCACTCAGCCCAACCCTCTTCAACGTCTACATGAGCCCTCTCGCAGCCATCGCACGCCAACACAATCTGATCTATTCCTATAGGTACTGTATCGATTCCCCTATTCCTGACCCTGGTCTGGTTAATAATTAACTAGCAGCCATCTAACGGTGCAAAAAACCGTTATCTGATTAAGCCACACCACGGCACAGAAGCGCGTTATCTGATTAGGTCATAACGCATGCCATCTAATTAGACAAGCGATATTCCTCCAGCCCCTGATAAGGCATACGGAGTTCTCAAAACAAATCAAACCTACAGCGACCTGGGAAATTCCCATAGCCATTGTTTTGATTTCACAGAGAACTTCAGCAAAAGAATGTGCGAACGAGCCCGTTCATATGACATCCTTATTGACGTATATATGTCCATCCTTACGTCAATCTCGGCACCTTTCAGGTATAAATATTACCGACATTGCCTTAAGCAAACACATGCGGTGGTGACGAGATCGGAGCAGCGAGACGTGCCGAGGAGCCCTGCAGAGAGCGAAGCCCACAGGCGCTGCCCCGCCTTCCTGACGCTCTGAGAACGAGACGCTGCCTTTCTCCTGCTGAGAAATCCAGCTCCGGCGCTTCCAAGCAGCCCTCGCAGGCAGCTGGAATATCAAGACCTGGGATAAGAGATACCAGCCCTCCATCATTCTAGATCTCAGGTACAGAACTGAATAACCCCTTGCAGAGAATTCTCGAATCAGTCCCTTGGCAAACAAACTTAACTTAAACTGCTACTTATCTACTCCCGCCCACGTATTAGGCTTAGGTCAGGTACACTGGGGTAGGCGTGTTTAGAACCACCAGTTGAGTATGATTAGTCAAATGTATATATGTATGTATCTATTTTATCCATTTTAAAGTATCATATGGCTTAGAAACCATATCAATGCTTTTACAGTATTATTTTATAATTCTGTCTTTACTGTATGCACTTTACTTAACTATAAGAATTACAATAATAGCGATTCATTTCTCTTGTATGAGAAAGGAGACTGATCAATAAACAACATCTTTTATTGAACACGCCCGTCTCTTCCTTTTCTCTACAATCTGGTGAAACTAAGAATGCACTGAACTGACTGAGTAAAATAAGTTGTCTATTGTTTTCACACGACTCTAGAGATACACTCTTGATTAGGGGAGAGCAAAGTTGTCATGTTCTATGGTTGTCAGAAACTAAATCCCTTCTTGTCTATCCAGGGAGGTTAAAATCCTCCTCGCCTATTCGAGAAAGTTTCTAGTGAACTCTGAGCTAGCTGGCAAACACAAAACTTTAAGTCTAATATCGTTGGTAGAAGACCTAGTTAACCTCTGCCCTAGGTCTATACTTTTGAAGATATTATTCCAATGCGCAGAGCCTATTGGGATAATAGGAACTACACTACATGGTGCCCAACCGTTTGGATAGGCGATAAAACTAACGCAAGACATTAGAGTAACTCAGTCGTGCTTTTTCACACAGAACCCCTTTTTTCCCATAATACTCCAAAGACGTCTGGAGTGGGTGAAAGGTCATATCCGCCAAACCTCGCAGGAGGAGACTCCTATGTATGGTTCTTGGTTAATTCAACGTTGAAGGATACACTGTTCCAAAATATTGTCCCTCTAATATTTGTTTCCATAGAAACCTGATCTGCAAACAAATAGAATAAGCTTCCTGTCAGTAAAATGACAGAAAGTGAAGAAGAAAGGGAGACAGTTAGACTAGCAGCTGAACTCCTAGTAGCAGACAATACTCTGCTGGAAAATGACCCAGATGCAATACTCATCCCGGTCAACATAAGGAAATCTATAACCCTAAAACGTATAGAAAATGGACTGACACCAAGAGGTGGTACAGTCATATTCGTAATTGAGGCACACGAATATTGGCAGACAGAGGTATTCTATTCATGGATACACTTTCCAGCAGCAAACGCTGTAACAAAGGACTTCCACTATTACAAAATAGAGGAACCTCCTAGTGAGTACACTCCTTTCGAGGAAGTGGAAATACCACTCAAATTCCAAGAGCACCTGCTCTTGTTTCATGGCGCCCTAAAACATAATAATCACATCACCAGGCTCGGTTCACTAGGTAGACCAGGAGCAACGTGGCCGGTCCTAGCCGGATATACACCACATCCAGACATTGAAGAAATGCCTGCACCAGAGCTTTTAGCACAGCTAAAACAATTAATAAAAATACATAGACAATTAGTCCAATATGTAATGCGGACTTCAACAATCCAACCAGCAATTAAAATTCCACAGCTGACCAATCATCAGGGGAACACAAATAAAATCACACCTCAGAACATACAGTCCTGTCTAGGTAAAGTACCCGCAAAACGGGAACAAATTCATTTCTGGCTAGCACAAAAAATCACTCAAATAGAGGCGGTGTTTCCAGATACCACCCCTGTTGAGAAACATAGGATTCTGACTATCTGTCTCCCAATGGGAATCGCACCACATGTGGAGGACTGTGACACTTGGGGAACAGTCTTTGCCTCCTTTTACACAAAAACACATGGTGTACCATCCATGTCAGTAATACCAGATGTGCTAAAACTGATTCAAGATGAATACGGTCCAGAACCCGCTTTAACTCTCGGTATGAAACTACTGAAAGATTTCAAGCAGGTCTCTGCAATATTATTAGCCAAAATAAAGGGAGAAGCAGCAAATATGGCGATTCGCCAGAGGTTAAAAGAGACAAATATAGCAGACCAACCATCTGAAATTGCCAGAATCATAGAAAAATCCTATGAAGAACTAGGAAGAGATAGTTTGGGTGGAATACCAGTGAAACCTCAACTAGTTGAAAGTCCTGAAAAGGTATTTATAAAAAATAATTTAAACACTCAAAAAAAGAGCTGGGATGGAAATAAACAATCCAATCCTAAAGAAAAAAGATTCCAGTCCAGAGGAAGGTCTCCTCGGCGGAGAGAAAGATCTCCTGATCAAGGATGCAAGTCTCCCCAAAGGGAGCCCTCTGTGAAAAAATACAACCTTAGAAATAGGGATAATATAAAGAAACCTGATAGATATCAAGATATTGATACACGTCCCTCTCAATCTTTTCAGACTTCCTCGCAGAAATCGGAAAGAAGAGGACGATCAGAACACAGGGAAGAGCACGTCAAGTCCAAAGACAAAGAACCTGCTCATCAGAATAAAAAATTACAATTTCCAAAAAAGAAGGTAGCCAGTATTAAAGTAATTAACAATGCCGAGAATACTGAGGACACAGCTGAAAAACGGAGAATGGGCTCAGACAATGCTAGACAGCGCAGCAGAAGTGAGCATAGCTCGCAAAGTCCTTATGAATCATCTGGAGACAGTGGACACGGATGAATACATTCAGGTGGAAACTGCAGATACCAGAGTTAGCAAACCTCATAAAATATATGAAATAACATTGCGTATATAAGGTGATAAGACTAGAAAAATAAGGGGTCTATTTTGGGATAATCTCTCCAAGGGCTATGACATCCTTCTAGCTGAACGAGACTGGCCTCCAGAGTTTGTCAGGGAGTGCCCACATGGCGAAGAAATAATTATGCCTGCCTTCTCAAACCATATTCCAATTCATAAAAAATATACACTTGCAAGAAAGTGGGCAGTAGCTCAAGCCCCTGCCTTATATAAAAATCATGTGGGATGGGATGAGGACTCTCCTCCTCACAAAATCCAGGTAAAATCACAACCTACTGCACAGAGGCAGTACCCGATTAAGCAAGAAGCTAAAAAACAGGTAAAAGAGATCCTAGATCAACTTGAATACCAGGGGGTGATTGAAACTTGCACCTCACAAATGAACAACCCTTTGTTTCCTGTCTCCAAGCCAGACAATTCATATCGTCTTGTTTTGGACTACAGACACCTTAACTCATGTTGCAAAACATTTGCGGTACAAAACTCGCATAGTGCTGCACTAATGAATAACATAGTGCGCAAAAAATACAAAACAACCTTAGACATTTCTAATGGATTCTTTTGTCAAAATATAGCACCAGAGAGCAGATATTGGACGGCGTTCTCAATAAATGGCACGCAAAAAAATTTCTGTCGTTTGCCCCAGGGGTTCAAGAACAGCCCAGGATTATTCTCAGCGAGAGTAACTGAATTACTACAAACATATGATGACGAGGCATTATCTTATGTCGACGACATCTATCTAACAGATGATGACTTGGATACTCACTTGAAGAGAGTGAACACCATAATACTTGGGTTCGCAGCAAAGGGTTACAAATTCAACTTTAAAAAGTCAAGAATTGCCCATCTAACAGTCCTGTTTTTAGGATATGAACTATCAAGTGAAGGCAAAAGCTTGGCTGACAATTTCCTAGAGAAATGTGCTGTAATCCAAGCACCTAGAACACTGAAAAACTTACAATCAATTCTAGGCTTCCTAAATTTCGGAAGAACATACATTATAAATTATGCAGAGAGAATTAAACCTCTCTATGATCTAATAAAACCAGATTTTAAAAGAATTAATTGGACTCAAAAACACACAGAAATTTTGAGATCCTTACAAACAGATATGTTAGTTAAAACAAAACTACAAACACGTGACAACACACGCAACCTTGTGATTCGAGTCATCCCAGGAAGATGCGGATTCACATACCTGACCTCTAATGAGGGAGAGAAGGTGCCAATAGCATACAAATCACATTTGTACACAAAAGCTGAAATGAAATTTAGCCCAACGGAAAAAATTCTGACCGCGGTACAGACTGCTGTAGCAAAGGAGCGGGCCCTAGCACAGGGTAAACGAATAATAATCGTGACACCTATACCAGCCCTAGAGGCGGTAACAAAGGCAAGCATTCCGAATGCTGAAGCACTCCATCCGAGGTGGATACAGTGGGCTAACTCTCTTGCTGCAACAGACGTGGCATACGAATTTGATCCCAATTTAAAAACACAAGAATTTCTCCAATATGAATTCGAATGTCCTCCGCCGACCGAAATTCTGCCTCTAGAACACTACGGCCGTATAATATATACAGACGGATCAGCACAACCCGCAGTGGGGGGTAAGCAAGCCTACAGTGCTGCGTGCGCGATTGTTAAAGGTCGCTGGCACGAAGGAAAATTTAAACCTGTGGTCACTGAAACGCAATCTCTAGGAGACTGTACAGCTCAAAGAGCAGAACTACTGGCATTCAAGATGGCGCTTGAAAATACCGATCGAGAATTCCCCACACTTATTGTGTGCGATTCGTATTACTGCGTCCAATCTTACAATGAATACTTGCAGATCTGGGTTCAGAATGGTTTTAAAGATGCAAAAGGTGGCACAATCAAACATACAATGCTTTGGGAACAAGTAGTTCTTTTGCAAAAGGAACTACAAAAGACTCACGTGATACATACACTGAGTCATCAACGTGATGGCGTTCACGTGGCAGGGAATTCACTGGCTGACGAAGCAGCGAAGGCAGCAGTGCAAACGGCTTCCGTAGCTGCTATCACCCGGTCAAAAACAAAAATAGACAGCGAAATATTACAGGCTGTCAGCGCTACAGTAAAAGATGCGATAGAAACACTCCCGAAAGGCTTTCCAGTAAAGTACTCATACATAACTGATGCAAATAATGTCCCGTTTGCTCGAATCCGTGGAGTGGGGGATAGGGCAATTCCAAACATGGAACATAGGTTAGGACTCATCATAGCGGCACACGAAGGGCTTGCTTCTGTACATGCTGGCGTTTCAGCCACAGTATCATTATTAAAACAGAGATACTGGTGGCCACAAATGAGAAGACAAACAAGGAACTATGTTCTAGAATGTGAAACATGTCAAAGAATGAAAGTATCAACAGTGAAACGACCAGCACAGACGCCCCTTCTAATCTCAGATAAACCATTAGCCTGTGTTTACCTGGACCACTGTGGTCCCTTACAAAGGGATGGTAACTATAAATATATCTTGGTCGCAGTGGATTCATGCACGAGATTCATATGGATGTGGCCCCAGCGATCGGTTGACGCCCGAACTGTTATAAAAGATTTGCGAGTCTTTATCGGCACATACGCAATTGGCATGCTACATTCTGACCAGGGTCCTGCTTTTAGCTCCCGGGCTTATAAGGAGGCCATGACCAGCATGGGCATTGCATTGCGGTACTCTTGTCCATTTCATCCCGAGGGAAACGGAATCGTAGAAAGAAAAAACCGTGACATAAAGCAATCTATAACAGCAAAGTTATTAGGTTCGGGTGCTGGGTGGGTCAAACATTTAATAAGTGTCCAACGTAGTCTAAATAACCTGCCAAGGAATTCTCTGAAAGGGTTCAGTCCGTACGAACTATTGTTCGGGACTAGAATGATGAACCAAGATCTTGATAGTCAGACTTCAGTGGTTAAAGACAAAAGCTTTGATATCAAAGATCGTTTGGCTATTTTACAGGACTTAAATGAAACAAGAAAAGACCTGAGCAACATAAAGTTGAAACAACAGCCAAAAACCACTGAAGAGAAACCACCTGTCCCAGCAAGGCCTGTCTGGATTCCAAAAGTCGGGGATCTAGTCAGAGAGAAGATCGCAGTAAAGAAGGAATTTGGGCCTTCTTACAGAAAAGCAGTTCCTGTCTTGTCTGTCAACGGGACAAGATCAGTAGTACTACCGCCCCTTGCTGGTAAAAAGGAGAACCGAGTTGTATCCATCGACCTGGTTAAACCACAATCATGTGGCCGATAACAAACAGTAGGCCAAGTGGACTCCCAAGAAGTAGCAGAACACCAATGTTTGCTACGAATACAGAGGCTCAAACTGGAAGACTGATCACATTTGGAAAAACCACAGTGAATCAACAAGGACTATGCAACAAAGCAATGGAACTTGAACCTCTTAAAACCCAAATTAAAACTTTTCATCAAGAAACAACAACCTATGATGATGTAACTGCAGACTTTGCTAATGAAACAAAGCAAAATCCAAAAACAATTGGAACAATTGACAGAACAGCATCCGGCTACTTCATCAACTTCGATGATTCATCTGAAGACCTGAGTGAAGCAAAGAAACAGCCATCAACAAAAACTTTTAAAGACAAAGCTAAGGAACTTTTTCAACAGCTGAAAGAAACCTATCTGATTTCTCCATGGATTGAGTTTTGGGTGGCCTTCGGTGCATTTATCCTCATTCTTTGGCTCATCATGGTACTATGCTTGGGACATTTCATTGAAGGAAAATATGCTAAAATGGACACAGCAAGCCAGAAAATCAACTTGGTCCTTAAACCACACACATCTTCACACATCGAGAAAAGAGAACTTTCTTCAGTGAACTTCACAGCCAATCCTATACCAGGTGGTGTAGCATGGGACAAAACTGATTATGAAATCTATGGTCCGGTTGAAATCCTGAAGTATCCACACCAATTCAAGATCTCATTGAGTGACTTTGTAAAACCGAGCTCATTTGCTGATGATTGGGACTTTGAAAGTATTAATGATATGATGTCTGATCTTGTGATGTCTGCTAAATTTACAGAACATGATTATTTGCAGGGTTCGTCTAATTATGATCAGATGTTCTGCTATAACCACTATGGTAACCATTATCTACATAAATCTGCTCAACCTAGAAATGTTTTAAATTATAACCAATGGGAACATTGTGCTACTCCTCCAAAAGACAGCTCAAAAACATTTTATGATAAATATTCATACTTTTCAGGGTTTAACACAAGTAATGCAGAAACATTTTATTTTAAATTGTCAAATAAGACAGGTATGAAG
The DNA here is from genome assembly GCF_964261635.1 of Lissotriton helveticus. Taxonomy (NCBI): domain Eukaryota; kingdom Metazoa; phylum Chordata; class Amphibia; order Caudata; family Salamandridae; genus Lissotriton; species Lissotriton helveticus. Next base: position 360,069,638 of record NC_136063.1, on the reverse strand, counting down.
ACCATGCTTACAAACACAGAATTGATATATTCCGATTCATTCTTTGAACAAATGAATACATTTGGGTTTGATTTCTGGAACAATAATATTGAAGCAAAAACTGTTTGGGGTACAAGAGATTGGCAAGTACAAGGTATAGAATCATTGTTTAGAGCCTGCATGATCCCAGAACAAATTATATTCTTGAATGACACTATTCAACAAACTACCTGTCTTGGCTTAGCCAAAATCAAAGATTTGAACAAACCGTCTATTCCAAAGCCAATAATGAACAGTAATAGCTCTATAGATGATGAGATAGACGTAAACCATATATTAAACCAAAACAGAACACAACCTGAATGGAAAAAATGGTTGATCTGGCCCACAGATACAAAGAACTGTCAAGACAGATTCCTGAACAAAAAACAGGGGTTCACATTGACTAGGCCAGACCCTAGATATTCCCAAAGACAACATCCAGGGATAGTAACCACCTACAGCGTGGGCAAGCTCTGCCTTCAATGGCTACAAACGTCCACACTGGCTGAAACTAAGCAACACCTAACTTTACTTACAGAAGGTGCTGACTTGCGTGATTTCATATTGGGACCACGCAAACAGCGTCATAAACGTTTCATAGCGGCCTCTATATATGCAGCTTATAACGAAGTTTGGAAAGTAACTCAAATTGAGACAGCAGAAAAAATACGGGAAATTGACCGTATTAATTTGGAAAAATCACTTTCTGTGGTGGACAATGGGTTAATGACTCTGTCCTCCAGAATATATTCTCTGGACAGCATTGTGTCTTCAGCAATCGATATAATATCGCAAGACTTACTGATGTTACAACACAGTCAGTCCCAATTGCGTTCTATTGTACAGCTTGGCTGGACGTTACAAAATCTGCGTTCTGGCTATGCGCCTTGGCGTTTAATCAACACAACGTCATTATTTAATATCTTTAACCTTACTGATAAACAAATCAGTTTGGCACAGAAGGGTGCTGATTATACAATTCTGAGCATTGAAAAACTTGAGAGATTACCATTGACAATGTCAGAACGACCTGTCATTGAATGGATAATACATGGAATAATAAATATTCCGATAACTACTTTCCAGTTTCAATTCTGCCAAAAATATATACAGGCAGGCCAGTATGAAAGGTTGGGTAAAGGGTACATTAGGTCAATATGGAACTTGCCCTATACACACGAATGTGTCAGTAATAAAGGCCAGAAAGTGTTTCTCAGTGGCAATAATTGTGCAAGATCACTAAGTGGTACACTTCTGTGTCAGGGTATTAGCTTGCATGGAGCCTGTGAAGGGACTTCAAATAACCTTTCATGTTACCAGCTAGGCACACCTGCAACACAAATAGAACCTTCTTTAGGAGACTCTCGAACGGGAGTTACATTCTAATAGTGAATCGCAGATGTTGTAGTTTGCTGCCCGGAAAACCTTATCTCATAACCGTGACTAGGAAGGTCATGTGCTGTGAACGAGTTTTGTTCCCGAACGATTCTCCAGACAGGGAGGCAAGGTTATGGCCCGATTTGAAAATTGCTTCTATTCGAATAGATACTTTAAGCAGAATGAAGACAGTGCTCCTACAGACGCCGACCAGGCTCACGTCATCAAAAGAAACGTATGATCTCCAAGTTGCAAGGACAACAGAAGAGATTCATTCATTATTATCAACTAATTCCCCCATACATTTCGCAGAAATACTGAACGAAATCTTAAATATTTCTGATACCACTGGTGTCTCCAGTGTATTTAAAGCAGTGTTTTCGGGTGCTTTAACTCCATTCAAAGCCATCCTGGGTATTTTTCCAGACTTTGTCCATTCCATTTTCAGCGGACTTCCACTCCTTTTGGGACTAGTAGCGGGTATTCTATTTTTGATCCTGTTATTTCGCTATGGCAAACAATGTCACAGACAAAACACCTGCGACAAGGGAAGAAATGATCCTAGCCATTGGCTACCGGGACCGGGTAACTAAAATCCTTGGACTATCCCGGCTTAGAGACCTGAACATGACTTGGTCTCTTTCATTTAGACCAATGTGGCAAAGTTGTGTTATGCCTGTATTAAGGTGCTTGCTATGCGGCGAAGAATGCGTGTTGGACACCTGTCTGGCACTACAATCGGATGTGCCAATGGACGCAGATACCTTGTTGGGTCCGGTAACGGCTCATGCATTGTGCTGTCCCCAGCGGCTACCAATCCTGATGACGGCATTCGTGGAGACTTCACCACTACGATTGAGGGGTAGTGAAGCACAAGATGAAAGCAGCATCGATCAGGTACGACCTTCAGTCAGCTATGCTGATCAAAACATCAATGGAGGCAATCATGCTCAGGCTCATGAATGCATGGTAACAACCTTTTCCGAATTAGTGGAACTTACGCAAGAAGCTGTTGACAGTTTTTTCAACAGTCTAAATGATATGATGTTTTCACCAGAGCAGCAGGAATAACTTTGAGCAAACTAGCACTCGGAGTTCCCTACATCCTGAATTTGGCCTTCAACATTTAAAAAGCGATATGAAAAAAATGTTCTCATCAGTTTTTCAGACTGCAAGAACCTTTTTTCCCAATTCAAAAATATTTACGATTTTTGGGACACTTATCTTCTGCTTAAAGTAGACATTATTCTTAGAGAACTAAATTTCTATTTTAGGTAGTCACGAGACATTCGCTATCCTCTAGCACTATTATACATAACTTTATGATTGTGATGAAATGGTCTCGCACTTTTTTCTGTATTAAGAGCCATTTCATGTGTGGTTTTCGCATTTATTCATGCTGAATTTAGAAATATGCATTATATGTTTAGCATTATTAGACTGCTTGTGCATATAGTACACGTGATAGTACATGTGGTTATGTTTAAAAATTTTCAGAATACATATGAATGTATTTTGGGGTGGTACGATATACACAAATGCTACTGGTTTCACTATGCCTAGATTTGTAAATATGGACATAGTCTACGTGGAGTGGGTGTGATGTATTCCTATTGGTACTGTATCGATTCCCCTATTCCTGACCCTGGTCTGGTTAATAATTAACTAGCAGCCATCTAACGGTGCAAAAACCGTTATCTGATTAAGCCACACCACGGCACAGAAGCGCGTTATCTGATTAGGTCATAACGCATGCCATCTAATTAGACAAGCGATATTCCTCCAGCCCCTGATAAGGCATACGGAGTTCTCAAAACAAATCAAACCTACAGCGACCTGGGAAATTCCCATAGCCATTGTTTTGATTTCACAGAGAACTTCAGCAAAAGAATGTGCGAACGAGCCCGTTCATATGACATCCTTATTGACGTATATATGTCCATCCTTACGTCAATCTCGGCACCTTTCATGTATAAATATTACCGACATTGCCTTAAGCAAACACATGTGGTGGTGACGAGATCGGAGCAGCGAGACATGCCGAGGAGCCCAGCAGAGAGCGAAGCCCACAGGCGCTGCCCCGCCTTCCTGACGCGCTGAGAACGAGACGCTGCCTTTCTTCTGCTGAGAAATCCAGCTCCGGCGCTTCCAAGCAGCCCTCGCAGGCAGCTGGAATATCAAGACCTGGGATAAGAGATACCAGCCCTCCATCATTCTAGATCTCAGGTACAGAACTGAATAACCTCTTGCAGAGAATTCTCGAATCAGTCCCTTGGCAAACAAACTTAACTTAAACTGCTACTTATCTACTCCCGCCCACGTATTAGGCTTAGGTCAGGTACACTGGGGTAGGCGTGTTTAGAACCACCAGTTGAGTATGATTAGTCAAATGTATATATGTATGTATCTATTTTATCCATTTTAAAGTATCATATGGCTTAGAAACCATATCAATGCTTTTACAGTATTATTTTATAATTCTGTCTTTACTGTATGCACTTTACTTAACTATAAGTATTACAATAATAGCGATTCATTTCTCTTGTATGAGAAAGGAGACTGATCAATAAATAACATATTTTATTGAACACGCCCGTCTCTTCCTTTTCTCTACAATCTGGTGTAACTAAGAATGCACTGAACTGACTGAGTAAAATAAGTTGTCTATTGTTTTCACACGACTCTAGAGACACACTCTTGATTAGGGGAGAGCAAAGTTGTCATGTTCTATGGTTGTCAGAAACTAAATCCCTTCTTGTCTATCCAGGGAGGTTAAAATCCTCCTCGCCTATTCGAGAAAGTTTCTAGTGAACTCTGAGCTAGCTGGCAAACACAAAACTTTAAGTCTAATATCGTCGGTAGAAGACCTAGTTAACCTCTGCCCTAGGTCTATACTATTGAAGATATTATTCCAATGCGCAGAGCCTATTGGGATAATAGGAACTACACTACAACAACCTCAACATCATCTCCTATGCCGACGACACGCAGCTGATCGTCTCCCTCACCAACGACCCCACCACCGCCAGAACCAGCCTACGCAAAGGGATGAAAGACGTCGCCGAATGGATGAAGAACAGCCGCCTGAAACTGAACTCAGACAAGACGGAAGTCCTCATCCTGGGATCATCGCCCTCTGCCTGGGACAACTCCTTGTGGCCCCCTGCCCTGGGCTCCACTCCCAAGCCAACGGACCACGCACGCAACCTGGGCTTCATCCTGGACTCCTCCCTCTCGATGACCAGACAAGTCAACGCCGTCTCCTCATCGTGTTTCAGCACCCTGCGCATGCTCCGTAAGATCTTCCGCTGGATCCCAACCGAGACCAGGAAGACGGTCACCAAGCCACTCGTCACCAGCCGACTAGACTACGGGAACACCCTCTACGCCGGAACCACAGCCAAACTGCAGAAAAGACTCCAACGCATCCAGAACGCCTCCGCACGACTCGTCCTGGACATCCCCCGACACAACCACATCTCCGGCCACCTGAGAGACCTGCACTGGCTTCCCGTCAGCAAGAGGATCACGTTCAGGCTCCTCACCCACGTACACAAGGCTCTCCACGACCTGGGCCCCAAGTACCTCAACGACCGCCTGACCTTCTACACGCCAACCCACCAGCTGCGATCGACCAGCCTCGCCATCGCCGCCGTCCCACGCATCCGCAGAGCCACCGCCGGAGGAAGATCCTTCTCCTACCTGGCAGCCAAGACCTGGAACTCCCTCCCCATCCACCTTCGGCTGACCCAGGACCACCTTTCCTTCAGGAAGCAACTCAAGACCTGGCTGTTCGTGCAGTAACGTATCCCGCCCCCCAGCGCCTCGAGACCCTCCCGGGTGAGTAGCGCGCTTTACAAATGCCATGATTGATTGATTGAATCTGCCACAGAGGGGCAGAAAGACTGCTGTGCTCTTTCGGGCGTTATGGGCATGACCTGATGGTTGGGTGGCTGACTCTATACAATTTTTTAAGATCATTCTCTGGTGTCTAGTAAGCTTTTTGCTGTCTGGGGTCAAAGATTGGAAGTAAACACCCCAATCTGCCTCCCTTGGGGCCAGAAAGACTGTTGTGCCCTTTAGGGAAGGGTGAGTCGTGGCCGTATTCCAGGGCAGGTCAGACCCACCTAATTTACTTTTGAAGAGCTTTCCCTGGTGTCTAGTGGGCTTTCTGCCTACCGGGGACAGAATGGGGGAAAAACACCCTCTGTCTGCCACCGGAAAGGGCAGAAAGAATGCTGTGCCCTTTAAGGGGGTGGGGGAGGGCATACGTTCTAATGTCAAGGTGGTTTGTGACCACCCCATTTTGTTAAAAAAAAAATTACCTTCCCTCGTCTCTAGTGATCTTTTTGCCCTACTTTGGGGCAGACTAGGGAGAAGCACCACCAGTCTGATGCCCGTGGGGCAGAATGTCTGTCATACTCTTGAAGTGGAGCACTTGCTCTTCCCAGAGAGGTTTGCCTCTCACCCTTCCCCTCCAGAAACGAATCGCTGGCGGCTAATGGGTAGATCCTTGACTGGGGCTCTCCCACTTGTGCATATATTTATTTTATTTTATTTTATTTTATTTATAGAGTTTTGTATAGCGCAAACGTGACCCAAGGGTATCAGAGCGCTTCACAGTTACATGAGTTACAGTTAGATATCCATGCAGGGAACCACTAAGGAGAGTTACCAATGGTGCCTCTCCCTTACTAATCGTTGCTTGAGGCAAACATATGCCTGATGGGCAAGGGTCATACAGAATGCAGTATGGTGCACACCATGCCAAATATTACATCCACGTCAGTGCGAGAATTATGATATTAGCCACATCCACATATCATGGGTGAATCTTATTTCAAAAATGAACTTTAGTATGTCAGAGCCAGCATTTTGTCATGATTGCCCCCCAACCATCTGCCACACTTTCCCCCCTTTATGCCATCTGTTACCTCCGATGGGCCATTGCCAGCATTTTGCCACGGGCGTCCCCAGGCTAAGAAATTCTGCAAGTATACCAGCATTAGCTTTTTCTGTGCGTGCCCCATATACCAAGAATTGCCAGCAGTATGTTGAAACATGTGCCTGTCATGTTGAGAAATTACTCTAGTGCCAGTATTTTGCCTTGGGTGTCAATGGGTGCCGCTATAAGCCAATAATTACCTTCAATGAGGCTTATTTACAAGCCCCTTGCACCGCCGTTGCGTCACTTTTAAATGGGGAAAAGTGACGTACAGGCGGCGCAAGGGGCTTGTAAATAAGACCTAGTATTCGCAGATTTGCAAGCGTAGCATCAGATTTCCATCGCTTGTTTGGAAAACATACATTGCATGTATATTTGATACTGCTAGCATTTTAGCTAGACTATTCTCGTGATATACTAAACAGCATTTGCCCTGATTTATGTGTGAACGAGAATGACGTTCTCGACTATTTTAGCAGTGTGTCTAATGCTTCAGTCTATTTTGAGCAATAAAATGATGGCTACTTGCGGAGAGAGGTTGCCCCAGTTTATCAAGCAGGCCTTGCTGGTTTGCAGTTCGGTTCAGAAAAATGAAAATATGTGTTAGGCTGCCATCTAGTGGCAATGAATGAGTACTGCATGAAATTTCACACAAGAAGAGAGTCTGGAATGTGTGTTTTCAAGTCACTGGAGCTTTTATGTTTTTGCTTGTATAACGATTGATTCAAATGGGCAGGTGTTAAGTATCTGCACCCCTATAATTTGAAATGGGGAGCACTAGCATTTTTCAGCAGGGGTATAATGCTTTTAAAGGAGAGTAGAGGCAATTCTCAGCCGCAAACACGTACTCCGGTGTATAGTGAGTATGAACGTTCACTTCTATATTATAATAATAATACTTCCAGATTTGTCAAGCGCGACTTATCATTCCTAAGGGTATCCCGGTGCTGGGGGCCGTCGTATTTCAATATAAAGCACAGTTTAAGACTAAGAAGTAGAACTAATAGCTCTGGCATGAGCAGGCGCGTAGCTGTCAATAATGAACCGTGCGCAGTGGCACCGGAGCTCAGTGCTGTGAGCTGCCCTCTGAGCCCCAGTTATGGCAGGGTTTTACTATCAACACAGGACTAAAGTGGCCATTTTCATTACTTGCATTGGGTCCATGGCAGCCTTGCTACAAAACTGGGTATGTGTTTGTGATACAGTAGCTTACTAAAAATAAACACACACCAGTCTCCATGGCCAAAATATACTGTCCAGCCATTTTGAAAGTCATAATTTGTGTTTTTTCACACTGTCAGCAATGCACTACCTGTGATGTATTTTGAAGAGTACGTGCAAGCGGACGATGAGTTCCCAGTAGCAGGCTTTAAATGTATAATTAAATTATTGAATCCAGAATGTTCCTCTTGGTGAACGTCACTTACTTTTGCTGACACGTGTGGTGCTAAGCTGCTTTTTGCAAGGACTAAAAACATTGGGGCAGATTTATGAAGGCCTTGCACCGCCGGTGCGTCACTTTTTCCCATGTTAAAAATGACGCACCGGCGGCGCAAGGCCTTCATAAATCTGCCCCATTGAACTTGACTCCTTGTCTACATGTGTCTTTTAAAGATCTAGAAATATCAATTTACGGAAAATTGCCGGAGAGCATGATGTTTGCATACCAAGGTGTGCTACCAGCGGCTGCTGCGCCGCTAATGCGGAGGAGCGGCGCCTCGCTACTTCAACTGCAAATTGAATATAAAAAACAAAATTATAAACATTCTGTTATTATCAGTTTGTTTTTTTGTATTCAGGTTGCAGTTGAAGCGGATGGGTGAGGCTGGGCTCCCCGCCTCCCAGAGGGAGGAGTGGTGGCAGCACATTATGGTTTGGCCGTCTGCCTCACCCTGTCGTTTGCACCTTGCATGTTCCCCACCCAGGCTGCATTACAGCCTGGGTGGAGAACCTGCACAGCTTGCCAGCCCCTGTCTTAAGCACTGAACCACAGTGCTCAGACCAATCACAACGCAGGGAATTCTGGGAGGCCGTGTGCTTCGCTTCCTACTGCAGAGAGGACGGAGGGGGGCGGCGCCCGACAGTATCAAGGATAGTGTTTTTGTTTTATTTTTTATTTCCCCCACCTCCCTCAATTCCCTTGCCTCACCATCCCCATTAGGTAGCAGCCGCTACCTTGTGCTACCTCTGACAAACTTTGTAAGGCTCTTACTCGAAGCACGGTTTGAAGTTTTGTAGAAAGGGCAATTAGTGTTGATATAAAGATTGTTTGCTGGCGGCCACGGAGATATGTGAGCTGCATGTTATATTAGACAATGCGAAAGATGCAAGAATACGCTTTGATGCTAAGAGAGGAAACATTGAATGTTGTTTCTCACTCCTTGTCATCAGGAAACAACTTTTCAAGCCATTGGCTATGCTATTACTACTACTACTACTATTATTATTATTATTATTATTAATAATAATAATATTAATCATAATAATATTACTAATAATACTAATAATACTAATTTATTCTCAGATGTGTCAACCCAATGAATTCACTGGAATTTCTCCATGACTGTAGCTCTTAGAACTAGCTATGCTTTGAAAGAAAATCCGTAGACGAAGGGGTGGTGTCTGCACGTGGTGGAGCCAGATGGCAACTATACAATACAAACCGGATGCACCAATTACAGCCTTTAACATGATCAGTGTTTAAGTGACCCCCTCACTATGCATATGAGGCATTACTGACCTGGCACCTTTTAACCCTCTAATCAGGTAAGGCCTGATTAGGACATTTGGAGCAAGGGGGGGCGGGAAGGCCCACCAAAGCCGTAGTTGGCCACCCATTGGATTAAGAGTTTCCTCCTGTCTGGCAGGCTAGTTTTTGGTGTTCCCAATGGGGCCGCCAAAAACAGTTCCTGCATGGCATGGACTGTAAATTCCATGCCGTGCAGGAAATGGGGTGCATGGATGGGCCACATGTTGTGCCCCCTGCATGCATCCCCATGCCCTGTAGGACCCCCTTTGTTTCAGGACCACAATCCTTTTCTCGGAGGAAAGTCGTCCATGACACCGCTGGCAGTCCTGAAACTAGTAATATGCATGCTGCAGCACCATCGCAAGCAAATTACATTGACCCTGACCACTGCCAGGGAATGGTGGTTTCCTGGCGGCTGCGGTGGTGCATGGCGGCTCATAATCAGGCCCTTATTCTCAGCTGCCTAGGACTTAAGGACATCAACTGCACCCATCTACCAATGGCTGTCCCATTACAATGTGTCCTAGTAAGTTTACATTTCTCAGTCCACACACCTTATTTATGTTATTGACACCACATCTTTATTCTCTGTTCCAACTTTTGCATCCCAACTCCATCAGACATTGGTTGGATTGATGGTCACTCTGCCTAAGCTTCTTAAAAACTGAAGTTGGATACTTTCTCTCTTCAACAGCACTCACTTCCTTTTTCTATGCTTTCCACGTTTCCCCTGATTCGCTGAAATTCACATTCTCAGACACACACCTCTAGGAAATGTTGAGCCCACTGTGGAAATGAAGACATATAATATTACCAACAGAGTCAGTTGAACTTGATTTCAACTATTGGATGTACATAAAGGACATTCACATGTACTAGTCATAACAGCAAATTAAAGATTTTGGAATTTTAACTGTTTTGTATTTGGGCTCCACACATGCTATTTTCTACTACTAGTCAATGTCCTAAATGTTGCTATCCAAACTCTGTACATCTTACCCAAACATGATCCCATCTCCACACACCATCTACAAGCTAGTTATTCACTGGTAAGTTTTTTAATTATTGAAGCCCTCATTAAGAGATTGCTGGATTTTGGTGAGACCTGGAGTCCTCAATTTGAGCTGCTTGCTCTGCACCAAATTCCAGTAATCACAGTTTATTTTCTGAGAATTGTGAATAACTGCACTGACCCCATAAAAAAGTTATTTTTACTTGCACTTGTCCCCCCTTTCAGGGAAAAAAAGACTGACGTTTAAGTGTCAGTAGAGGGGCTGGTGGGACATGGTGGGACGAGGTATGGGCTTGGGGGACAGGACAAGCTTCAGTCTTTCTGTTTCCACTGTTCTCGTACACAGACTGGGCAGGGCCAGGTTCTGCAGTTGCCCCTGCAGCATTGAAGATGATCTCTCTAAAACAGGAACTAACACGTATACAGTTTGCAGCTCCAATAATTCTTGTCTGGAGGCACTTCGAAATTGTCACTCCAGGTGAAACTGTGCCACTTACAACGAGGGCCTAAGTGAGATATTTCATAGCAGCAAATTGGCTGGCTCCAAATGACCTATCTGACATGTTACAATGCACACCTACTTAAAATCTATGATCTATTAATCCCCGCCTTTTCTAGATCCCAAACACCCGGTGTATCCTATAGCTCCCGTCCATTAAATTTCTAGGCACTTTCCATTGAAACGACCTGACATTCGTGCCACTACAGCTAACACACCATTTGCAACTCAGAAAAAGACTTCTCCTCTCGTTCTGCTATAAATGTGTCCACTTCTTGCCTGCATTACAGGCCGTGGATGTGAACGGAATAGGTGTTCCAACGGGGAGTCGTTTAGATGCAAATTTTCGGAACGTGACGGTTTCCCCTGCCATGGACCTAAGGGGCAATTCTCATATTACTGCATAATTGATCATCCCTCAACTGTGACAATGGTTTACACTGAAGTTTGCGTGTATGAATTTACAGATAAGTTTGTAATTTTAATCTTAAATTTTTTTTTCACCCCGCCTTTTATGGTTTTGGCGCCACAGTGAGCGATTAACATGAGGCTAGGGTTGATTTGGTCCTGAGGAATGCTGAGCTGATGTTAGGCTCTTTCAAGAAACATGTCGACCTTCTAGGACATTAGGTTCAAATTAACTCAACCTTGTATATGTCCGCTTTTGCACGATTGTTTTTAACAGAGTTAGAACTACCCCTATATTAAAATAATGTTTCTATCTGGGGAGTAGTCCATACTCTTTTTAATCTGAGCACTTCTTTTTCTGACTACGTAGCATTTCACGTATTCACAAACAAGGACCCAATGAAGACAACTGGCAACCAATCTATTCAGTTGGTGCCTGAGGGTTCTTTTTCCTCACTGAGTTTTCTTTCTGTCCTACCTCGTGCTTTTTCTTTAGCACACTTCTTCTATTCGATGGTGGTGGTAATTCATTCTTTATCCCTCCAGTTCTTAATTGTAGTCTGAATTTGCTTTTTGATTACTTGGTACTCTTCTGTTGTTTAGATACATCAGCCCTAAGGGGTACAAGAGTGACCTATTGACCCTTTCTCTCTTGTTGTTGGTTTACACTTCTTAGTTTACAACTTGGACAGTGGACCCAACTATATCAGCACCAATCCACAAATATACAAACCAGAAAGTATTTTAAGTAAAACAAATTATATAGTCCGTGTGCCAGTTCCAATAGGTGTCCCCTGTCCAGAGGCACCACCCTAAAACGCAGGGTAAAGTCATGTAAATCCAAAAATTGGAACAGCACCACTTATACTGTTAGTCCAGATATCAATATTTCAATTAACGTCCTTATTGAGACGCTGAATCCTGGTACGTATTCAAAATGTAATTTATTTTCTTAGGATTGTCAACCAAAGCCAGCCGACGCGTTTCGTTCTGAAAATCAGAACTTATTCAGGGCGATTGAAGTTATCGAATGAGAAGCGACAATAATCCTCTTGTTGTAGAAATATAATAATTTGTTTCTATTAATTTTCAGTCGCTGAGGAGCAAAATTATATCACCATAAATCAATTAATATTCATCCAGTGTTCACGGGCTCAAGTATGTAATGTCTATTCCCAAAAGGCAATATCAGTCATGTCCTTGTCAATATAACGACAAACGAATTCGATCCAATTCGTGAATTATCATATGATGTAGTCTCCTCGGCAAAAGGTCAAATATGCACAGATGCCGGTCCTCTGGAGCCTTGAAAAGCCCGCCCGTATCGTGTTAGTTGGTTTACAATTCTTGCCTGCATCACTGTTAGAAATATGTCAAAGAATTCCGTATGTGCATCTTCATCCATCCACTCTACACTCACTGATCTTTGTGCCATCGTTGGGACCCATGATGATTTGGAGTCTAAGGGCCCTATTGGGATGGTGGGCAGATCGTCACCGCCGGCCTGGCGGGGGCAATCCGCTCGCCATCCGTGCTGAAATGACCCCCTGCCATATTATAATGGCTGTGGGGTCCGCGGCGGACGGAAAGATGTCCGCTGCTTTTCCGCCCGGTCGACATGTCGACCGGGCAAAAAGGGTTCTATATGGTGGCAGTGTCCTGAAAGACACCGCCAGCCATATTAGATTGTGCATTTTTCAATGCCTTTCCGTGGCGGCATTTCTGCCACGGAAAGGCATGTGGAGTCTGCTTTGGGGGCCTGTTGCTGGCCCCCATGGACTCCACGGGGGTGGGGGGTGCACATGGGGGGTACCTATGGTACCCCCTTGCTTTTCAAAGAACAACGTGGCAAGCACCGCGCAGTGCTTTGAAATGCACAACATGTATTTTTAGCATTGCGGCAGGCGGTACTTTCAGCAACGCCCACTGCAATGTTAAAAATACAGGATGCGTCCGCCACTGTGGCGGGCGCATCCTAATTGCCCCCCCTTGTACCGTGAGGATGGCAGGTGGACAAAGTCCGCCCGCCATCCTAATGATGCCCTAAGGCTGAGATCTGAACCTCGGGCAGCCCCAAAGTTTGAAGGCGTGGCTTGTACATTGATCCTGTGTGATCACTGGTTGGTGAGCATGAGTGCCTAGATGCAGAGCTTGTAAAATGGGTACCTGTAAGTGTTTTAGTCTACATACATGTGTCCTTGCTCAGTGCGCATGGGTACCTGTATGTTGTGTGCTTCTGTGTGCATGTCCTACAGAGAAGATACATCTATTGCCTTTGTCACTGTTCCTGCCTATATTGTAAAATCACAAATTAGCATGTATGAAGGGCGCCTGTGAAGGCAGAATGTCAAGAGTTGTTTCTCTTAGTGTTGGGGAAAAGGCAACACATTTTTGGAAACACATCGAGAAAAGCCTAAGAGCAAAGCATTTTCTTATCTTTTACATTTGGCTGAACTCCACTCGTGCTTAATATTTCACTTGTGTGCGCGTTATCTTTGAAAAACATCTTCTCTTGACACATCCTATTATATGTTTCTGGGTTTAGCAACTTTCTATCCTTTGATTATTTTTGCGCATATTTGTAATCAGATGCCAGACGATTAATTTGCATTTATATTGCAGTGCCTCTAAGCAGGATCCCAGACACATTTACAATTATAGTACTTCAGAAACATACAGTAACCTCTTGAGTGTGCTGGCATAATTATTTTCATGACTGGCATCTTTATGATATATTTCCCTAGCACCTGAAGATGAGGGCGCCGCCGCTTTATTATCAGATCTGCTCTGTTGCACTTGGGTGAACCCAGGTACAAGGAATTAAAGTGATGTGATAAGGATGACTGAAGGGAAATCACTTTGCCGAAATCCAGTGAAGAAACAAGGACAAAGGTTTACGCTGCCACACGAGGTTTTTCGCATTGTTGCTGGTGTACACTAAGGGGCAGATTTATGAAGGCCTTGCGCCGCCGCTGCCACTTTTTCCCATGTTAAAAGTGACGCACCGGCGGCGCAAGGCCTTCATAAATCTGCCCCTAAGTTATTAAGGGAGAACAATAAGGGCACGATGTATAATGTAAAGTGTGCTTTATTTTAGATGAATCTCGTCCACATTTCTGATCAAAAATACTAATTCGCCTTTCTATGCTTTTCTGCTCTTCTTAAACACAAATTGCTTCTACAAGATCCAGTGGAGCGAAACAAAGGCAGAAAGCGGTGAACACAACACAATCATATTTCTTCCTTCCAGTTCGCTTCAATGTACACGCTCTCTTCAGTGTAGACGGTGAATGCTGTTCACACATCGAGTCTCCATTGAAATAAAGATCCGCTTTCCATTCTCTCACTCGTGTGATTTCGAGCACGACTCTCTTTTCCTCTTAAAGTTCAGAATGGTTATCAAGTAATGGATAAAAGACATTCTACATCTTATTAGAGTAACAGTGCACCGATGTTATTGCATAACAAGCTTTGGCAAAGCAAATAAGTCTGGCTGCAGAGTTGTTTGCTTCAGCAGTTCTCGCTTGCGTTGGCCTATTTTATAGTTCTTTACCATTCCAAGCTGTCGGACACATTTAAAAGCGATGCATTGGCTGTTGGGTGAGAATGTCCCCTACACTGTAAACAGGTGTGTTTCCAGGTACTGATTGCCAGACTGTGAGTTGACATGCTAGCGTCACACGTGCACAGAGAGCTAGGCCTGTCATTGGCAGTTCGAGGTGAAGGACCTAGCATGTGCCCTGGAGGCACGTGTGCGCTTGTAGTGGACCAGTAGTCTCCAGCGTGCAGCTCATGATAAACATGTTTCTCACTACAGCAAAAACGTTGCTCCCAAGCACATCCAGGATCTATGATATTTATTTTTGTCAGTTTTACCCTGATTTCCTTCTGACATGAGGATGAGGGCCCTCTCCCGATTTGCTGTTCCCTTCATGCCTACTCCTGACACTTACCTGGAGGCATTGTGTGGCAAAAAGCACAAAGGTTCTAGGATGCTGGGATCTGACGGAGTGAGGCTTTGTCCTCTTTAAAGATGGGTTGGCAAGCTTCCTGCTCCATCAGAGTCAAACAGGAGGCATCACATAGCTGCTAATTAACATGGCTAAAACAATTAGAGGATGAGAAGGGAAGACAGACAGATTATGCCTGTGGTTTCTGCCTTTCTTCCTCTTAATCTGCAATATTACTATTTTATGTACCTTGTGAACAAGCTAAGAATCTTGGGATTTGGGTGGATAATAAGTTGTCCTTCGACTACCACATCGGGCGGGTGGCAGGCACCTGCTTTGGTATTCTGAGGAGACTTCGGGAAACCCTTGACGCCCTCCCCACGGAATCTAGGAAAATGCTTGTTCATGCGCTGGTAACCTCTCGCCTGGACTACGGCAATCTTCTGTACCTGGGTGCTACTGTCAGATGCCTGCAGCACTTGCAATGCATCCAGAATGCAGCAGCAAGATTAGTCCTCATGCTCCCTAAGAGTGCTTCTGCGCTGGCTTCTTTGCACTGGCTCCCTATCAGGGAAAGAGTGAAATTCAAGGCTTTGTGTGTGAGCCATCGAATTTTACAAAGAAAAGGACCCACATACTTGCATGGTTTTCTAACTCCCTATGCACCCACTAGATTGCTAAGGTCCAGTGGAACAGGTAGGGTGCATGTCCCCAAAACTAAAAGAGCCAGGATGGGTGGAAACTCGTTTTGTTATCTAGCAGCCCAGTTGTGGAATTCGCTTCCTCAGGCACTCCGGCTGGAGTGTTATGAACCCATCTTTAGGAAAGGTCTGAAGACGCACTTATTTCCGGCTTCTTAATTATTGCTCTGTTTCATGGTTGCTGCTGCTGTTTTCATTGTTACCGTAGCGCGGGGACACACTGGCCTCAGTGTAACCAGGCACTTTACAAATGTAACTATTATTAATATTATTATTATGCCCCTGCTGATGCCTCTGAAACAAACCAGGTGGAGTCATGCAGTGACCAATAGAGAATCCATGAACACTACACAGAGCCTGAGCTAAGTCCATTTTCTTCACTGAGAGGGCTCTGGCCACACTACTTAGAGTCAGGTCTAGATCACAAGAAGAGTTTTAGAAATGTGCCAAAAGTGTCGCCTTGGACATTATGGGAATTTGGAAAGAATGTTTAATATGTTTATATGGGAAAACTGCATAATGGAATTAACCAGAAATGTGCAATGTTAGCATTGTAGAGGCTAGCAAAGAAACGTATTGATCATTATTGGAGTCCAAAGTGATGTCTGCGGCACGTTATGAATTAGTAATGTTTGTTGTAAGGTCATTTAAGAAAAATGCAACATGTGATTGCTGGAGAAATATTAAAGTTACAACATCCTGACTTTTGCTTCTAGGATGGTTATAGAATTGTATACTGGATACTTGTCCCCAACAATTCAAGATTGATGCCTTGCAGCTTAGAATGATGCACTGACACCTGCAAGCTCTGATTCTGGATCCATGCCTAATAGGAGTAAGTATAAATTAATTTTTAATTAGGATTTTAAAAATATTGGATCCTATCATTATCTTTGTTTACATAATTAATATGAAATAGCAAAATGTGCAAAGTGGGGGCTCTGTGGAAGGCTGCAGAACAGATTCGGTGAAAGATGCATAATGTAAATGTATTCATTTTAATACCAATGGCACCATTGAAAAATGTCAAAAGATTTCTGTGGGTAAGTTATTATTTGGGGTGGACAAGTGTCCAATTAAAAGGGTAAGGCTTCCACCTACTAGATGTCACCTGTAGTCAATACCTGCCAATTTGACATACAGCAGTCAAGCTTAAATCAAAGGCAAAGGGGAAAGTATTTAGGCAAAACTTACATAGTAGAAAAAGTCACACTAAAAACAATGAAAGTCCACGACCAATTTTAAAATCAACGGAAGAATTTTATAAGTATAACTAGCAGCCCAGAAAGGGGCTGGGGGGCAGTACACCCGCTCCCGCCACGACCCCCTCCCGCACGACTCCCTCCCGCCCCGACTCACTCGCGCCCCCCTCCCGCCCCCACTCACTCGCGCCCCCCTCCCGCCCCAACTCACTCGCGCCCCCCTCCCGCCCGACTCACTCGCGCTCCGACATTTTTATTTACTGCTGCCTCCTTCTTGCCTCCCCCTGCATCACACAGTCTCACTTTCCCTTTCCTTACCTGTGCCGCCGCTCCTCACTGCACAGCCGCTCGTCACTGCACCGCCCTCCTCCTTCGTCGTCATCACGCACGTCGCGTCGCGTCGCGGCAAGCGCTAGGTCCCGGCCGGCGCTACTTTCAGGGGACTACTTTGTTTACAAACTTAATTTTTTTAATTTACTTTTTTTTTTTATTTATATAGCCTATGTCCATCTACACACCCTGACATTTTCATAGATGTATCGGGTGTGTAGATTGGCGCTGTGGTTCCTGAGTTTACCTGGCCAAAAGGTGCAAGTTCTCTCTTTATAATAGTAGTATAGATAAGACCAAAATGAGAACAAGCCCTTAAGGGGGGATCTAGAGAGATGATTTTTAACGATTTAAGTGAAAATAGTGTCAAAATGCACCAATGATAGTCTATGGAAGTGGTTGAATGGGACCTAGGCATGATTTGAAACCAATCGAATAATAATAAATCAGATTTAAAGAGTGCATGGCTACCTCTTTAAAGTGTCTCAGCGCTAAGACTCCACTCCAACAAGGACTGCACATGTAGGAAGTTAATGACATGAGGTAAAACACCAAGGGGCCAGATGTAGGTAGGGTTTTACCGGTCGGTAACGGCCGAATTCGGCCGTTACCGACCGGTAAAAGGAATTTGAGATGTAGGGGGCAGAATCGGTAATTTTACCGTTCTGTAATTTACCGATCTGTAATTTTACAGAATCTGTAAATATACCGGTCGGTAAATTTACAGAACGGTAAAATTACAGATTCTGTAAAATCGATATGTAGGTGGGACTCTGATGAGTCCCACAAGGCCTAAGAAATCGGTATTTTACCATCAAATTCAATTTGATGGTGAAATACCGATTCAGGTGAGCATGCAAATGTGTGCATGCACACCTGTGCCATATGACAGGCAGACCTGCCCTTAGGGCAGGTATGCCTGCCATATGGCCCCCGAACCTTTTTTGGGGGTGCTAGAGGGTGTCAAAGTGACACCCCCTGCACCCTTGCCAAAAATCTGTATTTACCGATCGGTAAATACCGACCTGTAATGCCCCATTCATTCCTATGGGCTTCAAAGCCCATAGGAATGAATGGAGCATTACAGGTCGGTATTTACCGAATCGGTAAATACCGACTTTTAAAGAATCGGTAAATCCACATCTGGATTTACCTACATCTCGGTACATCTATTTTACCGACTCTTAAATACCGAATCGGTAAAATTCGGTATTTAAGTGTCGGTAAAATAGATTTACCTACATCTGGCCCCAAGTTTTTAACTGTTTCCCGAAGGATACTTCAGATGGTGCCTGCTGAATTTTTAAAGGGAGGGAGTTCCAGATATTAGGAGCAGGATGACTAAAAGATCTTCCTCCAATTCTAAATTTTCTTAATTTTGGAGACAGAGCTATCCTGCCATCAGATGATCTTACATTTCTAACTGGGACATAAGGTTTTTTCAAAGACTGAAGGTGCAGCGGTCTAACATTAGACAGTGCCTTATAACAATAACAAGAGCTTTAAAGACAATTCTCTTCTTCATAGGGAACCAGTGCAAGATTGTGCCTGGGTCGGATACAACAAGTAGATTGGTCCTGTGAAAGTTTGAAAGTTAAAAAAAGTTTTAAAAAGCGTCAAAGTTCTAATTCAAAAAGGGACTTTGTCATTTTGAATGTTAGAATTGGCATCCTTGTCATGATTTCCCCCTGTATTTTGCCTCCACTGTTTGTATTTTTTACTGTTATTCTGGACTTTGTTTTTGCTGGCTTAGGTATTCTGGGCACTTTAACACTGCTTATCAGTGCTAAAGCGCAAGTGCTCACTGTGTAAATTGTAATTCTAATTGGAACTCTATCATTGACATATTTGATTTACTGATAGGTACCTAGTAAAGTGCACATTGTGTGCCCAGAGTCTGTAAATCAAATGCTGCTAGTGGGTCTTCAGCACTGGTGTGCCACTCACATGAGAAGCCCTGTTAATATGTCTCAGACATGCAGTGTCTGTGAGTGCAGTTTTAAACTGCCACGTTACCCTGGCAAGTGCACCCACTTGCCAGACCCTACCCTTAACCTTCCCTTTTACTATATGCAAGGCACCCCTAAGGTAGGCTCAAGGTACTCCATGGGCTGGGTGCAGTGGAAAGGTAGGCCATGCACTGGTGTGCTTTATATGTCCTGATAGTGAAATACTGCCAGTTTAATTTTTCCCGATTCCAAGGTCTAATTGTCACATTGACCATCATTGGAGCTGCCTTGTAACATTGTACAAGTGTAACTTTCAATTGGGAACAGCTAGAGATTTGGAGTTTGGGCTCTCTGAGCTCAGAATTAAAAAACACATCTTTTAGTGAAGGTGGTTTTAAAAATGTATATTTCAAAATGCCCTTTTAGAAAGTGGACATTTTCTTGTTTAACCATCCTGTGCCTCTGCCTGCCTGTGGAATCAACATCTGGTTTAAACCGACAGGGGTCTGTTTGTGCATTCACTCTAGACAGTCACACAAAGGGTGTTGGGGTGTGCCCTGCATTTCCTCATGGCTCATCACCAGGCTGGGCCTCCCAATTCTCCTAATCAATTGTTACCATAATATAGCGAAAACCACAAAATCAACTGCAACTGATCTACTGGTAAAACATCTGGAAGATCTTCTATTGGAATTCGCACATACGGAGGTACTGTTATTAGGAGACTTTAACATCAAAGACCTTGCAACTATTGGTCTCCTAGCAAGGAAAACCAAAGAGCAGGAAGCGAGGACCATTTTTTTAACAACTTACAACCTCCGGTCAGCTCAGCAAATTATACTGGAACAGCACACGGGTGTCCATTTTCTGCCCACGTTTAGAACCATCTCAACTATTGACTATATTTTCTTATCACCGCTTTTGGGCAATAATCTGGCCAGGATGGAAATTCTAGATCGTATGGAGAGTGACCACAACCCCCTAACGGTAACATTGCATTTGCAAACGCCGGTTGCCGCGGAAACAACAGAAGTGGGGCAATCATCGCGGGCCAAACCCCACACCCTGGCGAGAAAAATTAAATGGCATTCACTAGGCTCTGTCAAGGTGGGAATTTGGCTTAAGGCCGAAATACCTAGCTTCAGACTAGAGGCTCCCACAGAATTACATCACCTGTGGGATAATGCCATCGTTAAATTACAGGATCTATTGGTAGGCCGCGTGGTTCAGCCTAGATCATCCGGGCCACGTCCGAAGCAAATTCATGATCCAGCACTAGCCTCCCAAAGAAAGACCCTCAGGAGGGCTGTGCGCAGGCACAAACTGATCGGAACTGTACATACTGCCAACAATGTGGCATTGCTGCGAAAGACCTTCAAGAAATCCTTATGGGAAACCAAGAGACTAAAAGAACACTCTGAGTGGCTAAAAATATTCAACCTGCTTAAGGGCAATAGCCAGTCCAAGTTTTGGACCTACATGAACAAACTCCGTTCCACGAACAAGATGAGAGGAAACGCGGTTGTGAAGAAGATTGGGCCCTGCAGGTGTCCCAACTATATCGCAGTGATACCTCGGACACAGTGGTGATCGGACTAGGAGATCGTGTTGAATCCACTCAAACAGAAAATCATGAGTTGCCCACTGCAGCCGAGGTCTCCAAGCATCTGCGAAATTTGAAAAACGACGGTGCTCCGGGCTCAACGGTCTTCCGGCTGGGGTATTTAAAAGTGGGTGGCCCTCTTGACTCCTCTATACAACAACGTGTTCAGGACTTGCCAGCTACCAGACTGATGGTTAGGCTCGATTCTATGCCCCATATTCAAGAAAAGAGACCCCACGCTCCCGGCTAATTACCGACTCATTGCACTGTTAGATCTTGATGCAAAGGCATACGCACGATGTCTTCTTAGGGTGCTTGAAAAATGGGTTGCTGACAATAACATAATACCATACTACCAAACAGGGTTTCGGGCATCGGCCTCCACAATAGACAATATCACCACTCTAGCCATCCTGAGTCAACAAGCAGCCTAAAAAACATCTTCCACTTTACTGCTGCTTTGTTGACTACAGCGCGGCTTTTGACAAAGTGTCTCGGAACACCTTGTGGAGGAAATTGAACAAGTGGGGGATCCCGCAGAGCCTCCTAAGAGCACTCATCTCACTGCACAAAAACACATGGGTGCAAATCAAAACCGGCCCAAAGACAGTCTCTTCAAGAATTAGTGTCGCTGACGGGCTAAAGCAAGGCTGCGTTCTCGCCCCTCTCTTATTCAGTCTTTATACAGCCGATCTAGGAACATTTTTAGAGAACAGCAATCTCCTCCCGCCAAAAGTCAGTCCTGGTAAAAAGTCTCTGCATATATTACAATATGCGAATGACATTGTAATAATGGACCAAGCCAAATCGGGTCTCCAACGAGCGTTAAGTACGCTCCATATATACAACATCGCTAATGCCTTGAAAATCAATCAGGCAACAACCAAGGTACTGATATTTGGCAGATGTAAGAATAAGAAAAGCTTAAGGTGGAACATCGGGCCTGCCAAGATCAACACAACTGTAAAATATAATTATTTGGGAGTCTGGTTCAACGGGACGTCTAAACCTGCAGCTCATCTAGCTGCCTTGTAAAAGAGAGCAGGTGCAATCACATACTCCCTGACTCGGTTGACCTGTCCCTGTGCAGTCCCTCTGCAGAAGCCATTCTGAAGGTGATCAAAGCTACTCTTCTTCCTGCCTTAACCTATGGGCATCAGGCCTTTCCCGAGGCATGCTCTACTAGTCTTGATCTTGCCCAAATCTCCACCTATAAAACAAATTTCCACCTCCCAAGTTTCATTCAGCGAGCAAGACTACGTTTGGAGCTGGGCCTACAAAGACAATCAATTTACTACGAGGCCAATACCCTGAAATATTTCATACGGTTATTAAAAGCCGGTGACAACACTTTAAAATCCCACATAAAAGAAACCTTTTCCAGTCCTGGCAACCCTTGGAACACTCAGATTGCAAAGGCCTTAAGAGTGCTAGAGATGGACAACGCATCCCTCTTTTTAGATTTCATTCCATACTCGGCCTGGAAAAATACCTTCAACAGACAGGTCAAATTAATTTCCCATCGCATGGATTTGCACTCCGTAAAAACATCTTCCATTTTGCTCCCACTGAACTATTCGTATCTTCCCAGGAAACCGCAAGCCTATTTCCAGGAAAACTTAAATGCAGTGGCACGGAAGAATATTATGTTCATGCGACTTCTTGGCTTGCGTTCAACGGCTTTTAACAGATGGGCTCCAACAAGGGAGAGGGGGGCTTGCAGACCGTGCAATCACTACTCTGAGTCATGGCTTCATCTCCTGTGCTGTTGCCTGGCCGTAGCTAGCCCTAGAAAGTTTCTCTTAAAACCCTCGTATTTAGGATGGGGCATTAGGACATGCTGGGAGGCTTCGGCTCTTTGTTTCGCATCCACTGACATCCAAGTGCTTGCAAGGTCGGGAACATTTGTGAGACTCTTGGACAATCTTCTGTCACCTTCTTCGGCCCCCACTCTCCCATGTCTTCCCCCTCAAAAACTCATCACAGACTTTTTTTCCCCCGTGGTTTAGCACTTTTCGTTTTTATTATCTTTAATTTTGGTTTTGCATAGCAAAATGTTTATATCGGCAACTACAAGACTGTTTTTCTTAGAAGCACAATGGTCACTAAGCTCAGTGAGCTGTTTCTCAGCTTTGTGTTTCTGTTTTCTTCCTTTTATCCTAAACATGACAAATGTGTTACTGCTGATTTTTTATATATGTGCTAATGCTGTCTTTATAGCAATGATTTTAAGTAACTGTGCTAAACTAATAAAAAAACTTCAAACTTCAAACCAGGCTGATGGGCATTTCTGAGCTAGAGTGGTGGGAGGAGCTGTCACCTGCACCCGAATACGGCTGTGTCTGGCCTCTGCCAATGCCAAAGGGGTGTAAGTATGAGACCTAAACCCCCATACTTTTAGAACACTTCTGGATCAAGAGGAACCTATGTCAGGGAGAAGAGCCGAAGAGCTGTGAGGAGGAGTACTGCCCCTTTGCTGTGTGTTGCTTTGCTGGGTTGGCATGCAGTTTCTGCTTCTGCTATGGAGAGGAAATATTCTGGACTTTGCTTCGTATCCTGCTTGTGAACTTTCTCCAAGGGCTTGTGTGCGCTTGCCTTCTGTTGGAAGTCTCAGGACCATCAACGTCTTCATTTACAACATCCCTAAACTCCACTGCTGGGAGTTCTGATTTGCCTTGTGGTGTCAAATCCAGTTCTGGTCCCTTGGAGGTTGTTTCTGCTGCAAAGACCTGCTTAAAACCATCAAATTCGATGCACAGAGCATCTGTTCATTTGATGCAGCACTGCTGTGCTGGAGAAATTTACAAACAAAACTGCTGTGTAGCCGCAGAAATCGATGCAGCGCTTGTCAGTGGCCGCAGAAACCACTGGAGCCCAATTTGAGTGCACCGTGTTTCCGAAGTCAGAGACCCCCGAATTGACTGCGATGCAGGCCCTGCTGTGAGGCTGAAAGAATCGACGCATCATGGGACAACAGCTGAAGAAATTATGCAGCACCAGTTTGCCGCCACCGCATCAATCGCATCTGGATTTTTACACAAAGCACCTGTGCACTAAGTTTTTTGACTGATTACCCGCAGACCAGAACCGTTTTGGATTTCAACACCTCGCTTCCCCCTACACTCCGGGTTCAAGGCAACACTTCTCCTGCGTGGAGTAGAACTGATGCATCAACTGTCTGTGGACTCAGGGATGGATGCATCACTTTTTTTTCCGACATTTCCCTTGTCTTCGACTGTTTTGCCTTGTGGATTGTTACGCATTTGAGGTACTTTGTAATATTTTCGCTCTCTTACTGTGTGGATTATGGTCAAATACTTTACACATTGCCTCTGAGATTAGCTTGACTGCTCATGCCAAGCTACCAAGGGGGTGAGCAGAGGTTATCTGGGTGTGTAAATCCCTTATCTTGACCAGAAGGAAGGGTCCCTACATGGACAGTGTGCAAGCCACTGCCAACTAGAGACCCTCATTTCTAACATTGAAGATTATATTACCTCCCGAAAGGACAAAACTAGGATTTATTTTCAAATGTGCTGTAGCCTTTCAAAGGGACGTATCTGCAATTCAATCTAACACCGTTTAAATGCCCATCTAATTTTTTTTCAGGTGTAGAGGCCCTCGACTATGTAGCTCTGGAGCTTAGATTTTCAAATGTTTTTAAACTTTTTTCCTGGTGCCCAAGCAATCGCAGGACTATTCTTCTGAGCCCTCCCAGGACCTCGATGAAGAACATATAGACTTTCAGGATGATGGACCAAGTCTCCACCAGCGAAGTTCAGTCTAAGTTGCAGTTGCCACTGGTCAGGTGGGAATCATAGGGAAAATGTCTCTTTCAGCTTTTTGTGTCCCTGTACCATCTCCGGAGGTCAGCAAACTGACCACTGGAGTCCAATTCATTGTAAGGATATCCGAAGGAGTATGCCCAATCCTTCTGAACTCATCACAGCCTCTCACAGCTCACATACAGCAGGTCCAGTCCTCTTCTTTCCTTCTGCAGGTCCAGAATGTGTTCTAAACAGGGTTTCTGGGGAAAGCACATTTATGCATGGAACCCGCTAGTGAGTAGGGTGACTCCTGTGCAGTCTCTTCCCAATGGAGTAAAAGTTTCCAGATGCAACCCCACCTTTCAGTTGTTCCTGTTAGCCTTACTCGAAAAAGGCTGAAATTGCCATGTGCCGGGGCTTTTTAATGATGGTAAAAGTCTTCAGTCACACTGAACATGGGCTCTGAGAGTTGTGGGTGTTTTGAGGAAAGCACTATGGTAATCCCCAGGGTCCTCCAACAGCGAGCAATAAATGTTGGCTTGAAGCCTGCCCTGTACCCACAACAAACTAGGAGACAGAAGTCTGGTAGGAAAAAGGCAGGCTCATACAGCACCTATACAGAGAATACACCAGAATTGTCATACATTCACCTCAAACAGACCTGACAGTGTTTTTCCAAAGGCTGCCCCCAAAAAACACCTACATATCTGTTGAGGTCAGCAACGTAATCTCTGCCTGTTCAAGTCAACAAGTTGTGTAGCTTCTGGGAAAAATATCAAAACTCTCTCATTCAGGCTGGGCAGTTGCTGGAAAGTAATGCAAATGACCCCCAAGCAGCTGTTGGCCGGCTAAAGGTAACTTTCTAAAAGTTATATTTATCAGCTATTTAATAAAAATCTGACTTTACCAATAGATGCGATTTTATTGAATGTAAACGTAAGTCTTTGAATGGATT
This sequence comes from Lissotriton helveticus, assembly GCF_964261635.1. Classification (NCBI taxonomy): domain Eukaryota; kingdom Metazoa; phylum Chordata; class Amphibia; order Caudata; family Salamandridae; genus Lissotriton; species Lissotriton helveticus. The sequence continues at coordinate 360,044,170 of NC_136063.1, read as the reverse complement.
CTGTTGCAGTTACAGCAGAAAAGTTATAGATTAGAGTGTATATAAAATATACTTTAACTTGTCCTATGCACCAGTTACAGCCTGATGAGTGATAATGTTGTTTTGGACCCAGTCAATGGGAGAACATGTCACACATGTTTTACTCTTATGTATTATGCACCCTAATATGTGGGAAGCAAAGTGCCCTTAAGAGTGTATTATTTAATATTTAAAACAAGGTTCTCCTACATGTCAATATAACAATTTTGATGGGTATATGCAGCATGGTTCAATCTGCTGCTGTCAGGTTACACAAGGTAGACATCAACCCATGTTGTCATTGCCACTCTAATGGGTGGCACAATAGGTCCAATAGTGAAATGTAAAATTATGTGCCATGATTGCTCTTCTAAATCATATACTACGACCTTAGGGGATAGTTAATTATGTTAATTTTAACATGTTTAAGGGGTCTGAATACATACGCTTGGTATTGGATAGTGGTCCTTGTTGGACTTGGCCCTTTTGGCAGGTTCACCCCTGAATTCTTTGCCTTTTAATATGACTTGATACTAGTAGTTTGTGGTCTCTGCGCACTTTAGCACTGTGGCCCAGTGTAAAGTGCTTGCGCTCTCTGAGTGCGTGTGGTGAGATTGGCCTGCCCTCCCATAGGAATGCATGAAGGATATGTGTGTCCATGGTAATTCCTGATATGAGAGGAGTAAAGGGGTGAGTTTAGTATGTGCAAACTCGTGGGAATAAATGCTGCGCAATGGTGTGCGCAGATTTATTGTGACAAGTGGTGAAGTGCCACTTTTAGAAGTTGGCATTTCTGTGTGCAGTTTTTCTGCCTGCCTAATGTGAATTGCATGTCTGGCTTGGATTGACAGGGGCTGGCTGGGGTGGTTGGCTCCAGGAGCCAGGATGGGTCTGCCTGGTGGTGAATAGGGAGATCTGCATGTAGATGGGAGGGAGGAGTTGCACCTGGGACCTGAATAGGACTATGCCTTCCCTTCACAATGCTGGCTCCACCTCCTGTGGTGCGTCTGATGTCCCTGGCCTGTCTTGTGAAAGGGAGAGAGGAGCTGAGCAAAACAAAGTGCTCCTGAAGCAGTTGTATCTGGTTCTCCCCTTGCCCTACAGTTGTAGACAAAGGAAAATGCTGTATAAAAGCAGGGGCTGTGACCCCATGATGTTGTTCTCTTTTGGATCCTGACAGAGGGGGGCTTGCTGCTGGTGGGGCCCAGAAGGGACCGCCATTGGGGCTGCCTCCTTGCTGGAGTGCCTTGTATGCTCGCCCCTGGGCCCTACATTGCCCTCCTGATGCCTCCAGGACTTCTTGGACCTTTTTGGTTGCTTTTCCTTTGCCATGGCTTGTTACAGCCTGCCAAGTGCTCTGGGAGCACTTTTTGAGCTTTTCCTAGGAGAGGGAGAGCCTGGGGGCTGAGCAGCGCGGCACTGCAACCCTGGCAGAGGGAATCCCCCCTCATAGGGATTCCCCCTTACTCGTGAGCCTTGCGGGTGCCCACGCCGCTTATTTCATTTTAATTATATGCAGGTGCCCACCCTGCTTCTTTGCGTGACCTTTTAATTGTTCTTGGGGGGTTTGCCACTCCGAGTGGGAGCCTACCCCTCATTTTTCCCTGCTGAGATTGCTGCTGCAGTCCCGCTGCGGCCTCCCCGGAAGTCAGGCAAGTCTGCCTGTGACGTTGCCGCTGCAGGAACGGAAGAAGGAGGCGGCAGCCTGGAGCCTCGCTAGCTCCACACTGAAAGTCCCGGTCATGAGGAAGGGGACCGGGTGAAGTAGGGTGCCTAAGGAGTTGGGGCTCCCATAGGTGGAGAGAGCCCCGCAAGCGCCGCAGCCCAGGAAGGTCAAGGCAGAGGGGGCTCGAGGCACATTGCCGGTGCCTTCCCCGCAGCATGATGAAAGTGGCGCCGGTCCCGAGGACAGGAGCGAAATCTCCAGAGAGAAGCCCGTTAAGTTCAGAAGGGCTGGGGGGCTCAGTAGGTGCTTTGTGAATGCCGACCGTGGCCCTGTAAGGGTAGCGGTGCAGAGTGGTCTCGCCAGGGAGCAGGCCACTCCATCGATGGGCGCAATTATGATTATTTTCTACAAGGCCCAGAGGGGCCCATGCTTTTCCCCGTGGTGGGAGTCTGAGTGGTCCTACCAGGAGAACAGGCCGCTCCAACGTGGGGTACAAATGTTTTTAGAGCCTGTGCGTGGCTGGGAGCAGTTTCTGTTTGTGCACAAGGGAGCCCCAGATTCTGAGGGGCATTTCGAGGCGCATTGTCGGTGCCTTGGCGGGCCCGCCAGAGGGCGGGCCGCCCCAACGAGGGTGGCATATCTTGGGCTTTCCCCATTTGTTCCCAGCTGCACAGCAATTAGTGCCAGCTGCACCGTTTAGGCCTGCGCAAAGTGCGCATCCTTGACTTTCGCTGCCTAGGCAGCAGCCCTGACTTTGTGGACATAGGGCATTTGAGCCCCCTTTTTGGATAGCCAGCTGGCCACGGGGATGGTTAGATTTATAGGGCGCCAGGCCCTAATGGGATTTATGTGCTAATGTGATGTGGTGCTAGGAAATGTAATGTATGTAGTATGATTATGCACCCTGTTTTATACCTCTAAACTGTGGTTTCTGATTATGGGGTTGTTTTGCATATCATGGTTTATGCTAGTGAGATAATGTTTCACTGTGTGATTTACGCCCCTAATGTGAGTTATACTTTAGAGGTTACGGTCTAATGTGTTTAGACTTGAGAGATGCTTGCATAATGTGTTTATGCTGGTGAGGTTGGCGCAGAATGTAATTCGCGCCTGATGTGAGACTGGGCATAATGTAGTTTATGTTACAGGCTGATGCTAAGTACAGTGATTACCAGGGTTTACTGGTTATACATTTATGATCTGTTTAACTTTTAACAAGTTCTCTTTGTGATGGTTCTGACAGTGCTCCATGTGGCCCTGTCATGTGTAAATAATTCCCTTGTAAATATGGGCCAGTGCCAGTTGGCACAGTGTATATTATGTGTTTACTATTCTAATGTGTTTTGAGAATACAAAGGCTATTTTTGATATAACCTTGTGTGGAGTTCCTTTTGTAGAGTGCCTGAGATTTTGTTGCTGTGTGCGTGCGCAAATGCTTTACACATTGCCTCCGGGATAAGCCTGACTGCTCATGCCAAGCTACCAAGGGGGTGAGCAGGGGTTATCTTTGGCGTGTAACTCCCCAGCCCTGACTAGAGTGGTGGTCTCTTCCTAGCTTTGGCGCAAGCCTCCGCCAACCAGAGATCCCATGTCTAACAGTCCTAAAAAAGGAGAAAAATGTGTGTGACCTCCCAAAAAAGGATAAATTTGCAACAATTCCCCTGTAAAGTGGTTTTGTAGCCACTAAGTTCACAAATTATACTAACATATTTTGCTTTTAAGTTTGTCATGGGACTGCCCATTTAACAATCCCAGGGGAGAACCTCAACTCCCATTTCAAAATTGGTCATTTATAGCCTGCCATTTTCTTTTGGATCAATGTTGCAAGATTAAAATAGTTGATATGCAAAATTTCCACAACACTTGCCGGAGGGTCTTTGAAAATAAGGCTAACTGTCTCTATATAATGTGACCTGTGAATTTTAACAAGATTTGACAAATGTTACTGTCCTAATGTGCATCATAATGAACAATGAACAATTCTCTAGGCAGCTATACCGAAGAGCTCTTAACTCTTGTGGGGAGATTTGAAACCTTCCAGTTGTTGTGTGCACTGTCCTTTGAAATTTTCAATTCCCCATTATTTTCTTGAAAATAACCCACATGCTGTAAATTGGTTTTTAAATTCCTAAATTGTAACCTTTGATAATGGTCTACAGTCTGCTTAAAATTACAGTTCTGCTCAGTCCAGCTCAAGTGCTGTTGCTAACTGCTAGTAATATATATAATTTTTGCATATTAAATGTAAATGTAAGGTCCATTTATACCGTGCTAGCAATCGCTCCAGGGAGCATCTCGGCGCCAATAAAGGGTCAACCAGGTGAAATAAGTTGCCTTACTGCTTAAGGAGAGTGAAACCGGAGTCATACCAGTGCTCTAGCCATTGAGTCTGGAAGGTTGTAAATCCAGGTTTTCAGTTGTTTACGGAAATCAGATTCCTTGTCCAGGGCTCTTAATGGAGGGGGGAGCGCATTCCATGCTTTGGCACCCAATACCGCTAGTGATTTACCCCCGCGGGTTTTGAGTCTGAAACCTGGAATGGTCAAAAGATTAGCATTTGAAGACCGTAGTGTGCGATTTGGACAGTATTTGACAAATTTTTTCCTCAGGTACATGGGGCCTGAGTTATGTACAGCACGAAAGGTGATTGTCAATACTTTGTGGAGGACCCTTTTGGTTATAGGCAGCCAATGTAATACATTGAGGGCTTTGGTTGCTGAAGATTTTCTTGGCCATTTCAGAACAAGCCTTGCCGCCGCATGCTGTACCATCTGGAGTTTATGGGTAAACACCTTATTGGTACCAGCATACAGGCTGTTGCAGTAGTCAATGCGGGAAGTGACTAATGCAATCGTGACTGTTTTCCTAGCTTCGAGGGGCAGCAAGTCAAAGAACTTTCTGAGCATTTTTATTACCCCGAAGCAGGTGCCTGCCACTTTTGCCGCCTGATGTTTGAAAGATAAGTCGGCGTCAAACTGCACCCCAAGGTTACGAGCCGAGGAGGTGGTGTGAGGTGGTATTTCAGCATTCTCGGGCCACCACAGTCTGGGGATGAAGTCATTATTTGGGCCAATGGGCATGATCTCGGTCTTGCCTGTGTTACATTTTAAGTGGTTTTTCCGCATCCACTCAAAGGTGGCCGTTAAGCAACACTTAAGTTTTTCTTCCCAGACCTGGTTATCTTTGTCCATAACCAGGATCAGTTGGGTATCGTCGGCATAAGCTATTACATCTATGCCGTAGGACGATATCAGCTGTATCAGGGGTGCAGTATAGACATTAAACAATGTCGGGCTCAGACTAGAACCTTGGGGTACTCCCGTTGACAGTGGCTTCTCACTGGAACGATAATCCCCCAAGGTCACCACTTGTCGCCTGTCACTAAGAAAGTTTTTTATCCACTCTAAGGCAATACCTTTGATGCCAGATGTTATTAGCCGGTCTATTAAGATAGCATGTGAGACCGTGTCGAAGGCCGCCGACAGATCTAATAGTATCAGGACGGCCTTCTTGCCTTGGTCTAAAGCTGAGCGGATGGTTTCAGTGGTGAACAGGAGAGCCGATTCGGTGGAATGCTGAGTCCTAAAGCCCGCTTGATTAGGGTGCCATACCTCATTCTCTTCCAAGAAGCGTGTCAACTGTTTGTTCACTGTGGACTCAGTGATTTTGCACAATGCTGGGAGTAGCGAAATTGGACGTAGATTAGAGAGTGTGGTGGGGTCGGGGAGTTGTTTTTTTTGTAGGGGTTTTACAGCTGCCAATTTCCACTCAGGGGGGACGTAGGCAGTGGACAGAGAATTGTTGACGATAGCGTTTATGTCCAAGTTAACAATATCAGCAATGAGATGAAGGAGTCCTATAGGGCATGGGTCGAACGGTGATCCTGACTTGGTAGCCAGAATAGCCCGTTTTGAATCCTCCAGGCTGATTGTACGGAAAGCCGTAAGCTGAGGGACTTCCTGCCTAGTATTTTCGTCCTCATGAATTTGTTCGAGGGTGGGAACCTCAAAATCCTTCGTCAGACCCTTTACCTTTCCCTCAAAGAAGTCTGCGATGGAATCACAGAGTGATTGTGAGGGAGGGATGTCCTGCATGAGACATTTAGGTTTACTAAAGTCTTTTACAATATTAAAGATCGTTTTCTGTTTACTATTAGCTGTTGCTATAGCTGATGTGTAGTACTTTGTTTTGGCTTGTTTGATTAGTGCGTGGTATGCTTTCTTGGTCTTTTTATATTTACAGCGTTCTGTGCTTAGGTAGTTTTTCCGCCAGCTACGTTCGGCCCGTCTAAGTTCCCCCTGTTTATTTTTGAGCTCTAGGTCAAACCAGGGGGCGGATCTCTTTTTATTCCCGGGTTTACGCTTGCGTCTTCCCTGTCCAGTCATGTTTTTTAGTTCCGTCATCCATTCCCTAAAGGTGTTTAGATTTGGGGGTCCTGTTGACTTAGGTTTGCACTCTGTGGCTATAGATATTAATTCGGGGTGCTTCATGGTGGCTTTCCAGTCCTCTTGTCTGGCCTGATTATTTTTGCAGATATGCTTATTGTTGGCATTTGATTCTGGTATGATTGAGAAAGGTATCAGTACATGGTCAGTCCATATTTGGGGTTTCAACAGATCTATTGATAAGGTATCTAAGTTAGTGGCAATACAATCGATCGTGTGTCCCGCCTCGTGGGTGGCTGGGGTATCACATATTTTGAGACCCAGTACTTCCATGGTTTCCCTAAAGGAGGCAGTGGATGCCTCAGTTATGGACTCCAGATGAATGTTCACATCCCCCAGCAGGGTAAAGTTAGAGTATCTGAGTATCAATGGGCTTACGCTTCTCCCAGACTTCCCAAAAAGTCAGTACTGGTGCCGGGAGGGCGATAGATTAGGGCCCCAGAGAAAGAGAAGTTGTCGTGGATTGTAAGACTAAAGCCCATCCCTTCCGCATCCTTTATATCTTGGAGTTCTGTCATTACACACCCAAAAATATCTCTGTGTACAATGGCCACTCCCCCCCCCGTTGCTCATTACCTCTGTCCACCCTCTGGATACTATACCCTAAGGGTAGGGCGTGTACCAAATCAGGAGTGCTCCAGGGTTTGAGCCAAGTCTCAGTGATAAAGAGACAATCCAGGTTGTCATCTGTGAGTAGATCATGTATGTGCTGAGCATGTTTCGGTAGAGACCTAGCGTTAATTAAACCCGCCTTTAAAGTATGGGTGGAAGCAGTAAGTGTTGTGAGGGTGGATACCTGAGACCATGAAAAAGCGTTATGACATTTATGGCAGTTCACCGGACCTGTCCAATCTGAAGGGTTTAAGTTGTGGCGCTCACAATCAGTGACAATAAAGTCATTGTAGTACTAAATCAGGCTTCAATGATTCTACTAACACATGTCTGCCGATATTTTCAATAACAATATGGATGTTGCTCACCCTCCGTATTGACAAACAAATGTTGTGACTTTTTGCCTTAGTCAGCATGAATGCGGTCAACTGACACAACTCTTCTAAAGTTTTGCTGTAATATGAAACCCAAAACCTGATGTACATGACAAGTGTGTGTGTTTGTGTGAGTGCAGTGATTGTGTTGCACATGTATGTTAGTAGGACTCAGTGAGTCTGAGTACTGAGGCCAGTAGAATCCATAGTGGATGTCCCTGGTTTAGCTAATAAACAATGTAGGATGAGGTGCACTCCCCCCCTCCCCCCCCAGAATAAAAGTCTATAGCCTGTGTTTCTGTCTCTGCATGGTTAAGTCTTAGACACTGAAGTGAGGAGGACTGAAAGAGAGCCACCTTTAGAAATTCAATACAATCCTTTAGGCCATTGTGTTATTGTTTGGGGGTATGGGCTTGAGGGGGGCACTCAGGCAATAACCACAGCCTTTATCAGTGGGAAATCACAAAAGTCACTAAATTAACATGTGCTTAACCCTCTGAGTGGAGTGGTGTGGCTCACTGGTTAG